>NW_022109491.1:11915469-11924566 GCF_000313985.2 Echinops telfairi
AGCCAGAGTACGCCCGGAGCCTGTGACCGACAGGCTGGCACCAGCCTCTGGAGCTCCAGCTCTTTCCAGCCCTGGGGTGGGGGGGGGGACTTGGCACCAGCCCCTGCCGTGGCCCCCGCCCTGCCGGACCCCAGGAAGGGGTTGTGGATCCAGCAGTGCTGACGGCCGGCCGCCTTCTCCAATCAGACACAAGTCCTCCGAGGCCCACGGCCGGACTCTGGGCAGCCTTGGCCCAGCCTGCGGTTTTTGGCAGGGAGCTTGGCGGCCACCCAGAGGCGGGTGTGACCCAGAGCCAGACTTGCCTGGACCGCTCCTTGGCCCTCGCTCTGTGGCAGCCACCCCTCAGTCTCTGCCCCAGGGGCTCTGGTGGGTGAGCCAGGCAGGTTGGGCATACTGTGTGCCCAGGGCTTGGTGGGCACCAGGAGGTGAATCAGCTGGCAGAGCCAAACCCATTTCTCTTCATTGTGCACACTCTGGACGCCTTGGGCAGGGGCTGGAGATGACTTAGGGGAGGGGTTGGCGAGAAAGCGCCCCCAGGGTCATTCCTGGGGACACTGAGGGAGGGGGGGCTTTTTCTACAGGAGAGCCAAGGGGTGGGGAGACTGCAGGGGACAGGTTGTTCCAGGCAGTGGGAACAGTGCATACAAATGCTACCCAGAGAAGGCAGGCAGCCCTGGGGCCACTCGGGGAGTGCAGGGGCGGTGGGCACAGGGCGCCCCATCTCCTTCCTTAGGATGAGGAGCCCCGGCTCTCGGCTCTCGGGGGCGCTGAGTTCCTTACCCCAAAACTTTCACTATCACAAGCGGGCTTTCAGACCTCTTGAGCCGGGTGCCTCAACAAGATCTGTTTCTGTGGGGCACACAGGGTTTGCAATGGGGTTGGCGGTTTGAATCCCAGTGGCTCTGTAGGAGCAAGCCCTGCCATCTGCTTCTGTCACATGACAGCCAGGAGCTCCCAGTGAGCAGTGCTTCTCTGAGATACATGTGGCCCCCACGGGTGGGCGGTGGCACCGACGGGAGGGTAGCGGGAGGGTTTTAGCCCCTGTAATCTCCACCAGCAGCACCCAGACCTCAAACAACAGTGAGCCCGGGCCTGGGAAGAAAAGCACTTCTTGCTATCACATCACGATGCACCGCTGCACTCTCGCTGGCCGAGTGGAGCTGCAGGGGCTGAATTAGGAGCCCCGGTGGCGTGGTGAGCTGCACACAGAGCCACTAAGCACAGCAGAGTCAGTGGTTCGAGCCCCCAGTGGCTCCCTGGGAGAACGCCGAGGCAGTCTGCTCCCATCAAGATGTAAAAGTCTCAGAGACCCTGGAGGGTGGTGGTCCTCTGCCCTATGGGGTCGCTGTTGACTCGATGGCAGTGGGTTTGGTTTGGGGTGGTAGCCAATGGCCAGGCGGGGTGGAATTCTTCATTTCCACGTGGGAGGTGTGGCTGACACTTGGCCCATTACACTTTGTGCACGGCCGCCTTGAGTCCATCAGTAGAGGCTCTCGAGTGACTCTGGTGTTTGTTTCCGTGGACCGTCCAGTACTGACGGGCTAGGAAGAAAGGCCTGGTGATCTACTCCCCCCCAAAATGGCCAATGAAAACTCTCCGAATCACAATAGTCCCAACTGCAAGCAGTCGTGCGGAGATGCAGGACTGGACCCGCTTCGTCCCATTGCGTTTGAGGGCGCCCGGAGCTGGGGCTGGGGTCACAGCATCTAAAATCAGTCACCTAGGGGAGGTATGGTCTGAGTCAGACGGGGCTGCTCTGCGGAGACAGGTGCCCGGGCTTCCCAGCAGACAGCGCCGGAAGCCTGTTCTCCGTGGAGCCTGGGGGCAGTGACCGCAGCCCTCTCTTGGGTCTGTAATCTGTCCGTGTTGCATACAGTACAGCAATGAACAAGCTCCTGGATTATTGGTGATTTCCTACTGTAGCTAGAACAAATGGCCACAAACCCCGTGGATCCAACCACACCCATTTAATACCTTACAATTAAAGGACTGAGATCAAGGGTTGGCAGGGCTGGCTCTGCCCAGAGAGGCTCCAGGAGATATCTGATTGCACACCTGTCCCAGCTTCTAGAGGCCGGCTTTTATCCTCGCCTCGGGGCCCCTTCCTCCAGCTTCAGAGCACATCGCCCCAACCTCTGCTTCTGGCCCCACATCGCCTTTTTCTGACTGGCCCTCCTGCCCCCCTCCCATAAAACCCATGTGACTCTATGGGGGTCCACCTAGGTAGTCCAGGGCCATCTCCTCATCTCAAGAGTCTTTACTTAACCAGAGTCCCCTTTGCCAGCTCAGGTCCCCTGGTCACAGGTCCTGGGGACGAAAAGCATCAATTTCAGCTACAAAGAGAGTGCTGGTATGGTGCACGCCCAGCAGGTGCCCGGCATCATGCTAGTGTCCTTTATAAACAGTGGGCATACAATCCTCACCATCCAACCCAACTCACTGCCGTGGAGTCGGTGCTCACAGTGACCCTGCAGGGCGCCCGAGGGATTTCGAGACTGTCACTCTTTACGGGAGTAGAAAGCCCCATCTTTCTCCTGCAGAGCGGCTGGTGGTTTCAAACTGCTGACCTTGTGGATTGCAGCCCAACTTGTGACCACTATGCCCACAGGGCTCCTTCCTCACCATCAGACGCTGGTACTTTCGCTTTCTCAGTAAGGACGGTGACGCTTAGAGAGGTCCCGTGAGTTGCCTAAACGCACACAGCTTGGGAACAGCCAGGATTTCAGCGCAGAGTCCGATGACAGCAAATCCTATGTGTGCCATGGATTGATTCTTCGTTGTTGCCCCTGGAGTTCGCGGTGACATACACACCGGGGCTCCAAAAAGTTTTAGGGGTAATGGAACTCAAAACTGATGGAACTTTACACAAACTTTTTTTAATGACTTAGGACTTCACACATACATCACTGCAAATTTCAGCCATGTCAAGTGGAATGTACAATTGTTACGACAATCAGTTTCCTACCATTTTTTTTCAACATAGTCTCCTTGACATTGTCTCCTTTTTACCCCACCTCCACCGCTGTGCCCTGCGCCCCCGAACCCCTCATTCTACTTGCTGTCCCTATAGGTTTGTTGATCCTGGGTTTCGTACATGGAAAAACAGAGAAGCATATAACACAACTTCAAGAGGGTGACCTCCATTGACACAACACCTCTGAGAGGCACTCTACTAACCAAACCATACAAGCCAAAAACACAAAAAACAAAGCAAACATTTTGAAACCGTGTGTGTGTGTGTGTGTGTGTGTGTGCACTACTAATATTAAGAGTACCGCTTGCTGCCTTTCACCTTCTTTGTTCACCGAGTAGCCACCACCCAGGTGGAGAAACAGTTCCAGAAGGTTCCTTCATGCACCTGCCTAGGCCATCCCCTCCGCCCCCAGATGACTGCTCTTCCCCGTTGGCTCGTTTCCGGAGATGAAGACGTAGTTGAAGCCACTTGTTTCTCGGAGGCGAGAAAGAAGGCAGGAGGAGCTGGGCAGTCTGAGAGGGGACGGTCACCCCAGAAGTGAGGCCCTCTGCTGACCAGAGGAGATGAGGCAGAGGGGAGACAGGGACAGGGAAGAACGCAAGGAGCCTTGTCTGCCCAGGGAGGTGACGTGAGGAAAGCGTAGAAAAACCCTCTAAACTGGTAAAACGCCCAGGCTTGCTGGTCAGACTGAGTCTGGTGGAACTCCTGAGACTATGGCCCTTGGACACCCTTCCAGCCGGAACGGAAGCCCCCAAGCTGCCTGCCCACCCTGCTCCCCTTTCCGTGGGCACGACAGACAAGCCTATAAAGTGCCAGCACTGTCAGGGTGGGTACACCCTTCAGAGCAGCCAGCCACCCCAGATCCAAAGGGCAGCATCTGCCCAGGAGTAATGCTCACTCCGGCGGCAGGAAGGCGGGCAGGGTAGAAGGACAAAGGAAACCGGGACACACACGGGCCGGGGAGTGGGGGGTGGGGGGGTGGAGTCAGGGGGAGCAGGGACGTGACCTTGTGAGGAGTGTTGTCAGCAGCACCAAACGGAGTGTGTAGGAACTGCTGAATGGAAAACCAATTTGCTCTGCCAACTTTCCCCCCCAATCACAATAAAACAGAACAAATAAAAGTAAAACAGAAGGGTGGGGTGGGGTGGGAAGGGGTGAATGGAAGCATTAGCTTGTGAGGCCCCTCAGCCGGGCTGTGGGTCTTTCTCTGGACCTTTAGTCTCTACCGAGGTCAGCAGAGTGTGGGTGTAGGGAGGCCGTGGGCCCCGCGGGCACCAGGGCTGTTTACTGCATGTGGTGCTGAGTCTTCCAGCGGCAGCTCGAAGTGTGGACACAGTGACCGGAAATGCCATGCTGCTGATGGAGGCTCCTCGTGGTTCTTTATGGTTCCGGCCCCCAAACCGCCGAGCTCGGCACTGGCCGCCTGTGAGTCCCGGCTATTGAGGCAGAGCGGACTTAGGGAGGTCCCCGTGGTCAGGGGGCACCTGGGGCTGTCGGGGCTGGGCTGGGCTGGCTTTCTGGGGGAGATTGATTGCCTGGCCTCTCTTCGGGGTGCCTCGGGGTGGACTCAAACCATCCAGTTTCACTTAGCAGCTGAGCACTGTTCACACGTATGTCTGTATGGGAGGAGGCTTGGTGGGGCCGTGGTCATGTGTGGGGCTGCTAGCCACCAGGTCATCAGTTTGAAACCACCAGCTACTATGAGGGAGAAAGAGGAGGCTTTCTACTCCCATGAAGAGTGACAGTCTCGGAAACCCACAGGGGCAGTTCTACTCTGCTCTGTAGGGTCACGGTGAGTTGGAACCGGCTCGCTGGCAGTGAATGTGCAGGCAGGAGGCTGGTGGTGAAGAGAGGGTGAAGCACTCCGGGTTCACTGGAACCCAGCTCTCTAACTCCACAGTGAGAATAAGACCGCCTTCATAAAGGTTACTGGCAAGAAAACCCTTCGGATGGAGCCCTCGAGGCTGGGGGAACCCTGGAAACTATTTCCCTAAACCATCTTTGAACCTTCAACCCAAAAAGATCCCTTAAACCCAGCACAATTGTGTAACTACCAAAGGACGCTGCTGGGGCATTCCACTCTCTGAAGAACTAGCTGCCTGAGATGAAATCAACAATAGCAACTCGACAGATTAGATAGGAAACTACGCAGGAAACGAGTTTGCCTTGGGAGGAGAGGAACAGCGCAGGCAGGGATGGGGAGCAGAGCAGGGTGATGGCAGGGCTCATGGAATGCCACCGGGGGCCACTGATGTCCGTGGAGAAAAGGCTGGATTGGTACATATTCTGGCTTTGCCTTTGCGTATTCTCAACTGCAGCCATGAAAATAAGATAGATTCCTTTTTAAAAAAACAAACAAATCAAAAACATACCTGCGGGGCAGTTCTACTGTACCGATATGGTTGCTACGAGTCGGAACGATTGGGTAGCTCCGGGCGGCAGCAGCACAGTCATCTATATGTGCATATTGACCTCTACCCTTCCAGTTCTTACGTCCCCTCTTCTCATGGCTGACAGCTCGGCTGGACTCACCAGCCCCGTGCAACACGGGTAAACAGCTCCAGGGTAACAGGTAAGCCTACCTGGTTCTTGATCCCCTTTCTCCATGAGGAAGAGGCGTTCAGATAGATTTCGATACAAAAATATCAAGGCCAGGGACCGCTTTATGTCCCTAGTCTTCTAAGAATGACTTTCATAGTCCTAACGAGTTAAGGACCTGGCCCAGAGCTCATTGCCTCAGTGGGCATAAGCCTGGGGCTTTCCCCTTTGATCTCATGACACCATGCCTCACGCTGGTGGGTGTGCCGAGGCAGGCGGAGTGATGTGCTCCTGGGGTGGGGCTGCGCGGAGGCCTGGGCCACAGTGGTTAGCAGCTCCGCTGAATTATTATAAGGAGAAACAGGTGGGGGGAAGAAACATGGTTTTCACACCAAAAAATAAGACTTTGAAGATGGAAGAGGAGGCCAGAAATGGGGCTGAGGGGCAGGAAGTGGAGGAGGGAGGGGATGGGGATGGGAAGAGAACCCCATGGATGAGGGGATTCCCCGGGCACCCGGACTGCTCTCATTTGATGCAATGGACTGTGCATCTACACAGAAGGTGTTCTCCTTTAAAAACCAAAATAAATAGAGTAAGAAAGCTGGGACCCAGAAGAGAGTGGAGCTCACAGCCTTACCAAACCCAGCCAATTTCTGACCCCTTGGGCCTCAACATGGGTCTGAGTGGCTGAACACGGAGGAAAAGTAAGCCTGAAGTGGCCCACGAGTCCTTGGGGACCTAGAGTTCATTTCAAAGACATGGAAAAATACAGAGGCGCTTGGCTGCTCAGTGAAAGGTTGGCAGTTCAAACCCACCAGCAGCTCGCAGGAGAAAGACATGGTCCTCTGACCAGGACAGACGGCTGCTGCTGTTGACACCAAAACATCCTGCGACTCACTTCCATCGAGCCTATTCTGGCCCATTGTGACCCTACAACAGTGGTTCTCAACCTGTGGGTCGCGACCCCTTGGGGGTTGTGGGTTGAAGGACCCTTTCAGAGGGGTTACCCGATTCATAACAGTAGCAAAATGACAGTGATGAAGTAGCAAGGAAAATAATGTTATGGTTGGGGGTCACCGCAATATGAGGAGCTGTATGAAAGGGTCGCGGCATCAGGAAGGTTAAGAACCACTGGTCTAGAAGGACAGAGTGGAACTGTCCCCACTGGATTTCTGAGACTGTAAATCTTTCACGGGAGAAGACAGCTCATCTTTCTCTTGGGGAGCAGCTGGTGGGTGTGAAGTGGCGACCTTGTGGGCAGCAGCCCAATGTGTGATCCACTAGCCACCAGGGAGGCTTTGTGTCTTCTCATCAGCTCAGATGCATAGTGTCCCGGTGTGGGACAGAAGAAAGCACTGCCCCGTCCTGTATCCAACCATTCCCACATTGGATCCCCGGTTGTAGGCCCCGGGGCAATCCTCTTCCTCATTGACCTTCTGCGTCACCAGGCAGGATGTCCTTGTCCAGAGGCTGGTCCTTCCCGATGCCAGGCCCAAAGTGTGTGAGTGAAGTCTCACCATCCTTGCTCCGTAGGAGCAGCATTCTCGTGGCACTGACTCCAGAACAGAGCTGCCCTGGCGTCTGTCAGTCTGCTGCAGGGTGGCCACCAAGAGTGCCCCCACTACCCGGTCAGTGTGGCCAGAGGGACACAAACGAGGGGGATATGAAAGATTCGAAGCTTGGCTTTCACATGCATGGGAAAGGAGCATGAGGGGATCCGTCCTCCACGTGCCGGTCTCTTCTCCGTCTCTTTGTTCGCACAGGATATACACACACAGGCTGAGTGAGACGGTTTTGCAGACAGACACACGTCTTGGAATGACAGGCACAAGCTGGGAAAACAACGTTTTGTTTTCACAAAGATCTCATGTTACAGAGCTTCCAGGACTTCCAGCCCCTGAATCCCGAGGAGACAGGCCTGGTATGTGGGTCCTGACCCTAATGAGGGGTGAGGGGGCCTGAGGGGGCCATCACACTCCGATCAGAAATGGGTTATTGGCTTAGCTAGTACGGGGAGAATTCATGCCTAGACACAGTCATGGGATACTCCGTGATACTAGATAGGGAGCTTAGGTCAGGGTCACAGCTGTGGGGATTTCTAGCTAAGTTATATCTAAACGAAGAATATAATTCCCCTAACTCCATTATATTTCCATCATAAAAGAATTTTGGATGGACTCTTCAGGCTGCCCCTCTCGTCTGTGCTGTAGGTAATATTCCCCGCCAATTCCGTCATTCAAGCGCATCCGTTCTTCTCTGCTCTTCCTTGGTCCAGGATCTAGCTTTCTGGTGTGTTTGCTACAATATTGTGGTCATTCTCATTTGAGTACCTACATCACTCACTCCCTTTTCTCGCGAAGGAGGCAAACTAAAAGGACAAGAAGAAACGGCTTCTGTTCAGGTACTCAAAGTAGAAAGATTTGCCAGGACAATTTGGTTGTTAGGATTCATGTCTTCTAAGAACTAGTACGTGTGAACCATTGACCACATATTCTGTCATTAAAATCGATCACCCCCATTCCTGAAGGCTCCATACGGTCTGGGAGTGACACCAGGGATGACCACACTGGGTAACACGAACCCTTGCGGGGTCGTTTGGGAAACGAAGATGACATTTGGTTCCTAAAATATACCTAGTCCTTCTTTTTGAATTTTTGGATCAACTTGTGTCAGATAGGCAAGATGGTACAAGTCAAGTGTCAACAGGCCTGTCGTGAGTCTCAGGTTTTGCATTGACATGTATCAAGGTGGGGTTAGGCAGCCCAACCTGTCCATCATGTGAGCCTTAGAAGGTCTCAGTAGATGGTCATATCATTGAGTTCGGGCTCCGACCTGGAAACCCGGGCTCCATCCACAGACTGGCCGCCTCCTCTGTGGTGGTTACATAATCTCGAGTCAACTTGAGGATATTAACAATGAAGGGGTGGAATCTAGCCTGCCAATCAGGTCACAGCCTGATGATGCCTCCTTGTGGGTGTGGCCTTCTCATGAGGATCCTGGGAACTTCCTCTCTTCCTCCCTGGTGATCAGACCAGTGTGCTGCTGCTGTGGGTCGAGCCAACCTGTGGATCCCGTCACTAGAGCTTGAGGCTCCTTTGAAATTTGCTTCTCTGGGCTGCTGGTGTGGACATCGCTGGAGTCTGAGACCCCATCAGGGCCTGCTTCAATAAGTTCCCAGCACCACTTACTGTTGCTGCCCCATCCTGCTGTCTGCCTGAGGGCAGGCTCTGATTCCTGCTGCCTTGACCTGGGACCAGCAGCCTGCTTGAGTTAAAGGCCCTTCAGTGTGTTCACTGTCCATGGAAGTGAGTTGAACTGAGCCCTCTGTACTGCTGTGTGGACTAATGAGCCATTTTAGTCCTTCTCACCATATAAACCTCTCTCTATATATAAAATCATAAATGTCCTGGGTTTGTGTCTCTAGAAAATCCTGCCTGGTACAATTGGTTCCAGGAGTGGGGTGTCCATCAAGTGAAACACAGAAGGTCCTAGTAGATCAGGGGTCCTCAACCTTCCTCATGCTGTGACCCTTTCATGCAGTTCCTCATGTGGTGGTGACCCCCCAACCATAACATTAGTTCCCTT
>NW_022109491.1:11925663-11927219 GCF_000313985.2 Echinops telfairi
TTATGAGCCCCAACAAATTGATTAAAAAAAAAAAAAGAAGAAGAAGGCAGCTGATGAGCCTCAGATAAGCTTACACAGGAGCCGGGGCAGGCTGTGAGGGGCCGTGGGAAGGGCTCTGGAAATTGGTGTGACACCTTATGTACAGGCATGGCTGGCCAGGAAGGAGCACAGACCCCGGCACGTACTAGACACTAAACTCATGTTTGTTGAATGAACGAGTGAATTGGGGCATGCAGACGCGAATCCCAGCTCGTCGCTATGCACCCTGGGCAAGCGACGAGCCTCAGTTTTCTTACCTGCAACGCGGATGGGAGATGGTCCGGGGGCTTCCTGGTGCTAGGGATCTATGTTTCTGTGGCAGAAAGCATTTCTGGGGGGGCATCGCGGATCTAGAGGGAAACTTGAAGGGAAGGTCTTGGGAATGCAGAGTGTAGAGCCCCAGACACCAGGGGCAGCGGTGCTCCTACAGGCTCTCTGCTCTCTGAGGAATGGCCACAGTTCCAGAGACCCCATGAAGCTAGTCCAGGACCAGTCAGCCAGCAGGGACTGGGTACTGGGGCAGAGGTGGCTCTGCCCTTGACCAGAAGTCCACCAGCCAGAATGCCCAGTGCCCAAGGCCTTCCCTCTCACTGTTGAGCTCCTAAACGCTCCGTTACTGGATCCTCCATCCATCCATCCTGTTGTACATCCATTCGCTTGTTGGTCTGTCCACTCATCCCATAAACATCTCTTGATCCACTCAGCTGTCCTTCCATCCACCATCCATCTATCTTTCATCTGTCTATCCGTCCATCCTTATACCCATTCAACAGGCCCTGGAGAGAGTGGTCAAGCCACTATCCTGAAATATGCCACTAGAAACCAAGCTCGCTGCTCCCAATAAGCTCACAGACTAGAAGGGAGGAGACAAGCCAAGAGACGACAACAAACCAGCACCATAAATAGGTCAGTATCGGGTGCGGAAAACTAGCCCGGGTGGTGGGGGGGGCAGGCTGGAAGGCTTCCGGGAGGCAGTGACATCTGAACTGAGTCCTGAAGCAGCCATAGGAGTTGTCCAGGAAAGAGGCAGTTCAAACAGAGGGACCAGCAAGAACAAAGGCTGGGGCATAAGACCCGCGCCATCTGGGGCTGAGCAGCTGAGTCTGGAAGAAGCCTTGGGAGTCAGATGGGAGGTGGTGCAAGATGATGCTGGAGCAGCCTGGTCACCATGGAGCGTGCTGTGAGAGTGAGTCCAGTGGTGGTGGGGTGGGCGGGGGATAGAGATGGGGAGGTCAGGGGGGCTCAGGCGAGGGAGAAAAGCTCTGGGTCATGGTCAGGATCCTAGCTTCCTTCCCCTGAACGACTAAGTCACATATCCTCTCTGGGCCTCAGTTTCCCCCTGGCTACAACTTGCCTGGGTTGTCCTCTGTGGTTTCTTGGGATCCTTCCAGCCCCCCTGAGGGAGCCCCTGAGTCACATGTGGTCAGCAAGACCAAGGCCCACGTGGACATCTGGCCTGGCCTGAGGAGGGAGTCCATTGTTCCCAGCAGCCCCTGTGTGTTAAGGGCAAGTGGAGG
>NW_022109491.1:11928144-11929920 GCF_000313985.2 Echinops telfairi
CCCTAAATCCCAGATTATGGGCTAGAGTACAAATGCTTTTCATTTCCAGGGGCACTGAGTACTTTATTTGCTGGAGAAGGATTACTATGGCTAGGGCATGCCACATTACCACCATCACCTGAAGGTGGGGAAACTGAGGCACAAAGACGTTAAATAAGGTGCCAAGGGCACGCTGCTAGTCAGTGGCAGAGCTGGGATTTGCACCCGGATGGCTGGTCCCTGAGGCCCCCTCTCAGCCACCTGGAAGTGCCTCCTGGTTCCCCAGCTGGGACTTGGGCAGCTAGCTGGCAGTGGCTCAGGGGAAGGGAGAGATGCAGCTCCAGTCTTGGCTCCGGCTGCCAGCTACCCGCTGCTGTGTGACTTTGGACAAGCTGCTTTCCCTCTCTGGGCCTCAGTTTCCAGGCAGTCATGCTGTGAGACTCAGGCAGCAGGCCAGGGTGGAACCAGGGATGGCAGTACTCATTACCACCATCCTTCTGCCAGTCTCCACCTGGCCCCCAGCCCCTGCTGCCACCCTCTGAGAATGGGGAGGAGGCAGGGGGCGACGGTGGCTTCTCTTCCCTTTCTGAGCCACCTGGATCTGTCTCCAGGAGAAACCATTTCCCTTACAGCCGCCCTTACACAAGACCAAAGGGGTGGGGTCCCACCACACTTGCCCTTGAAGGGGTGGCAATCCCTGCATGGTCCTCAGAGCCCACTCCGTGCCCCCCTGACACCAAGCATCCTCCCAGAGACTCAGAGGGCATAGGAGGGGGTGGTGTGGACCAGCTCCCAGGCCCAGAGGAGACAAGTGAGACAGTGGAGCCTCATGCCCATCCCTCTAGCCCCCCAGCCCCGAGCAAATGCTTCATGACTGGAAGCGCAGCCAGGCAGGGGAAGGAAGTGGTTGTGTTAGAAGAAACCATGCCAGGTCAGCCAACCACCAGCGAGCCAAGGACTGACCACTTGGGGCTGGCTCGCTGGGTGTTTACGGAAACGCTGGCTCTGAGGCCGGCTCAGCTGCTGGTCTGGAATTCCCTGGGCACCCTTGGGCCTCAGCGTGTCAGCCTGGCCCGGACATCATACGATGCAGCTGGGCTCTGTTTTTCTCTGCAGCCCACCTGGGGGCGAAGGTCCAGCAGCTGAGCGAGGGGCAAAGGAGGGCCAAGGACCTCAAGCCCGTCTAGGCCGCCTAGTCCAGGCGCCCCAACTGGGGTGCGGAGGAAGGACCTGGCCACGTGCTTCCCAGAACCCCTGCATCTGGGGGGAGGCTGCCAGGTGCCCTCCAGCCACCTCTGATTCAGGTGGGCCAGACGACAGTGCTCCAGGAGCCTCCCAGCATCTTGGAAGTTGACCGCCAGGCCTCTCTTCCAGATGCCTCTGGGGAGATTTGAACATGCAGCCTTTCAGTTAGCAGCTGGGTGTACTAGCCATCTATACCATCAGGGAGCTTGGGCAGCGCCCCGCTCTGACTGTGTAACTGGGCGGTTTTGCTTAACCTCTCTGTGCTTTGGTTCCCCATCCACAATACGGGACGGACACAGAGCAGGCTGTACAGGGTTGTCGAGATAAATGATTTCATGTTTGTAAGTGCTCAGAACAGCCCCTGTCACATACAAGTTGCCTTAAGAGTAAGGTGGATAAGTCTTTTTGCTGGATGGTGCGGTGGTCAGAGTGATCAGCTGCTAACCCAGGAGGTCGGTGGTTCAAACTCAGCAGCTGCTTTGTGGGTGAAAGCCATGGCCTTCTGCTTCCGTAAAGACTGTCAACAAAAAGTCAAATTCACTGCCATCCAGA
>NW_022109491.1:11930468-11931729 GCF_000313985.2 Echinops telfairi
CAGCAAGGTGTGGGTGTCATAAGTCTCCAAAGGGTTCTTGTGAGGCCAAATGAGTCCGTTGCTTCCTCTATGTAGGCTGAGTTGATGCCTCCCTTAGATGGCTGCTTGTCTGAAGACAAGCCTTTAAGACCTCTGTTCCTTCTAACAGTTCATGGCTCTCAGGGAGTGTTTTTCTGGAGAAAGGAAAAGATTTTGAAACTAGAGCAAAGTGGTAGCGGAACCACAGAGTAAACACGCCGCTGACTTGGAAACTTGGAAATGGTTGGATGTATAGTATGGGGACTTCAGCCCAGTGGTTTAGAAGATAGAGAGAAGTTCACGGTGGCTCAGTTATCGCTCAACAGTTAGCCTAAAGGTCAGCGGTTCAAACCTGTGCAGAGATGCTGCCAAAGAACCGGCTGTGTGGATCTGTTAAGTGGATGGGCAGGAAAACACTCTGGGGCAGATCTACTCTGAAACACCGGGGACCCGGAGTCGGCACCCACTCAATGGCAACCAACACCGGCAATCTCAGGGGGGCTGCTGTGAAGATAATGAGGAGGGGGGGAAAGAGCTCTCACAAAGGCAGCAGTACCCCCAGAGTCAACACAGGCCAGTGCTTGGCACAAAGTATCTCACCTCCTCCATCCAACTCCATGGGTGGCTGCTGGGGGAGAGCCTGACCAGTGAGATGTCTAGGGTGCCAATTTAAGGAGGCTCTCCCTCTCAGGGGGGTTCACCATCTGCTTCAGCCCCGGAGAGTGAGCATCACCTTAAATACCGAGCCCAGAGCAGTTGGCTGGTCTGACTCAAGTCCCAGATCTGCTGTGGGTTGATAGAATGATTCTCCCCCATTTGACAGATGGGAAGACTCAGGCCGGGCACCTCCTCAACATCACATGTCTGAGAAGGAAACACATGTTGATGCTGTAAATCCTTTCACTCTGAGCAGATGCCTCCAGCCTGGGGACAGAGGTCCCAGCCCACCCTTACCCTCTCCCATCTGGGAGAACTGGAAGCTGCTGTTTGCCTCTGGCTAGCTCTAGGAGAGCTGACCCCCAGGGCAGAGGCCTGAGATGGCTGTTCACATTCCTAGGGGTTAAGTCTGGGGACCCTGGCTTCCAGCACCAGTCATCACGTTCCCCAAAAGGAATCTCTTCTCATAACAAAGGTCATCCCAAAGGTCATTTGTCTGGAAATTCTGTCTCCACCCTGGGGCAGCACAGAGGGCCCAGCCTTTTAGGAGACCACTCTGTGCCCAGACAGGGATGACCTGCTTCCG
>NW_022109491.1:11935080-11936441 GCF_000313985.2 Echinops telfairi
CTCTCACTCACTCACTCTCTCACTCACTCACTCACTCACTCTCTCACTCACTCACTCACTCACACTCACTCACTCACTCTCTCACACTCACTCACTCACTCACTCACTCACTCACTCACTCACTCACTCACGCCATCACCATCAAGTTGATGCCAACTCATAGCAACCTTATAGGCAGGGTAGCACTGCCCCAGTGAGTTTCCAAGACTGTAACCCTTTCCTGGATGGAAAGCCCCGCTCTCCTGAGGCGTGACTCCTGGTTTCAAGCTGCTGACCCATCGCTTAACCACTGCACCACCACGTCTCCTTTGGGCCTCATACAGTTGGGTTTTGTTTTTAAACAGTTGTATTTATTAGCATATAACTCACATATCATATAATTCAATAGTTCAATCATATTATATAAAGAGTGGTGCAATCCTCTCCACAATCAGTTTTGAACATTGTCTGCATTCTTGTACTCATCCTTATAAGCGCCCCATCCTCTCCCCTCTCCACCCCAACCTCCCCTGCCATGGATACACCCAAGAAACCATCAATGCAGTCACTGTCTCTATAGCTTTATCCATCCTAAATTTCAGATACAGAAGAACCAAACATAAATAAATCAACAAAAAAGCAAAAACCCACTAGGCTCTGCATGCGAGCAAGGCTACTCATATCCCTGGTCTCTGGTAAGAAGGTATTGTGGGAGGCTTTGTTCACATGTAGATGCTGAAAATGGATTCTGGGTTCCCACTGTGGTTCATCGCCTTCTGCAAACCAGGTGTCTGCAGTGTAAGCTCTGACACCATTCCCTCTCACAGAGTTGCATTTTGTTAGTTATAATCCTTGGAACACACATATTCTTTATAATCCTTGCTTCTTCTATGTTGGCTTAGTTGATGTCCCCCTTAGACGACTGCTTGTCTGAAGACAAGCCTTTAAGATCCCTAGTCTTTCTAATGGCTGGGCACTACCTAGTTTCTTCACCACACTTTTCTACAGAACCCATATCTTCAGTGATCTTTTCAGGAGAGCGAGCATACAGATGTTTCTTGAATGGAGCATCATACACGGGGTAGGACCCTTTCTTCTGTGTGCCAGTCTGTATTTTCACGAACAGGTGACCTCAGCAATCGATTTAGTTGAAGGTTGAAAGAGTCTCTCGGGGCGATAGTCTCAGGACATCTTCTAGTCTCCCCTGGTCCAAAGTGATTGTGTGGAGCAGAAGAGCCTTCCTGCCCGGGCTCAAGGCACTAGGAAGGGAGAGAGAAACCACCTGGATGGTCTAGAACCATGGACACTGTGGAATTGTTTCAGCAGCCAGCATCACGTGACCCAGCTGACACACACGTCATTGTGGTTAGCTGCTGCCGAGT
>NW_022109491.1:11937842-11939242 GCF_000313985.2 Echinops telfairi
AGTCCATCTATATTGCTGACCCAGGCCTATATACCTTTTGGGGACATGCCAGCCCACTAATTACAGGTAGAGACATACATCACAGGGAGGGGCTGCACTATAGGTTACACAGTAATGAGGAGATGGTCTAGAGGGTGGTCTCTGGGTTTCTATAGGAACCATTATCAGTAGGGTGTAAACCCCTCCTACAGGAACCAAGCTAATGGTCCCAAGCTTCAGAGAGTAGTCCATTGTCTCCAGCAGCAGGGAGCAGCACCCACCCCCTCCATGGTGGGATGAGACAGCAGTCTGGCAGCAAGTATCTGACTTCTCCCCACACCCCATATCTTGAAGGCCAACCCCACACAGATCCCATTTGCAGACCACCACGCTGACCCTGAAGGGGGACAGGGAGACGGGGTGTGGGGAGGGGTGCCTGTGGGGACATAACAGAGTGGTTGGCAGGGCTGCCAGGACACTCCATTCTCCTGCCAAGTTCGGGAAGGGCTGCTGGGGATGAGGGCAGCTCCTGCAGGGAGGAGAGGGCGTCTGTGGATGCTAGATTTGGCCCAGCAAGACTTGCTGTCTGTGGGGTCAGCAGCCCCTTGGGGCACTCGGGCCCCCTGTTGCTCAGCCCTCCGGGCTCCATTCCACATGCACCAGTGGGTGGTGGAGACTCAGGGAACGGTTGAGTCATCTAATGGCATGTCCTTGGGCGAGGGCTGGTTCTTAGCACCACATGCTGTGAAGTCTTAGTCTCGCGGGAACCCAGAGGCCCGGCACCCTGGGGGCTGGAGGGCCAGGAAGTGGGGTGTTCAGGCCACGTCCTCCCTCTTCTCCTGGGGAGGTGAGTTTGCATGGTGGTGGAGACTAGACTGGATCAGCAGCTCACCTCGCTGAGCCCATTTCTCATCTGCAAAAACGGGTGAGGAAAGGGAGCCCTATGTTAATCTGGGTAGACTAGAGAACCAAATTCATAGAGACACATCTGTGTAGAAGAGAGAGTTTTATATAAAGGGTAGTAGTACGTTAAGAAAGCATCCCAGTCCAGTCCAAGTTCATAGGTCCAATATTAGCCAATAGGTCTGATACCAATCTATAAAGTCCTCTTCAGACTCATGAAACTCAAGCAATGATGCCGAATGCAGGACGATCACAGGCCAGTGGGTAGAACGTCTTTGGATTCAGTGGCATTGTAAGCATCTCAGCGCTGGCAGGGGTCTCCACGTGGCTTCTCCGGCTCCAGACATCTATCAGTGTACTGCCATGTGTCTTGTCAGTAGAGAGTCTTCAAGGGAATGAGGAGAGAGAGAGAGGTGTCTCCCACCTCCCAGAAAGAATACTGGATTTCCCAGAATTCTCAGGAGAAGGCCAGGCCCACACAGAGGCTTCAATGCCTATGAGCTGAATGATGGACTAGG
>NW_022109491.1:11942056-11944648 GCF_000313985.2 Echinops telfairi
CCCCCACTCCCACCGGCTCCTCCCCATTCTCTCTCTCCGTCCCCAGAAGACAGGTCCAGGCCAGTCTGCCAGAGAATGAGGGCAGACAGGAGGGGACCCAACTTTCACTCTCAAATCAACCTATTGTCACATTGTCACTAACGCGGTGCCAACAGAAAACGTCCTCTTGGGCTCCCAACCCAAACTCCAGGCTGGGCTTAGGTTTCCCCCTTCTCCTGTCCCAGGCTGGTGTGGTGGCGGCTGGTCGAGTGGCCACTCCTCTGTGTCTCCCCCGCCTCCCCACAGGTGCCACCGGGGGGCTGGGGGTAACAGGCAGGGAGGGTCTCACTTGAGCTGAGCCACCTGAGTTGGCCTGGAGCTTTCAGCCCCAGCAGGCATTTGAAACTCTCCCCGTGTGTTGAGGGACACTGTAGTGGACACCACGGAGGTGACCACTGCTGCTGGGCCCCTTGACTTCGGTGGATGCCCTTTCCTGCTCTAGTAGGCAACAAAGGAGACCCCCACATCTGGAATAGAATTTAGGGAGAACATGCAGTGGGTCTAATTCATCGGGTGAGCGAGACCATCGGTGTGTGACCATCATGGTGTCCACAAAACTGGGACCCTTAAGTGGGGCACAGGGTACCAGACAGTCACTGGAGCATGATGGGTGGTCGGGCAGTATATGTGGCCGTTGCAGGCAGGACAGCAGAAGCAGGGCTGGCACTGATGGGGACGTGTAGATTAAGCCAGACAGAAGCCCTCCCAAGGTTGCTTCAGGTCTGACCCAGGCACTCAGGGTATGACTAATGACCATGCGACCCTAGTCCCCCAATTTCCATGAAGGGCACACCCAGGCAAGTCTTTAAGGACTAAGTCACCCCCCCACCCCGGCCCAGCGAGGGGAGTGGTAGCAATCCGACTCTTTCCATTGTCGGCTCGTGGTCAGGAAGAATTCAAAACTCAGCCAAACCAAATTCACTGTCCCAAGTCGATTCTGACTCACAGGGACCCTAGCGACCACGGCGGAGCTGTCCTCTGTACGTTTCTGAGACTGCGATTCCACGGAAGTAGAAGGTCCGTGTTGTGAGTGCCATGGAGCCGGTTCTGACCCATAGCAGCCCCTGTGCACAACAGAACGAAACCCTGCACAGTGCTGCCCTCTCCTCACAATTGTTCCCATGCCTGAGCCCACTGTTGCAGCCACTGTGTCCACCCACCTCACTGAGGGCCCTCCTCTTCTTCACTGCCCTTCCGCGCCATCAAACATGGTGACCTTCTCCAGGGACTGGTCTCCAAAGCATGGAAGACAAAGTCCTGCCACCCTTGCCTCTAAGGAGCACTCTGACCTTACTTCATCCAAGACGGATCGGCTTGTCCTTGTGCAGTCTGTGGACTCTCCGTCTTCTTCTCCAGCCCAATCCAAGGGCATCAGTCTTCGCCGGTCTTCCTTCATCAATGTCCAACTTCCACGTGTGCCTAAGGCAATGGCGAAGACTGCGGCTTGGCTCAGGCCCACCTTCGGAGTGGCTGGAGGCTTGGAGCTGCTGACCTTGAAGTGAGCAGCCCAAGACTTACTCCACGTGGACACTCAAGAGTGGACGTAGGGCTTTCCCTACAAACGGAAGCCTTTGGCAAATGGAATGCTGGCCCTTGAGTGCTAAGGACTCCCCAGCTCCTTGACCAGCCCTCAGGAGCCCCACTTCGGCCCTAGCTTTCCGCTACTAAGGGCACTGTCCCTTCAAGAGGTCTTCCAAGCTGGGACCCAAGCGAAGCCCCGATCAGCTCGCCCATCCACACTCAGCTCCTCTGATCCCGCCCAGGTCCCCTGCATCTGGAAGTGCAGGCCTGGCCTCCGCTGTCCTGGCCCTGAGCAGCCTTCACTGTCTCAGCTAGTCCCCAGACCGTCTCTCCCTTTCCTCTCAGTTCTCAAAGTAGGTGGAGGTGAGGGCGCTCCAGACAGCTCTGCGACCACTGCTTGGTAAATGCTGTAGGTGGCTCTGTGGACCGGAATGTCACATCTCTCCTATCCTGTCTCATCCACTTCACACCGCTTTCAACAGGAAGAAACATTCTCTGTCGCTGGTTTCATGCTGGGTTCTGCTGGCCCCAAATGAACTTGTTCTCTCTTACCTTTCCTTATAGCTCCCTCACTTTCCAGTGTCAAATACATACAGGAATTTATACAAACACACACACATGTACACTACCTCCTTCCACGCACACACATGAATTTACCCCATCCTTCTCAAGTTGTTTCCAACCTTACATTACGCTAAGAAAATAAAACTGCAGTGGATAGCCTCATACGGACTTCATTTCTTCACGTGTGAAACTAGATCTGCCTTTTAAGTCTCAACAGCGTCATTGCCAAATCAAAACACCTGGAAGGTCTTTTTTTTTTTTCTTAAGTGAAGTTAAACACAGACACAAAACTGAGCTCCACTCAGAGCATTTCACTTGATGAATTTTCATAGTGCATCCCCCACTGAAATGACTGCTCCCTTCGTGCCCCCCAAAGCAACAACCCCTGGCAGTTACGCAACACCCTATCAACTCGGTAAATAAGAATGAAGGGGCGGACTCTAGTCTGTCAATCAGGTCACAGCCTGG
>NW_022109491.1:11945736-11947005 GCF_000313985.2 Echinops telfairi
AGGGCTTCCAAGGTTGCAGTCTTTACCAGAGCAGACGGCTCCCTCGCTCTTCTTCAGAGAGGCTGGTGGGTTCGAACAGCTCACCTTCCCGTACTCACCACACCATCAAACAAACAGCAAACTCATTGCCATTGAGTCGATGCTGGCTCATAGCACCCCCCACCCCACCCCCCGGTGGGTTTCTGAGACTGTAACTGTTTACTGGAGTAGAATGCCCAGTCTTTCTCCCCAGGAGCTTCCAGTGGTTCCGAACCTCGGACCATGCAGATCACAGCCAGATGCGTAACTTCTATACCACCAGGGCTCCTTTTTGACATTTAGAACCCACCACAATTTGGACTAGTCACATGTCTGTGGCCAGAGGCTAGTGTATTAGACAGCTCAGGTCCAGGACGAGTCTTTGGGTGAGTCTATTATCTATTTCGGTCATATATATACACATGCTGAATTGTGATAGCTATTACCAGATTGTCTTCCACAGGTATCAAAACAAATTTCTTTCTTTGTTATTTTCAACAGTTTTATTGACATGATTCATGTACCATCCAATTCCATGGTTTAAATATATTTTTTAAAGTTACGCAAAGCAGTCATCACAGTGAAGCCCTCCCCGTCCACGTGAAAGAAGCACGCCAGCCTGTGTGATCCAAGGATTGGAAATAATAAAACTCAAATCCAAAGGAGGGAATGGTATATCAGAGCTTAAATTCTGAACACCCAGTTTTCAGAGAGCTAGAACCACAGATGAAGCCAAATATCCATTTGCAGTGTTTCCACATGGATTAAGTCTCCAGTGAATTCCCTCCGACCACAGGGCAGGGATGTGAATAGCCTATATATTAGACAGAGAGCATTATAGAATTGATTATTGATGATGTAGTCAGGTTAAAATGGACCACCTTTCTCATTTGATCTCGTTTTTGGCCCATTTAAAATTTGTTTCAGTTTTTATTATTCTCTTTCTTTTTGGTTGAGGTTTATCTCTGCTTTGTTTTGTCGTTGTTGAGGGTTTTATTATTATTTGTGTCTTGGCTTCATATATGAAATCTAGGACAGGTCAATCTGTAGAGATAGTCACTGGATTAATAATTACCGACGGGTACAGCAGGGGACGTTTCGGGGATGTGGGAAGCTACCAACAGTGAGGATGAGGAAGAAGACAAGGTTCTGAAATTGATTGTGATGATGATTGCATAACTCTTCTTAATACGATTGGCCTTTTAAACTTCAAGATTTGTGAATTATGTGCCGATAAAATTATTTTTAAAA
>NW_022109491.1:11948015-11949884 GCF_000313985.2 Echinops telfairi
ACATATAAATATATGTACATAGATCTATTTTCCTATCATTATATATAAATATATTTACATATGTACATGCCTATATTTAGACCTCTATAAATTTCCTTTGCTTTCCTCTATTTCCTTTTACTTTCCCCGTGTCTCACTATCCTGCTTGGCCTTCACTTGGGTTTCAGTAATTCCTCTTGGCTACATTGCACTTGATCAAGCCCCACCAGACATCCTACACCCTCCTCACCATTGATTTTATATCACTTGTTGTTCCCTTGTCCCTGGGTTTGTTGGCACCTTGCTTCCTTTCCCTGCCTCCCTTCTTCCATGACCCCACCCCCGCCCCCCAGAACCATTAGTCCCATTGTTTTCTCCTCTGTATTGTTTATCTTGTCTACCTTATCTAGATAGATATCATTTTCTTTATTCTTTTATCCATTATTAGTATCTCCCCATTAACCCGCAGCCTCCCCAGCCATAACCTTAAGGAACTATTAATCTAGTTACTGTCTCTGTAGATTTACCGGTCTTGGATTTCATATAAAGAAAGCCATGTAAAATACTCCAATAACTACAGAAAAATAAAACCCCTAAATACAGAGAAAATAGAAATTAATAGAAGTGAGAACAAATTAAAAGATGGGTCAAAAGGGAAAACAAATGAGAATAGGTTAAGATTGAGCCTAACTCTATCTGCAGGAATCCCTTTCCAATGCACTCTGTCTGATGGCAGGACTATTCCCATCCCTGCCCAATGGTCCGAGAGTGTTCAATGGAGGCTCAGTCCTCATGGGGGCTCTGAGGGGATTTGGGAAACACTGGATTTAAGCCTCACCTGCAGCAATCAGATAGACAAAAGGGGCCTCTCATGACTGAACACACACTCCTATCTTGAGCCAAGCTCCGGATCTTGTCAGGTGTTTCAGGGCTCTTCATTTCCGTTTGGGTGCCCGGCCTCACCTTGTCTGGGGGCTACATTGTACTCCTCTCTGCACACCTCTCACCAGAGCCTGGGACCATGGGCACTCAAGGACAATATTCTCAAATCCTGCTGTCCTGGGGTTGATCCCTGCCACGAGTGTTCCCTCCCTTGGTTCCAGTTCTGGGAAGCAGGGCTTATTTCTGAGGGCATACTACCCTCTGCTGGTCAAGCTGAGTTCTCATCCCTCTCCTCCTCCAGCTTTGGGGAGGAAGCCTGGCAGCAGGGACCAAGCTGGCATGGAGGCTGTGCTCTGCCACTCACTGCTAGGTGAACGTGGGCAAGCAACTGTACCGCTTTGGGCCTGCCACCTATGCGTCTATGAAGTGAATGACCATCTGTCTCAGGGGCATACTTAGACATGGGGACTTGAAGATGCTTCACCGGGTCTGGCAGAAACTGGCATCAAGTGGTATTCGTGACATCCATAAAAACCCTGGAGGAAGGGTAGGGTGGGCATGGGGGGGAAGGATGGTCAACAAAGGAGGCAGTGGTGCAGTTAGAACTGTCTGGCCAGTTCTGGACCTCAGTTCCTCCTTTGTGGAATGGCCAGCTCACTCTACAGTACAGGGGCTCAGGCTTGCTGCTCTGTCTGGGCATTGCACTTAACACAGTGCCTACACATGGTGAGTGCTCATGGAACAGAAACCACTACTATCATCACCTCTTTATCGCCATCACCACCACCACCACCATCATCATCATCACCATCACCACCATCACTATCATCAATACCCATCATCACCACCATCACCACCATCATCATTACCCATCATCACCATCATCATTACCCACCATCACCACCATCACCATCATCATTACCCACCATCACATCACTATCATCAATACCCATCATCACCACCATCATCATTACCCATCACCACCACCATCACCATCATCATTACCCA
>NW_022109491.1:11950906-11955795 GCF_000313985.2 Echinops telfairi
CATCATCACCATCACCACCATCACTATCATCAATAACCATCATCACCCACCATAACCACCACCACCATAATCATCACCATCACCATTACCCATCATCACCACCACCGCCATCATCGTTATCCATCATCACCACCACCATCACCACCATCACCATCACCATTACCCATCATCACCACCATCACTATCATTACCCATCATCACCACCATCACCATCATCATTACCCATCATCACCACCACCACCACCATCATTATTGTCATTGGTAGCCAACTTTGGCTCCCAGCTCTCTGAGGAATCCAGAGGTCTGGTCTCTTTGGCCACTAGGGTGCACTGGAAATCTCACTCTCAAACTTAATGTCTGGAACTCAGCACACTGACTAAACAAACTTCCCAATCTACCAGAATTGTGGGAAGGGGAATCTCCAAGTTCAGAAGAGGCCCCCTCACCCCGGCCCACCAAGAGCATAGAAGTTTCCCTGTGTCCCTGGAGCTGGCTTCCAGGATGGAGGCAGGCTGCAGCTGGCCCGCAGGAGGATCATAAACTAATCCTTGAGCTCCAGTATCTGGAAAGACAGCAGCTCATCCATGATGCTCCCTGTCTGCGCCCGAGTCTAGAACATCATTGGCAAAAGACCTCTGGCTCTGGAGTCAGCTTTTTATGTGTATGACCTTGGGCAAATCCTGCAAACTCTCTGTGCCCCCATCTCCTTTTCCATAATATGGAAACTTCCATGGTCCCAAAGAAAGGCAAGCCATACGCACAAAGGGATGGCCAGGAAAGTGCGCACTGTAAACGTCAAATCAAAGAGATTCGTGGAGAGTCCCCAGATGGCTCAGGGGAAACACCCAAAGTCATGGTCAAGACGGCTGCTGTGCTGGACATCAGAGAAGCAAGTGCTGAAGCAGGACCTGAACTACAGAATCTGAAGCGCAGTCAGAGAGGCCGACGGCAGGGATATCTGAGAGTGGGGACTTACAGGTGGATTGCATGATTGGCGAGGGTATAATTACAAGCTTGTGTGCTTTCTCCCCAGTTAGTGATAGCATTGTTAAAGGAATTCTGGAAGTGAAGAGGGTTACAGGCTGGGCTGCTAACCCAATTCCAAGCTCCCTCAGAGGGAGAAAGAGGAGGCTTTCTACTCCTGCAAAGCCGTGCAGTCTCAGAACCCACTGGGTCCGCGTAACTCTTCTATGGAGTCAACATCAGCCAGAAAGATGACAGCGAATGTGTCTGTTTGTTTGTTTTTAATAGCATCGTCACAGGACCATAACGACATCTTTTTCTGGGAACATGTTATTCAAACTACTCACCCAAGCCTGTCTTTACGGACAGTCTCAGAAACCCATGGAGGCAGCTCAACTCTGTTCTATGAGATCAGCATGAGTCAGCGTTGACTCAATGGTAGTACCTGGGTTTGTTTGTTTGTTTTAATAGCATAGTCACAAGAAAATGACAGAACTTCTTTTTCTGGGAACATGTTATTCAACCCGCTCACGCCGGTCTTTTCCTGGGGGTCCATTGTGAAGACCAGGTTGGGAGTCAAGGCATTTGGGGGCTGAGTGTGACCTCCTGTATCTGCTTGCCCAGAGAGGAAATGCTTCTGTTAGGGAATATGATTAGGCAAATAGAAAGCTACATGTGTGACCTTGGGTAAGTGTCTCAATCTCCCTGTGTCTCCATTTCCGTTTCCATAATATGGAAACCGTAGTGGTCCCAAAGAAAGAAAACCCTTCTACAGAAAGGGAAGGCCAGGAAAAGCAGCCTTAGAGAAGCAGCTGTCAGGAAAGGCAACCTTACAACTCAGTACGGGGTCTTGTCTGACTCAAGTCAAGCCATTACGATGAAGAAGTTACGGCTGTTCTCAGGATGCAGAGACCATTATGATATTGGTCTTTATGTGTTCCATTTTATTTTTCAAATGTCCATTTTTTGTAGATTCATGCTTGTATGCTCAATGTTCTGGTTATCAATGGATGTTCACAGTTAGTCTCATGTGGAGGTAAGCCCCGTCAGTAAATGAAGGTTCCCCACAGCTTGCCTCCATCTATGTCCTTAGAGTCCACCCTACTTTGAGGAGGCGGCTCTTCCCCAGTCTATTTGGAGAGCTTCCAACCTGAGGGGCTCATCTTCTGGAATAATATCAGAAAATGTTCCATTACTATTCATAAAGTTTTCAGTGGCTAATCCTCATACTTAGACAGCCTATTTTTTCTCTCTAATTTTTTCTGAGTCCAGAAGCTCCAGCGAAAACTCTTCACCAGGGGTAAATCTGCTGGTATTTGAAAGATCAGTGGTGTGGTCGTTTATATAATCGTTTGTCAATTGGAGAGGATTCAGAGTAAAGGGGTGGGGTCTAACTTGTCAATCAGATCATAGCCAATGAGACCTCTGTGTGGGTGTGGCCTTCACCTAAGGATTCTGGGAACTCCGGTATTCCTCCCTGGAGGCAGGAGACACTCTCTCTGGGCTCACGCCCTGCAAGACATCCCTGTCCAGAAGACACATGGAATCACTCTAGAGCCCTGAGCTAGAGGAGTCACGTAGAGACCCCTGCCAGTGCTGAGATGCTTACAACACCACTGGATCCACAAGACTTCCCACCCACTGGCCTGATCTTCCTGCATTCAGCGTCACTGCATGTGTTTCATGAGTCCGAAGAGGACTTTATAGATTGATATTGGACATATGGGCTAGTATCAGTCTTAGGGACTTGATCTGGACTAGGCTGGGATGTTTTCTCAATATTCAATTGCTCTTGTATCTAAAGCTCTTTCTTATACACATATGAGTGTCTATGAATTTGTTTCTCTAGTCTACCTGGAATAACACAAGTAGCATAGTTTCCTATAACACATAAGCCGCTACAGTATGAAAAACTGACATATCACTATTGGGTTGATAAATAGTCAAGTTTAAAAAAAAGAAATGTGACTCAAATAACTATCAGAGTCTGATCACACATGTGATTACCCCACAAAAGCAGGAGCTTTCAAGTTCATTTAACTCAAGGAGACCCCATATGTTTGAGATAAAACTGCCCTCCACGGGGTTTCCCCAGCCGTATGTTTTCAGGAGCACATCATCAGAACCCCTTCTTCTGAGAGGGCTCTGTAATCTATTGATTGATCTGAGTGTGTGATTGTGCCTTTTACCACGTGCCAGTCTTGGCCTCTGTCAGGGAGATTGGCAGAAATGAAGTGCGTAGCTTTGTAAGGGTTGGTGGGATTCTGGAGGACAAAGTTCCCTGTATCTCAGCACACGCACACACACACTCCTCTAAACTTTCTTAATGTTGTTGCTCCGTTTCATCAAGGAGAGTAAAACAAGGGAAGAAGGGACGCTGATTGAGCACCTAGTAGGCCAGATATTCTGTCTAAGTCCATGGTGCTCCACACAGGCTCGTTCCCACTGTGTTCTCATGCTTGGCGTGTACTAGTAGGTCCTCAGTAGATCTGTGCTTCTTAAGAAGGAATCTTACAAACGGCTGAGATTCTCTCAAGGTCACACAGTTCATGGATGCAGGTCCAGTCTCTTGGGATTCCTATGGAAACTTTGCATACTCTAGGGCCTGCCCTTCCACCTCAACTTGCCAGTCCTCCTTTGCCTCATTTTCTTTTACATACTTCCCGTATGGTAGGAGCACCCGTGGAGTAGTGGTTATGCCTTGGGCTGCCAACCACACGATTGGCCATTTGAAGCTACCAGCTGCTCGAAGGGAGAAAGATGAGGTTTTCTACTCTCGTAAAGAGTCACCGTCTCAGAAACCCAGAGGCAGTGTGATCCTGTCCTATAGTCACTGTGAGTCAGCATGGACTTGGTGGCAATGAGAGTTTTATGATGATGATGATGATGATGATTGGCAGAATATCTGCTAAGCAACAATCCCAGGAAGTAGTCTTCACAATTCCTCCATTTGCCACGTGGAAACATAGAGGCACAGGTCAGTTAACTACCTTGCCCACGTCACAGGGCCAGTAAGTCGTTTAAACAGGATTCCACTGCAGGCAGTCTGCTGCTAAAGAACTCTTATCGCTACGTTGTGCCGCTGGGACTGGGCATGGATCTTGCCTTCTTGACTACCTGCCTTCTTCCAAGAGCCCCTGGAGAGTCTAGAACAGGTGCAACTCACACCACCATCACCCCTCAGGTCAGGCCTGTCAGGTGAGACCGCTTAGCCACTGCGGCCACTTGGAAGTCTAGCAGGAAGGCCTGGGGTTTCAGAGCAAGGTCATCGCTGCCTTCTGGGACTGTACCTGGCCGCCTGTGCCACACCCAGTCCCCTTACACCTGCCCACAGCAGGAGGGGCCCTACGGGTAGAGAGCAGAGGCAAAGGCTGGACTTTGGTCCCTTTATCTGCACCCTGCACCCCACTCTTAGGCAAATGTGTGCCCGAAGCCTGCAGAGGTGAACCCTCTGTGTGTTTCTGTGCAGATACTTCTGTGTGCCTGTCTGTGTATATGAGGAGTCCACACGAGTGTGTCAGGGTATGCTGTAGGTGGGCCCGTGTGTGCCCCTGGGCATGAGTGTGAACCAGTGTGTGTGTGTGTGTGTGTGTGTGTGTGTGTGTGTGTGTGTGTGTGTGAGCTCATAGGCAGCAGTGCCTGTTTGTGAATAACATCAAGAACAGACCACCGACGTGAAACGATGTTTTCCCCAGCCTCAGTTTCTAGTTTCTAAACCATGGGGAGGGCCAGGCACAAAGCAAGGGCGTAGTGTTGTGACTTATTGTTATGATCATTTCCCAAGGGGTTGTAACGTGGCTCAATGAAATCATGGCCACAAAAGAATATGACATAAAAAATGCTTTTGCTATGACGTCCGTCCCCAGGTTATGGGATTGGCCGTCCTGGACTTCGCTTATGACAGATCTCGTGCTTTCTGGGTGCCC
>NW_022109491.1:11957937-11986878 GCF_000313985.2 Echinops telfairi
CTGAACGGTCCACGCTATCACCAACTCCCATTGTTTGTGTCCATGGTTCCAGTCACTTGGGAATTTAATCTGTACAAGTCAACAATTCATGTATTGTGGTTCATATCTGGACTATGCTTGCATAATCTCCTGCTTTCAACAGGCTTTTAAAATCTATACCATTGACTAAATCAACACCATCATCAACAGAATAGCCTTATGCCCCAGGGGGATGATTGATAATGTTCTGTACCATAAAATGATAAGGATGTCTCTAAAGTGAACCAGAGACATAGATAAACCATAGATATGTGGATGGATTGGGGGCTAGCACTTCATTCTAGCCTCAATCTAAGACCAATCAGTTCTTCTGAACTGGCCCTGCTTGATGGTTGCCCTCATGAGGGGTCACTGAAGATACGTGTGGGGAAGAAACCAGATGGTTCCCAGCTATGAGCAACAATCGCATCTGAGATCTGGGCTTGTCTTAAAACATAATTGATGCCATCTACGTGAGGCTTTAACTAAGTCCATGTGGAAGAAGCACAGCAGCCAGTGTGATCCAAGGAATATAAATAATAAAGTCCAAATCCAAAAGAGGGAATCGTATCAAAGCTTAAATTGTGCACACCCAGTTTGCAGAAGGCTATGAATGACAGTGGAAGCCCCAAATCCCTTTGCAGGGTCCTCACGTGGATGAAGCCCCCGGTGAATCTCTCTGACCATGATGGAGGCATGTGAACAGCCTTGCGATCAGACAGAGCATTGTAAAGTCAGTCGTGGCAGATATAATTAGGACAGAATGTAATACCTTATCACTGATCTCCCTTTTTAAAGTGGTTTCCGTTTTCAATATTTGTTGCTTTATTTTTCATTGAGGTTTTGTCTAGTCATTGTTGTTTGTTTATTTTGTTGTTGTTGTTTGCTTGCTTCCTGCTTGTGCTTTGCATAATTTTCTGTATTTAAAAGCCAGAATAGACAGATCTGGAGAGGCAGTAACTGGCTTGGTAAATGCTTAGGGGCGTGGTAGGGGAGCAATCTGGAGCTAACAATGAGTAGGAGAAGAAATGTTCTAAAATTCTGAAACTCCGCTTAATATGATGAATGACTAAATTGTGTGACACGTGAGGTGTAGGCCATTACAACTATTAAACGATTTTTTAAATGTTATTCTTCAGCCAATATACTGTCTCCATTAGCCAGTACAGGACTGGGCACCTGGGGTAGTTAGCGATCTACATTTGACTGAACAAACATATGTAGTTTTTCAACTCTAACCAGACTCAATCCCGATGCTGCGTTCCTCTTCATATTCCCCAGCTTCTTGAATTATTTGCTTGGCAGGCAGATGGAATAAGGATGGTGACAGGATACAACCTTGAAGCATCCTTTTGCTGATTTTAAAGCAAGAGATATTCCCTTGTTCTATTGAAATGACAGCCCCTTGGTGCGTGCACAGGTTCCACACAAGCACAGTCGAGTGTTGTGGAATTGTTCCGTTTGTTAGGAGCCACACAATGGAATGTTTTGGCATACTTAATAAGACACATCATTTTGGCATCCTCTGCTTTCACCGAGGAGCCACGTGCCATCAGCAAGACGATCCCTCGTGCCACTTCTTCTGAATCCAGCGTGAATTTCTAGGAGCTCCCTGTTGATATATGGCTGCAACTGGTTTTGAAGAATCTCCAGCAAAAATGTTCTTACCCATGATGTTAATGACATTGTTATAAAGTCTGCGTTCTGCTGGGCCATCCTTCTTTAGAATGGGTCCAAATATGGTTGCCTTCTAGTCGGTTGGCCAGGTAGCTGTCTTCTCCATCTCCCGGCGGAGATGAGTGAGTGCTTCCAATGCTTCACTGGGTTTTGATTGACGCTCTGTCAATTCCTGGAGCCTTGCTTTTTGCTCATGCCCTCAGTGAAGCGTGGACTTCTTCCTTCAGTTCTCGATCACATGCTACTTCTTGAAATGGCAGCGTGTCAAGCAGTTCTTTTTGGTCCAGGGACTCTGGGTTCCTTCCATCTGTGTCTGGTGCTTCCGCATCAGTCAGGAACCCTGCCCATAGAATCCTTCCACTTTCAACTTGAGGTCTGAATTTCTTTCCCATGTCTTTCAGCTTGCGACATCCTGAGCAGGTTATTCCTATTTGGGATTCTAACTCCAAGTCTTTGCACATCTCATTATAATGCTTTACTTTGTCTTCTTGAGCTGCCCCTTGAAGTGTTCTCTTCCGTTCTTTTACCTCATCATTTCTGCCATTTGCTTTAGCTACCTTTCACTCAAGTGCAAGTTTCAGAATCTCTTCTGACATCCCCCCCCACCAACTCCCACCCCCCTTTCTTTCCTAGCTCACTAATGACCTTGTGCTTTCTTCCAGTACGACTCATCGGGTCTCCTGTCGTTAGCATAAAATGGGTCAAAACTGTTCTTGGGATGCTCTCTAAATCTAGTCACGATAGACTGAAAGGCCGAGTTTTGGGCTCTTATGGACCTGTTTTAACTTCCTCCAGCTTCAACTTGAACTTGCATATGATCATCCGTGGTCTGCTCTGCAGTCAGCCTTGGCCTCCTGCGAGTTTCTGATATGGAAAGCTTCTCCTGGGGCTCTGCCCACAGATGTATTCCATTGGATTCCTGTGTCTCCTTGGCCTGGGGGAGGCCTGGCTGGTCAGTCACTGTTTATGCTCTTGCAAAAGGTATCTGCAATGAAGAAGTCATTGGTCTTGCAAAATTCTATCATGTCATCTCCATCTTCATTTCTGTCTCCAAGGCTATGTTTCCCAACCAGTGAGCCTTCCTTTTCATTTCCAACTTTCCTATTCCAATCCCCAGTAATTGGCAGTACATCTTGATTGCATGTTTGATCCATTTCAGACTGAAGAAGTTGGTAGGATTCTTCAATTTCTTCATCACTACCCTTAAAGGTTGGTGCTTACATTTGAATAATAATCGTCTTAAGTGAATTTCCTTCTGGGTATATAGACCCCCCAGCACAGATAGCATTGTGCTTCAAGAGATCTCGAAAGGATCTATTTGATGATGAATGAGGTGCCATCCCTCTTGATCTTGCCATTCCCAACATCATAAACCGGATGACTGGTTCCAAATGGGCAATGCCAGTCCCTTTCAGCCCACTCATGCCTGGAAGAGCAATCTTTATATGTGTTCTATTTCACTTTTTACCACTTCGGTTTCTCTAGATTTGTATGTATGTCCTTCCTGCATTCCACTTTATGAATGGAGATTTTCAAGTCTCTTTCCATTTTGAGTGACACTGAAACAGAAACACTGTTTTTAGTAGCTAAAAAGTGTCAGCAACTCAAATGCCCACCAGCGGATGAATGGATACATTGTAGCTGGTCTATCTACACGATGCAAGATCATCCTGCAATAAAAAGGAGTGAAGTGTCAGCACAAGCTCTAACACACATGTTGTGCATGGGTGCTGTCCAGTCCACTGGAACCGGTTGCGACCCCATGTCACGGAGAGAGCTGCTGCACAGGGGTTTCTGGGCTGTCATCTTTGCCAAGGCAGATCCAATCACAGAACCACCGGGTAGATCCAAACCACCAGCCTTTCACTCAGCAGCCAGGTGCTTAACCATTGCTTCCAGCGCTCCTCACTGTCACATACCCGAACCTTGGAAACATGATGCTAGGTCAGTGGTTCTCAACCTTCCTAATGCCACGACCCCTTAAACAGCTCCTCGTGCTGTGGTGACCCCCCCCCACCATAAAATTATTTTCGTTCTACTCCATAACTGTCATTTTGCTAGTTATGAATCATCATGTAGCTATCTGACAGGCAGGATGTATTTTCATAGTTACAAATTGGTCATTATTAAAGCATAGTAATTCATCACAAAAACAATATGTAATTATATAGTGTGAAATTTTTATTTCTAATGACAAATAAATGAAATTTTATCTGGAAGCATGGTGTAGCTTGGATAACAGTCTTCATACCAGGTACTCGTATGTGGGTATATCTGCCTGTGTGTGGACCTGCCTGGAGACGGATAGAGGAGTGGTGTTTTGGTTCCCAAGACCATTGGAAATCTGTGTTTTCTGATGGTCTTAAGCGACCCTGTGAAAGGGTCATTCAACCTCCAAAGGGGTCGAGACCCACAGGTTGAGAACCGCTGAACTAGGTGAAGGAAGCCAGTCATACAACAGCATGACTCCATTTATGTGAAATTACCAGAATGGACGCATCCACAGAGACAGCAAATTGATTCGTGCTTGCTTAGTGGGAAGGGTTGGAGAAAAATGGGAGAGATTGTTAATGGGCATGGGGTTTCTTCTTGGGGTGATGGAAAAGTTATCAAATTTAATATAGAGATGGTCACACGATTTTGTGCCTAGTGTTTTTAGAACACTGAATTGTAAACTTTGTATGGTGTGTGTGAATATTATCTCTCAGTAAAATTTCAGTAAAGAAAAGGATTGAGACCAAGGATGACAATGAAAACACACACCTATTGGGACTATAGACCAAGCACTTGTTCATCTCATTTAACTTCCACAATAATTCAATTAGGCTATTTTCTCCTTTTGACAGATGCCGACACCAAGATTCTTAGGCAGAGTAATGACTCAGGTCACTCAGTGACACTTTAGTGTCAAGCTGTGATTGGCTGTGCTCAATTTAAAGATCTTATGTTGACTCCTTGGGGAGAGGCCAGTTGCTGGGACTGACTGGACAGACAGACTTCACAACCACTAGGAATACTGTCCGCTGCTTGAGAATTAGTCACTGAAAGCTTTATCAATAGCAGCAGAACATTGTCTGAATTAGCTCTAGAAAATAAACTCTTCAGGTTGGAAGACATTCAAAATATGACTGGGGGAGAGCTGTCTCCTCAAAGTGCAGGGTCTTGTGCTTGATGAAGCCAGGGGTCAGTGAGAGAGAGGGCGACCTCCAGGCGACGGGGTGAGACAGAGGCTACAATGGGCTCAAACCAGGCAGCAGTTCTATGGGGACCAACGTGTATTGCTCTGGGATGGAACTGACTCACCCACCTCTAACAAAGCAAGAGGGTGGTAATTGTTGACTGGATATTCTGGGGCCCAGATCTGGGGCTCCTCCCTCCTCTGCCCTTTATCTGCACTGGGCAGCCAGCCATGGACAGGGGTCTTTATCTCCCTCGAGTCTTCTCCCAGCATTTCCCTGTTCGGGGCCCCTCAAGGGTAAACTCAAAAGGCGGCCCAAGAGCACCTGGGACTAATTTGTCCCAAGCTTTCTATGGTGAATCAGGTGAAGGTTTAGAGAGCAAATCATTGGTTTTGCATGCAAGCATTTATCCACATTTTGTTTCAACTCAACCATTTCAATCCTCATCCCCCCACCCCGAGTACACCATCACTTATCCCATGGCCTCCCCCTTCCCCACCCGAGTCTCCTGTTTCCGTAGCTCCTTCTTGCCTAATCACCTGACCATGGTCCTGGGGCAAATGCTGTCCTTTTGATCGTAAATGTTTGATTATCCTAACACAGGGTTGAGATCTGTTCCAGACACTAAGGGCCACGAGCAGCCGTAGTGTGGGGCATTTCACCAGTGTCTGTCCAACCAGTAAGCCTTTTGGGTCTTGTCTCACAGTTTTCTCCCATTCTAACCAGGATTTTCCAACGTGATCCTCTTCCAAGTGGTTGGTTGTGGTAGCCAGGCATGGCCTAGGAACCAATTTGACAAAAGATCTAACTCAGTTTGTGTTAGTCTGGGTCAACTAGGGAAACAAATCCACAGAAACTCATATGTAAGAGAGAGTTTTATATAAAGGGTAAGTGTACATTAAGAAAGCATCCCAACCCAGTGCTGTCCAAGCCCATAAGTCCAACATTAACCCATATGTCTGACACCAATCTACAAAGTCCTCCTCCATCTCACAAAACACATACAATGACAGGAGGAAAGCCGAATTAGTGAGCGCGGAAGCATCTCTGTGCTGGCAGGGGTCTCCGCACGGCTGCTCCAGCACCCAGGGCTGCGTCGGGGTAGGTCCATGTGGCTTCTCCTCAGGAATGTCTCGTAGGAAGTGATCTTTGCCAGCTGAAGCAGGAACTAGCTGAGGCAGCTGCACCCTGGTCTGACCATCAGAGAGCATGAGACCTGAGAACTAGAAAGATGAGTCTCACCAAGCCATTTATCTCTCCACCCTTCAGTTAATCCCACATGCGTTTATTGGCCAGGTTGGCACAATAAACCTTAAGTATCTCACAGCTCAAGCCTGTCAGTCAGGCCTCCCCCAAGACCTCCCACCTTTACTGTAGGGGAATGAGAATACATGTCATTGTCCTTAAAGCTCTCTGTACAAAGGTCTTCATCACCACATTGTGATACTGAGGAAGAACTGGAAGTGTCAGGAATGCCGGACACTGGGGACAGGTTACTGGCAGTGGGAGGTACAATGGGAACATAGGAAGCCCTTAAAAACGCTAGAGTTGAAGAATGCGTGTCCTTGAAGCCACCCTCACTGCCATTGAGTCGATACTGACTCCTAGCGACCCTCTAGGACTGAGCAGAATGGCCCCCGTGGGCTTCTGAGGCTGTAAGTCTTTGTGGGAGTAGAAAGCCTCCTCTCTCTCCTGAGGAGCAGCTGGTAGTTTTGAACTGCTGACCTTGCTAGCAGCCCAACGTATAACCCACTGTGCCACCCAGGTTCCTACAAAAAATGCTTTTGGTAATACAGGAAATGCTCCTAACACGTGAAGTGAGAATAGTAGATTCCTCACTCGGCAATTCCCGTGTGCCGGCCAGCTCACCATCCTACAGGTGACGTTGTGCCACCCCTGCTTGCAACCTAGAATCTAGTCATCTTACATTTCCTAAGGAATCCTGGCAGTGGAGAGATGTGGTCGGCTACTAACCCTAAGGTGGGTGGTTCAAACCCACCAGCAACTCCATGTGAGCAGACAGCCTGATTGTGTTGATCTTACAACCTTGGGAACCCCGTGAGGGTGTTCACCTCTGTCTTAAGGGTTGTGATGGGTAGGAATCCAGTCTGTGGGTCCAACAGAGCATGCTCCCCCAATGCCCGGGCTTTCTCTCGCTCCTTGTTTGCTACTCCTTCCACCGGAAATGCCGCTTTCCGTGCCTCCCTAGTACTTCTTTTCAACCCGGCTCAATCTGCTTGGCCTTCAGGGCTCGACTGAGACAGCTCTCCCTCTGGGCCTGGGGAGTCCCTCCACCATGACATTGGCTATTTGATTGTCAGCATCCTCCTTTGAGAAGCGAAGGAGCCCTGGTGGCATAGTGGTTACATATTGGGCCGCAAACCACAAGCTCTGCGGTTCAAAACCACCAGCTACTCCTCAAGAGAAAGACAGTTTTCTACTCCTATAAAAAATGACAATCTGGGAAACTCCCAGGTCATTCTCAGGAGCTGCCATCGAATCAAAGCAGACCTGAAGTTACTGAGCCTAGAGTGGCTGTGGTTCACGATTCCCCTTTCATCCGGCAGAAAACCAAAGCTTTGACGGGTGTGACTCATAAGAGAAAAAGAAGCCCCAACGTTCCCCAGGTGAAGATCTCACTCAATCCTCTTGACCCTTAATCGAACCTGAGCCTGAGAGGGGTGGAGTGAACCCAACTCAAATCCGATTCCCAGGGTCCGCAGTGGTGGGTTTGGGGGCTGCACAGCAGGGCGGGCCCACGGCTCCAGGCAGTGCCCTTAGTGCCAGTGGGTGATTTCAGCTGCACACCTTCTCTGAGAGGCCGGTTCTTAGCTCATTCCCAGGGAAGGAAAACTTTGGGGGGAGAGAGGTTCATAGACTAGGCCAGCAGCCCACATCAGGCAGGAGCCAGAGATCTGATCACCGGTAGGCATTCAAGATTCAAAAGAATAATCGAAATCCAAACTAAAGCCATTGCTGTCAGGTCAATTCTGACTCAGAGCCTTCAAGTGTTTCCAAGGCTGTCCACCTTGCCGGATAGAGACTGCTCCATAGCTCCCGGGAGCAGCTAGGAGGCTAAACCACAGACTGTTGGGTCAGCAGGTAAGTAAGCATCTAGTCACTGTGCTGGCAGGGTGCCTTAGAAAGAACAACAGAGCCTGGGTAGCCTAGTCCCTACGAGTAGGGCTGCCACCACCAGCCACCCCGCGGGGGAGAGACGGGGCTTTCAACTCCTGTAAAGGGTTGCAGTCCTGGAAACTCCCAGGGGCATTCGGCCCTGTCCTAAAGGGCTGCTGTGAGTCGACGTCAACTTGATGGCAAGGGAGTGTTTCTTAGTTTAAAAGCACCAGTGGCCCCGGAGTTGATTCTGACCCATTGCTGTCCTGTGGGTGTCAGAGAACTTGGTCTCCACAGTTTGTTTGTTTTACTTTTTATTGTGAATTAGCATTTTGGGCACGCTGACTCGAGTGGTCCGTTGCACCATCAGCCCATTTCCTGGCCACGTTTCCTGTTTCCATTGCGCCTTCTGTCTGAACCCTCTAATCTGTCTTGGGGCGGATGCTGCCCTCTTGATCTTAAGTGATTGATAACACTAACACGGAAGTTAAGTTCGGTTCCTTATCGAAGGGGAAGGGTCAGAGTCTTGAGGGTCCCACCAGTCTCTGTGGACCCCCATAGGGTTTTGAATGATTGATTTATTCCCCCAGAAGGAGATTGAGTACCGTTCTTCCGGGCACCTCCTGGTAGACGCAACCCACTAACTTCTGTTTCCCATGTGAGCACATTAACCATTGACACCCCCCATGCAGTAAGGTCTCTAGAGGTCATCTTGAATCCCACATTTTACATTCTCATTTTACAGATGAGAAAACTGAGGCCTGAGAGGGACTGTGACTTACCCAAGGTCTGAAGCTAGCAAAAGACTACATGAGGCTTTGGATCCTCCCTGGGGTAGTTTAGCAGCTTCCCTTCACCGGATCCCCCATCCTGGGCAGATCCTCCAGACTGCTGTCCGGCTGGCCTCCCTACAGATGCCACGCCCTCCCACTTCAGGACTGCGAGCGTGCTCACAGGGCCTAGTGGGGCCCCTTGGCTGCCCCACAGAGACACAGTACCCAAGGATTGGAGACAGCATCCTGAGAGCGATTGTTCCTGCAACCAAGATGCTGATTGGAAAAGCAATGACGCTGCTCCGGGTAAGGATCTAGTAAAGAGGATTTAGCACAGGATGCAGGAGAGAAGCTCCAGGGGTGCCTGAGTCCCAGGAGGGCAGTGAGTTTTGAGGTTTTGAGATGGCATCGTGCGTTATGCATTGGGCTGCTAATGGCAGGGTTAGCAGCCCAAAGCCACCAGCTGCTCCCGGGAGAGAAATGAGACGTTCACTCCCATAAAGATTCCGTTTCAGGAGCCTACAGGGCCAGCTCTACTCTGCCCTGTACGGTGGCTGAGTTGGAATGAGCTCCATGGCTGCGAGTTTGAGATTTGAGATTTGTTTCTTCTGAGTTTTGTTTGTTGTTGGTTTTAGTTGCATCCGGCTACATTTTCCTTTATCAAGCAGGTGGACATCTTTTCCAAATGTCCTATGATTTCATCTAGGATCTATGAATGTTTCATAAGTGTATAGCATTATTTTAAAATATTATTTTTAGATATTTATTGCTCTCAATCCAGAATGCCATCCCAATGTGTTTGGAAATTTGTAAGATATCAGTACTTTCAAGCTGCAGACATTGCCCCTGCTGGAGGTAAGCCACGCACTTGGAAAAGATCCGTCCTCTGCAGTTGCTGGGGGGTCACGGCGGATCAACGTCTACTTGGTCCCGGTGGCGGCTCGCATTCTGCAGGGCATTGTTGTTGACTGGTTGGGCTTTTTGATGAGTTGATGCAGCAGTTACTGGGGAAAGAAAACAGAAACCACCCCCTGACAGCAACCAGCTCCCTCTCATGTCAATCCCAGGGAGGGCTTCCGAGACTCTAAATCTTGACAGGAGCAGACAGCCTCGTTTTCCTCCCACAGAGCAGCTAGTGGGTTTGAAACGCTGACCTTGCTGTTAGCAGCCCGGTGCCTTACCCACAGCTCCACCAGCTACTGAGAAAGGTATTCACATCTCTATTGCCGCTTTAGGCACACCACGTTTATCACAACAGTATCCCCAATAGCAAAGGATGGACACCAGCCAAGTGCCCATCCGTGGAGGAACGGATGCGTGAGCTCTGGGGCATAGATGCGATGGAGCGCTACGCATCCCTAAGGAACAATGACGAAACTGACAGAGCTTCGTGACGCGGGCGAACGTCAATCTCATAAAGACAAACGCTGTTTGAGATCCCTATTTTAAAAGAAAACAAATCCCTTATCATTTGACCTCCCTTATGATCCATGTACATTTGTTCTTGTTTTTAATATTTTCCACGTGCTTTTCGATTGAGGTGTTTATCTGTTTTACTTTGTTATTTGTGTTAGTTTTTTTTAAATGTTGTTCTGTGTATGACATCCAGGCTAGGTAAATCTACAAAGGCAGTAACTAAATTAATGGTTCCTTAGGGGTGTGGCAGGGGAGGTGGGGTGGGGCGGGGATGGGGAGATAATAGCGATGAGTACAAGATTGAAGAAAATGTTCTGAAACGGATTGTGGTGACAACTTTATAACTCTTGTTGATGTCATTGAACTATTGAGCTGTATGATATGTGAGTTATGTGCCAATAAATTAAATTGGGGAGATAAAGAACTTCCCACAACTAGAGATTGGATCAGCAATGGTAGAGACTTTGGAAGGTGGTGAGTTCCCCATCCCAAGAGGTATGCAAAGCCAAGCGCAGTGGGCTGCATCAGGGAACAAGTTTCTGCTCCAATGAGAGGTTGAAGGAAGTAAATTAGCAGCTTGTTTTCTTTGGACTCTGTATGAAGAGCTGCAGATCCCCTCCCCTATTGGCCACATCGGCCGTGAGTGGTCAAGTCACGATCTTGGGTAGCACCCTGTCCTCCCACCCTTCTAACTTCTCTCTCCGGGCTCCCAGTGCTTCCTCCTGCTCCTCCAGCGCAGCCGCGTGTTCCCTGGGCTGTGTCCCCTCGTGTCCCCTCCAGAGAGCTGCGCCTGGGATTTCCCGCGCTGAACACTTAGACAAGCTAAAGAGCTTTGTAAGAAGGAAGGATACAAAACCAGATAAGAACATGAATATGGTGAATGATAAAGCTAAGTTTCAAAAAGCTGATAAACATACTTCTATGTCCCCCCAAACACCCCAAAACCCTAGCACCGTCTTTATACAATCATTGCACACACATTTACAGTATTTTCTTGTTTTGGGTTGTGGTTATTCCTATGATGCTGTTTGTCTTTGTAATATCACATATTTTAGAAAGCACAAGATTGGTCTTTTTCTGTAGCACAGTTGACTGGATTGATTGATTGATTGATTGATGGTTTAGGCAAGGAGTCCTCGTAGCACGATGGTGAACATGCTCAGTCACATACTAACGTAAGGTTGAAGGGGTGGCATTCTGCACCGATGATGATGGCCGTGGTTGCCGTCAAGTGTCACGGAGTTGGTTCCGGTTCACAGTGACCTAGGGAACACAGAGCAAAGCCCTGCCGGCCCGCGCCATCCTCACCACCGCCGCCGCCCTGTTGGAGCCACTGTTGCGATCCTTGTGTCAGTCCGTTTGGGCAAGGGTCTTCCTCTGCATCAGAGAGCCTCTGCTTCTCCAAGTCCTTCTCCAGGCACTGGACCCTCCGGTGACAGGTGCAAAGCTCGGGAAAGGAAGCCTCACCACCCCTGATTCCAGCTATCTAGCCTTCTCCCAGCACAGAGCTGCCCCTTCATCAGGGAGTTCAGGGCACGTTTAACAGTCTTCATCGGCACTGCAATTCAAATGCATCTTCCCCGGCCTCCCGAATCCATTGTCCACGTTCACATAAGACAATTGAAAATAACTGGCTTGGGACAGACACACAGGAGTCCTCAAGGTGACAGCATTTCTTTTTAACTCTTGAAACCCTTTGGGGAAGTTCACCTCTGCCCTATGGAGTTGCAATGGCTCAGGACCAACAGCAGACACCACCAGTTTCCTTCGGCTTCTCAACTCACTTCTTGGTCAATGCCAAAACCAAACTCACTGCCATGGGTTGGGTCATAGAATTTTAGGGTGATTGTCAAACTTCAGAAAACTACCCATTTCCTTTCATATAGGACTTGCCAGAATGCAGGGCATTTCCTGTTTTCTTGATTATTCATCTTAAACCTTGTCTGAATTAGCACCACCTATGAACCCATGGCCAGGAGTCCTGGTGGTGTCATGAGTTATGTGTTGACCTGATAGCCACAAGATCAGCAGTTTGAAACCACCAGCCGCTATGCAAGAGATAGATGAGGCTTTCTATGCCTGTGAAGAGTCACCGTCTCAGAAACCCTGTCACTATGAGTCGGAATCAACCCAACGGCAAGGAGTGACTCTCCTCTATCCCATAGGGTGCCCTGAGCAGTCAGAATCCACTCTATGGCCGTGGGTTTGGGTTGTTGAAGTTAATTCGCCAGCTGGAGTCTTGGAGGTAAAGGATTAAACCCTGGGCGGCTAAGGGAACCCTCCAGTGGCTTGGTGCAGACTGATGGCCTGGGAGACCCTCTGGGGTCGCCGTGAGTCAGAACCAACTCAGAGAAGAAGGATTTGATCGGTTGCTTTTTATTGAACAGTCTCAGTCTGCGATTCATGTCGCCATGAGTCAAAATCAACTCAATGGCAACTGACACCTGAATTAATTCCTCTTTGCAAAGGGGGTATTTGAGCTTTCTGTTCTTTTCAATGAGACCAGTCTTCCATGACAGCTTTCCTTAATGACACTGCCCCCCAAATGCCCACAGCCACCCAGCAGCACCCTAAATGAGAGGACGAGCAGGTGTGGAGGGAGGCCGTGCCCTTTGTCACTTGCAGTTGACATGTCCTGCTTTTGCAAACTTGACAGGACCATGTGACCCCGGGGGCCCTCCCAGGTCACTGGAAGGTTCCTAGCAAGCGCAGGGCCCTGGAGCTGAAGTTCTCAAGGAAGTCTGCCTCTCCCTGGAAGATCCCCCACCCCACCCGGAGAACCAGGTTAACAGCTCCTCCCTGTCCACCTCCCTGCCGTGATGCTTCCGGCAGAGCAGGTCGGCTGGGCCACTACCTGCCCGGGAGGCTGGCACCACGTCTGACCAGTTTCCTCTGTACCCTCAGTACACTTGGAACAGAGCCTGGGGCCCAGTGGAAGCCTGGGCTCAGAACCAGAGGTGCCAGCCAGGCTCTCTGGGACAGTAAGCACCGACCCGACGCTGGGAACCCACCTGGAATGAATGAATGAACGCGTGGGCCCCCGGCTCTCCAGAGGGGCTGCTAGATCTGGGACAGATACAGTTCATTTCTTGCCAGAGCCCTGGGTGGCCGGCCTCCCTCCTTCCCCCTGGACCAGGGCCTCTAGGAAGAGGTCTCCTGGGTGCCCTTCCCGCCACAGGCACTGCTGCCAGCTGTGGGAAAGAAAGCCATGGGCCTGGTGTCTCCAGCCATGCCTTTCCAGCCAGGTGGCCTCGCTAAGCCTCTGTTTCCTCACAGGTCGATCCTGACTCCTGGCAGCCCTGTGGGTCACAGACCAGAACCTGAGCTCCATTGGTTTCTGTAACTTTGTGGAGGACAGCAGACTGCTGGGCCTTTCTTTGCAGCACCCCAGAGGGGTGCATTTGAACCAGCAGCCTTTAGGCAAGTAGTAAAGCCCAAAGCATTGGCAGCACCAGGGACCTCGGGCCCCCTCAGGGTTAAAGGAGCCCAGATGGTGTTAGAGAAGAGACAGGGCTAGTATCAAGTGGTAGCTTCATCTCTGTGATGCGGGGCCTTTCCCTCCTGGGTCTGAGCCTGTCCCAAACCCCCACTCCCTACCATGGGTGGCTCCTTTCCTTTGCTGCTGGCAACCAAGACTTCAGACCTGTTTCCATGGCTCTGGAATGAGCGTGCATCCCTCCTGCCTCAAAGCCAGTACAGCCTCACCTCCACAGGAGGTCAGAAGGCCTGGACTGTGATTCCTCAAGGTGGAGACTGCCCTTTCTCTTAACTACAGCACTCAGGCTCACATCCGGGTAAGCTGGTTGGGAATTAAGGGAGCTGCAGACACACCTCCTGGCTCCAAATGCTCACTGTAGTGGCAGTTGGCAGACAAGCTTTCTGTGTACCAACTGTGTGCCGGGTACTGTGCTCGGCTCTTCTGCGTGCCCCAGTTGTTTCTCAATAGCCCTGGGCAATAGGTACCATGATCCCCATCTCACAGAGGTGGGGACTGAGGCTCAGCTCTAACAAGCCACTTGCTCTGGGCCCACCACATCCTGAATGGATATTCCAGCCAATCCTTCTGACTCTGTCCACTCCTTCTGTCCTTCCTTGAGCCTGGAAAGATCCCCTTAGGAAGCCCTTCTTTGGAGTTAAGGAATGCTCCTCTTTTAAAACACAGCACTACAGAACATAACTCTAAACCTGATCTTTTGAGTCAAACACTACCTTGGGGCCAGTGGTAAACACAGCTGTGAGGGTATCAGTCTGCCCTGTGGCCTGGCACCGAGGCACGTAGTCGGAGCTCCCCTGGCATCTGAATAGACGAAAGTGGCCACCTCTCCAGGAACTAGCCTGCCCCTGTGCGTTATGACTCCCCTAGGCGAGATAAGACCGTGTAACCTGCATGGTCGGACCAGAGTGCAGCTGCCTTAGCCAGTTCCTGCTTCAGCTGGCAAGACTCACTTCCTGCAGGACGTCCTACACGGAATCTCATCTGCACCTGCACAACGGGACAAAGAGAGCACGTGAAAAGACAGCATAAATGAGCCGATCCCACCAAGCTCGGCGTGTTGGCCAGCAGGTGAGCCGAACTGAACAGGAACCCCAAGGAGCTGAAGGGTGGGTGGGACTGGGGTGGGCTGATGTAGGTCTCATCAAGGGTCAGGGGCTGGGTGGCCAGCAGCCTCTGAAGGCCCAGGTAGAGGGTGATGCGGGGGCCCTTTGGATTTCTAGGTCCGTCACCCTAACTGGCAGGGTCACGATGTGAGCACTCCTTCGCCATGGCAGGCGGCAGGAGGGTCCCCTCTGGTCAGGCTGGCAGAGAACCAGAAAGGGTGATGATGCCCATCTGGGAGTCAGCAACGTCTCCATGTGCACAAGGTTCTTCGCACATCGTCATGGTCATGGTCATGTGCAGATAGCCTCTTCTCTTTCTCCTTCTGAGGCTACCTTCGTCTGCTGGCTGGAAAGCTGTCCAGAGACACACGAAGCAGGAAAAGCAGCATCAACGGCAGAGTCTGGCTGCCTGGCAATGCCCCTCCCACCTTCCCACACGCGCTTCTGGAGTGCCAGGCAGTTGGGTGTGGCAGAAGTGGCTCGTGTGGCTTCCAGGATTCAGTGTCCGTTGCTTTCATAAAAGAAACTCTTCATAGCCGGACCCTTGGCCTCCCATGTACATCATGTGTCCCAGTCTCCTTTGCAGTGAGGTGTGGCCAGATGTTCCGTGAAGGTGTTGTGGGGAACTTCAGGGGTGTCTCCCTGAAAGGTGGGAGCAGTAACCTCTCATTCTCTTCCTCCACCCTGCTCTCTGGATCGCCAGTGTGATGGCCAGCCCTCCAGCAGCTGCTCTGGGCCACGTGGCTATGGGTGACTTGCTATGCAAAGCAGAGCAGAGAGGTGGAAGGAGCTGAGAGGGAGCACTGATGAATACCCACACACCTGCAATACCCACACACCTGCAATACCCACACACCTGCAATACCCACACACCTGCAATACCCGCATGCCTGCTATGTTTATCACATGACAAGTACTCAGTCCCTGTCGCTGCAGAAACTCCCTCTCTCCCTTCCACCCTAGAATGGACCCCAAATAGCTGAGTTTAATGAGTTCCATCATTCATGCAACAACGTAAGATAAGGAATCAGCTTCGAGGCACCGATGCACTCAGCAGAGATTGGAATCCCAGAGGGGAAGCCTAAACTTTCTATTAAACATTTAAAAAGAACAAAGTACTGTACTGACTCCCAGAAAAGTGTAAAAACCCAACCGTATGAGAACACAGAAGACTGTCCTGGAGAATTAGCTTATTGACCTTCCGGATTGGTTAATAAAACCTATGCTGGTCCTTATCCCACCCCCCGCCCCCGTGTCCGCCTGCCTGCGGGGTCCATGGCCTGCGGGGCTGGTGCATGGACCCCGCCTTTGGTTCCAGAGGGACCTGTGGATTGCTTGCTCTGGACTTGTTCACGTGAGAGAGAAATAACCTCTTCTATCTTGTTGGGGCTACCACTATTCTGGGGTTTCCTGTCACATGCAACTGGTCCTAGGGGTCTCAGGCTGGCTTTCCTAGAAAAGCAAAAAGAGTGAAGTTTTATATTTTCATAGAGAGGGTTATATCGACAAAATGGCTTTCCCAGTTTTAGAGGTAGACAAGTTTCAAATCCATGTGTCAGCCATCAGGCTGGCCGCGTCTCCTGTTCATGTAGCTTCAGGGACTGCTGCACGCAAGACTGGCGGGTCAGATGGCAGGGTTCCGGCTGCAGAAATGAATGAATCTAAGGTCATCGGGGAAGATGGTAGGTTGCTGCTGATTCCTAGAAACAGCAGGCAAGATAACTCAGGTCCACAGAAATGGAAGTTCAGAAGATGAGCCAGATGAAGGCTCCAGAGCCAGCGAAACGCAGGCAGGCTTTTCCACAGGGTCTCTATATATTGGAAGCAAGGAGTACCCTTGAGGGGACTTTCTTTCAATTGATTGTCTGCTTGTGGCAGAATCTCATCATGGAAATGATTCTATTAGATCTCATTAGAGGCAGTTGCTGGTATTGTCATTGTTACATGCCACGGAATTGATTCCAATTCATAGTGACCTGATGCACAACAGAGAAAAACACTATCCTGCCCTGTGCCATCTCCACAGTTATTCTTATGTTTGAGGCCATTGTTGCAGCCACCGTGTTGATCCAGATCGCCAAAGGCCTTCCTTGTCTCTGCTACCCTGCTACTTTGCCAAACATGGTATCTTTCTCCAGGGACTGGTCTCTCCTGATAACATGTCCAAAGTGCGCAATATGAAGTCTCTCCACCCTGGCTTCTAAGGAACATTTCTGGTGGCACTTCTTCCAAAACAGATTTGCTTGTTCTTTTGGCAATCCACGGTATCGCCAGGGCCATGATTCAAATGCATTGAATCTTCTTTGGTCTTCCTTATTCAACATCCAACTTTCACATGCCTGTGTGGCGATTGAAAATAGCATGAGTCAGGAGTACCTTAGTCCTCAAGACTTTAAAGAGGATTGAAATTTGTGCAGCAGATTTACCCAGTGCGAGTCGCTGAGAGCTCTCTTGGCCGTGGCTTCCGTGGGCATTGATTGTGGATCCAAGCCAGATGAAATCCTTGATAGCGTAAGTCTTTTCTCTGTTTATCATGATGTTAATGGTTGGTCCAATTGTGAGGATTTGGGTTTTCTTTACATTGAGTTATAATCCTCACTGAAGGCTACAATCCTTGATCTTCATCAGCAAGTGCTCCAAGTTCTCCCCTCTTCCAGCAAGCAAGGTTGTATCATCTGCATTATCTCAAATGAATCAGGCTTCTTCAGAGCTTGATGCCACCTTCTTCTTCATCTGATCCAGGTTCTCTGCTGGTTTGCTCAGCATGCATGTTGAATAAGTATGATACAGTAAGACACAACCCCGACTCCCACCTGTCCTGATTGTAAACCGTGCGATATTGCCTCTTGATTCATACACAGGTTCTGCATGAGCACAATGAGGTGTTCTAGAACCCCCATTCTTCTCAGGCCTATCCCTGGTTGCGTTGAGCCACACAGTTGAATGCCTTGGCATCGTCAATAAAACACAAGTAAACACCTTGCTGCTAGTCTCTGTTATCAGACAAGATCCATCTGACATCAGCAACGATATCCTTTATTCCATGGCCTCTTCAGATTCCAGCCTGAACTTCGGGCAGCTTCCTGTCAATGTATTACTGCAATTGTTGCTGAAGGATCTTCGGTAACGTTTTCCTGCTGTGTGATGTCAGGGGTGTTACCCTCGATTCTGAGCGTTCTGTTGGGTCACCTTTCTCTGGAACGGGTTTTACTAGGCATCTCTTCTAGTCAATCGGCCAAGTAGCTGCCTCCCAGGTTCCTTGGCACAGATGAGTGAGAGCTTCCAGTGCTTCAGTAGCTCGTTGAAACATTATCATTGGTATTCCATCAATTCCTGGGGCCTTATTTTTGGCTAATGCTTTCAGTGCAGCTTGGACATCTTCCTTCAGTACCCTTGGTTCTAGGAGGTTACTAAGTCAATGTTAAATCTCCTCACGGAGAGGACTACGTATAACTGCTAAAGCACTAAGGACCCTGGCCCAGCCAAGTTGATACAAAACATAACTCTCACACTAATCCTAACTGCTGAGTCTGGATGGGAGGAAACCCCCCTCCTGTCCTCCTTCCTCTTCAGAGATCCTAAATCAGAAGGGACCTGTGCTGTTAAGGAGTCCAGAGGTGGGGGAGTAATAAATGTTTCCTTTAACTCATTTTAAGTGTTTGAAATCAGGAGATACTTTACACACATTAAATACTGTAATTGGAGCTTCTGGTCCCTTGCTGAGTCATCAAAGCCTCTGGCGACGCTGGCTTCACATTTCTGCGTGGTGGTGATAGGGTCACCATCGCCTCTCTTACGCTTCACGATGCCCTCCCCAGCTTGTGAGCTATTATGTGTTATTATCAATGCTCAGCCGATGAGGAAACTGAGGCTCAGAAAGGACTTCAGGAAGGTCACCTGGCTGTGTGTGGCGGAACCAGCTCCAGGTCACTTGCATTCCATACCTGCTGTGTCAGCCCCGGAGGCTGCAACCTTTGACTGTTCAACCCCTGGTTCCACGTTTCAGAGGAAGAAAGACTCTAGCACTAAGGAGGAGGAACTCCGTCTCCGTCATTGTCACACTGCGTCAGGATGATGATGATGGAGCTGGCTCCCTGCTGCCCTGTGAACACCTTGCTGGTGGCCTGGTGCAGGCAGGGTCAGGAAAGTGTGTGCTGAACGAGCGAAGAGGCCCGCCCTCTCCCAGAGCTGGGGTGAGAACCCAGGGCTTCTGCCTACCCACCAGGGCTGGCTGCCCTCTGACCTAGGCCAACAGAGATCAAGAGTCACCATCAAGGTGATTCTGACTCTTGGATAAATGACTAAAACACATTAAATGGGCAAGAAAGAGTCTTTTCGGCAAATGGTGCTGGAAAAACTGGATCTCCACCTGCAAAAAAAATGAGACAGGACTCTTATCTCACACCATGTACGAACATGAAGTCAAGGTGGCTCAAAGACCGAAATATAAAATCACACCGTTACAAAGACCATCCGTGAAAAATAGGGGCAAGCCGAAGGACCGAAAACAGGGCACACTGCCAGGCATAATGAAAACAGTCCACATTATAGAAGGCAAAGTAAAGAACTGGGACCTACTACAAATACATTTATACACAGCAAAACTTCATCAAAAGAGTCTACAGAGAACCCAGAGATTGGGAACAATATTCAGTAATAATATATCATGTAAAGGGCAAGTATCCAAAATCTATAGAAAACTACAACATCTTAACAAAAAAATGTAAATAACTCAATCAAAAAATGGGCACAAGATATAAATAGACAATTTACCAAAGACAACATCAGTTGACCAACAACCATACAAAGAAATGTTCCTGATCATTAGCAATAAGAGAAATACAAATTAAAACCAAATGCGATATCACTTCACACTAACACTTCTAGCAAAATTCAATAAAACAGAAAATAATACATGCTAGAGAAATGCAGAGAGAGGAGCACTTTTACATTGGGTGGGACTGCGGAGCTGTCCAGCCACGAGGGGAATCAGCGTGGCACTTCCTTGAACAAATACAAGCACAAGTACCTTATGATCCAGCATCTCTCTTCGGGCTATCTGCCCTAATGAAATCAAGAATACAGCATGAGCAGACACATGCATGTTTAATGTAGCAATTTCCAGCATAGCAAAAGCATGGAAACAGACAAAAGGCCCAGTTATAGAGGAACAGCTAAACAAGCCCTGGCACATTCATGCTATGGGATATGATGCACCAATAAAAAACAATGACACCGCTCTTAAACACTGCAAGACATGGACAAAGCTAGAGAACCTTATGCTGAGCAAACTCGGTCTATTTTACAAAGATAAATATTTAATAACACCATTGTTATTAGGAAAAACAAGAAGAAATGTGGTTTGTACACCAATACACAAGACTTTGATGACTAGGAAGACGCCAGTGGGGAGGGTGGCGGGGAGGGGGGTGGTTCTAGGGAGAAGGGAGGCTGGGTTGCTGAGGACCGAGGGGCGAAGCATGGGTCAGGGAGCGAAAGAACCACATATACAGAGGGTTTAATAGGATAGTGTTGGTGATTTAATTTCTTGAGATGGACTATGTAAATACATATCATATGTTTCTTTAAAAACGAATTTTAAAAATTCCTTTCTGCATCCCTCAAACCTAAATAGTGGTCTCAGTGGAGAGAAAGTACAATTGAAGTGGACTTGGACTCTTTAGTGACAAACAAGTTCATCTCAAACAAACAACAACAAGGTGATTCCAATTCGCAGTGACCCCGTGGCATTTCCAATGCTTGGATTCTTCAGAAATGGATTGGCAGCCAGGCCTTTATTCTGAACCACCTCTGGGTGGGCTCCAACCTCCAACAATTTGATTAACCCCTGAGCGTGGTAACCAGTCTCCTGGCCCAGTGACTTTAAGGCCCCACAAATTCACAGCCCAGCCCCAACTCTGCCTCTCACCAGCTGGGGTCGGCTTTGACCCTTGGTTTCCTGGTCAGCTGAGGCAGAGAATCGCTGTCCATAGACTGGTGGTGCCACCCTAAGGATCAGGTTTGTGCAAGGGAGGGAGGGAGCCCCATTGAAAGCCCCTCCAAATGGAGCAACAAAAGAGAAAGGCCTTCATTAAGAAGCCAGGAAACGGCACAGCCAACAGCTCAGGAGGCAGGTTAATGGCTGCTCAGGTCACTGCAGTTATCAAGCAACATTCACACCGGTTTCCTAACTGCACGTGACTGGTAACTTTTCAAGGTGACTGACCACGAGGACGTCCCAGGAAGTGATAAACATACAGAAGGTGACTTATCATCTTGGCATCTCCTTTCCCAGCAGCCCCTTCTTATCAGATCTCAGACCATAACCAGGAAGAACGAAGGGTCAAATCAGCCTGGCAGGATCTAGGTATTCATTCCAAACCGCTGGCCGAACCCTAGGGAAATAGCTAAAAGATCTTTCTGAGAACAATGACTGGCTACAGGACGCATTAAGCAAAATTAAGTATACTTAAATGTGACCCATTGCCACTGAGCGGATTCTGACTCATAGTGACCCTGTATAAGGTTTCCAAGGCTGTAAATCTTTACAGGAGCAGATAGCCTGGCCTGCCTTCCTCTGGGTAGCTGATGGACTTGAATCACTTACCTTGCAATTAGTAGCCCAATGCTTACCCCAGAGAGCCACCAGCACTCCTTCCACTTAGACGTGGCCGACTTAGCATCAGACTGGTGACAGTCGTATTCACAGTGGGAGGACCAGAGGAGCTGATGCCGGAGAGTCTCTTCTCCGGGGACTGACACAGTGCCCCGTGGATAGTGGACAATTTGGAGGCGTGTCTGCAGCAGGGAAGATTCCTAAGTCTGTCTGGAAATCTGTGTCCTTAGGCATCGCCCCGGGCAGCATGGGCCTTGCACAGAGCTGGACGGAGGGGGGGGGGGCTCTGCCCAAGTGAGGGTGACCATAGGTCTCAGGAGCTTGAGAACACCCAACTTTCCCACTCACATTCCATCTTTCCACCAACACATGGAATAAACTCCCATTCTTCATCAGCCCCTTGGGCATATGGATTAGGTATTTGAATCGTTCTCTGGGCTACAGTAGCTAAATTCTTTCAGGACACAACCCCCCACCTCCACCCCACTCCATACCCACCTCTACATATGTATCTTTCCCCTTCACAAGTATATTCCCTATTGTAATGCTAAATTAGCAATGCTATTTTTTAACTACAGACAATACTCATAAATACGTTTCACACTGGGATATTTTGATTCCTTTTTTGGTTGGCTGGATGATACAGGGGGCTTCCAAAAGGTCATGGGAACATTCCATTATCTTTCATACCACTTTCCCATGACCTTTTGGAAGCCCCCTCGTATCTTGAGCTAAATATTTCAGGAAGACCACAAGAGAGCTAGAATCCCTGCATACTGTGGGTCTGTCTGTTCTCACTGCACAGTGATATGCTGTGTGGATAATGAATTGTGGGGGGGATGTATCCTTCTTCAGCCCACCTCCAGTTCTCAGTAGACACTGGCCCACTGTGGTCTGAACTATAGTTTTGCTGTGTAGAAGTCCAAGGCCAGCCCGTATCACCCTAAGCTCTGGCAAAAAGCAAGTGACACACAGGCTAAGTCACGGAAGAGATCTTAAGAAAGAGATTAGAACGGTGTGGGGAAAGGATCAGGAAATTTAAGAAAGGGGTGGACGGGTGTGGGCATCAGTCACTGCCCAGGCTTTTCCAGCGTTGCCTCTATTTGACAACAGATACTTCCTGCTAATCCCTGTGTTCTTTCTGTCCTTGAAGGGATCTCTTTGCTCGTTGATACCTTAAAGAAATCTTGAGCGATTAAATGTCGTTTGATTTTCTGACTGCTGTTTCCGTGGACGTTGACTGGGGCTCCAGGAAAGAGGAAATCTTTGACAGGGTCAGTATCACGATGGTGACCTGTCGTGAGGATCTGGGTTCTCTGCACACGGAGGTGCGGTCCCTAAGGAAGGCAGGGCTCTTTGATCTGCATCTAGTGCTTTCCAGCTCGATTGTGTCATCTGCACGTCGCAGGTTGCCGTGGGCCTTCCTCCAGCCCTGATGCTGCATTCTGCTTCCTGGAGTCTAGTTTGGGGGATTATTTGCTCCATATACAGATCGAGTAAGTGTGCTCAAAGGATACAACTCTAAAACATACCTTGCCTGATGTTTAAACCCATGCGACATCCTCTGGTTTTGTTCAAACTACTGCCTCCTGGCCTCGGGAGTCTCAGACCCCGCAGGAGCCGAAGGAAGTGATCTGAAACTCCCGTTCTTCACAATGTTATCCATAGTTTGTTAGGACCCCCACGGTCGATGCATGGTCAATGAACAAAGTAAACGTGTCTATTTTTTAAGATGTTGACTGTGCATTAGGTGATCGTTTCTAAGGAGGATGCTCAGTGATTGATGCACGTTGTGTTCTCGCCCATCCTCTCACCATGCCCTCACTCATCCCGCTTCCTCACCGTGCTCCCGTTTCCATTCCTCCTCCTTGCCGAACCCTCGGAACTTCGCCGCTGGGTAAATGCTGTGCTTCGGATTTTAAGTGGTTGATTATTCTAGCATGCAGGTGAGTTCAGGTCCAGGCCTAAAGAGTGACAAAGGGCCAGAGTCTTAGGAATCCCACCGGGCTCTGTCCAATCAGCAAGACTGGCTTCTATGAATCGGAATTCCGTTCCGTATTTTTCACCCAATCTACCCAGGACCGCCTAATGTGATACTTTTCGGAGCAGGTGAACATGGCAGCCAGGCACCATCTAGCTCATCTGGTCTCAAAGTTTAGAGTCTGATGTCTGTGTGGTCCATTAGTTCATTGGATTAATTATTTCCATACGTCTTTTGTTTTTCATTGCTCTTCTTTCCTCCAGATGTGGAGAGACCAACAGTTGGACCTTAGATAGCTGCTCATGAACTTCTAAGACCCCGGTTGCTACTCGCCCATGTGCCTTTATGCCAATTGAGGAGGTAGCCCTTCTCCAGTTGTATTTTCAGTGCCTTCTAACCTAAGCGGTTCATCATATAACACATATCATAATGTCTCCCTGCTATCCATAGGGTTTCAGTGGTTAATCCCTCAGAAGTGGACAGCATATTCCTTCTTCCTAGTATGTTCTTGTGGTGTGGTAGCTACAGGTTGGGCCATTAACTGTAAGGTCCACAGTTCAAAACCGCCAGCCAGTCCACAGGTGAAAAACGGGACTTTCTACTCCCACAAAGAATCAAAGTGTTGGAAACCCACAGGGACAGCTCTACCCTATCCTGTAGGGTCGCTTTGAGTCAAACTCAACTGATGGCCGTGAGTTTGAGTTTCGAGAATGTTCGTAGTCTGGATGCTCCTCTGAAACCTGTTCACCACGGCTGGGCCTGCTGATATTTAAAATACTGGTGACATAATTCAACACCACAGAAACATGCCAGCCAATATTAGACATTAGTAGGCAAAGCAGAATCTAGTAGCATTTCTACTACGCATAAAAGATTCTTCCCCCCTCCAGTGTTTCACATAACTCTTGGGCTTTCTTCATTTTTCTTCATTCTTGTTTTCCTGGTTACTCCTCAACAAAATGAGTAGGAAGGGATTTGTCTCTCTTTCACTGATTCTTTTATTGCTTCAGTTCTACTTCTATGTCCTCCTACGTGAGCTATCAGTTCATGATATTTTATTGTTAATTTTTTAGATTTCCCATCGCTTTTTATGGGTTTGGGTGTTTACTTTGTTTTTCAAGTCTTCGTTGTCAGGGATCATTGCAGTGTGTATATCTAGGGCTGTTTATCCATGGTGTTGACCTTTAATCAACCTCAGCCAGCAAGTCATCCAAGGTGACCAATGTGTCATCCAGGCTGGTCAGCACTTTCGGAACGTGCAAGAAAGGAATGGGGCTGACACATGAAACCCTCCACTGGTTTCCCAGACCCCCAGGGAAGGACCTACCTTCATAGCATCCCTGAGGGCCTGGGGTCTTCTTCCCATCTGACTCTAGCCGGCGGTTGCCTCCACTCTCCACCCACTCTGTTCTCCCTTATTTGCTGGCTTATTGATACTGTGGCGAACCCACTGCATTTGAGCCAATTCTGACTCAGAGCGAGTCAGATGGAGGACGTACCCCATAGGCTTCCTAAGGCTGTGGTCTTGACAGAAGTAGACTGCTACCCCTTTCTCCCACAGAGTAACTAGTGGGTTCAAAGTGTTGACCTGTTGGTTAAAAGCTGAGTGTTTAGCCAATGCACCATCGGGGGTCCTTGCACTTTACGAAACACTCACAAACCGCTCACTCACTCATACACTAGAACGTGACCATTAACATGAACGTACCTCTGCGTGGCTCCCCTCCCCACCCATAACTTTTCCTTGCTTACGGAGCCCTGGTAACCGAGCGGCTTACATGTTGGCCTGAGAACCACCAGGTCAGCACTTCAACATTACCAGCCGCTCCGAGGGAGAAAAGTGAGGCTTTTACTCCCATGGAGAGGCACAGCCTCGGAACCCCCAGGGGCAGTTCCACTCTGCCCGAGAGAGTCACCGTGAGTCAGAATTGACTCGATGGGAGTGAATTTGGTTTGTTTGTTTGTTTCCCTTGCTTAAAAACATTATTTTTCCCTTCGACACCTCGTGGTTGCATAGGCTGGTGTGCTTCTTCCATGTGGGCTTTGTTGCTTCTGAGCTTGATGGCCGCTCATCAGAACAAAAAATCTTACCATAGTGAATGATGGGGGGAGTGCGGAGTGGAGATCCAAAGCCCATTAGTAGGCCACTGGAGATCCCCTTGCAGAGGGGTCTCGGGGAGGAGACGAGCCAGTCAGGGTGCGATGTAACAACGATGAGAAATACAACTTTCCTCTAGTTCCTAAATGTTTCCTCCCCGCTCCCACTACCATGACTCGAATTCGACCTTGCAAGTCTGGCTAGACCAGAGGGGGTACACTGGTATAGATAGGAACTGAAAATACAGGGAATCCAGGGTGGATGAGCCCTACAGGACCAGTGGTGTGAGTGGCAAAACAGGGAGGGTAAAGGGAGCATGGGTAGGAAAGAGGGAACCGATTACAAGGAACTATATGTGACCTCCTCCCTGGGGGACAGACAACCGAAAAGTGGGTGAAGGGAGACTTTGGACAGGGCAAGATATGACGAAATACCAATTTATAAACTATCAAGGGCTCATGAGGGAGGGGGAACCAGGGAGGGAGGGAGGGGAAAAATGAGGACCTAATGTCGGGGGTTTAAGAGGTGAGGAAATGTTTTGAGAATGATGTACAAATGCACTTTATACAATTGATGTGTGTATGGATTGCGATAAGAGTTGTATGAGCCCCTAATAAAATGTTTTAAAAAAAATAATTTTAAAAATTGCATTATTGTCAGCAAAATTTGAAGGAAAAAAAACCACATTTTTTTTCAACCAATGTAGGGGTTTACACATGCATGTTATTTGGCTTTGCTTTTCAATGTTCTAAAACATACACCACAGTGCATGCCGTGTTCTGAAAGAATGTTTCGCTCAGACTAATCGCTGGGGCCTTTGGTTTTCTTCATTCTTTGCTCGGGATGGAAAGAGGTCAGTAGCTGCGTCTTAGAATGCCCCTTGCATGTTTGAAGACCTGTCTATGTGCCCTCTCATGCCAGGTGACCTAGATGTCCCCTGAGAACAGTGTCTTAAGCCCCCAAGCGCAGTCACTCAATTCCTTTCATGTGTATGGCTAGGAAGTTTGCATAACCACCCCGTAGGGCCTACTACCTACTGAGATATGTTTGCTGCACATACAGGGACATATGTTGAAATAGCTTCCACTAAAGCTGTACGTGGGGAGCCCTGGCGGCGTAGCAGTGATGCCGTGTGCTACCATCTGTGGCACGGTTGGCAGTTTGAAACCAGCAACCATTCGAGGGAGACAGACGGGGTTTTCTACTCCCATAAACAGTTATAGTCTGGGAAACTCCAAGTGGCAGTTCTACCCTGTCCTGTGGGGTCACTATGAGTCACATCAATGGTATGTCAGTGAGAGAGAGAGAGAAATCTATACCTGGTCATGGAGTGTCATGTGTTGGGCAACTAGTCGCAAGGTCAGTAGTTAGAAACCACCAGCTGCTCCTCAGGAGAAAGACAGGCTTTCTACTCCCATAGGAAGGAGTTCATCTCAGAAACTCACATGGCAGTTCTACCCCGTCCTGCAGGTTCTCTCTGAGTGGGCATCGCATAGATGGCAGCGGGTTTGGCTTTGGTTTTAAACCCCAGACCAGCCTGTGGGTTGAGTCTCATACACTACTTACTCCACACCTGCTTAGCCTACATATCCACCTGGGTGCCCACTGGTGGGTGGACCTTCTTACACAAGCCTCTGGCTGCCCCAGGCAGATTGCTTAAGTATGCACTCATGTGCAGGGGATTTCCTATGTCCCCTGTCCTCTCCTCTTCCTTCCCCTTTTCAGTGGGATCTCATTCAGGATGTCTCCACCTGGGCTGCCCTCTCCACTTCACCCCCTTCCACCCCACTCCTCAGAGAATCCTCTCCCCCCACCCACCCCTGCAGGCTGAGGCCGGTGGTGTGATTGGGGGGCCATCCAGTCAATCCCGACCCTGTAAGACAAGGTGGAGAACTCTACGTAGGGTTTCCTAAACTGCAGTCCTTACAGGAGCTGAGGGTCAGGGCTTCTCTCTCCGGGTTCAAAGGGTCCAGCTTTCGATCAGCGGCCCAGCGTTCAACCGTCCTGCCACCAGGACTGCGAGGTCCCCGTTCCCGCCCCTTTAATTGACATGGCTGCTGTGTGATTTTCGGACGTCTCTCAGGCCCAGGACAAGCAAAGACCGCCCAGTGCGCGGGGCTCTCCGGGTGCCCAGCTCGGGGCTGGCACCCCGTAGACGCCCAGACAGCATCGGGCACGGGGAGGCGGCTCCCCAGGGGTCGGGAAAGAAGCAACGCGAGCCTGAGTCCTCTGGTGGGGCCCAGGCAGCCGTCGCGGGGCCCCGGGACCGCGGGCCGGTCACCGCTGCTGGGCAGCAATTCCAGGAAATGCGCCGCCCGGTAGGCGGGGCGGGCCCGGGGCTGGAGGCGGGGCCAGTGAAGCTGGGCTCCGGCGGGGCGGGCCCGGGGGCGGGGCGGCGGCGGCCCCGGCCCGGTTAAGAGCAGCGTGGCGGGCCACGGCCACTGCGAACCCGCGGGGAAGCGGACCAGCAGCGATCGCAGCCCAGGCGCACCGGCCTTGCAGACAGGAAGCGCGCCGGAGCGCACGATTGGCACCATGACCCAGACGCCCGCCTTCAACTTGCCCAAAGTGAGCGCTTGGGGGCTTGCGATCCCGGGTCCAGGGGCCTCTAACGACTTACTGGGCGGGCGGGAGGGCGGGGAGATTGGCAGGTGCCGATCCAGACCACCACACCCCTGAAGCGACTCCTGGGGGGCGCTCCGCAGATGCTTTCTTCCCTTGATTCCGGCGCTCACCCTCGTGCGGGCTGGTAAATGTGGGACAACGAAGCAGGGAGGGTCCACAGCCCGGAGGTGCTCCGGAGTTGGCCTCCAGTTCTGGTCCTGCCCTGAACTGGGGCTCTCTGGGGGTCAGATTCAACGTGTGCCAATTGGGCATCCCCGCACGGCCCGCTCGGGACAGCGGTTAGAGTCAGAGCTGGCGGCTATCCTGTCTGATCCTCTGCGGCAACACAGGGCCCCCATGCCTGTGCCTGCTCTGAGGAGGGAAGCAGCTCACACCCCAACATCAGAATGAAATCAGTAAGCGCCAGGAAGCCCAGGTTTGCCGTGCACGGTTGGGAGCAGATGGCTGGGCCCTGGCAGGGCTCACCCTGGGTGACACGATGGCCCCTGGATCCCAGGGAGGCCCCATTCGCCCCTCCTCCCTAGCTGTGGTGTCTTAGGAAACTGTGGGATCAGATAGGGCCCAGGTGCACACGGCCAGCTTGGGAGCAGCCTGAGGAATCCAGCCCAAGCAGGGTAGCCCCCAGGAGTGAAAGCACTGGGAATCCACCTAGAGGGTTGGAAGTGTGGGGAAGAGTGGGGTGTAAGCTGCCTTAGGCCTCCACTGACCCTTCTGAGAAACAGGTGTGTGTGAGGGATGACAGGCAGCTCAGGTGCTGATAACTAACAAGAGGAGGGGGACTTGGCCTGCCCCACTGCCAAAGCCTGCCCAGGTCAGCCGCTGAGCGGAAGCTGTGGCCAGGC
>NW_022109491.1:11986981-11992867 GCF_000313985.2 Echinops telfairi
TCCCTTTGAACTTTTTGTTTGTTTGTTTAAGCATGAATGTTTCTGGACTCCCTTTGCCCTCATCTTCCCCGATGGGAATCCAAAGGGGTAGCCAAGTCGCAAGATTGGGGACGAAACAGGAGTTGTGGAGAGAAATAATAGGTAAAACCCCTATTTTAAAAAAAAAAGAAAAAGCAAGCCAGGTGCGGTACAGTCAGTTCCACTGAAGGCGACCTCTGATGTTGCAGGGAAGGGTCGGCTCCACGGGGTTTCTCCTTCATGGAGACAGATCACCAGGACTTTCTGCCACCCCACCTCCAGGCAGGTCCCACCTGCCAGCTTTTTGACCAGTAGCAGTGTGAGTACTTAAGCGTTTGTGCCACTCAGGGGCCCGAGCACCTCAATAAAAGCAGAAAGACAAACAAAAAGCCAAACTCACGGCTAAAGAGTCAATTCCGACTCAGCCACCCTAGGGACAGGCTCCTTGGGGCTTCTGAGACTTCAAATCTTTATGGAAACAGGCTTCTCTTTTCTCCTTAGAGGGGCTGGTGGGTTCAAACTGCTGACCCTGTGGTTGGCAGCTCAGTAGGTAGCCCGCTGAGCCACCCCCGCATTCTGACTCACAGTGACCCTAGAGAGGGTTTCTGAAGCTTTAAATCTTTAAAGGAGCAGACAGCCTCATCTTTCTCCCAGGAAGCAACGGGTGGATTTGAACCATCAACTTGTAGTTAGCAGTCCGATGATGATGGGACAGTGCTTGCCAACACCTCTGTAGAACTTGTTATATGTGCCAATCTGATCCTTGCAATATTTCTACACTAAACTCATACCCCTAGTTTGGGGCCTTGTCCAATCCTCTCATAGAAGCTCTGGTGGTGTAGTAGATATGCTTTGGGCTGCTAACCTCAGGGTCAACAGTTTGAAACCATCAGCCGCTCCATGGAAGACAGATGAGGCTTTTGACTCCCATAAAGAGTTACAGTCTTGGAAACTCAGGGGGGGCAGTTCTACCCTGTCCTATAGGGTTGCTATAAGTCAGCATAGACTCAATGGCAATGAGTCTGATTTTTGGTTTTTTAGAATCCTCTCATCTGATGCAAGCCCCAGGTAATTCCCTCTCTCTGTGCCTCAGTTTCCATACCTGTAGAGTGGTGATGCCCTGCCTGTTCAGCCAGGCCATGCTTCAAAGTGTGTGGGATGGGAGGACCAACCATTCCAGAAGGAAGGTGCTTGGTGTCCTATGATCACGAGGAAGGACTGTGCTGTACCACAGCGGGCAGGGCAATCAGGAAGGTGCCTGCTCCCGGAGCCACTTTACCAGCATAACTCCCTACCTCCCCAATGGGTGGGGGCGATAATGATCTTGATTACCATTAATAGCTGGAGCTTATTGAAGGCTAATTTCTCTGTGGCAAGCACCATTCCGAACATATTATCTGCATTCATTTGACCGTGGTCACAACCTTGTGAGTCGGGTGGTCTTATTTCCATTTGATAGAAGAAGAAACTACGGCACCGAGAGGTTGAATAGGCCCCAAGACACACAGAAGTAGCCACGCTAAGCAGTAGCCACGCAGGGATTTGAACCTAGGGGAGCTAGCGTCCACATCCCTTGCTCCAAACCAGCATTCTTGAGCTTCCCTCTGCAGAAGGCGTCAGGCTTCAGGTACCAAGGACTTCTCTAATCTCCCACCAGTGAGGCCCAGGACCCGACCAGCCTTAAGATGGCAGAGCAGACCGAGCCTCCTCAGCCTCAAGAGCACGTGTCTGACTTCTGTTCAAGTTCAGGTTCTGGCTCAGAAGGTCTGTGGTGGAGTCTGAGATGCTGCACTTCTGACAAGCTCCCAGGGGATGCTGAGGCTGCCGGCCCATGGGTCACACCTTGGGTAGCAGGGTCCTAGGCTGCTAGCTACCTGGTTTGCATGTGTCTTTCCAACAAATGCGACCCAGAGCTGGGCCCTGGGGGGAGGCCGGGAGGCAGGGAGAGGGCTGGTCGTTAGCAACCCATTCCAGGCGAGGAGGGACTGAGACACCATGTGGACTCCAAAGGGCAGGATGGGTCGCAAGCCTGTGGTTGGAACAGTCACACAGCTGCCATCAGATTGGTCTTGGGTCCCAGGTGCCGGATCCTCTGGACAATTTTGACCAGGCAAACATCTTCCTCCCTACTTAGGGAGGGGAGGCTGAGGCCGAGGGAGGTCCCATGACCTGGAGCTAATGTGTTCTTCCCTTGCTCATCTCTGGGTGTTTCCTCCCCATCAGGCACTGTTCTGACTGCTTTGCATTATGGTAACTCATTCAGGGCTCACAACCGCCTTTCAAAGTAGGTCCTGTTCTCGTCTCCAGGAAACAGACTCAGAGAGGGGAAGGAACTTGCAGAGAGCCACCCAGTCAGAAAGTGACAGCGCTCGGCGTGAGCCCAGGTTTAGCTAGAGGCTCTTCACTGCTTTGTTCAACTGCCACTCCTGTGTGGTCTGGGGCTTTAAGCAGATTGGGGGTGGAATCCCCACCTCACTGCTTGCAGGAGCCCTCAGGCGGATGGCTTTACAGCCGGAAGCCCCCATTTCCTCCTGTGCACAGTGGGATGATAAAGCCAAGGCCTGGGGAACTTGAATGCACTTGGCTGGCCGTGTACTTGTTAGCGCCCGAGGTGGGTTCTGGGAAGCTTCCCCCCGCCCTGGCTTCCAGCCGCAAATCCCACCATTAGCACTTCTGTAGGTGGTCAGTGTTTTTCGGTCACCAGAGCCACCTGTTAAACAAACAAACAAACCCTTTATGTGGTCGTGACTCATAGGACCTTAGGGAAGGAAGACCAGGCTGGCTTTCTGTGGGGGGTGGCGTGGGGTTAGGGGAGGCTTTCATTTGACCGAGGAGGACACAGGATCAGAAGGGGAAGTTCCCTCTCTGGTCACACTGGGAGGCCAAGTGTGGGGAGGGTGGTGGGGACAGCCCTGGTGATTCTGCATCAACCTTGGCACAGTGGCGGGTCCCAGTGGGCTGGGAGAGATTTGTCTATTTTCAAGGCTGTCCTGGGGTGCCCCGTTTGTACCTGCTCATAGGTACTCAGGTGTTGGAGGCAGCCTTGACCTCACTCCTTGGAGGGTCTTAGACCCCAGAGCAGCAGGGGTAGGGGAAGGAAAATCGCCTCTAGGAGCCCCAGCAGGCTGTTGGACAAGCACTGGGCTGCTAACCACAGGTGGAGGTTCAAGCCCAGCAGTTGCTCTGCGCGCGAGAGAAGAGGCTGCCTTCTCTTGGAAAGGGTTGGAAACCCTCCCATCCCTCGTTTCAGGTCACTATGAGTCAGAATCGCCTGAGTGGCAGTGGGTTGGGTTTGGGTGGCCCTGTGGACTGAGGCGGCAGAATGGCTGGGGAATTGACCCCTGGACCTTAGCAGAGGCCACACTGAGTCCTGGTTCCCCGCTTACCAGCTTGAGTGAGTCAGCAGGCCCCACCAGGACTCACGTGTTTCAAACAAGGGCCACTCCAGTGCCCCAGTGCTGCCCCCGTGCCTGGCATGTGGCGGGGGCTTAGGGAGTAGATGCTGGTGTCAGAGGATGCTTCTTGGTCAGATGTGGAAGGATTTCCTGATAGATGCTTGGCCATGAGTCAGCCCCCATGCAGGGCAGGACGGGTGCAGGGGCAGGCGGTGGCAGGGGGGAGGGGCAGAGACCAAGTGGCTTGGCTCAGGCCTGTGGGCAGGACTTGTGCTTAGAAGTGGGCCAACTTGGGTTTGCAACTCGGCCCTGCCACGGTCCAGCTTGGTAACCCTGGACAGGTCACTGTACTTGTTCGTGTCTGGGAATTTGCTAGGCCTGAGGGAGGCACTACTCGGAGCGGTTAGGAGCTCCTAAGTGTCAGGCCTGGTTTCAAATCCTATCCTCGCCATTGACCAACTCTGCTTCTGGTTCCTCGCCTGTCAGTGGTACCGAAGGGCCTGTCTCACTGGTTGTGAGGCTAGAGCAAGATGCTGAATGTAAACGGGCTAGCTCATCCTGGAAACTCAAGGAGCTGGTGATGCGACGTCCCTTGAAAGGGGGCCAGCAGAGCCACCCAGCGGCCCAGGCTCTGAGCTGGGCACTGGCACCCCCTGATATCTAGAGTAGGCTGACAGACGTCTCTACAGGTGACTGCAGCTTTCTGGAAAGATCAGTGGGAGGTAGCTCCTGAAACTTGCTGGGTAGCATGCAGGCGAGGCTTGGTGGGTGGCAGGCTGGCTCCACTTCCTCTCCCCCCACCCCTCCTCAAGGAGGTGCCCTTGCTCTTGTCTCCCCCCACCTGTCCTCGGAAACCTTCCTTCCAGGCCCTGCTGTGCTGTGTAGCTAAGGCCAACCCAGCACCTGTTCTGGGTCCGACCTGCCCCCAGTCCCGCCCACAGGACTGTGCTCTCTTCGGGATGACGGTGTTAACTCTCTCTTCTGGCCTGGGTTTCTCCGATGCGATGCGCTTTTCACACAGAGACCAGAAGAGGCTTCTTTACAAGGTGACACTCCCCTGATTAAAGTCCTTCAGTGGGTCCACTCCCTCCCCCGACACACACACACACTCCAAATGTTCTCTTGGGACTCATCTCCCACCACGAACCGTTCCAGTCCCCCGACAGCTCCCGGGGTCCGATGCTTAGCATGCGCCCTTCCTCCAGCCTGCGTCCCTTCTCGCCTCCCTTCCCACCGCCCCACCCCAGCCCCAGCGTTCCCCTCTGCCGCCTGTCTCCTCCTCCTCAGAGGGGTCTGTCCTGGATATTCTGTTACAATGGGGTCCCCTCCTTTTCTGGGTGGCCCTTGGCTCACGTTCTCATCGTGGTTTCTCATGACAGGGTCGGGAGTCAGAAATTGCCCAGGGACAGGCAGCGTAGCCTGCACTCTTCCATGGCGGCAAACATCTCTCTAACTGGCCGCAAGGGTCTTTCAGTAAGGAGGAGGAGGTGGCAGGGGAAACCCCACCAGTTGCTGGGAAGCCCATTCTGACAGGTGACCACCCCAGGTGGGGTGGAGCAAAGTTGTCAGGCTCCATGGAAACTTCTAGGCAGGGCACTGTCTGAAGCAGAGGGCCAGCCCTTCCAAGGCACCTCCGGGTGGTTCACACTTCAATTGCGTGAGGCGGTGAGGGCTGGGACTCCAGGGCCACAGTGTCCTGCAGATGTTTTTGCCGTTGGGTAGCACCGACAGGTTCTGACTCACGCTGGCCTGTGACAGCGGTGCTGTCCCGTCACTTTCTGGGCTGTGGGTTATACACTGATGGGTTTCCAGGTCTTTCTCCTGCAGAATCACAAGGGGGGATTTGAACCGCCAGCCTTATGGTTAACTGTTTGCGCCTCCGGGGACCCCAGGAAAGCCTCCTAGGTGTCCATCAGTCGTGCTCATGTCTCATGCCACCATGGTCCTCAACACGGCCTCTGCTCACTGCAGTCGGTTCAGAACCGAAGCCCCCGGGACAGTGGCCATCCTGGACGTGGTGGAGAGAGAACACCGGAGAGTTTGCTCTGGCCATGAAACTCTAACCCGAGGCAGCCCTGCAGGCCCGCCCTCCAGCACTCAGGCCCTGGATGTCCACGATGGGTTAACTCCCAGCCTCCCTGGCCAGGCCTAGCTTCACCTGCCCACTCACCTGCTGCAGCGCTTCTGGCCTTCGGCGTTTGAAGCGGCCCGCCCTTGAAAAAGAAACAATTCTCTTCACGTCTCTAAACCTCACTTCCGCACTCCTGTTTATGTCTTTCCCCTTGGGGCTTCAGGAACCATCAGCTAAACCTTAGTGATTCCAGGGGTCCTCAAACTTTTTAAACAAGGGGGCCAGTTCACTGTCCCTCAGACCCGTTGGAGGGGCGGACTATAGTTTCAGAAAAAACTATGAACAAATTCCTATGCACACTGCATATATCTTATTTTGAAGTAAAAAAACACACGGGCAAAA
>NW_022109491.1:11994584-11995588 GCF_000313985.2 Echinops telfairi
TGTCATTGCGTCTATTTTGTGAGGTGGAGGAGGAGTTTGTGGATTGGTGTTGAACATATGGGTTAATGTTGGACTTGTGGGCTTGGGCATCACTGGGTAGGGATGTTTTCTTGATGTGCACTTAACCTTTATACATATGAGTTTCTGTGGATTTGTTATCTGAAGTACCCAGACTGACACATCTTCCAAGGTGGATTTGTTCTTGGGTGATCCTACTGGGAGCCAGGGTTGGGATACTTGTTCAGGGTCCATGTGTTTGGGTCCTCCTACCTCTACTGGAACCTGGCTCAGTGGACTCTCCCCGCCTTAAACTTGATAGCTTCTGGCCTCTGCCCACACGCGCCTCTCTGGCCACTCCTCCTTGGGCTCATTCTCCTATAAAGCCCTCGTGTGCTGTGCTAGGCTAGGTCCATGCTGGCCCTGCCCCCCACACACACACACACCTTCCCCCGCCCATCCCCCTTGGTGCTCTGGTCAAGGGGGCTCCTAGAAGACCATGACTCCCACCCGCATGCCATGGCGCTCCAGGCTGGGCTGTCTGATAGGCTCTGTCCGCTTGCATGTGGACTTCGTAAATATAGCTCAGACCACCCTGATGGAGCATGCCTTCTGCACCCACCTCACCCCCTCAGGACTTGGTACTCTTCTTAGCACCCATGAGCTAGCTGCGTGTGAAGCTCGCTGCCGTGGGGCTACCCTGGTGCATTACCACCCTCACCCCCAACTTCCTTCCACAGGCCCAGCCACTGTCGGCTCTCTTCAAGTGGCCTGCTGGCGCCTCCAAACGGGTTTTACTCCTCTCGCCTGCTCTGCACCTTTTTCATGGCTTGGCTGTGAATTTCAAGGGCCCACCGGCCCAGGCCCTGCACGCTCTCCAGGCTCCGGGTGCGGTCTCTGGAACGCACCACATTCTCATGTACTGCAGGGCCCGTGCACATTCTGGGTCTGCCTCCCGCCTTCCTCCTCACAGCTGTCCTGCATCGCGTTGGTTCCCCGTGGGCCTT
>NW_022109491.1:11996874-11997979 GCF_000313985.2 Echinops telfairi
TGCAAACTCACTGCCACTGAGCTGATTCCAACTCATAGAGACCTTATAGGACAGGCCCTGCAGATTTCTGAGACTGTAACTCTGTAGGGGAGTGGAAAGCCTCGTCTTTCTCCCCCAGAGTGGCTGGTGGGTTCAGAGGGACCCAGGGTCTCATCCACACGGTCTGAGGGTGGGGCGGCGGCGGGGAGCTGGGAGGGAAGCCATCCCCTGCGGCTTCACAGCCCCGGCTCTCCCACTCTGAGAGGAGTTGTACGTGGGCCAAGCACGTTGGCGTTGATGGCCAAATGTCTTGTCCCCTTTCCAGGCTGCTAGGAGAGCTTGTGTTGCCTCATATTAACTCCTGAGATCCTGTGCTGAATTCACACCCACTTTTGAAAATGGATCCTGATTTTGAAACACAAACCAAATTCAGGAAGCCTGTGGTCAAAGATTGGATTTTGTCCCGTGAGCCTCCCGAGAGTGGGAGCCGGCTCGGGCTTGGTTGCTCCTGCAGGGCTGTGGCTGCTCCGTGGCTGCCCTGTGTGGCGGGGCCTCGTGACTGGCCTCATGGCTGGTCTCGTGGTTGAGAGCGCCAGCTACAGAACTGGGCGCTGGGTTAGAGTTCAGGTCTTGGCCTCGCTGGCGGTGGTGAAGAGCCAAGGCCCTGGGGCGGGGTCTTGTTTCACTACTTGCTGTGTGGCCTTGCACAGGTATGTCACCTCTCTGAACCTCGGAGTCCTCAGCTCTGAAAGAGATAGAGCTGATGCTCTGTGACCCACCCCCCTACCAATTAAACAAGATAGGGGCGTGTGAAGGCTTTGCTAACGCTGTGTGGTAGGTGTCCGGGACGAGGCGGCTAGTTCGTGGGCGGCTAGAACGTGAGCCTGCTGAGCGGTCCTGCCAGCATCCAGGGGTGAGTGCTCATTCTCTCCCCCTCTGCTTTTCCCATGTAGGTGGAGCTCCACGTCCACCTTGATGGGTCCATCAAGCCGGAAACGATCCTCTACTATGGCAAGTAAGTCTAGAGATTAGCGGCTTCCTCCTCAGGATGTGGGTGGTATCCAGAAGCTTCTAGAACATTTCAGAGTTGCTGTTCCTTCCTGTTTCCCTGTGGGAATCAAGCCAG
>NW_022109491.1:11998686-12023801 GCF_000313985.2 Echinops telfairi
CCATTCCTCTGTCAAGCCTGGTCTGCCTGCTATTAGCTAAGTCTGACCTATGCTTAGAGCTCTCTGTCCTGCACACAAATTTTGACACAGCAAGAATTTGTGGCAGGTGGGTCACAAAGCAGGCTGGGTGCCACTAGCTGAGCATCTCCTACTCAGCGCCTTTAACCCTTCCACCACCCGAGGAGGAGGGGTTGCCGTCCTATTTCACCAAGGAGGAAATGGGCTCAGAAAAGTGAAGACAGTTGTCCAAAGCCATACAAGCAAGCAGTAGAACCAAGAGTTGAGCCTGGGGCTGTCTGACCCTCCGAGCTTCCTCTACTGTGCCATGGCTGCTCCGTCGCCTGCAGACCTGGCTCCCCTGTCCTTGGCCCAAATGTCTACATCTTCCTAATGGGAATACACCTGTGCTTTACACCTTGAACCGAAACTAAACCTGAGGTCACCTTTTAACGAAATAACACATGACCTCATGAAATAAGAATGCCACCCAGGAGTACTGTGCTCCTTTAAGAAACCATCACGTGAGACCCAGCAGTTAGCGAGGGGCAGGGAGACTAGATGCAGGGAACAGAGCCGCCAGAATGAACATACTGAGAATCTTCACACATAGTGAAGAATGTCGCCAATGGCACTGCCTGAGCAACTGGTATAGGAATTGCTGAGTGGGACCCCAAAAACTAATAAAATATTTTTTAAAAGAGAGAGCTAGGATGCCTTTGGGTGTCAGTCTCCAACTCTCGGGAGTGCCACTTCCAGCTCCCTGAGAAAGTTCTAGCAAATAGCTTTCTTCATCTTGTCATACTTCTAATAGTCGTTTTAATGCCCTAGGAAGTAGCTGCTGGTGGCCCCTGGGTTACATGTTGGACTGCTAACCATGAGGTCAGCAGTTTGAAACCACGAGCTGCTCTGCAGGGGAAAAAGGAGGCTCTCTACTCCCACAAATGACAATATGTGTACCTATTATTACACACATACACACACACACATTCTCCCACTGTCATTTATGGGATCATGGGGCCCTGGGGGTGTAGAGGTCATGAATCGGTCTGCGATCCTCAAGGTTGGCAGTTTGAATCCATCAGCCGCTCCACAGGAGAAAGACAGGGCTTCCTTTCCTGTAAAGAGTGACAGTCTCAGACATGCACAGGGGCAGTTCCACCCGCCCGACAGCCTGGTCCTGGGTTGTTTTCCGTACAGATGCAGAAACGGAGTCATAGGCCGGCAAAGTCGCTTGCTTGGCAAGCAGAGGCCACGTCTGGGAGCTGGTGGTCTGGCTCCAGTGCCCACACCCCAACCTCTCCCATGCCGAGCAGAGGCTTAGTTCAAAGAATGCACACAAGCTGAGTATGCTCCTTAAATGAATTATTAGGATTATTAAGCCGGACATCAAGGCTCTGGCTAAGCAGGGGCGAAGGCTCCTTGGCTAATCTGCCCTGCCCTTTGTCCACATCCAGTCATCAATCAGCACTGCAGGGCCCCTAATGAGGTCGTTAGGATGGGTTATCAGGTACCAAGATGGGATTTAATCTCCAGAAAGGGTCACAGAGCACTCATTAGCCTCATTAATGGGAACAAGGAGGTGGGTGTGCCCAGGGTGGGGTGGAGAGAAAGGGGGCGCTGGGTTAGGCTGTGGCTTCTCATGGTGTGGCTGGGTGCTGGAGAGAGCTGAGGCCATGCCGGATGGGGTTGAGGGATGGCAGGTGCCTATGTCACATTTGGAGGGCAGCCCCTTCCCCAGCCAGTTCCCATGATGCCTTCCTCTGAGGCATCTCCAACCTCTTCCGCAAGTCTCCTTGGCAACGCTGTCAGCTTCCTCTTCCCACGTAAACTCAGAGTCCTGTTGAGGGTCCCTGCGCATCCCCCCACCATTGTCCGCACAGCGCTGTGTGAAGTTGGAACAGTTGTCCCCCCATCGGCTCAGGCCCTGCTCAAAGCCCCAGGGCTGCCACCTCAGGCAGGGCACACGGGCACTCTCCCCCAACATGCCGGACTTCAGGAAGCACAGAAAGGTGTGGTACCTTCCTCAAGGCCACACAGCCTTTAGGAACCTCAGCTGGGATACAAACCCCGGCACCCGGGCTCCTGAGCCTGTCGTCTCTCAGGACGTGTACATCGTCCCATGGCTCCTCGTCACGCCCTTCCTGTGTCAGCTCTGTGCTTTGCCAATGAGCACATGTAAGGTTCGGAGCAGATGTCTACCCAGGATGGTGTGGCAAAGACGGGGCCGAGGTGGGACTCAGACTTTCTCGGCTGGATTCAGAACCTGACCTCACATGCTGCCCCCAACCCCGTTCCCCCACAGATGTGGCCCCTGGACTTGGCGATACAGGAGCTAGAGGCCTGGGTGCCATTTTCCCCACCTGGCCCGATGACATTTGCAATCCAGGATTTAGTGAGTGGCACAGGCTGCCTAAGGGGTCCCTGGGTGGCACAGAAAAGCAGCTATGCTCTGCTGTTAGCAGTTGAGTTTACCTAGAGATGCCCGGGAAAAGAGCCTTGGCAGCCCATGGCTGGAGAGAGCACGGGGTTTGGGCCATGCGTGGGAGTCCAGTCCTCGAGTCAGTGTTCCTGAGGGTGACTCTGGGAGACTCAGGCTGGGGCAGGGGGCCAGGAGGAAACTGGATGCCAGGACTGCCCAGGGACACCATCTCACCGTGTCTTGCAGGGACTGGGGCAGGCAGGCAGGCTGGTGGTTGTTCACAGGGCCTGGGGCCCCAGGCAGCCCCGGAGGGCTTGTGGAGCAGGTTGTCTGTGTAGGAGAACACAGATTATCCATTAAGAGCAGCTCTTCCAGACCCTGCGCACCCTGGATCCGAGTCCCGTCACTTTGGCCACCTCCTCCCTCGGTTGTCTGTTCTTGCTTTGTGGATGCCTGCGCGCACCTTGACTGCATCTTCTCATTTCCTTACACCTTGGGCTCCCAATTTTTATCTCGCGATCACATTGGTCTACGTTCTTTTGTCTGTCTGCTTTATCTGGCGTACCTTTGATTGCAGCCTGAGGCTGACAGGCCCCCTGCTGCATCTGGGTGTTGTGTCTCGTTCATTTTACTAAGTCGGCGTCTGCCCTCTCAGCCTTCCAGCTGCCTGTTCTGCCATCTTGCTCTCTGTCCCTCCTGTTAGAGGGGATTCTCGAATGCCTGGCCTGCCTGGGTGGCTGTTGCCCAGAGCTAAGGGAGGGGAAGCGGAGGTCCAGGGGGCCTGGAGATGGAGGGAAGCCAGAGAGTAGGGGAGGCAGGAGCCAAGCCGGCCCGTGGCTAGGAGGGGAGACCAAGATGGTAAGGAGGGTGGGGAGAGGTGGCCCAAAGGTTGCCTGGGGGGAGAGCACAGTGCTGGAAGCTAGCTCACCTACCTATGGGCCCTTTCCCAGCCAGACGGAAGGCGGAGGAGGGAAGTGGGTGCTGGCACCCGCCCCAGAAATTGTGCCACTGTAGGGATTGCCCCTGATAGCCTCTGGCCTGGCACAGGACCAGCTGACTCTGCCCGCACCAGGGGCAAAGGAGGAAGTCAAGGGCTGGTCCCACCCCCCTCCCCCTTTTTTGTTGTTTCCTGGGCCCACCAGGACTTATGTATGGACTTTGACCTGGGTTTGTTCCCTGTGAGATGTGCTGGCTTGTCCATGTCTCAGGGGCAGGCGGTGTTGGGAGGATTTGGTCCTGGGTCTGGGCCTGGGCCTCTGTTTTCCCATCTGTCCCAAGGGAGGTCTCATTGTCTGCTGAGGTCCCAGTGTGTCCTGGGCATTCCTGGACTCGCCCACTCCCTTCTTCATGTTGTCCCCAGGAAGAGAGGGGTCTCCCTCCCGGCCAACACAGTGGCGGAGCTACAGGACATCATCGGCATGGACAAGCCGCTCAGCCTCCCAGGCTTCCTGGCCAAGTTTGAGATCTACATGCCTGCCATCGCGTGAGTTGTCCTGGACCCCCAGGCCCTGGGGCAGCACCAGCCCCTGAGCTGTGAGGGGACCAGAGTGTGTGGGAGAGGCTCTCTGAACCCCAGCTCTGCTTCTCTCTGCTGTGCACACTTGGGGAACTCTCTATGCCTGTGGGCTTCAGATGCCCCTTCTGTGGCTGGAAGGGTTGTGATTCCTTCTAGCCCTGCATGCAGGCCCCAAGAAGGGGCAAAGTAGGCGTGCCCGGGCTTAGAGCACAGGAGCCACTGGTCCAGGGGGTCAAAGGTACAGCCAGTCCCCGACTTTGATGGGCATCCTTTGATGGAAGTCAAAGGCCTCACTGCTAGTCTTTCCTAGTACTGGGATCTTCATCGATCGGGTCTTCATTTGTCTCTGAGGGTTAGAAGCCTGACATCTATGCTTACGGATGGATTTTAACACACACAGAACCATCCACGCCCATAGTCATCGACCCTGACGATGAGACAGGTGGGGTGGTGTTGGCATGCTATCAGCTGCAGTGATAGCTCCCCTCACGGAAGGCTCTGGATCATCTGGGCCATTCCTGGGAAGGGGGACGTTTCTCGTCAGCAAGTGGTGACTAGCGTGGCCCGTAAGGTCCTTCTCTTGCCTCTCCGTCTGGCCGCTTCCCCAATCAGCGAGGCCATCCGTGTTTTCAAGCAGCAGGGCAGCCCTGCCGTCGCGGGGGAAACGGAACCTAGACAGTGGTGCTCGGAACAGTACATCGCGCGGTGGACATCTGAGCGGGAGGGCGGCAGCCAACTACGACGCGCTGCCATGTGGTCTCCAGGGCTGGTGTCAGGTGCCACCAGTCAGCTCTGACCCACAGTGACCCCCTGCACAACAGCACACACCACTGCCCGGCCCACCATCTCTGTGTGAGCCCACTGTGGGGGCCACTCTTGCCAGCCCATCACCTCGAGAGCCTTCCTCTTTGGGGCCCCATCCCCTTTCTTGGCCACGCGCAGGAGAAGCCCCTCCTGCTGGCTTCTAAGGAGCTCTCTAGCTGTACGTGTACTTCTCCCGCGACACAGCTCGTCACTCTGCTGGCGGTCGGAGGTATGTCTAATAGTCATCCCGACCCCAGAAGTCAGACGCAGCGGCTCCTCCCCAGTCTCCTTTATGCACGCCCGCCTTTGGCATGCCCGAGACAGTTAGACATGCCACGGCTTGGGGCACAGTCCCAGCTTCGCTCTTGAGCACCTTTTCTCCGTGAAGTGTCTGTGGGTTTCTTGACTGCAGCTGCTCCGGGCCCGGAGCATGGGTCCAGGTGAAACGAAGTCCTTGACAAGGCTCTTGCCCGGCGGATGGGCAGAGCTTGGGCTGGAGGGTGAGAGGGTGCTGGCGGAGGTGGGCTGCGAGCAGCTTCATTGTTCCTGGGGCTCCTTCCCTTTCCAGGGGCTCCCGGGAGGCCGTCAAAAGGATTGCCTATGAGTTTGTTGAGACGAAGGCCAAGGAGGGCGTGGTGTACGTGGAGGTGCGCTACAGCCCGCACCTGCTGGCCAACTCCAAAGTGAAGCCCATCCCCTGGAACCAGGCCGAGTGAGTGACCGCCTTGGGAGGGGCCGGGCTGGATGCGTGGCAGTGGCCCTGCCTTGACACCCAAGGGCCACACGGGTGGGTATTTCTGCCCATGATCTCAGAAGGGTGGGGCTCAAACTTGTCCAGAGATGTGGTTCCCCTCCCTCCTGCTGGGCTTATGCTTCAGCCTCCGTTGGAAGCTGTCCGGTGTCTCGTGTATCCCGTCTCATGGGAGCTCTTGCTGTGCACGCAGGCCTGCAGGCTAGCACATTTCGTGGACCTGCTTCCCCAGTGCCTTTCAGGGCCCTTGCTCCAACCTGTCCCTGCAATGGGTCTGACCCACTCCTGTCCCTGCCCAGAGGTCTCCAGGTGGCGTCAGTCCACTGCCTTATTCCGTTCTAGCTGTGGCCCCCAGGATGAGACCAGGCCGGAACTCAGCAGCACTCTCTACCTAGGGGTGGGGTCACCGACTGGGATGTCCCTGCCCGGGTCTGGAGGTGCCCAGCCAGCTGGAAGGAGGGTGTGCTATGGCTGGAACCACCTCTCTCCCCTTGCCCCTTCCCCCAGGCTCCTTTCCCCCATTTGCCAGGTCTGTCTGCCTTTAGGCTGTCCCTTTACCTCAAGCCTGTCCCCCCACCCTCTCCCCGTGCAGAGGGGACCTCACCCCGGATGAGGTCGTGTCCCTAGTGAACCAGGGTCTGCAGGAGGGGGAACGAGACTTCAAGGTCAAGGTCCGGTCCATCCTGTGCTGCATGCGCCATATGCCCGGTGAGTGCGTGCTCAGCCAGCCCACACCCCGACCCTTGATCCCCAGTCTTCCCTGTGCCCCACCTGAGCTCACCCCGTGTCCCCGTGAGCCCACCCATCACTGGAGTCTTGGTGCTTCTAGAAACCACTGGAGACCTCCTAGGACTGCCCCCAACTCCCTGGGGGCTATGATCTTTCTCACCAGGAAGATGGAAGCTTGAGTCTCAGGACTGCAGGAGACTCAGAAACAAAAGCACCTAGCACCGTTTAAAGTTCGAGCCATGTTCTGATTGGGCCTGGTCCTCCCTGGAGGCTGAGTCCACCCTGAGCCTGGGGCGAGGTCTGACTCTGGGCACGGACACGGGCCAGAGCTCAGGGGCTTGAACTGCCAGGGTGAGGCCACCCACTCGGAACCTCAGGCATGTGCCCTCACCTCTCCCACCTGTAGACAGTGTCATGGAGACAGCCAGTCTGCCACCTCCCTCTGCTGGAAGGACAAAAGATAAACCGAGCAAAAGCCTGGACCGGTCTCCAGGGCCTATTGGGGGCACAGTGGTCAGGGCGCAACTCCTTGTAGCAGCCTGTGTGGCAGGACCACTGTTGCCGGCCCCCATTTGACAGATGAGGAAGAAGAGGCAGGGAGCAGTACCGCCTCTCTCCCTTCAGTCAGAAAACGCCAACCGTGTGGTCTGAACCCAGGGCCATCTGGCTCTAAACCTGTGTACTTTTCTGGGCTTTTAACCAACATCTTGTGCTCACTTTATCGGTCAAGATGTTATCAGCACATTTAGTGATCCTCCAAGGAGACCACCCTTTAAATGTCAAACTGTGCCCTTCATCCTCTCAAGCTCGGTGGCCCTCCATGGCTTCCTCTGCTGTTTGCGGGAGAGCCCACCTGCAGGGCTATGGGGTGGGGCCCTGCCCCCTGCACGGCAGGTGTGTCCCACTGAAGGGAAAGGACATGGAGGGCCAGGTGCCCTGAGCGCAGGAGTGTCCCTCTGAGGGGAGCAACTAGCTGAAGGCCGGTGGCTCTGGCCTGGGATCCAAGCTTGGCGCATACTGCTGCCAGGCTCTGTCTTGCCTGGGCCTTGGGTCCTGGGGTGGGAGTGCGCAGGGTGGGGGTGAAGAGCAGGGCCAGGGGCAATCTTTAATAGCCTGGTGGTGACAAGGCCCCGGGGATGTCTGGCCCACAGAGTGGTCCCTGGAGGTAGTGGAGCTGTGTAAGAAGTACCGGCAGCAGACTGTGGTCGGCATCGACCTGGCTGGCGACGAGACCATCTCCGGCAGCAGCCTCTTCGAAGGCCACGTGAAGGCCTATGAGGTGGGCACTGTGGGGGGGAGGCGTGGCCACGGAAGAACTCTCCCTGACGTGCAGTAGGGAGGACGAGGGCTGCTGGGTTCCCAAGTGCCCCGTGGCTGGTCTGCTGTTGGACAGACTGCCAGGCACAGCAACCCAGGCAACAGAGCAGAACTCTCCACGGAGGGTTCCACCCGGAGCAGGCCCCACTAGGTCTTTCTCCTGGAGGGTTGCCGGTGGGCTTGAACTGCCAACCTCGGGTTAGCAGCTCAGGGCTTAGGCGTTGTGCCCCAGGAATTAAATGGAGAGCCTGGTGGCAAAAGCCCCCACAGGCGGGAGCCTGGTTCTAGCCTGTGGTTTGCTGCTGCGTGATTTCGAGAAAGGCCCTGTGTGCGCACGCCTCATAGGCACGGGGCTGGAGTGGCCGTCCCCTGGTCCCTTCCTGCCCATCATTCAGGGACAGTGGGAGGGAGGAAGTATGGTGGCAGAGAATGGGTGTTCGGGCGCCCACCGCCCGAGCTCAGAGCTGGCACCATACTTTGAAGCCATGTGACCTTGGTCATGCTATTGAAGGAAACCCTGGTAGTGTAGTGGTTACTCATTGAGCTGCAATCCGCAAAGCTGGCAGTTTGAAACCATCAGCTGCTCCTTGGGAGAAAGACAGGGCTTTCTACTCCTATAAACAGTTAACAGTCTCGAAGTCCACGGGGGTGGGAGGAGCGGGGAGCACTATGAGTTGGCATCAACTCGATGACAGTTTTTTGAAGTGGTACTGCTTAATGTACCTGAGCCCGGGTAAAGGGGCTTGGACACAAGAGTGGTTTCACGTTGGGCTGCTAACTGCAAGGTCAGCAGTTTGAAACCACCGGCTGCTCTGTGGGAGAAAGATGAGGCTTTCTGTTCACGTTCGGATTGACAGTCTCAGAAACCCACAGGGGCAATTCTAGTCTGCAGTGTGGTCCCTAGGGAGTCGGGATGGGCTCAGCGGCAGTGAGTTTAGTCTCGTGTAAACCTCAGTGACACTCCCTAATGAGATGCACTACACCGATGAAAACAGGGCCACAGTAAAACCCAAATATATCTATCTATCTCAGACTCCCTGCCAGCAAGTCGATGCTGACTCAACAGCGCCTCTAGGAGACAGGGTGGAACTGCCCCTGTGAGTTTCCAAGACTATAATTCTTGATAAGAGCAGGACACCGGCCTTCCACGATCCCTCTGCTCCCATGGGGCAGCTGGTGTTTCACACCCTGACCTTGCAGTTGCAGCCCAAGGGTAACCACTAACGAATAGACATTAGCTCTGACATGCAGCCCAGCTGTGGGGTGGCCCACGTCACGGCCCTCGCGGGGCGGCCGTGACCTGGCTCTTAACCCTTTCAGGAGGCCGTGAGGAGTGGCATTCACCGCACCGTGCACGCCGGGGAGGTCGGCTCGGCGAATATGGTGAAGGAGGTGAGGAGACAGATGGCTGGCCGTGAGACCTCGCCCTCCCTGCTCCCCGCTGCCCCACACTGGGCCTCCACTCCCTCCTCTTCCCTGCAGGCGGTGGACACGCTCAGGACGGAGCGGGTGGGCCACGGCTACCACACCTTGGAGGATGAGGCCCTTTATAGCAGGCTGCGGCGGGAAAACATGCATTTCGAGGTGAGGGGCGGGGTAGGGAGGAGCGGACGGGCTGGGGACGTTACAGCCATGGAGTGGCTGAGAGAAACCAGGACTGGCAAGGACACACAACGAGGAGGCTGGTGACCATGGCAAGAATGGGACCAGAGGGGCAGGGTGCCAGGGGCCTGGGGGTCAGTGTGGCCTGGGGTTGAGCCTACCTACACACCTCCTCTTCCAGGTCTGCCCCTGGTCCAGTTACCTCACAGGAGCCTGGAAGTTGGGGACGGACCACGCAGTCATCCGGTGAGGCCCAGCCACCTGCATCCCTTTCCTTGGGTCCCAAGAAAAGCCAGGTGTGGAAAGGAAATACGGGATGGTCACCAGCTGAGGCCAGGTGTCGCTGACCTCATCTTACAGCTGGGGGCTCCACAGCTGAGCTGGGCTTTCCCCTGAGTCCTGATTAAAAGGAGCGAGGAGAGCACGCAGGGGCCCTCAGGAGGTCTGGGAATGTGCGGTGGGAAGTCCCTACCGAATGCCCGAGCAGATGTTGAAGGAGTTGCGTGGACTGGAGAAAGGTCTGAGTAGTCGTCTGGACAGAGATACGGTGTTTCGAGAAGCAAGGGTCCCAAGAGGTGTGCAGAGCCAGAGGGCCTCGGATGGAGTCCCAGGGGACCCTTAAAGGCACTTGTAGAAGGAAAACCAAGAGTGGTTTCTGAGATGTCAAGGGGACGTGGGGTGGGGGGGTGTCTCAAGAACAGTCAGCAGTATCAGATGCTGCTGCAGTTGAGATCGGGATTAAACAAGATGGTTGGTAAGAGGTCTTGCCGCGTCATTTCCGGGCTGTTTGAAGAGGCTGAGCCCAGGGGCTTGAGGCGTGTCTTGGACAGAGCACACTGCAGATCACTCTTCTGGGAATGTTGGCGGTGACGTGGACGGCTAAGCTGGGCGGTAGCTCAGGGGCCACTGGCTTAACACCAGACCCCTCCCATGGCTCCCCACTGCTCTTGGGGCAGGCACTGAATTGGCAGGAGCCGTGGTCCTGGCCTGGGAAGCCTTGGGCTTGAGTTGCTAGTTCTGTAGCCTTGAACGAGTCACCAGGGTTCTCAGAATGCATCTTCCTCTGTCTAATGAGGGTGAGGGGCGTGTATGGGCAAGTGCATCTCCTCCTTCCACCTCGTTGTCCAGGTTCAAAAATGACCAGGCTAACTACTCGCTCAACACGGATGACCCTCTCATCTTCAAGTCCACCCTGAACACCGATTACCAGATGACCAAGCAGGACATGGGCTTCACCGAAGAGGAGTTTAAGAGGCTGGTGAGTGCCGTGTCAGCCTGCACTCTGGGCCCCAGAAACTCTCCTCCCATCCTGAGGTGCTGCCCAGGAAACAGGCTCTCTGGAGACCAGGAACCAGTTTGCCTGACAGTCCAAGGGAAGCCATCGCTGGCTTGCTGGCTTCCCAATGGACCGCTCCAGGCTGCCCTCCTGGTCCACGGCCAGGCGTCTGCTCTTCCGCTTGGATCGAGTGCCCTTGAGCATTTAGGGGCTGTTCCCGCCCTGTGTCTCCCCAGCCAGCAATGTCCAGCTGTAAAACTGTTCGCCTTCATTCCGGGCTAAAACCCTGATCTTGGGGGGGTTGAAAAACCCGAGTCTGTCCTTGCAAGAACGTCTCAGATCTCGCAGTCCTACCTGGCCTCTTGGAAAGCTTTTCCACCTTTTCCCTCCCACCTGCCACACGGGGAGTGCCGGTCGCCGAGAACACAGGGCCCTTGGGATTAGTCTCTCTCCCTCTGAGCGTGATTCCTCCAGTGCACTGAAGAGGGGCTCTTACTAGCCTGGCAGGGGCCCCTTTCCTGTTGCTAATGCCTTGCTGGCCCTTCTAGAACCTCAACTCGGCGCGGTCCAGTTTCCTCCCCGAGAACGAGAAGAAGGAGCTGGTGGATCAGCTCCAGAAGGCCTATGGACTGGCCCCCTAGCCTCTGAAGGTAGGTTCCTGCCTGGGCTCAGTCTGCTTGCCGGTGGAGCTCCTAGCAAGGTGCTCTTCCTCGATGGTGTTCACTGCTGGCTCCAGCGCCTGGCGGGGGTCCCTCAAACCAACAGAAACGCCACACTTGCTGCCAGGTCGACTCACAGCCACCCTGTAGGACGGGAGGAACTGCCCCTGGGGGTTTCTGAGACGGTGACTCTTCCCAGGAATAAAAAGCCCCATCTTTTTCCTCGGAGCAGCTGATGGATTCAGGCTGTGCACCGTGTGGTTACCAACCCACGCCATCACCAGGGCTCCTTGTGGCAGGCCCCAGCTGGCTTGTAATCTGTCCAGAGCCAGCCTGAGGGGCTGGTCTAAGGGGCAGACACCATGGCAGCCTAAACTCAGGCAGGGGGCTGAGTCCAGCTCCTGCCTCTAGTCTTCCTTCCTGTGTGACCTGGGCAAACCATTCCCTTGCGGCCAGCCTCAGTCTCCCCATTTGTACCAGGGAGCTCCCCTCTGGCTCTGACGTCTGAATGGCCTGCTCCTTCTGTCTGCCCGTCTTCATAACCCTGTCGGGTCGCTGACTTTCCACCTGGGTTCCTGCCAGGAAAGGCCGGACTGCGGTGCTCAGCGGGAGCACGGGCCTCAGCGTGGACACACCACTCCTCCCACTAGGATCCTGGCCAGGACCGAGGGAGGCCCTGGCCGACCGGCTCAGCTGAATCAGGAACAACCCCCCCTCCTCTGGGGACCTCAGAATCTGGTGCTTAATAAAGATGCAGATACAATGATCGTGGCTGATGCTGTGCAGTGTGTAGTGGGCTGAGGGGAGGGGCTGAAGGCTCCACTCAGGCCTCCTGCTTAGCTGCAGGGCCCCAAGAGGTCAGGAATATGAAGCCAGACCTTCAAGGGTTGGGAGCTCGGATCCCACCCCCACCCCCCCAGCCTGTCTGCCCACTGGCAAAATCGAGCAGCCATACTCCCTGGCTTCTTCCCCCACCCACGTGGGCTGCAGAGGGACCCGCTTCCTGGGCTGGGCTTCAGGAGAGGCTGAAGGGGAGGAGGACACACCAGTCATTGGGCCCAGGGCAGTGCTGGCCTCTGGGTGGCACAGCATCTCTGTGTTGTGAGCTTCGGAAGAACGAGGTCCGGCCCGCTTCTGCCGTTCCAGGAGAAACCGTCATGAGCCAGTCTCTGCAGCCAAGAGCTTTATTCCCAGACGCCAGGTGCCCCTCTCGCAGCACAAAGGGCAGAGGGTGTGCAGATCATTTCAAGCACGAAACCCCTTCCCTAGAAGAGGACCTGCCGAGCTCCTCCGCCGGCGCTTGGGGTTGCTTGGTTGTTCGGGGGGTTGGTTTCCATTGCTTTCCAACCCCCCCCCCACTTGATTGGTTGTCCGCTCCCTCCAGGTCGGCTGGAAAAAAAGGTTTGAAGTATTTAAAAAGTTTAAAATGTGTTCTTATAAAAGGAATAAGAAGGTCTTGACCCCAACGGTCGGGGCTGAGAGAAGGGGTTGGTGTTGGGACGTGGTCCCTGCCCAGACCTCCCGGGGGGCGGTGGGGAGAGGCTCCTTCCTGGGTGGGCTGCTCACAGCGGTGGGCAGGGCCCCGCCCGAGTCCCCACTGAATAAGTGCCACCCTGCAGTGACCGTGTCAGGGGGGTGGGCCTGGGCTGTGCCCAGGTGGGCTTCTCAGTCTGGTGTGGGGACCAGGGGCGTCAGACGAGGCTCGGGGCTCCTCTTCCTGCAGGGGCCGCAGGTCAGGCTCGGACTCAGGATGAGGTGGTCCCATCGCTGCTCTCAGGCTGGGTGCTCGCAGCCTTGTCTGGGGCGCTTGCCTCCGCCTGCCCTTCTGGAGGGAAGAGAGTGGGGGTGTCGGCCAGGGCAGGGCAGAGCCATGAGACCTGTTCAGGAAGTGCAGGGGAGGGCTGGAGCCCCACCAGATGGGCTCTCATAGGCACAGTCAGCCTGGCCTATTGGGGAAGGGGGCGGGGGCTGGCCCTGGGGAGATGGCTGAGGGGCAGAGGGACAGGTCCCAACGCCTATCAGGGAAGGGAGTTCTGGAGCAGACAAGGCCAGCTCAGGCCCAGCAGCTGGGTTGGTGCTGGGAGGGGCCCAGGGGCTGCTTCAGTGTGCTAGGGGAGGGCCAGGGGTGCATTCTGGGGCGAGGGAGCAGAGGAGTCTGAAACAGCCCACTGTTGACAGCCTCCATCCTTTCCCCCACCCCGCACAGAGACCTTGGTGGGAAGCAGGGGTGGGTGGCGGGTAGTGCCAGGCTCGGAAGGGCGGAGTGGCTTTACCCCATGGGTCCCCCTCCCGCAGGCTCTCTCAAGCCCCGCCCATGGGAGGGGGGCAGGCAGGGCCCGCTGGTCTCGGCATCAGGACGGGCGGTGAGGGGACTACTAAACCCGTTCCCGGGCCCTCCAGTCTTGGGCCCTTGCTCGGCCTCTGCCCACAGGGTAGCAGCCCGTGGGCAGAGCTCTGTGGATGGTATGATGTCCCCAGCTGGGCTACAAGCTCACTTGGGGCCGGGTTCAAAGCCAGCACCCACCCAGCCACCCTACTGTCATGTTGCACCTGCAACCAGCCCTTTGGGGAGTGGGAGAGCCAGCACCCTGGACGGAGCTCCTGCTGGTGAGGGGGCGAAAGCTAGGTGAGGAGATTGATTTGCCTGAGACCAGGTAGAGAAGCCCTGACTGCGACCACAGCCAGCAGCCCTGCCACTGAGTTTCCCTTGCAGCCAAGTGCCCTCCCTAGGGTTTCCAGGGTTTGCACCTACATTGATCGCCTCCCTGGGTTCTTGAGAGTCCACTGAGTGGCAGGAGGGCGTCTGGAGCAGCCTTTGCACCTGGACACCCCCTCCCTCCCAGGCTCCACGCCTCCCCGCCCTCCCCCCCAGCTCCTGTCCTGGTGTGGCCCCTGCAGCTGAGGCGTGGTCCCAAAGGGTCCTTCATGCCCTCCAGGAGCCTGACAAACCATACTGTGCACTGAGAACATTTCCCTACTTGGGATGCCCTATTTGGCCCGGATTCTCCTGGCCCTGCAAGGGACGCTGTCTCTTTAAACCCCTAGAAGCCCCGGCCTGCTGCTCACTTTCAGTTTCACCTCTCCCAGCAGCTGCCTGTGTAGGAGGGGAGCAGACAGGTGGCCACCAACCTGTGAAGGGTGTGTTTAGGGTGCACCTCCAGCACACAGGGTCATGCACCCCTTCTGAGCCAGCTGGGGCTAGGGATGTAGGGCCCGGATCCCGCTCTTCTCCAAACAGCACCCTGGGGACTCCCTGGGAGTATCTGTGGCCCTTTGGCACTTAGCATTCACTGGGGCACAGGAGGCCCATGCTCCCTGGCAGGCAGAGGCTCCTCTCTCCCTCCTGGCTGTGCGCCCGGCCGCCTCCAAGGCTTGGATCCCGGAACTCTGTATCCCCAGTCCCGCAGTGAACCCCCTAATTAAGGGAACTGCTAATTGAGGGGCCTCCAGCCTGCCTCCTCCATCGCATTCCGCCACTAGTGTCCCACTTCCTTGTTGTGAACCCTGGTCTTTCCTTGGGTCCCCATGGTCAGTGTCGAAGCCCTTGGCAGGCCGCATGATCCCCATAAGCCCGGGCCCTCGGTTTCTGGGGGAATGGACTTGAAGGGTTTGGGGGCACAGCGGAGCGGCTATGACCACGGAGGTCTCCAGGCGCTGATAACAGGAAGACAGAAGACAAGGGGAGGGGGAGGGCGCATGGCGGCACGCCTGCTGGCAGCACCCCACGGGGCAGCTGGGCAGTGAATAGCCACTCACTGACTGACTGGGCCCCTCTATCACATGCCAAACACCACCAGGCACCGCGGGCACAGACACAGACCAGTGCTGGAGCAGCCCACATAGGGGGCACCGGGCCGCCGAGGCAGCTGGAGAAGAGGTGCCCCGCCCCTGCATCAGGGAAGGTTTCTGGGGAACAGGTGTGGGCAAGCTGAGAGTGAGGAGCAGGGAAAGGAGGGAGGGGAGCCGGTGCTGAGCAGGGAGCAGTGTGCTGGGCCCTTTGCTCACAGGGCACCAGGGGAGAGGGGCGGGGAGGCTGAAGAGGGCTGATAGATGCCTCAAACTCCACCGATGACCACTGGGGGTGGGGGTGGGGGCAGGCGGGGGGTGGGGGCTCCTCCAAAGGGCTCTCCCTCAAGGAAGCCAGGTTCTCACACTCCCAGCGAGTACTGGGCTCAAACCCTGTGAGGTTCTCTCTGCTCACAGCAAGCTCACAGGTTCTCAGACACACAGGGAGAAGTCAGGGTTGTAGCTTTTCTAGGACAACCCCACCACCGTCGCGGGGTGGGGGGTAGGGCTGGACAGGCACAGAGCTGGCAGCTGCAATTTACTGTGGGAAGGGATGTGGCAGAGACACGGCCTCATCGGTGCAGGGGGACTGGGCAGGGAGGCCTTCTGTGCACAGAAGATTCCCAAGGGAGGGCCCAGGGCTGACCAACGTGCCCGGATCTGGAGGAGAACGGACAGGAGGGAGGGAGGGAAGGGCTGGGAAGGGTGTGGGTGGGGAGGGAGGTGTTTGAAGCAGATGCTGTGCGCCTTCTGTTTGTTCATTCCTGCAAGGTGCTCAACAGAACGAGGCCAGGCGCCTGCGGCAGGAAAAGCCCCTCTGGAGGCCGGCCATCGGTGCTCAGGTGTGCTTGAGAGCCGAGAGGGGGTCTGAGGGCCAGGTAGCCCAGCCAAGCAGCAGGCTGCTGGAGGGTGTCCGGGTAAGGGTGGCCTCCCTCTGCTGTGAACTGGGACAGGACGGTGTAAACCAGTGTTCCCCAAAGCGGGTGATATTGCTGGGGGCGGGCACAGGAACAATCCAGGCTAGGGGGTGAAATCGTGGAACTGCAGGGAGTGCTGGGTAATTGTTTTGGTCTGACAAGGGGATACAGGAAAGTCAATTTGGGACCCTGTGGCTTCGAGCATGAATGCACAGAGCAGCTGGTCAGCCAACACATCTGAGCGGGTGAATAGACACCCAGATGAGCAGCACCGCCGCCTGCCGGTGGCCCCCGTCTAGAGGCTGCTCTGCCAAACACGAGCTCCACATCGCAGGCTCCCAAGCTTTGTTAGCCTACCGCCTCCCTTTCAAGAAAAAAAAGTACTCAGAACCACCCAGCAGGCCATTACAAATGGGTGTACTATACACAGCCCAAGACCCAGGATGAAGTCTCATTCTCTGTTTCTGCCGCCCCCCACAGTCCAGCACCCCAGGCCCAGGGGGCGGCATCGCCCACTGTGGGAAGCCCATTAATGACCCTGCTGGCAGTGGTATGGGTGGAGTGGGAGGGCTGCTGTGGGTGCAGGGACAGTAGGAGGGGGCCAGGCTGTCGGCCAGGGGGAATCTGAGGGGCCTGTAGGTGCAGTGGAGGCCCTGGAATGGATCTTGGCAGTAGAACTGACAGGGCCCGCGGGTGGGCTGAGAGGGTGAAGGAAGGGTAACAGGAGCCCCAGGACACCCAGTCGGAAGGTGCCCCTTCTGCCAGCTCGTATCTGGCTGGACTCTGCCGGGGGCCTCTGGGGCTAATGGGACTTGGTGGCCAGCTGTGGAGGCCAGCAGGCGCCTCTCCACAGACTCGGGCCAAAGACCCACTGGCTCTGACCTGCTCCCTCGAGGGCCAGCTCGCCCATGTCTCCGGCCAGCTTCCGCACGCTCACAGCCTCGGAGTCTCCCTGGATGTCGGGCACGGCGTTCCGGCGGCCTGTCCGGTCACACGAGATGAAGTCCGAGTAGGAGGACTCGACCTCCATCACGCCTGTCGCATCGCTCTCCGTCTGCGGGGAGGAGAGGGGGGCGGCGGAGGTGAGGCCAGACGCAGGTACGCAGGGGACTCGGCCCAGCTCCCCCGGGCCTCTGACAAAATAACAGTGGCTGCCTTTTCCTCTAAAGACCAGCGAGAAAGCAAAAACTGTACCAAGAACCAAGATAGTCGCCCCTGATGCTACCTCTCCAGCCACCGCTGTGCATCTTTCTCTGAGTTTCCACAGAGACTCACTCCTTCGTTGCCATCAGGCGCCAGGCTTTGGCCAGGTGCTCACTGGGCAAGTCACTGGGGCCCCATCTTTGTGGAAACAGTGGCCACAGTCTTCCGGGAGCAGACAAGGCCTGGCCCAGGCTGAGGGGAAGAACCTTGGGCAGGGGCAGCACAGGGGAAGGCGGAGTGAGGAGGGCATCGGGAGAATGGATGAGCCTGGGCTGTGGTGAGAGTGAGGACTCTGTTGTGGCGGGCAGGGGACAGGTCACACCTGTAACGTGCCCCTGAGGGATCTGGGGTGGAGCAGGGCCTGCAGGGGGGCAAGTTAGGAGGCTCCGCAGAAGTACAGGCAGTAAAGGTGGCCATCACAGGATTGTAGACGTCCTGTGAGGATGGGTCAAACAGGACTGATAGGAAGCGTGGTGGCTGACCTGGAAACGCAGGTGGAGAGATGTGTGGTTTACTGAGACGGACGGTGGGCGAGGACTACTCTGAGGAGAGAAGGTGGAGTAGAGATTATAAAAACAAACCGACCAACCGAGGGGCTGCCATCCAGGTCAACCTATATAGGGTTTCTGAGGTTGCCAATCTTTACGGGAGCAGACAGCGCCCACTCTCCCCCATGGAGTGGCTGCTGGGCTTGAACTGCCGACCTTGTCCTTCACAGTGCAATCCAGTAGAGCCACCAAGGCTTGTGGGATGGGGAATATTCGTGGTTTGGGATTTTGTGGGGGTAACTCAGAGATGCAGCAAGCCCTCCCAGAGGTGAGGTGGAGAAAGTCCACGGAGACTGGGGACTGAATCTCAGGGGAGGGGCAGGAAAGACAGGCGTGAGAAGTTACTGCCGCAGCCTGGAGGGTTGATAACAGTCCAAGAGGAGAGAAGAACCCACGCACAGAAAGAGCCATCGATGTTTCAAAAGCTCCTTTGGAGCCATATGAAGCATCTCACCATCTAGTCTGCTTGGAGCGCCCCACATCCTTGGGTTTGGCACACCCTTGCTTCGCTGTACCGGGCTGATTTGACCAGCCCCGGAACTGAACATGGAGGTGCTCTGCAATTTTCCCAGACAGTGTTGGCGGCCCATGCAGTGGGGCGCTAACCACACGGCCCAGGGGTTCACCAGCCCCTCACAGAACAAAGATGAGGCCGTCTGCTCCCGCAAAGACAGGCAGTCTGGGCAGCCCAAAGGAGCAGTCCTACCCTGTTGGAGGGGGTCAGATGACTCGGCATTCCCTGAAAAGCTCCAGGTCTCCATGTGACCCGCGTGTCCACCCTACGGAGTTGCTGAGAGTACCTCCAGAAGGAGAGTGGTTGGGCTGGCGGATGAGGGAGTGGACTCGCAGCACCATCTGTGTCCCTGTGGTCGATGGCACAGTGGTATTTATAGTGGCCCAAAAGGGCAGCGCTCATGAAGCCAACACTCCCAGTCACGTGCTCACCAGCAGCCCACAGGAGACTGTCCATCTAGCTGCACCGCTCCCAGCGGTCAACAGGCAGTACTGCATTTTTAAAAGACCAGGGTGAATGTGATGGAGGGATGCTAGCGTCTTTATCGCGCATCGGGGATTTCCATAAAGTGGTGACATACGACTTCCCAGATAGGAGACCCTCGTTAGGAAGTGGGGGGATGGTCTGAGCCACTGACCTGACCCCTAGGAGTTCACAGTACAGCTGGGGTGGGCTCAGCAACTACCAAATCTAGACACATGCAGGCCCACACCCAGAGTGGTGTGTGTGTGTGTGTGTGTGTGTGTGTGTGTGTGTAGCACACTGACCGCACACTGTCTGTGGTAGCAGCTGTCAGGCACCGCCCAGCAGTGCCTCAGGAGGTGGCACGTCACCACAAGAATTCCAATCAGAGAAACGTGCTAGAGGCACGTGTGGTGAGAGAGCAAGACGGCAGGGGCACACTGGTCAGTGACAGAAGCCAATTCACCCCACAAGAAAGCTAATGGGAAAAAAAACATCTGAATGAACAAATATTAACCGTGTCCACTTCTTCGGGATAACAGGAAACTCATTTCCTAAGACCAGGGCAGGAGGTCACTGATGGTGGGGGGGTGTCCAGAAATCACCCTGAGTGTTTGGAAAGCCTGTCGATCAGTGCTGGGTGGGAGGGGTGTGCTGTGAGGGGGAGAGGACACACACACAGGACGCTCACAGCTGGACTTCCGTTCCCCCACCACACTTCGCTCAGGACAGAGATTTCATGGATGGATCAAAGAGGACACTCAGAGATCACCTGGGGAGACTAGAAAGAGAAAGAGAGGGGAACGCGGCTTGGCTTCTGCTTACCGTTTTCCACAATCGGTAAATGCAAGGTGGAAACAGGAGTCTCTCAAGGCAATCCCCCAAAGCTCCAGCAGATGGCAGGCCCTGCCTATTTTTCTTACTGTTTTGAGGGTGCTGGTTTTTGATTTCTAACAAAATAATACTTTGTTATCATTTGGCTAGGAGAGTGCGGTCCCTGGAGAAGGAGGCCATGCTTGGTAAGGTGGAGGGCCAGGGGAAAGAGGGAGGCCTTCTTCGATGGGCTTGAACCTAAGATCAACTGAGGGCAGCGAGCAGGCACCCAGTAACAATAGCACAGCACAGCAAAATGAACTCCCAGAAGTTCAAGAGGTGGGTCTTTCTCAGGGCACAGACGTTCCATCCTGCCTCTGCCCCTGGGGAACCTGCTCAAAGCTGTACAGCAAGGGGGGAGGGGGCGCGGCTGTGGCAACAACAATACCAGGACGCAGGCAGAACAAGAGACACATTATGAAAATTCCGACAATAGGATTGACCACACCTTCTGCCACTCCATCAGTTCTGATTCACAGGCCCTCTGGGACAGAGCAGAACTGGTCCTTTGGGTTTCTGGGGTTTTAAAGCATTACAGCAGCAGATGACCTCAGCTCTCTCCTGCAGCGTGACTGGGGGGTCCGGACTGCTGATCTTGCCGTTAGCAACTCAACACATAGCCACTATGCCACCCAGGCGCCGTTACAACCATAGTAAAAATAGCATTTATTAAGCGCTTATGAGTTTCAAAGGAATCCTGGTGGCGTTGTCCTGTGAACCTCAAGGTCAGTGGTTCAAACCCACCAGCCATCCCTCGAGAAAAAGATGAAGCTGTCTGCACCTGTAAAGATTCTGTCTCGGAAACCTCACGGAGCAGTTCTGCCCTGTCCTGTCAGGTCGCTACAGGTTAGCGGGTTGTGGGTTTCCGGAAGATCACTGACGTATTCGCCACAACAGCCCTCGGAGGTAGCTGCATGCCTGACTCAGGAAGAGCTCGGATGGGCCAGCCTCGCCCACACGCAGTACAGCTGCTGCCTGTGAGAAGGGGCCAACTGAGCAGGCGCGCCAGCTCTGCGGCGCCTTGATTTGCTCCCCTCTCTCCTCGCTGTCAGCAGGTTGGCACTGGGTGAACAGGAAGGAGGCTCTGCCTGGCCTCCAGCAGGGCTGGCTCAAAGCCTTTGTCCTGGGTAGGCTCCCGCTGTTCTCCGCCAGACCCTCCACCAGGGCCTGGCAGAGAGCAGCCACCCCACTGATCAGAATCTCGGAGTGACCATCAGTGACTGGGGATCACCCATCTATGGGGATGGCCGAGCGACACCTTCTCTGTCCACCGCAGAGCTCCATGTGGGGTGGGTGTCCCGTCTGCTAACTCCAGTTCCATGGAGAGGGCCAGTGTCATTGACGCCGGGGCAGATTCCCAGGGCCGTGGCCCTTGCCCTTGGTTCGCCTGACTTTCCCAGCTGCCCAATGCAGGGCACGGCGAGGGAACGGGGCCAAGCTGACAGCCCAGCCCTGGAAAACCCTAACTGAGCCAGCATGCTTGGGCTGCCTCACCTCCTAGTGAGCCGGGCTCTGACAGGCGACTCTACGTCCACAGCACGGACTGCCTCACCCTCGGCCCTTTAGCGTCAACAACACATGAGAAGGGGAGTTCAGGAAACGGTCACTCAGGCTAGTGCAACCACACGGGGGAAGCGAGTGCTTTGACAGTCTGCACGGGGCATCGCCACGGTTTCCAGGCCCTGACCAGTCAACTCCATTTACTTTTGGAAAATAGTCCAGGTTGCACATCAAGACGAGTGGACAAGGATGGACACCAGAAAGTTGCTTCTAAGAGTCAAACACGGAAGACGCCAGATGAGGTTCTAACAGAACAAGAGGGGAGCCATCCTTATTTCACTCCTTCATAGACAGAGGAAAGGTGTGTGAATGCATTTTAAATGTGTGGGACAACGTTCACAGATACCGTTAAGTGAGGCAGAATCTCAACGCTACTGTCAAAGCACACACCAGCCCTGCCCGCACCGCGCCCGATGCCCTGCTGAGCAACAGTACACTGCCCTCTCGGGCTCTCTCCTGGGCTCTGTATGGACGCAGATCACCAGGTGGTTCTGAACCACCAACCGTCAGGCTAGTAGCTGCGAACAGCTTGTGCCACCCTGGGGCCTCTCATGATGGAACCACATACATTCCTAGGAACGATGAGTGGTTTGACATTGCTTTTGCATTCTAAGCATTCTCTACAACGAAGCCATCCCCTTTACCGTTTCAGTATTTCATTGTTGCATATGTGTGTAAGTGGTAAGAAAAGGAAATAGAGTCAAAGCTCCATCTCTTTCCCACCTGTCTCAGTCCCCCTGGACCTTCCAGAGAGCCTATGCGTGTGGGCAGCCCTGGGCAGCACCCCCGCCCCCGCGCCCCCCATTCCCTTCCTCGCTCCCAGATTCCTCTCCGTGCCCCCCACACCCGTCTGAACAAGGAAGATGGTCTCTGAGTCTCTCTGTGCTGACATTTTTTCTGTTGGTTCTTCATTCATCGAGTGTTTGCCCAGGACGTCCTTGAACCCAGGCACCGGGCACACCTCAGACCTAAAGACCTGTTCTCAGCCCACATGGAACCCGCCATTTGATATGGAAAAAGTCACGGCATGGGTCAACACACCGTGCGTCACCGGGTGAGGTCAGTACTGTGGAAGGCGGACTGGTTCTCTGCATGCTTGGCTCCTCTGAAGGCCGTGCAGTCAGGGGCGGCCTCCAGGAGGAGAAGGCCCTGGGTGGGATCTAGGAGGTGGACAGAGTGGTCCAGGCAGGGCTAATAGCCATTCTGACCAGAGATAAGCTCTAGCCCTGCAGGTTGCTAAAGTGTGAAGTCTCCTAGTTCCTTCCTTTGGAGTGTGGACACCTGCAATTGTTCCCCCAGAGGGAGCTGAGATGCCCTTGCACTCTGCCCCCAAACCTCTCCCCATGCAGGATCAGAGGCTTGCCTCTGCAGGTGCTTGCTCTGTGGGGTCCAGAAACTAAAGGGCACTGCTGGGGGTCCCTACAGGGAGCTGCCTTCTCCCTTCTGTGTCTAGTGCTCCCACGGGCCCTGGCTCCACCCATGGCCAGTCTGCTTCCAAGTCTGCAGCTTATGAGTCCCAGTGACCAGACAGATTCCATTAGTCTCAAATTGTTTTTCCAGATATACAAGAAAGGTCATTTCCTGTTTTTTTTTTTTAATGCTAAATATTTGCAGAAGATGACCAAAGAGAAAGGAGATTATTTTGCATTGACCACAGAGCCCGAAGGGGGAGGGCCCAGGTCTGCTGGGAGTAGCCCCCCAGAGTGGAGCGGGAGCAGGCTACCCAGGGCCCTGTGAGACAGGATGAGGAAGCTGGCATGCCCCATGTTCAGGGGCGAGCAGCGGCTCTGTGCTGAGAGCCAGAAGGAGCGAGAGGGAGGCGAACAGAGAAGTCAGGACTCCATGCAGAACACATGCTTCCAGAAAGAGGGAGGCTGGGGGCAGGGCTGGAGAAGCTGGTTAGAGGCCAGCACCAGGACCCCAGAGGCAGCTGAGAGCGGAGCTCACCACAGAGGCAGGCGCCTGTGTCTGGCTTCTCCATGCTGCCCAGCCTGGGGCGGCTTCTGTTTGAAGGCAGACAGGTGGGAAGCCTGGCACTGGGGAATGCGTGGTGAGGAGGAAAGGGCGTGGTACCGGAGGCAGAGACATGCTCAGTGACTTCCTTGGTGGCCCGGCCATGTGGGCAGTGCCATCCTGTCTCCAACAGCCTCTCTGATCGCTGGCTCCTCCACCTCTCCCAAGTGGCGGTGTCTAGACCCCACACCCTTGGGGACCTCACGCCTACCTCTCTGGCCACCTCTTCATCACCTACATGCAGGCTCCGCCTCCGTTTCAGACCTTACTGAGAGCCCCACACCAAATCTCTCAGCTCTCCTCCTTAAAGAGAATGTTGGTGACTCCCACCAAGCGTCCCTCAGGAGTCTGAACAAAGTAGCTCACAAGACTTTCAAAGCCCCTGCCTCCAAGGCACAAGCCTGCCCTCTCTCCCCCTCCTCCCCAGGGCACACTGAAGGCCCCCCCACCGGGAGCCGGACACCAGGAGTCACCGCTTCCTCCTTCTCGGCGCCCACACAAGCTGCCACCCAGGGCCTGTCTCTTCAGCTTGCACCATCTAGCTCAGGATGGCCCCCTTCTCTCCCCTTGAGTCTACCCCCAGGCTCTGGGGTCTCGCCTGGCCCAGGGCGGAGTCTCCTCTGGGCCCCAACCCAAGGTCTCACGGGGTGTGGCTCCCTGCTGGGATTCACCTCTGATGCTTTCTTATTCCACATGGATAGCCAAAATCCCAGTTCCTGCCAGCTCCTGAAGCCACGTACTGCCCGGGGCCTGCACCCTCCCTCATGCCCACCCTCCTCTTGGCCACACAGACCTCTCTTTCATTTGGCAAACCAGCTCAATGCTCTCTGGCCTCAGGACCTTCACCCAGATGGTTTCTTCTGCCTGGAACATTCTCTGCCCCTTGTTCTTAACAGAGCTAGTGCAGCCGCAGTACCCTCCAGATCCCCCCTCAAATGCCACTCCTCAGAGAGTGGACCAGGGATGTCACAGAATGTTCTCTGGTGTGTTTGTGTGTAATGCTACCCAGTCTGTTCTTCACAGTACTGACCAAAAATGTGTGCTTACTGGTCCGTCATTTCCATTTCTTTCTTCCACTAGCCTGCAGATTTCACTAGGCAAGAACCATATAGGGCCACCCACTGTCCAGGGTCCTGTGCGCCACAAAGACCTGCTGCCTCAGCCAAGGTTCTCTAGAGAGGCAAAACCAGTGATGTGTGTGTGTATGTCTGTGTAGATAGATGATAGATAGATAGATAAGATCGATAAGAGTTATGGAAAAAATGGCTCACACAATTGTAGAAACAAGCCCGTCAAAATCTAGACAGGTTCCAAGTCCGTGGGCCGGGTGCTAGGCCGGAGGCTTCTCCTAACTCCAGTAGCGGCAGGGCTGATGGTCCCAGATCAGCAGGAGGATCAGGGTCTGGTGGCTACAGAAGCAAACGAATCCAAGGTCAGGGAGGTAGGCAGCAGGCCTCCGAGGGGTCCCAGGTGCAGCTGGCAATATGGCAGGTCATTGGCTCATCGCTGCAGCGTGATAAAGTCTCCCCCGTGGGACCACGGAGTGTGGGCAAGGATGGAGCCTGCACTGTCAGGCTACAGAGTGTGGAAATAAATGAGCGGTGTGCCTGGAACTCTGACTCCCCGCGACGGCCCTGTGCATGTCCAAGACTGAGTAGAAAGCCTCATTTGTCTCCTACAGAGCAGCTGATGGTTCCCAACTACCGACCTTGAGGTTGGCAGCCCGACATATCACCACTCGGCCACCAAGGCCTCTTGGTATGCTGGCACCTTGAAGTTCCACTAAGAAATGCTGTTCCTTTTTTCCTGCCCAGCCTCGCGCACTCAGGAGCTTCTGACGCAAGGGCTGGAGAGCGGTCAGGTCATGCCCCAAGAAGGCAGTCCACAGCCCAGCTGACACAGGCCTGGCCCACGTGACCATCACCCGGAGGCACAAGGCCTGCAGGCACTTCCAACTGGAGGTGCAACGCCTCAGATTCTTCGTGACAACCGTCAAACTCGCTGCCCTTAGCAGCTACTCTTCTCCCAGGTTAGGAAAGGACACGTGCCTGTGGGGCTCGGAGCCGCACGCAGGGAAGCTGCGGCTACCAGGCTGGGAGGAAGCCCACACGGAGCCCGTGAAGTGCCACGTGGGCAACTTGGAGACACACGGTGAGAGAGAGAGAG
>NW_022109491.1:12023998-12032959 GCF_000313985.2 Echinops telfairi
CCTGCCACTCCACCAGCAAGCCAGGCCTCCTTGTCCCCAAATTCCTCACACAGACAGCCCAAACATAAAAAGACGCGACTCGATGTCCTACAGCAACCCCTTAGGACAGGGTGGAACTGCCCCTGTGGGTTTCTGAGACTGTCACTCTCTGGGAATAGAAAACTAGCCTTTCTCCTGCAGAGTGGCTGGTGGTTTTGAACTGCTGACCTTGCACTTAGCAGCCCCACAAATAACCCCCCGACACCCCCCCCCAGGGTGGTGGTTACCTAGAGACCCCAGATGTTTAAAGTATGCTATTGCTGTAAGCCACTACGTACTGGGTGGTTTTTATGCCGTAACAGACAGATCATTGAACCATCTCTAATGCTCTTTCCTCTCTGGGGTCCCTTCTCTAGAGCATGATAACAAGCACCCCCAAAACACACCAGAGAAGGAAAAGAAGCAAGGCAGCCATGTCCATAAGAATCATTCACTCAGTCGTTCATTCAACAAAACTTTACTAAGCCATGCGCACCAGGCTCGGGACTAGAAGCCACAGATCTAAAGACGGGAAGACCCCACGCAGGGCCCTGAAGGAGGTTCACGGTCCAGTTGCTGTAACAGCCTCATAAACCAGTGCTGGTGGTGAGGTGACCGGCAGAGGGATCCGAATCACTGAGGGGCCCTTTCAACGATGCTCGCTAAATCCAACTTGGGGGGCGGGGCCAAGTGCTCTGTAGCTGACAAGGCATCGCCCTGCCCTCGTCTGTCTGTTACTGATGGGGGTGACACCACCCACACGTGTGATGACCCACAATGAGCTGACGGAAGAGTGCTGCAGGAGTCCCCACAACCCAGGCGGCAAGGGCTCCGGCAGGAGGTGCTGGGTGGCGGGGCGGGCAGAGAGCCCAGGCATTGCTAGTCAGGGTGGTACACGTACACGGTCTCCAATGGTAAGGATGCCGCTTTCTCCGCCCCCTTGGTCTTCCCCCACTGCTTGGCAGGCTGAGGACCCAGCAACGAACAAGGCAGGCTCTGCCCTCAGGCGGCTCCCACTGGGCGCAGGAGCTCACTGACAACCGGCCTCACTGTCGGCTGACAGGCGAGCGCAGGCAAGGCAAAGGACGGCTGTGGCAGAGGTCAGGTTCTCTAGAGTGGATCGGGCGAGGGGAAGCATGTGCAAGGAGGTGCAGGAGGGGGCTGGGGGTCCAGGGAGACCCACCAGGCATTAGAATGTCCCTTCATCCCCCCCTTCCTCGTTGTTCTGCTTGTCGTTGTCTAAGCACTGGGTGGTATTGGCGCCGGGCTTGTGGTGTTCAGTCCTGTCCCCCAGCAGTGATCCTAGGTTAAGGTGACCAGACGTCCCGCTTTTGGCGGGACAGTCCCAATTTTTAACAATTTTTCCCTGCGTCCCGCAGCGTTTTTAAAAAGTCCCGAGTTTTGGAAAGAATGCACGACAAGCTAGGGTATACGGTTTTCGGCTGCCATGTGGCTATTTCGCCAGGATATGAGTTTTATCAATGGTGTCCCACTTTACCAGTGTTAACATCTGGTCACCTTATCCTAGATAGGAGCAGAGGCACGGCCTTATCGAACCCTCACAAAGGCCAGTCCATGGCTCAGAGATGTGGCCGGAACCACCCAGGGTCCTCCGACTACTGAGGGGCTGATTCAGGTCTGGAACTGGGTTTCCCCTTTCCCAACCCAGCCCCTGGCATGACCCCAGGGTCGGTGACATCGAGTGTTGTGGCTCATCATGTTACACCCCCACCACCTGCCAGGGACCTCCTCCCACACCCAGTGTATTGTAATCATGGAATAACATGGGACAAAGCTTTGCAAACCGTCCCATTGTAATACTTCTTAGAGGATATGAAAACTAGTGACAGAACTGCCTGGTAAAATCTCTCCATGTTTAATTACAGCATTGTGATTTACGGCATAATCAGGAACTGAGCAGCAGCCCTTTCTCTCTCCTAGTTTTCCTTTAATTATTACCGCAGACTCAGGAAAAGTTATTGATGAGGCTCACAAATAACTGTTCTCCACAACATTGTAGCTTGAACACCAGAAATTTAGACAGAATCCGTGACTCTGACGGCGCCGAGCAGAGAGGGGCACGACGGCACATGCAGACGCCGCCGTGGGGCTGGAAGCATCCCCGTGGTGGGTATGAATGACAGCAGCCAGGGTGCAGACCAGCAGCGACTTTCAGCCTTGAAGGTGCGTTAGCACACGCAAGCTGGGCTCGCAAAAACGACTGTTGCTGGCAGAGGGAATGGCAGGGATTTGTTCGTGTTAAAGCTACTTTCTGCCGAAACACTGCACAGTTTAGACCCTTTTCACTGTGAGGTCACCCCTAGAGGCGTCCCTGAGTTCAGGGCACACTGCAGGCAGCGCTGGGTCCTGATGTGGAAGGCTCTCCGTCTGTCCTGTCAGAGAACTGACGTCTCCCCAAAGCCTGCTCCCCAGGCTTCTCTCCCCACGGGGGTCAAAGCAGGCCGTGCCTTGTAATGACAGGGATGACAAGACTCAGACAGCCTACGACTGTTCTCCAGAATGAGAGTCAGGGAGTCCGGACTGTTCTCCAGAATGAGAGTCAGGGAGTCCGGACTGTTCTCCAGAATGAGAGTCAGGGAGTCCGGACCTGCTAACTAGAAACAGCTCCAGAGAGCGAACCTTTGAGGATGTGGTCTGACCGCTTCCTGCCTACTGCATTTCCAAGAGACCCGGATCCACCCAAGGGTCCTTCACACTGACCAGGGCAGCAAGACATAGAGCGAGCGGGCCAGGGACTCGGTGACAAGCAGACCCTGTGCTGGGCGACCATGGGTTCTGATGCAAAGGGAAACGCGGCCCCACGGAGCTATTGTGGTTTTGCAACGATCACTCACTGGCTCGCCCCCTGACAGAGCCCGGCTGACACTGGAGGCTGTCTCCTCCTGTGTCAACTTCAAACTTGGGCACGGCAGAGACGTGTGGGCGGTTCCTTGGCTAACAAAGCCATTTGGAAAGAGTCAACTTTGTTTATAAACCCCCTTCATCTAATGAGTCCTCGGGGAGGACTCACTGCAATTGCCAAATTGCGGACCACTTTCCTCTTTTAAGGATCAAAACCCTAACCTGCAGACAGAAAGGAGATCAGTGGTTGCCTAGGGCTTGGGATGACCTCTAAGGCCTTGGGGTGGTAACAGTTCTCTAAGTTGTGCCCAGGATGGCAGGAGTCCTAGCTAGTCTCGGAAGCCCAGGCAAACATGCCAGCCCCAGTCTTCATAGAAGTCCTGCCTTCTCAAGGCGAAGAGGCTCTGAGCCCCTGTGCTCCCACAGAGGCCCTTGGGAAGCTGGCCTTCCTGAACCAGCCACGGCTGGATAAACAGTTCCCGGAGCCAACGACCGCATCCCAGTTGCTGCGAGCATCTGCCTCCAGGGGACTGTCGGGGCGCAGAGTCTGAACTCAAGGCCTGGTGGCTCTGGAGGCTACTGTCGGGCACGGCCCAGAAACCTTACGGCTGAGCAGCTAGCGGGTTCTGACTCCAGGGCAGTTGCCTGCCAGACAAGACCCTTGGCTCTACCCACAGAGAAGAGGGGTCCCTGTAAGATGTGCTGGGGGCTAGGGGGTCCCTGACAGGGAACCCGGAGGAGCTGGACAACTCCAAACTCCTGGGACCACCGCGACTTGGAGAGAGAGAGATCTCAGGATTTCTGCCCCAACACAAGGAGACAGCTGAAGAACGGGGTCAGAGGCTAACACTGGCTCTCCACCATTGGTCAGCGGTGCGACAAGGAGCTGTCCCTTTATTTCTGTGGGGCAGACACGCTGTCTGAAAGGTCTGCAGAAGGTGGCATGCCAGCTGGTGGGCAAAACTGAGCACAGGAGACAGCCTGGGCTCTTGAGTCTGGCTCTGCCACTTAACCATAGGCAAGCTGTTTCCCCTCTTTGAGCCTTGGGCTCCCCATCTGTAAGATGGGGGCGGAGAATGATGCCAATGGCACAGGATGGAAGAAAATGAGACTAAGAAGTACTTAGAAGTGCTTATCAGAAGGCTGGGCATCTCACTTAAATAAACAGTCCTTGTAGAAGCTCTGCCCGGGTACTCATGTGGCCAAGCACATACCTGGCCCTTTGTCAGTACAGGCTCCCCCTCTTGATGGGGTGACCCTGAAGGATCTAGGGAGAGTTGGCTGTGAGCCTGCAGGCTGGCCCTCAGTGCAAAGGGGTGGCAGCTACAATTCTCTCCAGTAGCTGCTTGACCCTGTGTGGTCAAACCTCCCGGTGGTCCCTGACCACCAGAGGGGGAGCTGTCGTTGGAAGAGTTGCCATGTCTTCTTAAGAGATCCAGGGCAAACAAAGCAAAGAGACTGTTCTGGAAGCCCCAGCTCAGTATGTAAAACATCTCAGACTTGGGATCCTCAGACAATAAGATGAGAATGCTGAAGGCTACCAGTGTGAAGTGGCTTGGCCAAGGCCACTTGCAGCCCTTTCTTTATATTGTACCCTCGTTACGCCCAATGCCATGACCAGCCCCTCTCCAAGGGAGAGATATGGAAGGACAGGGGCCCTGAGAGGAGGTCATGAGAGAAGACTAGGGGAGGGGGTGGAACTCATACTACTCCATCAGCCCAACTGGAAGCTGAGTCTCTGCTTAAGACGCTCCGGTAACTTCCATGCATAGCCATCAGGAAAGAACCCAGACTCGTTCACCACACCTCCTGACTTGACTTCAGCCCCTGCCCTGTGTGCAGTTCACGGAACTTCTTCCAGTTCCTCCGTGACACTGTGTCCTCTCTAGCCTCCAGGTACTGACCAGGCTACTCTCTGAGCCCAACAGCCTCTTCCTGTCCACTCTTCTCCGGACCATCTCCCACTCACCTTTCAAGCCTCAGTGGGCTCCCCATTTACCTGCCCTCTGGACCTGTTACTTATCTACTGACAAGCTTGTTGAGAGCGAGGGCTGTCTGCCACGTTTGCACTGGTACCCATGCCCAGTTCGTGGGAGAGGCTCCGTGACTACTCGCTCACAACTGCATCGATGAAAAGGGTTTCTTCTCCTAGCCGAGGCAGGAGTCTGCACCGAGCTGTGTGGGACACGCTGCTCTCTCCTCATGCTGAGGGCAGAGGGGGACGGACATGGTCTCCTGGTACGTCTTCTCCACAGAGCGGAGTGGATCCGTGCACTCTCCAGAGAAAGGAGGAGTTCTCCCACTGGTTGCGTGTCCTTATGAAAACTTGAGCTCTGTAGGGAAAGGAGCCAGGTGGCTACGGGGCACCTTGGCATGCGTTGCCTTCTAGCCTGAAACCCTGAGCAATCACATCCATGGAGAGCCAGAGGGTCTTTGTGGGTTCTCTACCCAAAGTTGGCATTTCAAAAGGTTCACCAGATTTGCGGACAATAGTATTGCTTGAGGTGAAAAACCAACTGTGGTGTTGTCTTGAATGGTAAAGCATTAACTGATGTCAGAGCCACTTAGCTCTTGGGACAATCTGAGCCAAAAAAAAAAAAGAAGAAAAAATTTGAGCAATGCCCAAAAACGGCAAGAGTTCTAGACAAGTGACTCACACTTTACGAAGTGTAAGAGACTTGCAGCTTCTCTTCTCCCCACACTACTGAGCTGGGCCCTTGTTAGAGGGGCGCTGGATTCCACCTGCCTTTGACCCACCAGCACCGCATTCAGCTTCACACGGAACAGTTTTAAACAAATGTGGTATCGAGGAAAGTTGGGGCCACGTTCAAGTCTACTAATATCTTCTGTGGATCATTCAGCTTGCTTAAGTAAACGGCCGAGGAAACCTACTGTCCTTTGCACACGAGATAAACTGCTTTTCTGGTGCTCTAAGGACACAGGGAGAAACAGCTCCGAGCGCCATCAACAACGGGAATGTGGGCTGTGCGGACGGTAATCTAGAAAGCTGAAGGTCATCAGAAATGAAATGAAACGAATAAAGATCAATATCCTGGGCATGCGTGAGCTGAGATGGACAAGAGTGGGTCCTTTTGAATGAGACACGCATAGTCGGTCTGCTATGAAATGAAGACAAGTTGATGAGGGATGGGGTCACTTGTCATTGAAAAGATGTCACATCATTAAACTTTGCTGAAGAGAATTATAAACAACAATGTTCCAGCAATAAACTCAATTAGTATGGTAAATGCTGGCAAAAATTCAAGCCAGATTCAGAAGAGGACATGGGGCAAGGGGCACTGTGGCTGATGTCTCATAGAATACCAGAAAAATGTTGACTTGTGTTTTATTGACTATGTAAAGGCATTCAGCTATGTGGATCATAGCAAATTCTGTATAACAAAGAATAGGAATTGCACAATCCTTAATTGTGCTCATGCAGAACCTGTACGTAAAAAGACGGTCACTCGGGAAGAACAAAGTGATTTTAAAATTATTTAAAATCAGGAAACTTGCGCATCGTTTCACCACACCTGCCAAATTTCTGCAACCTGTATGCTGGACACGTATCTGGAAAGCTACACTGTATGAAGGAGAACATGACATCGGACCGGAGGGAGACTCAGCGACCATCTGCCATCAGCTGAGGACATAACCGTGCTTGCTGGAAGTCAAGGGAATGTGAAGCCCTTACTGACGAAGATCAAAACTCCAGCCCAAAGAAAACGAAAACCCTCACAAGTGGACCAAGACGCAACATCGTGACACACAGAGAAAAGACGGAAGCTAGAGGGTTTTCATTTCACTGGGATCCAGAATCATCCCCCAGGAAAGCAGCATTCAGAATCTCACCTGACGTGTCTGCTGCAAACCTACTGCAAAAGACCTCTTTCTAAAGTGCTTAAAAGGCACAGCCGAAGCTGCACCGTTGAGGCCAAAGATACACCTGACCCACGCTGTTTTATGACACGTGACAGCTGGACAGCGCATAAAGATGCCCAGAGACGAAAGGATGCATTTGAACAATGGTGCGGGTGGCGCACGCTGAATAGACCAGGGAGCGCTAGAAGAACGGACAAACCACATCTGTCTCCGAAGAAGTTCAGCCAGAACGCCCCTGAGAGGGCGGGGAGGGTGGCTTCACCACATGTACTTTGACTACGTGATCAGGAGGGACCAGTCCCTGGACAAGGACATCATGCTTGATAAAGGAGAAAGGAAGTCATTCAGAAAGAGGAAGCCCTTCAGTGAGAGGACCTGACACAGCGGGAGCCCCCAAAGCAAGGGCTCCGAGGACGATGCTGTCCTGCTGTGTGCGGGGAGTCAGCAGCAGCTCGGGCACCCGGCGGCAGCAGCGGTGCCCGCATGCAATCAAGGCTCCGCTGCAGAGGGTCCTTAGGCAACTTCTGCGAAAGGCCAGGCTGCCTTTTCTTCAGGGAGCCCAAATTCCTTTCTAATTACATTCCTTTCTCAAAATGCCAAATCTCGTTTGGAAATGATTCCTTTTCTTTCTTCAAACAAAGGCATTTCGGCACAATGGTATGGGCGAGTAGTATGAACTGGGCGACGACCCACCTGGGTCACTGTCTTCTGCCTGCTTGCATCTCTTCAGATTTTCTCCGGTTGGCTAGTCCGTCTGGAAAGCCTAGACAACCAAAGGAAAGCAGCGGTTAGCGTCTAACACACTCCAGGGCTGTAAGTGCAAAGTCTTGGGAAGGGCAAGTTACCAGTATCTGTTCACACACTACTAAGAGTGCACTTCCTTGGGCTCCGTCGAACTAGGTCAGCCCAGGGTCTGGGAATTTCTCTCACAGGCATGTTCACCCAAGTGAGGCTATTCATGAAGCATAGCGTGTAGCAATGAGAAGGGAAGACAATCGAAATAGCTGTTAATAGGAAAATGATGGTATAGTCAGGGCAGTGAGACCCTAAACAGCCACTGTGAAGAAAGAAGGAGGGGCCATTGTACTAACATGTGTAACCAGTTAGGCCAACTACTATACAATTTTGATGAAATTTCAATAAGAGAACCAATAGTTTGCTTTTGGGGTGGGGAGGAACTGGGTACATTATTTTAAAGTTCATATAAAATAATACATATCTAAGAAAATTGGCCAAGGTGCAGTTCAGAAAGTCATGAAAATTAAATAGAGGGTTGTCGTATAATAAAAAGATATGATAATAACCTAAGTATAGACAAATAGGTTCCCAGACGAGAATGACAATGTTGGGTTTTCAGTGAAAAAGTGATCTCCCTTTTGACAAAACTAATAGCCACACACATACATAAATACTAAGTCCAGTTAAATATGAGCTTGGGGACAGGTATGAAGGATATACACCACCTGCTAACACTGGTTGTTCTCTCAGAAGAATGGAAGAGGGAAACAGGGAAAGGTTGATTATCATTTCTCCTTTAAAGATCTTCAGTTTGTTTAGTAACAGCAAGCATGTCTACTTGTGTTACTGAGTGAAAACAAAACACTACAAGCAATAACAAAAATATTACTAGAGCAAAGTCTGCTGGTAAACCACAGTACCAATTACCCAGGGCAAGTGCACGATTTCCTAAACATGCGTGACTTTTACATTAAAAAGTAAATTTACAAAAGAACTAGGAGACAAAGGGTATTTATAGAGGTATAAATACAGGCATGTACATATATATTTATACAGAATGGTGGGGAAATAGCTCAACGTGCATATATTTATGGGTTTAGTATTAAGGCAGCAGATGGACATTGGACCTCCACTCAAATACTTACTCAATGCAAGAATACTTTGCTCTATTAAATTGGCATTCCATGATACACACCTTCCCGATACAATCATTGAAGACAAATGTGTGCATAAGCAAATGTGGTGAAGAAAGGTGATAGTGTCCGGCTATCAAAAGATAAAGTATCTGGGGTCTTAAAGGCTTGCAGGTAAACAAGCAGCCATCTAGCTCAGAAGCATCAAAGCCCACATGGAAGAAGCACACCAGCCTATGTAACCCCAAGGTGTAGAAGGGGCCAGGTATCAGACATCAAAGAACAAAAAAATCTTATCAGTGGGTGCCCCCTTCCCGATATGATCACT
>NW_022109491.1:12034470-12037233 GCF_000313985.2 Echinops telfairi
CTCAAGTAGAAAGCAAATGTTTTGAGAATGATGATGGCAACAAATGTACAAATGTGCATGACACAATGGATGTATGTTTGGATTGCGATAAGAATTGTACAAGCCCCCAATAAAATGATTAAGAAAGTAAATTTTAAAGGGTGCTTAATGCTATTGGATGGATTGTTATAAGATTTGTAAGAGCCCCCCAATAAAATGATTAAGTTTTTTTTTTAAGTAAATAATGTCTTTACTTGAAAATCATCATCATTATCTCTCCTTCTACAATCCCCAAAGCGAGCTTGTGGCTCACGCTGGGAGCTGCCCAGTCTGGGGGTGGTGCAGGGAGGGGCTTATTCTGCATTGTTGCCTGTTTTTGGTGGCACGATGCCTTTTATTCTCTTCCACCCCCAAACCCAATTAAATGCACTCCAGGGAGGGTCCCATCTGCTGGGACTGGCAGCCCTGCAATCTGCCAGCTCACAGAGCTCACTCTCCTGGTCTCCAGATAGATGCTGTATCTGAGGCGGCCTGGCATACAGAGGAGGGACCCGCACAATGGTGTGCAAACCCTACGGATGGAGGAGACCGGAAAGGCAATGGCTCAGTCCAGTGGGTGAAATGAAAGAGAAGAGCATTCACCCGCAGCTCTGGGAGGACCGGCCCTCAGGCTAATGTTCACGGCTACCTGGAAGGTAGCCTGCCCTCCTCAGGTGGGGATGCTTTGCTTTGAACTTTCGTCATTCTAGTTCACTGATAAATATTTCACTGAAATAATAATGGTATCACACATCTCTACAGCATTTCACATTTTACAGAGCACTCTGAGATTCCTGAACTTAGGTGATCTTCACAATGACCCTGGCATCAGCTCAGTATATCATCTCCATTTACGGATGACAATATGGCCCAGAGGTGGTCAGGGTCATTTTCAGGTCATACAGCAAGCTGTTCAAGGGAGCAGGGATGCAAACTCAGGTCTCCAGCCCCAAGTCCAGTAGGGAGCCCAGGTGATAAAGCTCGAGAGAAAGGGGAACTGCAGGTAGGACAATGAATGGAACCAGCTCTTGGGAGCAAAGGGTTCAATTATTATCTTTTCCTGCCTCGTGTGAAAAACCTCAAGAGTAGAAGTCAGATTCGATGCCATCCCAGAGAGAAATTTTGCTCAGAATGCTGGAACGCAGGGGCTGAATACGGGAACCCCCTTTAAAGCAACGCCTTTCCATACTCCCTCATAGCCAGCCAGCCCACCCCACCATAGGTGTCTGCGGCCATGCGGGGCAGGCTCGGCAGGTTTTCTCCGCTGCAGCTCGACTGTCCTGGGCTTGGACTTGAGGGCACCCCTCACAACGACCCATTAGACAGAGTACAACCGTCCCTGCAGGTCCCTGAGACTGCAAATCCTTACAGAAGAAAGCCTCCTCTTTCTCCACAGAGCTGCTGGTGGTTTCGAACTGCTGACCTTGTGGTCACTATGAGTGAGTCAACTCCATGGCTGTACGTTTAATTTGTTCAGTTTAGAGATCACAAAGGTTTCTACCGTACATACAATTTGCCATCCATTCCCTTCATCCATCTCTACCCACTCCCTAGATCTCCCTGTGACTGGGCAGCTCTCCCCTTACCTGGGGCAGCAGCTTCCTCACCTGCCCCCCTCTCGCCGGCCAATCCATTCACCAAAAGGCCAACACACACACACACACACACACACACACACACACACACACACACACCCCACACCCCCACCCCCGGCACCATCCAGTCCTGCCTCTCATCAACACTTCACTTGCTGACCAGCTTAGCCTGTTCACATATGTGCTTCCCTTTGCCGGGATTATTCTCCCCCCATTCAAAGTCCCCTCACCCCACTCCCCACTGCAGCTCTTAGCATTTGTTAACAGAGCCCTCCCTTCAGCTGAACCACCAGCTTAATCGCAGATGCCCTCTCTGGCCAGGCTCTCCCCACCCACTAGTCCTCCTTCATCCATAAGCTTGTCCTTGTGAGCTTCAGATGGGTATGGGCCACACCTGGCTTATTACATTGTCCACCTGCCACCTTGCTCAGCTCTTGTCAGGTATTAACTGCTCACTAAGGATCAGCTGAGTCACTGAAATATTTATTGAAGGCTGGCTTGGGCCCCGCCACTTCTCCCCTTTCCCCGGGATGCTGGCTGCTCTGGGAACACATTCCCACCTACATTAAGAGTTATCAGATTCTTTTCTTACACTCAGGCTTTGAGCTTCGTGCAAGTCTTATTGTACCAGCTGGGTATGCCCCACAGCACCTTGCCCAGTGTCTCTCAGACAGGGTTCTGAACAGCAGATGAAGGCAGTGTGCCTATACTTGCTGGCAAGTGGATCTAACGGTTAACAAGTTAACAAGGCCAGGTGCTGGTTAGGTACTTCAGTAGATCCTGTCTACCTGCGGCGCAAATGCATTCTCAGCAGGAGGTTGGGCGGGTTTGACTGTGTCTGAAGCCCTGGGACAAGTACCTAGGGAGGCTACACCTCTAAGCAGCCACACACAGGTGGAGGCTTTCCTTCCCACGAGCTTTGGGCTGTGGGGCACCCCAAAGCCCACCCAGGGAAAATGACAATGAAAGCTGCCGCTGAAATGAAGGTGGGGGTGGGGGTGATGGATGATGTGAGGGTCAGGAGATGGGCGACAGGCAAACTGTGTGCTGCTAACAACAGCTTATTACAAAGGCAGAAATAAAATATTCTGGTGCCAAATTGGGAATACGTGTCAGAGAGCTAAAACAATCAAACAAAGGGCGGGGGGCG
>NW_022109491.1:12037333-12051807 GCF_000313985.2 Echinops telfairi
GGGGGTGGGGGGGGACAGTTCAGGCCCTCTGACCTGGCCAAGTCTCATACAAAATTCAGGGATATGAAACCACTGGGTGACGAGGAGTTCAAGTATGCGCTGCTGTATGGTCCGTGCTTCCTTGCGTGGGCACGTTCCTCTCTTGTGGCCAGAAACAAAACACAAACACAAAACAAAGCCCAGTGCCCTGCCATCAAGCCCGCCCTGACTCAGGGTGGGCGTGTATGTGGTTCCCGAGAGCACGCGCTTTCAGACGAGCAGGAGCACGGTGGCTGATGGGTTTGAACCACAGCCCTTGTGCTTAGTAAGCCGACACTTACCTGACAGCACCACCAGGGCTCTAACACGCACGCACACATGCGCACCAGAGTTGATGCGGGGCAATCACACCTGTGAGTCTTACAAGTTGAGACTCGGGGCTCCTCGGTCTCTGAAGTGGGGCCCCTGCAGTTTGAGAGCACACGTGCTTTTCACTCCTCTGAAACCAAAGGGACAGGAGCTCTTGAGAAGCTCCAGCAGGGGTCGCTCTGTCTCTCCCTCATCCAATCCTGGCCAAGGTCTGGGGGAGGGGGCGGGGGCGTGCAGGTAGAGAAGGTGAGTGTCAGCAGCCCGGTTCCAGGTGACCTGGGGAGACAGGTCCTCCACCAGCTGCCGGGCCACAGTCTGGTGTTTGGTAGCACTTTTGCAGATTTCTCTCAGAGAGCTTTTCATGGAAACCCAGACCCACAGCCATCATGTCATTCCAACTCAGAGTGACACCATGTTTATGGAAGCAGCCAGCTGAGACGTGTCTGGTGGGTCTGAACCACCCACCCTGCAGTTATCATCCCAGCGCTTAACCTACAGTGCCCCCGGGGCTCCTTAATGCTTTCCACGGGACCCACTGTCGTCAACTTGACTCCAACTACAGCGACCCAATAAAAAGTTTCCACAGTGGGAAATCTTTGCTGGTGCAGACAGCCTCCTCTTTCCCGCTGGGAGGGGCTGGAGGGTTTGAACTGCAGACCTTCAGGTTAGCAGCTCAATGCTTACCTCACAGCATAAAGTCTTTTCAGAGGCTGGGATAATTAGCATTCATTCATCCACCTTTATCCATCACTCACTTCCTCTCTCAGAGCTTTGAATCCCCTTGCTGAGAATGTGTGTTTCCACCCCGTAGACAGAATCTGAACCTACATCTTAATGAGACACATACACACTCCCCTGCCCCCACTGATTCTTGATCTGCACCACCATCACCTGGAGTTCTGGAAGAAACACTTAGTGCCCCAGAGGTTCAGTATTCTGCTCTGGAGAGCCAAGTTGAAGAGCGGTGATTTCTTGGAAGAGTGATTTGGTTCCTCTCAATGTTAGGAAATGCTGGCTTCCTCCGGGAAGCGCAGAGGCGGCCTTCACTCAGCACAGCAGCACCTTCCAGAGAAACCGCTCAAGAGTTTTCGCCAGGCAGGGCTGGAGATTTCCAGGAGGTGGGTGTGCTCAGCCTTGGGTCATGTTTCCAGGAACTTCAGATTTCCCAGCTTGGTTTCCACAGAAGAATCACTTCAGGCTCCTCGAGTCTCAGCACAGTTCGAGGGGGAGTTACTGAGTGATCTGCTGCTGTCTCACTGGAAGAACGTTAACACCTACTACCTGTCTCTACCTCACCTCAGTCCCAGGAGAACACCACCCACACCTGCTTTTGGCCTTGGCCCTGGCGGGCTGGTCTGAAGAACAGGTCACTGGGCTGGGGGATGGGAAAGGGCCTGCAGCTGATCTGAGATGATGGAAGGGGGGAGGGGGGGGCTGTGTATGTGTTCACCAACCTCCTCGTTCTGAAAAAGCTCACCAGCAGCTCCCCGAGCCTGTAGTTTTGCACTAAGCGCTCTGCCAGGCTTTTTCATTCCCAGGAGAGTCCTCCAAGGTGAGCACAGTTATGAATTCCACCCCACAAAGCACCGGGCTCTGGGGTGTCAGGCCCGGGGGTGGGGAGCAAACAAACGCTCTCTGCTGGGAGAGGGAGGCAGGCCAAGCACCTGCCACTCCACTCCTCTGGCTTCTCACCGAATCCGGATGGTCTGCACTGTTGGGACAGTGCATACAAATGCAAACGCCACATGGGGGCCAGGGGGCAGGTGGAAGGCTGGGGCAAAGAACATGCTGGAGAGCGCACGCTCCTAAAGACAGTCAGGTCTAAACCAAACCCACTCTTGCCTTCTGCCTCTCGTGCACTCCTCACATCACAGATGGGGAAGGGGGATCCAGGAAGGGAGACGAAAAGGTAGTAGACAGTTAGTTCCTCATTCGGAACCTCTAGCGCCTCCTGGCTGTGAGACCTTGGGCGAGTCACTTCACCCCTCTGCGTCTCAATGCAGTGTTGGCTGCCTTACAGTAAGTAATTTTTGAGGTTGTCAACGTGTGGCGTGTCAGGAAGGTAAGAGGCAGTAAGCGCTCAGGACATAGCAGCACTGAGGTCATAGTAGAAAACAAGAAACCCCCTCATCCGGCACACGGCGCCTGGCCTTCCCTCAATGCTCTAGAACAGCATCCCCTCACCTGATGAAGAGACTGACCTCTTTAAAATTATTGCCCAAAGTCTGAAGGTCTTGGAGACCTCTAGACCGTCCCTACCCCCCTGTCCATGTCAGTGGGGGGAGGTGTTCCATGCCAGCAGCCCCCCACCCACCCACTTTCAAAGGCCTTAGCTGCTGGAGGAGACTGTAGCTTTAAGAGATCACCTACTAGCCACCACCTGGCTTCAGACAAACAGCTGTTAGATACGCCTTCCTGAGGGTAGGGTCTGGATGACCTTAAAGATAAAAATCCTCCCAGGGGCTCAAGTGGAAAGCAGATGTTTTGAGAATGATGAGGGCAACAAATGTGCAAATGTGCTTGACACAATGGATGGATGGATGGATTGCGATAAGCGTTGTACCAGCCCCCAATAAAATGATTTTTAAAAAAAAGATGGATGGATTGTGATAAGCGTTGTACAAGCCCCCAATAAAATGATTTAAAAAAAAAAAGATAAAAATCCTCTAAGTTGCCAGAACCTAGGACCCTGGAAACCCCACATCCCAGATTTGACTAGGACTTGTGTTTTTCTTGGTGTTTGGACTGTGGCCTTGACTCCCTCTAGCAGTGAATTCCATGTTCAGTTTAAGTGAAGTGGAAGGAAGGCAAGTGAAGGGGCCCCCTCCCCTCCTTTTCCCCTCTCCTGCCAAGGCAGTAGCTAGCTTGGTGGGCTGTAAGTCACAGTGATGAGGCTGTAGCTCCTCTGCGCTGTGCGCCAGGCCGTCCACAAGGCAATCTGTGAGTGCTGAGCCAGACACCATGCCATGGAAACCACTGAATTGCGGAGAGGCCACTGATTCTGCACTAACAGGTCACACCAGCAACATCCAAGTGCTCAGGACAATGTGGGAAGACAAAGCAGAGGTTTACCCTAACACAGTGGGGTTACCAAAACCCAAACTCACTGCCATCAAAGTGACAAGGACTCACAGGGACCCTGGCGGACGGACAGACCTGCCCCTGTGGGTTCCCGAGACAGTAACTGTTGACAGGAGGAGACACCATGTAGGAAGCCCATCTTTCTCCTTCTCAGAGGGTGCTGGATTCGGACTGAGGACCTTGCGGATTGTGAGAAGCGTAGCACAGGCTCCACCCAGTACTTGGGGTGTGTGAGCAAGCACACGCATGCGTGCGTGCACACACACAGGCACACGCGCACTATACCAAGCCTGACAAAACTGTAACACTCAGAAGTAATGGCTATCTTTGTCATTTTCTCAGTGTGTTACTGGCACCCGCCTTGGGCTGGCTGCTCTGGGACGCTGAGAAACTGCAGGCACTTAAGAGCGCTCCGCTCCTCAAAGGGAAGGAAGTGGGGCTGGGTCGTTCCAACCGGGATCTAGAAGCCAGACATCATCCCACTTGCCCTCTGGTTTAGATACTGAGGAGGAACCTGGAAAACACTTGCACAGGGTGGCCCACACTTCTCATATTAGGTGGCTTTTTGCTGTTGCTAAACCGGAGGCGTTCCGGAACTCTGAGCTGAAAATTTTCCAGCAGATTTGACTTGCTAGCAGGGGAGCTGTCGTTCATGTGCGGGCAGTCTGAGGACGCTCGGCCAGGCCCTCTCCCCAGACTCCGCTCTTACAGGGTCTGCAGCAACACGGTCCCCTCCCCTCCTTCCTCTGGGCACAAAGTGGCTGGCTGAATTGTAAAAGCTGACCATCCACAAATAAAAGGCTCGAGGGACTTACATAGACATGAACAGCAATTTTTTTTTATAAAAGAAGAAACAACAAAAAAGCCCGCAGAATCAAAGTGACAGATTTCTAGCCTCTCTTCCCACCAGGCAGCTGCCCACAAGGTGACTGCAGCCCAGCTCCAAGGGACGGGTGCCCAGAGGGCACCCTCACTGTCCCTGGGACTCCAACCACTGTTGGGGAAAGTAATGGAGGGGGAGGGAGGCGCTTCACTTTCAGCGACATCAACTGTCTGAAATGTGCCAGTCGCATCACCTTTGTCATCAGAAACATGACAAAGCAAAGTCGGGGAGGGGGTTTTACAAACACCGGTTTCTAAGGGAGGACTTAGTTCTTCCACTTTGGAGCACAGCAGCTGCTTCCAAAGCTCTAAATAACCTTGCCCCGGCTCTGGAGGCAAAAGGAAAGAGGCATTTCAATGGGACAGCCTTGCTCTCGCCCCAGGCAGTTTCCAACAAAGCCGTCACTTTCAGAACGAGCGAGGGAGCGAGCGAGAGAGGGAGCAAGAGCGAGGGAGCGCACAAATAATACAAAAATAAGCACTTTGGAAGCCAACAGGCTGGAAACGCAAGCTCTCAGCTCTGCTCCTCCCCGGGGGGTGGCGGCGGACGGGACCTCCAGTTCTACTTACAAGAGCAAACCGTTTCCCCAACTGCCTGTCCGGATCAGACTCGAAGGTGGAATTCAAGAAAGCTGGCTTCAGGGTGGCCCCGTGCCCAAGTGGGCAGGGTCCCCACGCCGGGTCGGTGAGAGCAGGCAGGCGTCTCCGCTCCTGCTCCTGCAGCTCCAACTGAAAGGCACCTCCAGGTTTGGGTGGGTGTTTCCCGTCTCAGGCCCAGTCAGTCCGCTTGTAATCCAATGCTCAGTCTGATGATGTCAACAACCATGCTGCTCCCCGGCTCACTTTCCACCTCTCCTACAGACCGCAGCAGGATCCGTTTCCTCTGGACAATGAGCCGGGGGCTGTAACTGCAGCCCAGGCCCGTCACATTTGTCTAACATCCTGCCTTCGATTTTCAGCACAGCAGCCCCAGTGACCAAAGGCTTCCTCTGCGCTCCCAGTGGGCCTCAGGACGGCTGCACTCATTGCTTCGGGGCAGGGTGTACCCTAGTGGGGAGCTGCACCCAACCCCAAATCTTCCTTCCTGCCCCCTTTCTCCATCAATGTCCTGGGTAAGGACGCCTGGTTTCCACTTAGGATGAATGACATCCATCCGTGAGCAAGGCTCAGTAAGAGCCCTTGCCTGCTGCTGGGAGGACTGGGCTCCAGGGCTGTTCTGTTGCCAGCGCAGTGGGGTTCCCAGGTGGCTCTGTGTCTACCTCGGTGAATGGCCCCAACAAGTCATCGCCCTCTCTAGACTTCGGTTTCCTCATTAGTAAAATGACAACTCAGGTGTCTTCCACTTCTGAAATTCCGTGACTAAAACAAACGTCAGTGACTGAGGAATTGATCAACAAGTGCACCATAAGGCATTTTACAACCGGGTGAGTTAATGGCATGCTTGAGAGGGAAGAGCCCTCGTGTTTGCTCCTCAAGTGACCACTACCCGAGAAGGCAGGGCTCCTAACTCCCATTGGGTAGAACTCCTCTGCTTCCTTACGAGCAGACCCCAAACAAGTCACTGAGTAAGTCCTGTGGGGACATGAAGAGAGGGGCTTAAGCTACCAGATAAGATAAACAAGTCAGAGCATGGGGCTGGCAGGAGGCCCCTCCTGCTACAGATGGCTAAGACAGCACAGGCTCTCTGCCTTGCTGCACCGTGGGGAGCAACGGGCCACGCATGGTGATGGTGGGCAACAGTTTGGGAGCCAGAGATGAGGCTCGGGATGCTGGGTGACCTGAGCGGTGTCCACTGTGAATGGGGCATCGTGCCTCGGCCATGGGAGGGGTGTAAGAATTAAATGGGACAGCCCAAGTACGGAACTGAAAGTGTATCTGCACATGATTACTATTCAATGGATGTTATCATCTCACTTGATTTTCATAACACCCTTGGGAGAATTAGGCACCCAGGGGCCCAATTACTAATCTCTGTACCCAGGTAAGAAAACAAAAGCAGAGATATTAAGTAACATGCTCAAGGTCACACAGCTCAAAATGAAAGAGACAGAATTAGGAACCAAGTCTCTTAACTCCTACTTAGCTCTGCACATGTGCCACAGGCATTCCCTAAACTATTTCCCAAAACATTGACTGCACTGGGCCCCAGCCCCTTCCTTCATCCTCACAAAGAAAAACAAACAATGCTGCCTTTTGTTTTTTTAATGATTTAAAATAAAATTATTAAAAAAATTTTTATTGGGGGCTCTTACAGTTCTTAGCACAATCCATCCATACATCCACTGTGTCAAGCACATTTGTATGTATGTTGCCATCATCATTCTCAAAACATTTTCTTTCTACTTGAGTCTTTGGTATCTGCTCATTTTCCCCTCCCCCACCCTTCCTCATGATCCCTTGATAATTTATAAATTATTTTTTCATGTCTTACACTGACCACTGTCTCCCTTCACCCACTTTTCTGTTGTCTGTCCACCATGGAGGGTGGTGGTGGTGGTGTTATACGTCAATCATTGTGATCAGTCCCGTTCCCCCCCCCTTCGCCTTTCCCTGACCCTCCTGGTCTTGCTACTCTCATTACTGGTCCTGAGGGGTTTATCTCTCCTGGATTCCCTGTGTTTCCAGCTCTGATCTGTACCCGTGTACATGCTCTGGTCTAGCCAGATTTGTAAGGTAGAATTGGGATCATGTTCGTGTGGGGGGAGCATTTAGGAACTAGAGGAAAGTTGTATGTCTCATCATTGCTATGCTACACCTTGACTGGCTCATCTCCTCCTTGTGTCCCTTCTGTGAGGGGACAAACTAAGCGTCTTACTAAAACAGAGTGGAGCCCAGGCAGGGCTGGGGCAGTTTCCTTGGCCTCAGCCTGGCCACGGGGCTCTCTGTGGCCCAGAGCCTGACACCAGCACTGTCCGTGCCTACAGGACACAGTCCAGCTCACAGGGCCTGAGAGAGGCTCACCTGATTTGCTCCCACCATACTGTGGGGGCCGGCACATGTCTGGGCTTCAACTGCCCCTCCAAAACATCGGGTCCTGTCTGGAAAGCTCCTTGATGAGAGTTGGGATTGAAGCTATACTGGGAAAGCAGCAGCTATTTATACGTGAAGGTAAGGTTGTGGGAGCTTGTAACATAAAAAGGATTTTAATTAGTGTAATTTTAATTAGGAACGAGCCAGGCAAAGAGGCTCTGTTAGGAGAATGCCAATCTGAAGGCTTTTCAACACGTGGTGTGGGGCTACAGTAGGACTGAATCAACAGGCTGGTGACCCATGTAGAGCGAGGTAATGACTTGATGGACCTGGGTTTCTTTCCTGTCTGGTCCTTCTAGCTCGGGAGGACTGTGGCCCCTACCTTCTCTGTGCATCGGTTTCCCAATGTAAACTGAGAATAACGACAGTGTCTCCTCTACGGGCTCTTGTGTGGATGAAAAGTCTCACATGTACTACAAGTTCAAAAAACAACTTGCCAAACTAAGCTGCAATGTCCTAGTTAGGGTACCAATGTCTAATTCTGACTCCGTTTCATCAGCTTCTACCCCACGGCTGATAAGAAAAAGGGCAAGAATGCCGGGAGAAGGGCGGCCCTGCATCTCTCCGGGACGTGCGGGTAACTAGTGAGCAGAAGCCCACCGAGAGCTGCTGCCTGTTCTCAGCACTCAGCTTGCAGAGCCTGGAGGTGGAGTCTTTACTTCAGAAGCGCCAGAGATTGACAGAAACGAAGCCTAGAGATTGACAGGTGAGTTCATTGACATCACCCTCAGTGCTTTGAGTCATGCTGTGTGGTGTGAACAAAAATAACCAGGAGGATCCATTGGTAAAACAACAAAAACAATGTTATCAATTCCACCACCAACATGCAGACTGAATGATTCTGTAACCAGATGCACCGCTGAGAGAGCTGTCACATCCACTGCCGGACTCGTTTTGTTTATGACAACCGACAGGTATAGTTTGTGATTTGTTTCGTTTTATGATAACTGACAGGTACAGTTTGTGATTGGGCCCATATGTCGTGCTCTGCACCGAGCGTTCTGCACACACTAGTGGCAGGCGTTAGTCACCTCTCACCTGAGAGTCGCAAACTCGGGATGTGGAGAGGGTCACCGAGAACAAGGGCAGAGCCTGGGTGCGGACTCTCACGCAGGACTGTCTGGGCTCCAGCCAAGATCCTTTTCTTTAAAAAAAAATGTTTTATTGACATGTAATTCACGTGCCACACACAGTTTGAATATATTAATGAGTTGTGCAATTATCCCTACAATCAATTTTGAACCTTTTCTTTATTTTTGCCCTCATTGCAATTAGCTGCCCATTTCCCCCAACTTCCCCTGCTATAGCCCCAAGAAACTATTATTTTAGTTACTGTCTCTATAGATTTATCTATCTTGGATGTCAAATAAAGAAAATCAGACCCCAAAAAAGCCTAACAACAAAACACAGAAGAAAGCAGAAAATAAATACTACAACAAATGAAAATGGAGTCAAAGGAGAAAACAAATGATAACATGTTAAGATTTAGCCTAACTATATGTGCATTAATTAACTTCCTGATGCACTCTGCTTGAGGGGAAGGCTAGTCACAACGATGATGATTAATGGTCTGAGGGAATTCAAGGGAACTTTATTCCCTGTGGGGACTCTACAAATGGATTTTGAGTTTTCACTATCATCAATCGCCTGTACATCTGCAAACCAGGTGTTCAGAATTTTTTTTTCCAGGTGCTCAGAATTTAAGCTCTAATACAATTACTTCCTCGGATTGTGGATTTTATTACGGTATTTACAATCCTGGGGTCACACGGGTTGGCGTGCTTCTTCCATAGAAGCTTTGCTGGCATCTTACACAGCTTCTTATTTTAAGATAAGCTTTCAAGATCCTAGATACCATTCTTTCTGATCGCTGGGTACCATCCACTTCTTCATCCACTCTGCTCTTGTGATATCTCTTCAGTGACCCATCCCTTCATGAGGGTAGGTACCAAGTAGCCAACCTGGGTTCTTAACCCCCTTGTTCTACTGCCTTGTAAAGGGTTTACCTGCGAGAAACTTGTCATTCTTTGCACCCGTAATTCTGGTGAGCCTGGAGGACAAAGGAAATGGGCTGCTTAAGCTCACAGAGCTGGTCCAGAGGGCTTAGATGGCCACTCCGCTGCGGTCTTTACCCCTTACTCCGTCCAGAAGGACTCTCTCCCTCATATTCACGCACTCGGTTATTCATCTCTCTCTTCAGGCACTTTTCTTTCCTCCTTTGAGAAAGATGTTAAGTATCTATGGCCAGGGCTCATTCCTCCGCCAGCTCCTGAGGTTCTTCACGAAGCTCTGAGTCTCATTCACCAGCATTGTACAGGCAGGCATGCCCGTCCGGTTTGCTTTACAGGTACCGCACTCTTTACTGCACTGAAGGTTCGTGGCAACCCCGTGTCGAGTAGGCCTATTGGCACAATCTTTCAGCAGCACATGCTTACTTCATGTCTCTGTGTCACAGTTTGGTCACACTCTCACAGCTTTTCAAGCTTTTTCATTATGTCATTGCACACTTAATAGATTGTAGTGCAATATAAGCATAACTTTTATATGCACCGAGAAGCAAAAGAAGTCGTTTGACTCACTTTATTGGAGTATTTGCTTTACTGCAGTGTTCTGGGACTGAACTCGCAATCCGCCCAAGGCATGCCTAAATTATGAGGCCTTTATTGAAATAGGGGCATCCGTAAGCCACAAAAACACTCATTTTAAAAAAATGTTTACCACATGTCCCACAAGATCCTAAATGTTTTACATAAATTAGCTGTTTGAATTCCACAAAACTTTTATGAGGTTAAGCTGTCATCTCTACTTGACACAGGAAATGCCAGATGTAGATCAGCTTATACTAGCTGTGCATGAATGAAGACATTCTGCCCATCACAACCCACCTCCTACTCCAAACCACTGCTGTAAAACGCAAGTCCATCTCCGTCCTTGGTCATGCCATTCCGGCTCATTTCTTCATTGAGGAGGTAAAGAGCTTACAAGGGCTCCATTTTTCCTGGGTATATTTTCTGGAGAAGCATATAGACTGAAGTTTATAATAAAAGTAAAGTTTGCTTTCTGTCCCATTAGGACCACAGTGCTTACTGTAACCACAGTTAACCTCCTGGTGTTGAGAGAACCATATTGACCCTTTACGCAATGTTTGGAATCAGAAACAGACACCATTTGCAGGGCTTGGTGGGGAGGAGGTTAGCTCCAGAAAAGACGGGTGTCAAGTACCGGCTGCTTTGCCGACATCGTGCAATTGTCTGAGGCTGCCCTCCCTGGCCCTCCTGGCTGTGGTGGATGGAAGTGTGGTCCATGGGGAGCAGGAGAGCGGGCAGAAGCTTGAGCCCAGTGAAGGCAGGGAGATCCCAGGCATCACCCTGCTCCCTCCTCCCTCCTTTCCCAGCCTTCCCGGAACCAGCTTCCCAACAGCTTTGTGGCCAGTATGGAGCAGACACACTGCCACTTGCGTTCATTTAACGATCTCAGACTTCCTGATTTTAGGAGTTGAGAGAGAGGCAGCTAGCCTTCCCATTTCTGGGGTCCAGAGAAGGCAAGAGACTGCACAGAAAGAGGCCTGGTACTCTAACAGGTGAAGACCCTCCAGTGGCAGTCAGCCCTGTTTGCCACTGCTCTGTGACTACAAAGCTAATTGGGCCACCCTGCCTCTGGTTGGGAGAGCTTCCACTGGGCACCCAGCTCTCAGATAAACTACCCCCTTTCCTTAGAGAGACCTGTTGGGCCTCTAAACCACATTAGCGCCTCCTGCTGGACTGGCCCCACAGCACTCTCCTTAGAACGTGTAGCACAGGCTATTATAGGTACCCGTCGTGTGCTTCCCTGTCAGCCTGGCCATGCATGTCTCCCAAATGCCAAGTACAGGCCCTGACATACGAAAACAATCAATATTTCCTAAGTTAACAGATACAAAAACCTTGGGAAGCCTGGGCCTGGGGTAAAGCAGACGGGCTTAAAGAAACAGCAACCATGTCTTCCTTTTTTTTTTTAATATTGTGAAATATTTCTTTTTTTTTTTTCTCCTTAAAGGCAAACATTCATTTTAATTACCTTTGCCACTCCAGAAACTAGCAGAACATACTGTGCAGATGCACATAGGTGCTTTTTTGTTTTATATATATATATAATCATTTTATTAGGGGCTCATCCAACTCATCACAATCTGTACATACGTCATTTGTGTCCAGCACAATAGTACATACGTTGACTTCATCATTCTCACAAACCCCGCCTTCCACCTGAGCCCCTGGTGTCAGCTCCCCCTTTCCCCCCCTCCCTTGCTGCACCCATGTCTTCTAAACTACAAACTGGTTTCCCTCTTCTTATCTTGAGCTGTGTCAGATGCTTTGCAAGAGCTGGGCCTTCTAGTGTGACCTCCAGACATGGCCTGGCCATCTCCAGGTCAACTAGTGACATCAGAATCAGGTCAATGCCAGCATGGCCTTTAGAAGTAGGAACAGCAGGGCATGGTACCCGGGGGAAGCAATTCCAAAATCCCAATCCCATGCCATAGAACCAATTCCAACTTGTAGTGCCCCTGTAGGGTGGAACAGAACTATTCCATAGGGTGTCAAGGCTGTCAATCTTTCCAGAACCAGACTGCCACACTTTTCTCCTGCAGAGTGGCTGGTGGTTTCCAATTGCTGACTGAATGAGAGAGCATGCATATAAGGTAAGATGGGGATTGGTCAGCTTTGCCATTCAGCTGGGTATAAAAGTAAGCAATCTTGGAAGCAGGAAGGGTAGAATATCACGACCATCAAGAAAAATGAGTTACAAGCAGCACATGTCTAAGAGCCCTACACAGAGAGACGGCAGCAACAAGACCATGAGGCAGAAGGCCGTGGACTTCCTGGCCAGTGGAATGAGTAAAGCTGAGTGCTTTGGGGCAGGAGGCTGGCAAGCAGAGTTGGGTGCCTTCTGGGCATTTATGACTACTACAAGAGCTATGTTACACTTGCCCAAGTCGGACAGAGAGCTTGGGCCACGTAAAGAGGCCAAGGACTAGATAAGAGACATACCTGCAGGTATAGCTAAGAAAAGGTACTGCAGACAAAAGAGCTGGATCCCTAACATGTCTGATCCTATCTTGTTAACTTCCCCCAATAAACCCCATAATTGTATTGTCTGTAAGCTTTGTGTAGCTACTGCAATAGATGATCAAACACGGCAGAGAAGCAGACTGCTGTGGGAGGGATGACTATTGTCAGGACACGGTAAAGAAAGTCGGAGGGTGGCAGCATGTCTGACCTCATAGGAATCATCCTTGGACAGAGGTAAGGTTGGATTTTCCTTTCCTTTCCTAACGCCAGGGCAGGCTACACAAGTCTTACATTCCATTTCAGCAGCATTTCTATAGCTTTGGCAACTAACATGTGGTAAAAGATAAATGGAACCAGTTTAAGATAGCAGATGGAAAGCAAATGTGTTAGTTTGGGTACTTTAGAGAAACAAATCCACAGAAACTCATATATAAGAGAGAGTTTTATATAAAGGTTAAGTGCACATCAAGAAAACATCCCAACCCAGTGCTGCCCACGCCCACAAGTCCACCATTAATCCATATGTCCAACACCAATCCACAAAGTCCTGCTCCATCTCACAAAACACACACTATGATGCCGACTGCAGGAGGAAAGCTGGATCAGTGAATGTGTAAGCACCTCAGCGCTGGCAGGGGTCTCCACAAGGCTGCTCCAGCACCCAGGGCTGCACTGGGGTAGGTTCATGTGGCTTCTCCTTGGGGATGCCTTGCAGGAAATGAGCCTTGCCAGCTGAAGCAGGGAACTGGCTAAGGCAGCTGCAGCCTGGTCCGACCATCACAAAGCAAGAGACCCAAGAACTAGAAAGGCGAGGCTCACTGCCCTTCAATTAACCCCACATGTGTTTAGTGGCCAGGTTGGCATAATAAACATTAACTATCTCAGCAGGTTTTCTATTTTGCCTCCCAAAAAGAGACTCCATAAAATGCCATGAAAAAACCCCAAACTTATCTGTAGACAATGGAACATCCCCTCACAGAAGGGTCACAAGGAAGGGCTGAGTCAACCAGGGGGCATAGTAAAGCACCAATGAAACACACAATATTCCTCTGGTTCCTTGGGGCTTCCTCACCCCCCACTATCATGACCCCCGTCCTGCCTTCCACTGAGGGCTAGACTGGAGTCTGTGCACAGGTACAGATAAGAGATAAGAGCCCACAACACATGGAATCCAGGAACAGGAATGGGAGTAGCAATTCCAGAAGGGTAGGGGGAAGGCGGAGAGAGAATCGGAGGAAGAGAGAACTAATCACAATGATCGACACAGAAACACACACACACACACACACCCCTGGGGGACGAACAACAGATACCATGGTGGGGGGAGGGAAACAGCGGTCAGTGTGAGATATGAAAATAAGACTTCATAATTTATCAAGGTGTCATGGGGGGAGAAGGGAGGGAAAAAGAAAAGCAGATCCCAGGGCTGAATAGAAAGTAAATGTTCAGAAAATAATGATGGCAGCATATGCACAAAGATGCTTGATACAACTCATGTATGGATGGTTATAAGAGCTGTGATAGCCGCTAATAAAAATTATCTTTTAAGGAAAATATAAATCTAAGAAATAAAATGCCATAAAAAAAAACTAAAATCAAGAATAATTCCATGTAGCAAGTGCTATTTGTGTCCCCAATAAAAGTCATTGCCTTCTACTTCGATAGCATTAATGGGAGCGGCTGTCATGCCAATTCTGACCCTGGAGACCTGGAGTGTGTAGAGCAAATGGGGCTCCTTTGGGCTTTCCATGCAGATTGCCAGGAAGCATAGCCAGGCCCATCTTCCAGGTAACTGCTGGACAGGTTTGAACTACCTACCTTTAGGTTCATCATCTCATAGCAACCTTGTAAGGCAGAGTAGAACTGCCCCTGCGGCTTCTGAGGCTGTAACTCTTTATGGGAGTAGAAAGCTTTGTCTTTCTGGCTGGTGGTTTTGAACTGTTGACCTTGGGGTTAGCTGTGCAACCTCTGTGCCACCAAGGCTCTCCCTCTGTCGGGTCATTGTGAGTTGAAGTTGACTTAATGGCAGTGAGTTTACCATTGCAGTGTGTGAGGAACAGAAGGATTTCTCTTAAGTTGTCTCCC
>NW_022109491.1:12052658-12092462 GCF_000313985.2 Echinops telfairi
TGTTATTATTTTTTAATTTAATACTACAGCAGTGCTCAACAGTCTTCAGCACCCAGGGACTCCAGTTCAATATAAGACCTCTGGTGCTTAGCTGCCAGAATCAAGAGCACCATCACAGGCTCTTTTGAGAGGATGGCTCCATTCTGACCAATCAAAGGTGACTGGAAAGGTCCTGAGCAAATTTCAGGAACTGTCCTTAAAGAGACAGTGCCCTTTCAGTTTCATCCTCCTTGTGGATGACACACAGACCATCTGGAACATGGAAGTCACATGAGCCAGACAGAAGGAGTTCGGATCCCTGGCTTCTAGGAGAGTCAAATCAGCCTTCCAACTAACCAGCCCACCCACCCTACTGACATCCAGTCACTTCCTGATTCCTGGATGAATTCTGGATTCCTGAACAGGAGGAATAAATATGCTTCCATCTTGTTACATCACCCCCCTCCTTTGTTTCTCTAAAACCTCGCTGAATGCAGCCTGATATAATTCAAAATAGCAAAAACAATGGAGGCGGCAGAGGAGGGAGGAGGAGTGGAAGTGGGAGACAGGTCTTGGGGTTCTAGAGAGAAACGTGATACGCTCATTCTGATGTCGGAGGGCCCTCAATGGAACTGCTGGCTCTTGTTGTCCGCCCTAAGCTGTGTGCCCTTTGACTGGGGACAGACGGCTCCTTGCAGCTTCCCAAGCAGCAGAGTCCAATGAGGAAAGCAGTCAGCCAATTCCAGAGGAGACCAGATTGCCACCTAAGACAATCTGCATAAGACGTTCTTCATGGATTGTGAACGGCCAAAAAGCAACACCGGGCCTATGAGAAAAACCAAGGTACATGACACAGACTACAACGGGGAAAAATGGATCCTGAAAGTACAAATAAAAATAGGGGAAATAAGAAACTTTTTAAAAAGTTATGTCTTCAGGGAGAGTCTGAAGATCCTGGATCTAAACACATGAGAACAATAAGTTGGCAATAAAGGGCTCCCGGGGTTTGACAGCTCAGTGATTATGTGTTCCTCTGCCAACTGAAAGGTCAGCAGTGGGCACCCACCACCTGCTCTGTGGGGGAAAGATGTGGCAGCTGCTTTCTTAAAGATTACAACCTTGGGAACCCAGTGGGGGCCGATGGCCTCCGAGTTACAGGGCTATACAGCAGGATCCACTCAACAGCAAGAGGGCTTTTGTTTCCGGAAATTAACAATATGAATACTGGGGTTTAAAATTCAGTAGAAGGACCGGAAATGAAGAAAAGGAAGTCTTTCAAACTTGAGAGAAAATATAACCACTGTGTGTGTTGGGGGGGGTGCGGTGTTAAGGGGGGAGATTTTGCTATAGAACAACAATCTACAAAATCCAATTCCAAACTAAATAGGAATTCCAGAAAAAGAAATTGGACAACAGAAAATCATCTAAGAAATCAAGAGGGCATTTTACCAGAGCCGAAGAAAGACAAGAACCTTCAAACTGAAAAAATCAAGAACGTGTTGGACAGGATTGGAAAGACCATACACACAGCCTCCTCCTGGTTCACAATTCCAAAGGAAACATCCTTCACACTTCTAGAGGGGCAGCTCTTTCAAAAGAAAAGAGCCAGACTTCTTATCAGCAATGCTTGACCCCTGACCAAACGGAGCACAGCTGCTCGGGGAAACCTGTAGTCAGAGCATGCCTGAGAACTGAGGCTGCCGGGGCTTCCAGTCCCACATACTGGGACATGTTATCAGGAGGAACCCGGCCCTGGGGAAGAGCATCATGCTTGGGAAAGCAGAGGATCAGAGAGAAGGTGGAAGCCCTTCGAACAAGGCGAGTTGATACAGCGGCTGCAACGAATGGGCTCAAAGAGAGCAACACCTGTGAGGAGGGCGCAGGGTCACGAGAGCAGTGTTCTGTTCTGGTGGACAGAGAGAGGGTGCTGTGAGTCAGAGCCAATTCCGTATTCTGGCTGCACTTCTTGCAGACCATGATAAGAGTCACTATTCCTCCACACCATCATTCAAAGGCCAGGGTTCTTCTCTGGCCTTCCTTATTTACTGTTCAGCTTTCACACGCATATGAGATGATTGAAAACACCATGGTCAGCAAAGAGGTAGAGAGAGGGGACGGGAATGCCAAGGATGCCCACGAAGGCAGCTCGAGGCCCTCCGCGGACGTGCAGCCTGGAGAACACAGATCTGATCGGAGCAGGAGGGAAACAGGCTGCAGGGGAACGGAACTGATGGGGTGACTCGGCATTGACTGGATGGCAGGGGTTATTTTGGGAGGGTACTGAAAGTCTATGGCCGAGTGTGGAAACACTTAGCAAAAGGAACCAGGAAAATTAAGCTTATTCAAGAACAAGCTATTATTAAGTCCAAGGAAAACAGAGTCAGACAGGAAGGAAAAATAATTAGAATGTGACTCGCCTCCACAGGAACCAATATTTACATTGTCATAACATTAGAAAACACTGAATCTTGCGTCAGCCAAAAAGTGTGATATTGGGAGAAAGGGGGTAGGGGATCGGTATAAACGGGTCTGTGGTGCTTACAAAAAGCCATCCTGGGAAGTCAGTAGGTAGCATCTAAAACAAATGAATCAAGAAAAGACCAGCATAACAATGTAGGGTCCTTGTTTAGTTTAGCGCCATGTACCTAAATTGTACGCTTACAAAACAATATCTGTGAGATCATCGGAGATGTTTGCTAGTAAGAAGAGATGCCTCTTAGTTATTTTATGTGTAATAATGGTAGTATATAGTTATGTTATCAAAAGGGGGGGATTACTTGTCTTTTTAGAGATACATACTAGTTATTGATGAAATGATATGCTGTTTAAAATTGACTCCAAAATAATATAGTTGCAACAGTGAAAAAAATGGTTACAGACATGTATGAACCATGATTGACCCTGGCTGATGATTCTTGAAGCTGGGGCTATGGGTAAGACTTGGGAGTTCAACAAAGTATTCTCCCAAGTTTGGTATGTGCTTGAAAATTTCCACAAGAACAGTTTTAAAAACTTAGCCTAAGAACTGGACTTAAGGCGGCAGAAGAGGGGAGGGGAGGGGAGGAGGAGAAATGAGGAGAGGGCCACAGCTGGAAGCCAGTAAGGCAGAGCCACATGCGCTGAGAAAGTTGGACCCAAGAAATGAAACTGGAGATGTGCAGGGACCCGGTCTCCTCCAACTGGAACTTTCTTATCTGCGTGGCTCTGCTGCAAGTGAGTCACTCCTTTTATCTTAAAGAAACTGTGCAGGGTATGAAGATTCAACATCACATGTAAATGAAGAATCTGTTCCAGGTTCTCCTCCCAGCTCCAAGTTAGTCAACCCAGAAAGATAGGAGACTTCGATTGAATGGACCTAAAAATGCTAAGCACAAGCTTGCTCTGGTGACTGACGCTCTGAGCAGAAAGTATGAAAACATTCCTGGTGAACGCATTGCGTCCTTAAGCCTGTGATATTCAGTCTCCATGAATGTTAATATAATTGTAAAAAATATCAGACTCCACTTTCTAGCAAGTATTGATTATAAGAAACCTGTCTCTGGAAAATATTAAGCCAGCTTTTAAAGGGAAAGCAGCTGTGTAGGCAGATTATTTAGCTTGAGAAATAGGAAAAACAGCTAATTGACTAAAGGCTATGTACACTTGGGGAACAGGAGAGAGGGAAGGTGAAGAAGAGGTGGCAGCAGGGGTCAAAGGGTTTTTATTGTAAGGGTCTAAGAAAATTTGGCCTAAAGACAATAAAGTTAAAATTAAGCTATGTGCATGGGCCATTTTGACAAAGGCAAAAATAATTTTTAAAGAGAGAAATCGAGGTAATATTCTTTAGAGAAATGGAGGTGACCACCAGAGTATTAAAAGCAGAAAAACGGGGCAAAAAAAATTTTTTTTTAATTTTTTTAATAAATAAATAAAAGCAGGAAAAGTAAATGGTTCCCTCAAGGTGAGGGATAGCAGGAAATTGATGCCTTTCAATACTTGAGTATTTCTCTAAAATCATGTTTATGTCTTAATTTGTCTTATTTTTTTAGTTGGTTATTAATAATATCATTAGGCTATTGCTGTCTGCTTTTGCCAGGGCCTTTGCTAATCTTTTTTTAATTGTTTTATTAGGGGCTCATACAACTCTTACCACAATCCATACATACATCAATTGCACAAAACACATTTGTACATTCATTGTCCTCATCATTCTCAATACATCAGGTCCTCATTTTTCCCCTCCCTTCCCGCTCCCCTCTCCCTCATGAGCCCTTGATAATTTATAAATTATTATTTTGTCATATCTTGCCCTGTCCGACGTCTCCCTTCACCCAATTTTCTGTCGTCCATCCCCCGGGGAGGAGGTCACATGTAGATCCTTATAATCGGTTCCCTCTTTCCAACCCACCTTCCCTCTACCCTCCCAGTATCGCCTAAAGGGATCATCCTCCCTGGATTCCCTGTGTTTCCAATTCCTATCTGTACCAGTGTACATCCTCTGGTCTACCCAGACATGCAAGGTAGAATTCGGATCATGATAGTGGGGGGCGGAGAAAGCATTTAGGAACTAGAGGAAAGTTGTGTGTTTCATCGTTGCTACATCGCACCCTGACCCCTCCCCGAGACCCCTCTGCAAGGGGATCTCCAGTGACCTACAAATGGGCTTTGGGTCTCCACTCTACACTCCCCCCCTCATTCACTATGGTAAGATTTTTTGTTCTGATGATGCCTTATACCTGATCCCTTCGACACCTCGTGATGGCACAAGCTGGTGTGCTTCTTCCAAGTGGGCTTTGTTGCTTCTGAGCTAGATGGGCCCTTGTTTACCTTCAAGCCTTCAAGACCCCAGACGCTATACCTTTTGATCCTTTTGCTAATCTAAACAGGTGTTATGGCCTCAAGTATGGTGTCCCCGCCCCACCCCCAAATATGCATCAACTTGGCTGGGTCATGATCCTCAGTGCTATCTAACATCCTGCATTTTGTGATCTGATCAATATGCATCCTACATATTGTAAAGCCTCACCTTAATTATGTTAGTGAGGCATTAGAGACAGTCATGTTAATAAAGCAGGAATGAGTTGTATGAGGAACCTTCAAAAGTTCATGTAAAAATGGAATTTCCCCACAAACTTTTCAAAGCCCCCTCATATTTTTAGTCCCTCTCTTTTGAGATCTAAAAAAAGTGAGAGGGTTCTATTATCACCAAGAAAGAAGAGCCGGGAGCAGAGCACATCCCTTGGACCCAAGTATCCATCCCTGTGCCGGGAATGACCTAGACCCAGCGGACAACTGATGCCAAGACATGTGGAGATCTCAAGGAATGCCCAGACACTGAACAGAGACCAGAGCCTTCCTCTCAAACTGGGAGCCAACAGAGAGAAGCCTTCTCCTAGAGCTAGTGCCCCGAATTCCCCCTTCTAGTCTACTAAACAGTGAGAGATCCAATCCGTCTGTTAGAGTCATCCACTTAGTATATCTGTTATAGTAGCACTCAACAACTAGTAATGCAGGTAAAGAGTCCCAAATCAGTGGGTGAATAAATCCACACAAAATGTACTATCATTGTCATTTAATTAATGGTTACCATTTATCGTACATTATTTCTAACCATTTATTTCTCATTAGAAACAGTATGTCTAATCCTTATAACACTCCTGCAAAGATTTCTATTCCCATTTTTCTGATGACAAACTGAAACAGAGTAGGAGACGAGGCTCCAATGGCGCTGATCTCCCCTGCGATCCTGCTGCTCCTTTACATCCCACAGTTCAGTAGAGTCCAGAAGACGCTCCTACGTGTTCCCACCCATCCCGTGAGGCAGAATAAAAAGGAGCAGTCTAATTGACAGATGAAGAAACGAAGGCCAAGAAAAAGTTAAGAAACGTGTCCAAGAACCCAGGTCTCTGATCTTCCATCGGCTCTCTCTCCTATCCCGTTGTCCACATCCTCCCCATTCCAAGACGTCCATTTCTTCCTAGTCTCTCCAGGGCATGTGACGACACTCTGAGCGCCGTGGTGAGTAGAGGCAGCTGATTCACAAAGAGGAAGGTCAAGATTAAAGCCACGGACTGTCCTCGGTTGCACTCACTTCGGCCCTTCGCTCCAGTCTTCAGGGGCTGAGAGAGGTCAGCAGCCTGCCAGCACGGCACACAGCAGAGCAGTGGCTCTGTGGCACGGGCAGCTGGTGGCAGCTCCCACAAGCAGCAGTCCTCTTCAAAAGAAAAGACAGCCCTGCAGGCGTCTGCCTGGGAGGAGACTGCCGTTGCTGCTGCTAATTCTGCTTCAAAGTCAATGGCTGCTTAGAGTGACCAGGGCTTTTCCAAAAAGCCAAACTCGCTGCCATCAAGTCAATTTGAACTCAGCGACCCTACAGCACTGGGCAGAACTATCCTTGCGGGCTTTCGAGGCTGGAACACTTCACTGGAGGAGGAAGTCCTATCTTTTTCTTGAGGCGCCGCTGATGGCTGTGAACTACCAACTGTGGTTAGCAGGTCACCACATAACCACTACACCACCAGGGCGCCATCGCCAGGAATCTTCTCACTACCACTGAGTCGATTCTAACTCATGCTGACCCTAGAGGGCAGGGTGCTTCTAAAACAGCATTTATTTATGAGGGCAGAAAGCCTCATTTTCTGCAGAGTAGTAGCTGGTGGTTTCAAACTGCCAACCTTACAGTTAGCAGCAAAATGCATAAGCACTATGCCACCAATGCTGGGAGCTATTCTTTTTTTTTTTTTTTTGCATCAAAGTTTTTTTTTTTTTTTTATTAAACATTTTATTAGGGGCTCATACAACTGTTATCGCAATCCATACACACATCAATTGTGTAAAGCGCATTTGTACATCATTCTCAAAACATTTTCTCTCCACTTAAACCCCGACATTAGGTCCTCATTTTTCCCCTCCCTCCCCGCTCCCCCCTTCCTCATGAGCCCTTAATAGTTTATAAATTGGTATTTTGTCATATCTTGCCCTGTCCGACGTCTCCTTTCACCCACTTTTCGGTCGTCTGTCCCCCAGAGAGGAGGTCCCATATAGTTCCTTGTAATCGGTTCCCTCTTTCCTACTCATTCTCCCTTTACCCTCCCTGTTTCGCCACTCACACCACTGGTCCTGTAGGGCTCATCCACCCTGGATTCCCTGTATTTTCAGTTCCTATCTGTACCAGTGCACATCCTCTGGTCTAGCCAGACTTGCAAGGTCGAATTCGAGTCATGGTAGTGGGAGCGGGGAGGAAACATTTAGGAACTAGAGGAAAGTTGTATTTCTCGCTGGGAGCTATTCTAAGGGGAGTTTGCAAGGCGCACAGCACTCTGAGTAGGGTTGGGAACAGAAAAGGGGGGACCAAAGTGGGTGGCGAATGAATGTCTGATCCAGGTCATGTCAAGCCCTGGGGAGCTAACCACCCTACAGGGAGCCAAGTGTTCAGCACAAGGACCTTGAGCCTGTGTGATATGCTGCTCCGTGGCCGGCTTTGCCTCTGTACAGTAGCCAAGCAGCAGCCAGTGGGAAGAGGCTGTTTACTTGAGTTCAACCTATTTATAGCACCAGCAATCTGCACATATTTGGATGACGAATCTCTGGGCTTCAAGTGAGCGGAGCTTTGCTTCTGGACAATTTCACCAAACACATTCCTGCCCCAACCACTCGGCCCCCTCGCTAACACAAGTTGTCTGTTCTCAGGATGTTTCCTTTTTAGTTGCAGAGTTTGAAAGGAGAATGAAAAGAAGTCACAGTTAAAAAATGAGTGACTTAATCCGTCTGTGGATGAGTCTGAACAACATGGTGTTTTTCTTTATGGCTTGTGCTACGGCCAAGCTGAAACTCTAATACTGTGTGCTCTGTAAAAATATACAAATGTACAGTATACGAACAAAACGTTACATAAATGAGCACTTTAACATGTCCTGTGTGGTTGTAATGTGCTGGCCCACTCAAGAGTTAGAGAGCAAATGTTTATTATGGTACAGTAGGACGCAGGATGTTAAAAGCCTTTGCAGAATAGGTCCACCACCATGCGCAATCATACACATGTTCCCAGCAAGTACAGGAGGTCTTATTGCCCATCAATCTGGGGTGGAGAAGCTGTAGGGCGTGGGGCTCAGGCACATTCCCCCACCCCTAGATGGGGGTGGATTGGAGCAAACCGATGCAGTGCCTTCGGCACAGTCCTAACTCACAGAAAGTGTTATATACCCTTGCCAACAAATTTGTTCAGAAAAGCCAGCCTGCCCCTTAAAGTTACCTCATTTTCATAGCAAAAACAATCTCCTCTGAGATTGTTTGAATCTCCTGAATTCTAGAGGGGCAACAGTGACTATTCATCACTTGCATCCTGGCAGAGATGCTGGCGGCTTCCAGACCTATCGCACAATGTAGGAGGGACCAGACAAAGAGAGAGCAAAGGGCTTCCCAAATAAGAGGTGAACCCAGACACTTCATTTAGGAAGGGCAAGCAAAGGGGATCCCTTCCAAGAGACTGGACGCCAAGGAGGAAAGAGAAATGTTACTTGATTCAGCAGGGAGCCATACTGACTTTTGCATCACACTAGAAAACACTGGCCGAGCTAACTGGAGATGATCACTTTTATCTCTCCCCCCTTAAAGAAGCTTGTTAAGAGGATAAACAGAAAGGTCCTTAAAATAGCCCATGATTCTACTTCCAGGAATTTAAAGACTATCGCTGCCCTTCAGATCTTCCTATCACTTCTGCAAGGGCTTTCCCAACCTCCCCACCTAAGATAACCAGTATCTACCAGTCGGCCTCACCTTCACTGTCTGTCCAGCCTAACGATTTGTCTTACTCAAAAATGTGTTTACTATCTCTTTCCATTCTCTCTGCCCCCGGGCCCCACCGGACTGTCAGTTCCACGAGTACATGGACCCGGTCTGTCTTTTGTACCTACTCTTCCTTAGTGCTAAGCTCGAGCGGGGGAAGTCACAGCATCTCGTTCAATGCTCACAGCCACATGACATGGTTGCTATTGGCATCCATCCCCTTTTCAGATGAGCAAAGTGGGACACAGGGTACCTCTAGTGCATGGCCTGTGAGATTCTGAATACTGGTTTGTATGATGACAAACCCCATGCTCTTAACCATCCTTCTCAGAAGAACCCAAGTTCAAGTGGGCAGACTGACTGACCAAGCAATTCTGTTTTTCAAAAATTAATCATGTGGAGATCACCAGCCTAGATGCATGTAGGCATTTCTATTTATTGGAGATCGTATCTAATTGCAGACACTGGATGCACACGCCACACCGCAGGCCAACACTTCTTTGCGGGACAGGGAGAGAAGCCCGTGAAGCTGAACCTGACAGAGGGAGGGCATGAAGTCGCTAAGCTCTGTGCTGGCACACGAGCCAGGATTCAAGCCTCTGGACGGCAGGGCTCATGATGATGAGCATGACGGTAGAGAAAGGGAAAGGAGTACACAAGCAGGAAAAGAAAGGCAAGGGCAATAAAACAGAAGAAACAGGGGCTTTTTTTTTTTTAAAGAATGACAGATGGCTTGGAGCATGAGGCAGGGCAGGGCCTCCAAGGTTGGCGTCCTGTAATGGTGAGACCCAGGGAGAAGGGGAGCGAGGCTTCAAGTCCTTTGGATGAGATTGTTGCAGAGGAAGGACTCAAGGGCTTTCTTCTCATGTTTCATTGGCTGACTGCTGCTCCGGCATCTCGGCGGTCATCGTCTACCCAGTGGATTTAGTACCACGGAAGAGAAGATGGAGAAGATCAAGAACGAGCCTATCACACACAGAACTTCCAACTCTGGCGTAGCCCAAGTCATAATTAATAGCACAGAGATTTCTCAAGAAAGAGCTGCAACGAGGCTATTGTAAAAACAAATGAAAATTTTTAGTTAGGAAAAAGTCCAAGCCTGAAACAAAACAGCTTCAGAGCAGACTGACAGAAAAATGAAAACGACTCCAACAACCACCTGCCACCCTCACCTGGAGAGGACACCAGCTGTCGACCAAGAGAGAAGACTATATTCTCAGTGGTCTCACTAAGGACAAGGAAAAAGACAGACAATATCCATAGTCATTACACTTAGCTAAACTTGTGTCGCTCCACTTCTTCAAAGCCTTATCTATAATACGATGAACCGATCCTTCCTTACTTCAGTATTCAAGGTACTTCGCAATCTGGTTTCAATCCACCTCTAGTCTTAATTACTAATTCTGTCCCAGGACTCCAGCCTCTACTATTCTGAAATAATCACTCACTAGGTAGTCCTAGAACATCCCACACCTGCTCATGCTCCAAGACTTTGCACACCTTGTTTCTTCTACACGGATGGCCCAGACTGAGGGATTGTTCTATTATTTGTGCCCCGCGTTGTCTGGTTCATTCCACAACCATCCTAACACTAGCTCGTCTTCCATTACTAGGCAAACTTACAGGAAATCAACTAACCCAGCTTCTTCAACGGGAGGGTTTTCATGTGGCCCAAAAGCTGCTCTCAGAGGCAGAAGTGCAATGTGGAAAGAGATTGGATCTTTTGGTGGTATTCATAGCAAGGTTCACGGTCCTCTTGGAGAAAAATAATGGTTAATTCACTTTATTTCTATTGATGAGTTTGAACTGGCTGTTCAAAATGTCGGTTTCAGACTAAGTCACAAATGCCTTAGCAGTGTTTACATTTAAGTACGCAAGAATGGCCTCACGGAGGTTCTGGACAGAGTAGCACTGCTGCAGGGGCTTCCAGGGCTATAGATCCTTGCAGAAGCAAGCTGTCTCATCTTTCTCCTGTGGAGCAGCTGGTGGGTTTAAACTACTGACCTTTCAATTTGCAGCCCAGCACTGAACCCGCTGTGCCACCAGAGCCCCTTGGCACACTGACAAGAATGTGAAATCATGATCCTGAAGGCCCGGTTCCTTCTGTGCTCAAGTCTGCCTTAGAACATTATAAATGGACAGAGAGCTACAGAAAGACCACTGGATGGGAAAGGAGAGTCCTTTGAAACGGATGATAATTAAACTGCTTTCTCAAAAAAATTAAAATTAAAACATAATAAACTGCCTCCTGCAGTGGTTAGGGTGCACTAAATCTTAGACATCCCTATGCACTGACAGCCTGAATAAAATGGCCTATGTCCTCTCATGACATCAGTAAACAGCCACCTTAAAAGGGACCAAAAATGAGGTCAAGGTCCCAACATGTTGTGAGACCAGTGAACGTGCAGTGACTGAAGGTTTGGGGAAATGAAAAGGAGCCCTGAATAGGGCGCAGCCTGATACTGTCGGTTTATTTCCCGGCCTGCTGCGGGGAAGCGGGGCTGTGGCTTCAGGCGCTCATTCCAGTGCCCTGAAATGACAAGCGTGTACTCCCCATTCCAGACCCAGAGGATCAGGGGCCTCACAGTCAGACTTCACCTCTTCATCGGAAAACGGGGAGGTTCGTAAGTGGAGCCTTACCTCTGACACCTGGTAGGTCTACAGGTTTACATGCAAAACTATGAAACCACGTATTACTACTGTAGAGAGATAAGGCACTTCTTTTCACAAAGAGGAGGGTCTTTCTGGTACGATATGTAATCGGGGAGTCATAAAAGTAAGTATCGATAAATTTGACTTTGTATACACAAAAATATTCTCTCTGGCAAAAATCGACAAAGTAGGAATCAAGTGTTAAACTGGGGAATAGATGTATTTCCATTCATGAATCTGAACACATCTTTGGAACTCCATCAACCAAGAGAGGCCGTAGGGTTCCGTGAATTACGACTCGATGGTGAATGAGGGCTTGCTCTTGGGATGTAGGGGGCATGCTGCATGAAGCTCAAACCAGCCCATGCACAGAGAGCAGGTGGAGATGTTCTGACTGACAGCTGAGGTTTTCTACCCAATGGCAGTGGCAGCCACGGGTGACCACGGGAGTGAAGGTTCCTCCAGGTCTGCCCAGGATCCCTGTAAGTCTTCTTAGCTGGAGGCCCAAACAACACGGCGCCTCTAGAGATAGGCCATCACCAGTGTCCCATCAAAATCCCTGAAGCACGGAATCCTTGGGCTCAATAAATGGCTGTTCTCAGTCACACATTTGATTCAATTGTGATACAACGATAGCGAATGGAGTACTGAATTTTGTTTTGCTAATATTTAATCTAGGATTTGTCACATTCGTGAGTAAAATCACCTGTGAATTCTCCTTTCTTAATGTCACTGATCGCTTTTTCTGTTCTAACCTTAGTATTTTCAGGAATATTTTGTATAATATTAATTCTTTGTGAAATTATCATTACAGCTTCCTCATAAAAACTTGTTTTCCTGCTTCAAAAATTTAAATTATTACTTACATTACAATTTACATTTTCTTTTTTGTGTCAGTTTTTAAAAACTATTGTGATAAAATATATATAACAGAAACTTTGACATTTTGACCATTTAGTGTACAATTCAGTGACATTACCTTAACTACATTCACCCTGCTGAATAACTATCACACTTTCTAAAGCTTCTTGATCATTATATTCTGTACAATTGTTGACATATGTATTAAAAAGAATAAATCCATGCACTTGCCTAAATTTTCAATATTTTGACAGAAAGTTGTTTATATGGTTATAAAGTTGCTAATCTCCTTTTCATTTTTGATACTAATTAAAAAGCTAAAATACCACTAAGTCGGTTCTAACTCAGAGCAACCCTATGTAGGGTTATGATGCTGTATATCTTTATAGGGATAGATAGCCTCATCTTTCTCCCAAGGAGCACTTGGTGGGTTTGAACCACTGATCTTGTGGTTAGCTATCCAATATTGACCCAGCAGCCACCAGGCAGCTCACATACTTTGGACATGTGATGAGGAGGGACCAGTCCCTGGAGAAGTACATGATGCTTGGTAACGAAGATGGTCAGCAAAAAAGAAGACCTTCAGTAAAGTGGGCTGACCCGTGGCTACAAAAACAGCTCAAATACCACAATTGTGAGGATGGTGCAGCAGGGCTGGGTAAGCATTATGTTTGGTCTACTGGACCCTGGGTCACTATGAGCAGGAACCTAGCCAACAGCACCTGACTGCAAATGTCAACGTGTATGGACTCAGCTAAACGAGGAGAGAGGATTTTAAAAGACTCGTTTAGGCACTGAATGGTTTTGTTGTTTACTAAGAGTAATCAGTAATTACTTTATCACTGGATGAGATCTCTAATATTTTACCCGCCTCTTGAGTTCTACGACTTCATCAAGCACTGAGAATATTCTTGGTCCCATTTTCTAAAACCTGTATGAGGAACAATAAACAGAATCCCCTATCCACACACACAAATGGATGAGTACTAGGGTAAGGGAACTACTTCAGAGTAGGAGCCAGGATGATTTCCCGATGAAATCCTTAAGCATCTCTAGAGCACTGGATGAGCTCAAACTGTGTGGGCCGAGATGCCTCTGTGATTACCCAAACCCACAGCGCGGTCACTCTCGATTTAACACAGAAAGACACAAAAGCCTTTGGATATTCAGATGGCTTTAGTTTAAGGTCTGAATATATAAAGCCATTTATAAACTTACCTATTGAGTACGGCAAGCTTTGGGGAAACAGACAAACAAACAAACAAATCCGATGAGAAACAAACTTCCTGTACATGGACTTCGGAGGGTTTGGACAGTAACGTGCTTTTAAACACTGTCCCTTAGACTTCTCTGAAAAGGACAGGAAAGGGGGGAGGCGGAGTAGGGCAGGGCATGGGAATAGACCTGTATCCCGCAATATTGTTTGTTTGTTTATTTTTAATAGAAAAAAACCCCACATTTCCTAATTAGAAATACTGAAGAGAATTCAGTCCACATTATCTTCTCTTTAAGAACAACAACAGCGGCAGCAGCGAGAATAGCACAGGAACATGGTAAATGATTTCTGGCTGCAGGCCCAAATTCCAGACATGAAAATAGTCAGAGCTCAAAGGAGACTTTGCTTCAGTAAATCTCTAAAACCACGAAAACCCTAGCAATGTCTTCATCCCTTGCTTTTGGATAAGAAAGTATATCACAAGTGCTGCAGGTAGTAATAATAATAATAGTAATAAAAAAAACAGAAGGGGGTGATTCCGAGTTTGGCCAGGTTAGGAGAGCCCCTGTCTGTGCCACCCCCACCCCCACTTCTAGAGGTTCTCTTCCAAATGCAGGCCTCCTGGAACCTCTCCAGGCCAACCTGGAAGAATCCGCTGCCTTCTGTGCTCGGTACAGACATTAGGATCCTACACAGCAATGAGGGGCCTTGGCCTCTTTGGTAAATCAAGACAAATCCCACACCGCTTGCAAACCACCACCTAACCTACTCCAGCGCTGGCCCTGGGAGCCTCCCCCTCGGAGGTTCTTAACTAGCAATCTGCCCTCAAATGTGAGGCCTGTTCACAATCCATCAAGTGAAAGTCCTCATTTGTCACTGGGTGTTGGTCACCTGGGTGGATACTTTTGTCAAACCAAGATCTGTAAAAACAAAACAAACCCAACGATCTGTGCGCTTCACTGAATGTTAACGCTACCTCAGTTTGAAGGTGGGGAGACAAAGGGGGAACCCTTCGCAATGATCTACATATAACCCCCTCCCAGGGGGATGCCACAAAAGAAAAATGGGAGACAGTGGTTGGTGTAAGAAAAAAAAAAAAATTATCTAGAATACATGAGGAGAGGAGGGGGAGGAGGGGGGTGGAAATGAGCTGATACCAAGGGATCACGTAGAAAGAAGATGTTTTGAGAATGATGACGGCAACTTAAGAACAAATGTGCTTGACACAACGGATGTATGTATGGATTGTGGTAAGAGCTGTACAAGCTCCCAAGATGATTGAAAAAAGAAAAAGACTTCAAAGTAATAAACCAGTCAAGAATGTTCTGCGTGATCCTGCCCTGTCAGGTCTCCAAATTTATCTCCTGCCAGTCTTCTGCAACTCAGCTGTGCCCGCATCACACTGGAACGTCTAGTTCTTCCAGGAGCAAGCTCTCCCCACAACCCCCTCAATCCTTGGGACACATGGCTCCTTCTGCCTGGAATATTCTAGGGTCTCCTCGGCCCATGACACCCCTTCTCCTAGTTAACACCCACTCGCTCTGCATGTCTCCACCTGGGTGTGTCCTCCGGGAACCCTTCCTTCCTCTGTTCACACGCAGGTCCCGTACCTCCCTGCACACGACACGTGCATCAGATGACCAGGTCCTCGACAGCTGGGCTCCAATCTATACTGTTCACTGTCACGGCACTAGCTCTTTATACATCCCCGAAGTACATGTTCATTTACAGTAAAGGTTGCTGTAACGAAGGCGTAAGAATATTGCTCATCGTGATCTAGACATTTTCCTTGCCTGCTGTGCTGACTCATACATGTTCATGGTGTCTGAATTCGGGATCGGTCATCTGAAAATCCACATGCTAAGGGCATCAGAGCGCTGGTTCTAACTCAGCTAGGGTGTTCTCTCTCAGACGAGGACCTGTCCCAGGTTCCGAAGAATGGAAAGTGTTAACAACTGTCAAAGAGCAAAGTGTGCATGCTTGTTTAATGTGTATGCTTTAGGCACCTGGCTAACCTTTTCAGGTAACAGATCGAAGGTGCCCGTGAGGACGAGGTTTTGATACGGGAGATACTTGGCATCCTAGCGCTGGGTCCTACTGGCGCTCCAGGCATGCATTTTAGCTTTTCCTGAGATGGAATTAACCATATGACAGCTGCAAGTGTTCAGCTCTGGAAAGTGAAGAAAACTCCGCCTGACTGAATTCTCTCTCTCGGAGCTGCGATGGGGCGGTGGGAAGGGAAATGAGAAAGATGAGTCACCGTGAGTCAGAGTGAGGGAAAAAAGCTCTGCTTCTGGTTAACAGTTTGCTCTTTTACAGACGGGATGAAGATTATCCGACTCCTGCTGCTAAGAATATACAAATAACAGGTGGCATACATTATATAAGTGGTTCTAAAACAGAAACTCCAATCACTGGCTCTAAAAAGAGAAGTGCTTCATCAGCGATGGGTGGGGCCTTTCCCCCGGCCTGCTTCTCCTGGGAGAAGTCCCAAGACTAAGCAAGCATTTCCTTTAAGACAATTAAGATCTTAAAAGCTCCTACCACTCACTCAAATGACCTGAAGGAACGAGTGAGCCCCCGCTAACAATAGCTATGACTTAATGAACACCTACTATGTGCCAAGAACGGTGCTACGCACTTCACATAACTTCTCTTAAACTGTCCGCCAATCTGTAAGATAGGCACTGAGTGCAGCCACTGTTAGTCGTCATTAACTCTGTTAGTGGGAGCTAACAGAGGTGACAGAGATTTGCCCAGGGTTGCGTGGCTGTGATGCCAGGCTTGGACGTCAGATCTTGCTTTGAGGTTTGTGCTGTTCCCTGAACCCTAAGCCCAATACAGAGATCCGAGCGAGGCAAGGCACTGCACCAGGGAAGCACAGGGGACACATACCAGAGGATGAGAGGACACTCCAGTTATCGAGAGAGCAAGATAAGACGAGAACGAGATTACTAGGGAGGGATTCATCTCTCTACTGCTGGGATCTTGAACAAGCCCTGCTCCAAGAGGAACTGCCCTGAAAACTATTACACAAACACTCACGGGAGAAAAGGTAGACACACAACCACGTGTAACACCAGGAGAAAATGTGGGGTTTAGAGTGTACCTTGATGCAGGGCTCTGAGGAAGATTCTCGAACAGTGTGGCACTTGAGATAGGCTTGATAAGCGGACTGTGACAGACAACAATGAGAAGGAAGAGACTGATGAGCTCAGGAAATAGCACCATTGGGATGAGCCCTTCAGTCCCGTCCAGATTCGGGAACGCGATGGGCCTGGAGACTGGCTTCAAGGTCCTTGGCGTGGAAAAGCACAGTAGCTTATTCAAATCAATTCACAGGAGACACCCTGGAGGGCTGACCACCCTAGAGAGCATCTCTCTCTTTCACAGGGGGCTATCACTGGGTGTGTGGGTGGAGAACGAATCTTTGTATAAACATCTAGGACATACAAGGGGGCTTAAAGACTTTCTATTATCTCTTAATTCCATGTTTCCAAGAACTTTTGGAAGCCCCTCATATGTGGTTATAAAACAAAAAAGAGCAGGACAGATAGATTGGACCATCTGAATGATGCTGACTTGAATCATCATAAGGGTTTGAACTACACATACAAGGAAGCTTCAAAAAATGAGTGACAATGGACTTAAAAGATAATGATTTTTTCCCCATGAGTTTGTGAAGCGCCCCCCCCCCCCTTGTACAATTCTTTCAATAGAGGACTATTTAAATCAATGAATAGGTTCAGCCCACCAGGCTTGCTGGGAGCTTGTTACAATGTCTCACTGCCTCCCCATTCAAATGGCATTTAGTGGGCGGAGATCGGAATGTTAGGCATAAATTGTGGGGAAGTCTTGCACAAACAAAAATTGCCCCTTATCTTGCCTGACTTATAAATACCAAGATAAGTCATGTGAATAGAAAAAAACCTGTTTATAGCAATCTGAGCCTAAAATTTAATGCCTTTTCACATGTAAACATAAAGCTCTTTTATATAATTTTAAAGGCAATGTATTTACCAAGAACGCATCTACCATACAAATCAAATATGATTTGCTTTGTACTTAAAAGTGAATTATCATAACTGTAATGTATTTTCAACTACTTCAGCAAAAAAAAAAAAGGGGGGGGGAGTAAAAATATGCACACAAGTATACACACGCCCATGTCAGCCTGTTCAAAGGCTGTGGCTCATTGTTGCCGTGAGGCTGTATACCCTCCCACCAGTATTTCAAATGCAGCTGGGTGAACACGGTGAACAAGTCTCAGTAGCACTTTCAGGTTAACACAGAATGGGAAGAAAGACCGGATGAATCTTCTTAAAAACTGACCAATGGAAACCTTATGCATAGTAACATAGCATCATCTGTATCACGGGCCTTCTAACCTCTGGTTAGAAGGTATTCAAGACACAACTGGGGAAGAGGTGCCACTTAATGTAGAATCGACCTTAATGATGTCGACAGAGTAAAGCTTCTGATGCCTTCATATTTCCACGATGTGGCATGACTCAAAATGGAAACAGCAGCAAACATCCATTCATAAATGGAATTTATGAAGTATAAATCTAGGAAAATTGGAAGTTATAAAAATAAAATGGAGTAATTGAAGACCAAAGTGGTAATTACATAATCTCGTGTCAACTTGAGGGTTTTAAGAGTGAAGGTGTAGAATCTAGTCTGTCAATCAGGTCACAGCCTGATGAGGCCTTCCTATGGGCATGGCCTTCTCATGAGGATTCTGGGAACTTCCTCTCCTTCTTCCTGGAAGCGGGCCACACTCTCTCTCCTTCACTTTCCTGCTATTGCAACACTCGAAGAGCTGCAGGAGCCACATGAAGGGCCCTGCCAGCGCTAACATGCTTCCACCGCCACTGGATCCACAAGACTTTTCACCCACCGGCCTGTGATCTTCCTGCATCAGCATCATTGCATGTGTTGTGTGGGTCTTAAGAAGAATTTATAGACTAGTATCAGACATATGGACTAATATCGGACTTATGGACTTGATCTGGACTGGGCTGGGATGTTTTCTCAATACACAATTGGTCTTTGATATAAAGCTCTTTCTTATACATTTATGAGTGTCTCTGAATTTGTTTCTCTAGTCAACCCAGACTAACATAACCAATAACCCAGGTATTAGTGAACTAGAATGGACTGGTGTTGGTCGTTTTGAATGAGACAAAAACATGGTCTACTATGCTGGGAATACAAATTGAAGAGGAACAGCTTCACATTCATTGTCGAAAAGAACATGCCAAGATCTATCCTGAAGCACAAAGCTGTTAGTGACAGCTGTGCCATATTGAATACACAAGAATCCAAGTAACTATATCTATGGAAAAGCCAATGGAGATGTTCAAAATCATCAGTTACAACATAGCCAGGGGCTGACTGTAGACAGAGCAGTCATTAAAACAAATCTAAGAGAGCTAATGTGTAACCCTGAATATATCCCACCTGAATTTAGAGACCACCTCAATACATTTGATGCCTTGAACACTAATGAGCAGATGAGTTGTGGGATGATCAAAGATCAGACGAGTTATGTGGTGACATGTAAACCATCATACATGAAGAAAGCAAGAAGTCATGAAAAGGGCAGGAAAGAAAGAAAACACAAAAACAGGTATCAGAAGACACTGGAATGACTTCCAGCAAAAAAGGCAGACTGACTAAGTAGACGCTCTACCCAGAGCCTCTGCAACCCCGCTGCCAGATGACACAGGTGCGGCTGAGAACCCTGGCACCCTGACTTCAGAGAAGTGGACTGAATATGGACTGGGAGAAGCAGCTGAACAGCAGCAGGGGAAGGAGAAAGCGGGTGACTTCTCAGCTAGCCCCATGCTCTGCTTGCTCAGGAAACTCACAAGCCACTAAACGAATGGCTGACAGTGAGACAGGCGGGATCTCCGTTGTTCCCCACACCCTCTCAGTGATGAGAAATGGCCAGGCCTCAACCTTCCCACCCAAACGCCGGCTGGTTGCATGCTGTGAGCATAGCCCCACAAGCTCTGACCTCTGTCTGAGGTCAGAACTATGGCCTGGTATCAACTCCTGGTGAATTTCCCCCCATGTTTAAACATTTTCATAATAGAAAGGGTGTGCAAAGATCTGACCCCACCCCACTCCCCCATGAAGTCAGAGGCTACATTAGAGACCGTGGAGCTCTGCTAGCTTGGGCGATGACTTTCCCTCCCTGTGCCTCAGTTACCCCATCTGTCACAGGAAGATAATAACGACCTCTAACAACTAGCAGGAGAATTAAGTGAGTTCACAAATGGAAGGTGCTTAGAACACAGCCTGGCACTGAGTAAACACTGGCACAGAAGTGGTAGCAATTATGAAGATATTATTATGTTTTATATATATACATATAACAATATATAATCAATTCTTTCTTATGAGTAAAGACCTCGTTGTTTAGTGGTTACTTGTTGGCCTGCTGTTAGGTTGGCAGTTCAGAACCACCACCTATTCTGCAGAAGAAAGGGCTTTCTACTCCCGTAAAGATGTGCCCACAGGAGTTCTACCCCATCCTATAGGGCCTCTATGTGTCTATGTTGATTCAAAAGTAGTGAGAGAAAATATTATTACACAGCATGCACAGAAGGATTATATGAAGAATTTGATGAAGAGGAGTATGGCATCAGGGTTGGTGGAAGGCTTATTAACAACCTGAGATATGCAGATGACACAAATGAGAAGGAATTAAAGCACTTGGTGATGACAATCAAGGATTATATCCTTTAGCATGTATTACAACCCATTGTAAGGAAGACCAAAATCCTCACAACTGGACCAATAGGAAACATCAATGATAAATGGAGAAGATACTGAAGTTGTCAAGGATTTTGTCTAACTTGGATCCACAATCAAAGCTCATGGATGCAGCAGTCAAGGGATCAAAAGATGTATGGCATTAGGTCAATCTGCTACACAAGACTTCTTTAGAGTATTGAAGAACAAGGATGTTACTTTGAGGACTAAGGTGCACCTGGCCACCTGACCCAAACCATGGTGCTCTCCATGTGAAAACCGTACATTGAATAAGGAAGAAAAACCGATGCATTTAAGTGGTGCTGGAGAAGAATATCAAAAGTTCCATGGACTGCTAAAAGGACAAACTGATCTGTACTGGAAGGAGTACAGCCAGAGAGCTTCCAAGAGGCAAGGATGAAGACACTTCGTCTTACATACTTTGGGCCGGTCAAGAGAGACCAGTCCCTGGAGAAGGACAGCATGGTTGGTAAAGTGGAGGGACGCGGAAGAGAGGAAGGGCTCCATGAGACGGACTGACCCGGTGGCTACAGCAGGGGCTCAGGCAGAGGAACCATGGTGCGGGTGGCGCAGGACCGGGCAGTGTTTGTTCTCTTTGCAGAGGGCTGCTGTGGGTCAGACTCAAGCCCATGGCACCTAACAGCAACATGCGAAGAGCCATTACATTATCGGTAAATAGTCACCCATCTACCTTGCCAAACTGTCTCTCCTAAACTAGTACTTTACGCTTCTTTCCCTCCCAGCAAACCCATCATCTACCTGACTTCCCTCCTGAAAGGGTGACAGTGATGCTACCCATCAATGGCATTTCAATGGTGACTGGACCAGAGTCCTTCCCTAAAATGGTTTACAGAGAAACATTCACAGGCAAGCAGGCAAAAGGGAAAGCACCATTCCTGACTGGGACTATAGTCTAAACGCTAGAGTGGAATTGCAGTATGAGCTAAGCCGGATGCTTATGATGTTACCAGGCTTACAACCTCCATGGCTCCCAAGATGCCTGGAGTAAAATCTATTGTCTGCAAACCCTGATGGGCCACCGCCCTGACTATTCAAAGCACACCACCCTCCCTCTCATTGTCTATTCTCCAAGCTATCTGCCCTACCAGTTCTCTGAGCAAGCCAAACTTAAGGCCTTTCTATCTGCTACCTGGCACTTCCAGTTGTACTTACTAGCTAGGTTACGTACTCACTTTGAAAATCAGTGTCCTCATCCATAAAATCCATTTATTTGGGATGTATTTATTGAGGGCCTACTGTGTGTCATGGCCATTTCAGACACTAAATAAAATAGCCCCATTCTCTGTAACTTATTTGCTATTTGACAAAAAGCCATTAAACAAAGAAATACTTTCAGGCAGTGACAAGTTCCATGAAGAAAATGAAACAGCACAGCAGGACTAGCTACGGTAGTGGGAAACAGGTTATAGAGATTAGAGTGGCCAGGAAGGCTGCCTGGAGGAGGTGATCTGTGAGCTAAGGCAGAGAAGTCAGCATGTGAGAGCCGGGGAGAAGTTCATTTCAGGTGGATGTGGGATCCAGGAGAGGGAGGAAGCTGGGACTGGCTGGAGTGTTGTGAGCAGGGGAAATCACTCACGGATGGAGGGACAGTCAGGAGGGAGTGCCCCAGGACTATGGATTTAAACCCATGCACCATGGCAGCCACTGTAGTGCCTGCCTTCCACTAGGGCTGCCATGATTAAGTTGATGTTTGCGTAAGATCACCCTGTGGGGAAATCGACAGGAGTGGTGGACTGTATCAAACCAGTGTCCCAGTTGTGATGTTAGACTATAGCACTGTTAAGAGTGAGGAAAAGTGGGGGAAAGGTCATAGCAACTCTCCGCGCAATGTCTTAGAACTGCTTCTACAAAGTGACAGAGATCGCCAAATAAAACGTTAACAACAACAAACCAGACCAATAGGATCCCTAGGCAGAGAGGCTGCAGTGGGGGCAAGAAAGGACGCAAGAGTGGGTGACAAGGCTCAGCAGGGCAAAGGCGTGCTCCGCTGCCACGGCCATGCACCACATGGCCTGGAGCGGGGGCGGGGAATGACAGAGGGTCAAGGGTAAAGTCAAGATTGTTGGCTTAAGCAACTATTTAAATCAAATCGACCGTAGACAGTTCTTTTGAGAGAACTAAATCAGCTAATGTATGTAAACTTCCCCACACAACACAAAACATGCAATAGGTGCCTAATATATGTTTGAATGAATTAAAACTGATCCTAAAAGTCCCAGTACATTTAAGAAAAACCTAAGGTGTGCCTAAGGTTTGAGATAGTGTCTCCCAAGTTCCTTCAGAAGTGAAAGCTAGCTCCCAATTCCATTGTTCAATGATTAGCAAGGAGCACCTGTAGATTGCCTTCTGACTGCCTCTTCACTTAGAGAGAGCCGACGTTTCCCCTGCCAACCTTTCCAACTGACGTGGAAGCGAGATCGCAATTTATAACAGAAGTAGCACATCTTCTAACACAACACTAGCAGGGTGACTACTGGGGAGGGTTTGTATTAAGATTCTTTGAAAAGAAACATCGACAAAATATACTGAAGTCCCAGAAAAAAAGAAGACACTGAAAAAGAAAAAGTTGTGTAAGAAAACATTTAAATAGAACAATCTTTGGAAAGTGAATTGAAAACAATCCATGTGCCACTGGGACCAAATAGTAGCATCAGGATGTGGTTTGGTTGAGATAAAATTCGAGGGCCTGCTTGTTTTTGCTGCTTGGAGCGACAGGGAGAGGGTTGACTATGTTTGAATGGAGAAGCTTTATTAATGTACAAAATGCTATAAGCCACAGATGATAAGGAGGGCATATTTTTACCATCTGCACAACAAAAGTAAAGCCTTTAAGAAGTCAAGCCTAAACTGGCATGTGGTTGTTTAAACAAAAGAAAGAAAATGTCCTGAGAATTTAAGTTTGGGCACTGACTTTTGACCTGGGTTGACATCACTCCAATACTCGGGGGACATGACAGCTGACTGTCCAATTTAAACAAACCCTGCAGAAACTCAGTATACCCTTCAGCCTTCAGGGATAAGCCATTTCTCTTCCCACAGCACCTACCAAGCCGTATCTCCAACTGAGATGTGTGCGTGGTTTGGATGAATGTTGTGCATAATTAGAATTCTTAGTACTGAGGAAAACATAAAATGTTTAAAAATGAATATTTAAAAGAAATGAAAACTAATTTTCTAGAGAAATCTGGTTCTGGGAAACTGGCTAATAAATCTCTGGATGACACAAACTATCTTTAATTAGCAGTTGCGCAAAATGTTTTAAAAATCCAGGCAAAGACAGACAAATGGAGATACTGTTGTTTACAGGTTCACGATGAAAACGATTCTGCTCCAACATTTTTCCTCTGCTGATCCTTGGACAGTGGCTCCTTCAGAAAGCTATTTTTATCCTTTTATCAATTTAGTTGATACGAATTTCATTTCCAGTCATATATGGGCAAGTTACATAAATTAAACTGTTTAATGTTTTGGAAACAAACATCTTACAAGTAGAAACAAAGTTTATTGTGCTATTATAGTGTTTATTTGCTAGGCTGACAAATGAATTTGGGGGCAAATATCATGAACCTTAGAACAAGAGTTCTTAACAAGGAATCAGCTAGACGCTCAGAAAATTCCAGAAGCATGGTCCCCACAGACCAGGAACAATACTTTGGCAAATTGTGATTCAGGTTAGTTAATCCAATAGAAACTCACATGCATCATTCCTGCCTTGCACTTTGAACAAGGCAAAAAATACTGCTACTTGGGTTTCAGTTCACACATGCCCAGATTGATTCCAAACAAAACCTGTTGAGGCATGTCCGGGTAGTGCTGACAAGTTCTCCCAGTAGCACACATGCCCTAGTCTCAATAGGGGCCTTCAATCAAAAGGTGGCTTCCTAGGGCAGTGGTTCTCAATCTTCCTAATGACGTGACCCTTTCATACAGTTCCTCATGTTGTGGTGACCCCCCCCCCCCAACCGTAACATTATTTTCAGTGCTACTTCATCACTGTCATTTTGCTACCGTTATGAATCGGGCGACCCCTGGGAAAGGGTCATTCGACCCCCAAAGGGGTTGTGACCCACAGGTTGAGAACCGCTTCCCTAGGGTTTCAGAAATTTTACCTCATCCCCCCAGAGAGCACCTGGATCTAGCCCCTGCCGATCTTTCTGTTCCCCAACCTCAAAGAACACTGCAAAGAAGCGTGATCTAGGTTCCCTAAGGATCGGAAAACTGCCATTTGTTCGCTCTAAAACGCTAAATCAGAGCGTGGAATTCTTTGGGGAAGGGTTAGGAAGATGAAAACACCACCTTCAAAAATGTCTAGACCTACAGGGGGGATACATTCTTACACAGTGTCACACGTCGATACTTTGTTTAACAAGGGATTCTATGATTTGGTAGCAGTGCTTTTTGTCCTCAATACTTTTCCTCAGATAAGAAGCTCTGATTAGCAACTGTTCTCTGGACTTGGCTCAGCTGAGAAGTCAACTTCCCAGGTGCTGGGCGATGCGATTATCGGACAGAGCGCTGTCCACGGTCATGAAGGTGTATGGACTGCAGTTACCGCATTCCACTCCCTCCAGCCGTGCAGCAGTGAACCCACGGTGGCCCCGGCAGCTGGGACATTTAAGTTGCATTCATCGTGTGTCGGCACTGCTGTTCACACTGCTCAGCTGTCACCTATGGAGCCCTCTCAGTAACCCAAGGAAATAGATAAGCAAGTGTCTTGGGCCCCCAGTATTATTTTTGCATGATGATTCACTAGCACCTTCTTCAGAGCCGCTTTGAATGGAGGCTAATCTAGTGGCCTCGTCACTAGTTAGAGTTCATGTTAGAGAAAATGAGCAAGTGAGTTAAAGGTTTATAAGGGTTCAAATATAAACAAGGTAGAGAGACTAGTCTACTACTTCTCTACCTCAAAGCAGGCCGCTCAAAGCCCTCACATTCGCTCTGCCCTCAAGCCTAATACAGACTTAAATTCCAAACACTGGGGTTCACGGAGGGCTACGGTCTGCAATGGAAATCCATGTGAGTCTTGCCGTAGATTCGGCTTTCATTGGGTTCTTCCTGGCCATTAACAGGCAATGTCAAAGGTTTTGTCCTCAGGTAGAGTGTGTCTAAATGGACCACCACAGCTCAGGGCAGGCCAGTCTCACCCTAGAGACTTGCCTGGGTGTGCCCTTCGTGGAAATGAATATACTTAGGTGGCATGGGTATGAGATGAGCCATGCATCAGCTAAGGTGGTCAGCAGGATCCAGAAACTGTCCTGTAAGCTTGTCTAATGTCCAGTACTGTACGTATCACAGTCCCATTCCCACTTCCTCAGTCCCAGTCTGCGATGATTTGCCACCGAGCATGATTTTTGTGACAAATTCCTTTGGTTTTCATGTTCTATAGTTAGCCATGTGGCTCTGTGGACCCTTGGACACCGTTGCGGCCTCATGCTGATGGCCTCCCTCATGAGGATGCTTTGCTTTTGTCTTTGTCTTGTATTTGCCCTGTTTAAGACCTAATAAAAGGGTCTCTAGAAAATATATTTGAGTTGCAAGTCCTTTCCCCCCTAGGACAACCCAAATCAAATTTTACTCTAAAATGTTAGTAAATGAAGCTAGATGGCGGGTTATGGAGGTTTCTTTAGATTATTTTCTCTACCTCTATTGTTTGAAACCTTATATTTAACTGGTTTTGTTTGTTTGGGGTTTTTTTTTGGAGGGGGGAGGGTTACTCTCACATGGAATCAAAATCTAATGAAGAGCCTACCAGACGAGTCTCCACTAACAGTGGGTTCAGCAGGCAAGTGTTACTGAAGATGGTTATGTCACAATAGAAGACGGGTTCAGTGGTTCATTCATTCACTTCAGAAACATACAGAGCCCCCTTGAAAGCAAGCTCCCTGCCATCAAGTGCAGTCTGACTCACAGTGACCCTACAGGTCAGGGCAGAGCTGCCCCTGTGGGTTGCCCAGCCTCTAACTCTTTACGGGAGTAGAAAGCCTCATCTTTGACCTGCGGGGCAGTTGCTGTTGTCCAGCTGTTGACCTCAAGGTTAGCAGCCCAGCAAGCACCCACCCACCACCACCTTGAACTTCCCTGTAGCTCTGAATACAGCGAGGCCCAGTGAAAGGCTCCGGTCCTCAATGAGCTGAACTCAGTAGTGTTACCCCAACTATCAGGTCTGTGCGTGAAGTGAACAAGCCAATTAGTAGCCACACCCAGTGGGAGACAAAGAGGAAAACTATCGATTAGGAACCCAGGTCTTCGGGTGCTCAAGTCTTTTCAGTTCCCAAGCAACATTTAACTTCCTAACAGTATTAATCACGTACACATGCGGGTGGGCTCTGAGTCTTAGAATACATGACAGGCAACCAAGAGCCATAAGACATAGTACCTAAAATCAAATTTAAAAATTACGATAACCTAGGCATCTACTTTTCAGAGACTACACCTTATCGAATCGTATTCAGTAACCAGGAAAGCTGGGGTGGTATGCAGTGGGATGTCAAGCTGCCTTTAAGCAGGATTTGAACAGTAATTAACACCCACATTTTAGACTGAATACTTGGGAAGCAGTTGGAATATATATTTGAAAAACAATAGTAAGACATATGACAAAAGAAAAACAAAGACATATGAAGCACTACGCAAAATTGATGACACTTAAACATGATGGCCTCAGAGTCAAAAGGACTGCAATCGTGCTCAAAAGTCACAGTAGCAAAGACCAAACAAATACAAAAATAACTACCAGGCAAGACAAGTTCTGAGAAATGCTATGAAGACAAAAGTCCCAGCAGTGCTGGGAAAGACATGGGGACCACCCTGTGATACCAGATTCTCTGAGACAGGCCAAACTCTGGTGCATGAAACACATGACTTAAAATCAGTGAGTGGCCCACAAGAATAGAGCTAAACCCAAAAGCAAAATTAGGTATGTAATGCCTCCATATGCTATAGTTTATGATATTATAATGTTTCCCAGATGAAAACCAATCCTTTTGTGGAGGGGAAGAATTCCTCTGATGTTCTACTGATCAGAGAAGATTCAGCTACAAATAACTCACCTAATGTAAGTGCAGTCTATAATACTTAAAACTGACAAAGATAAAGAGCCAATAATAGATCTTGATGATCTTACCCATTTCAGTGACTGCCAAGTTGACACAAAGACACAAAGTTGAAGCTCTCTTCCTGATGGGATTAGGGCTAAGACAATCATACAGTGAATAAAAATCTTTCAAAGGCCATTAAAGAGATTAAGCATTTCAAATGTCCGTTCATTCCAAACCCTTGATGAAAAACCACTGCCTTTTCTTTGGGAATTGTTACTGTGTGCTGTCAAATCATACAGCTCACAGACACCCAAGGGGATAGAACGGACCTGCCACACAGGGGTTCCTAGGTTTGGTAAAGAGTTGGACTGCTAACCAGTTAGTCTTTGGTTCAAACCCACCAGCCGCTCTACAGGAGAAAGATGAGGTTATCTGCTTCCGGGACTTTCTATACAGGGTGACTATGAGTGGGTGTAATTTTTTTCTCCCCATTTTACTGGACCAGAATCCCAGGTGTTTTCTACCGGAGGGCAGCTGATGGGTTTGAAGGGTCAACCTCTGAGGCAGTAGCAGAGCACGGACGATGGTCCCACCAGGCTCCTTTATTCCTAAAGATTTTTTTAAATTAAAATTTTATTTTATTGGGGGCTCCTACCACAATCCATACATATAAAAATTTTGTCAAACACTTCTGTACATATGTTGTCATCATCTTTTTCAAAACATTTTCTTTCTACTTGAGCCCCTGGCATCAGCTCTTCATGAGGGAGGGAGGCAAATGGCTAAAGATTTTTAAAAATTATTTTATTGGGGGCTCATACAACTCTTATCCTGGCTAAAATTTTAATTAAAAAAAAATCTTTAGCCATAAAACAATGGCCTTTACCTTTATTTACCTTCTCAGGTCTTTTTGTAGGGCAGCAGTTCTCAACTGGTGGGTCGCAACCCCTTTGGGGGTCAACGACCCTTTCACAGGGGTCGCCCGATTCATAACAGTGGCAAAATGACAGTTAGGAAGTAGCAACGAAAATAATTTTATGGTTGGGGGGTCAGCACCACATGAACTGAATGAAAGGGTTCCGGCTTCAGGAAGGTTGAGAACCACTGGTCTAGGGTATTCAAGTTATTTTCCACAAAACAACCCTTATTCCTTTATCTGCTTATGGAAGATTTCATTAATTTGGTGATTATAATAACTGGTACAACTGACAGAAACAGGCTTAGGAAGAAACCCCACTGACCCTGGTTGATCCTCAGATGTGCCAGGCTCTGTTCTGAGGAACCGCGTACATTCATTCAGTCCTTGACTCCTCTCACAAGCTCCGTACCACGGTGGCCAGTGTTTTATGGCTCACAAAACACAGTGTCCTTGTTGGTAAAACAGAGATCTCAAACCCACACAGTCTTCAAACCAGGTTCCAACTTGGCTTTAATCTCTGCCTCGACACAACCCCCTCAAACTCCCAAAAACCAAGCAGGTGAACGCTGCAGCACGGAGGTGTGCTGGGAGCAGCACCGTCAGACAGAATTTTCTGCACTGCTGGAAATAGTCTATGGCTGTGCCGTCCAATACAGTAGCCTCTAGCCCACAAGTGGTTAGCACAGTGGGAACAACTTACTAGCCAAGAAAGGAATTTTTGTTTCATTTAACTCTAAACAGCCACGTGTGGACAATGCAATAACGAGCACTCTACTAGCGAAGTGCTGGGGGATTCAAACAGGGAGTTTTTGGAGTAAGAATAAAGCTATTAATCCAGCATCCCCAGAGTTGAGTTGGTTAAGAAGCTTCTACTGTATATTAATTGACATGGAAAGTTAACCCATTACACAGTTAGGTAGGAAACATAATAATAAAACATAACAAGTAGGATGCCTTGGTAGGATGTTTGTTGTTGTTAAGAAAATCATGAATATAAAGGTGACAACATATCGAAATTATCTCTATCTCTCAACTGAGTGTATAGTCAGCATTGCTGGCTGCCTACTGGGCAGAGACTGTATGTTGTCTGGCTTATGTCCACTTTCCATTTCTTCTGTTAAGAAGAATTAAGGGATAGTTACAGTGAGGGGAGGGCTAGGGTTTGGGTGAGGGTTAGCCAAACCAAACTCACTGCCAACCAGTTGATGGCAACTTACAGTGACCCTACAGAGCAGAACAGATCTGGCCCTTTGAGGTTCCAAGACTGTAACTTTTTATGAGATTGGAAAGCCTCTTCTTTCTCCCAAAGAATGGCTGGTGGTTTTGAACTGCTGTTCTTATGGCTAGCAGCCCAAGTAATCACTACACCACCAGGGCTCCTTCCTCAGCAAGAGAATTTCTATATTATTGGCAATAGCAATGGGTCCAACTAAGAAACCATGTTGACCAGCCTCCATCATGGGCAGGAGACAGAAATGGAACTTGTTGGTTGAGCTTGTTTGAACAGAGAGCCAGAAGTCCACTAGTGACCACAAGTGATCTAGAGTACAACAGTGAGTTAGGATGGAGAAGCAGAATGCGCGAGCCTGACTTCAATGGGCACTTTGGTGATTCCACCCAGCAGTGGACTGTCTACTTTGGGCTTAATGTGTTTTGAGAGAAAATGAACATGTGTTACTATTTGAACTCTGTTATCAGCAGTCAAACACAGTTCCTAGCTGACCAACCTTCTCTGTGGCCAGTCCCTCCACTCAGGGAGAAACCCATTCTCACCCAAACACCACTGTTTCTGATTTGTCTAAAGGTAATCTCAACGGTACTGCCTGGTGGATAGGAATTATTTTCAGAAATGGACACATGACCTAATTCTGGTCAATGAGAGTCTAGGGTTGGTTTGTCTTCTGGGGGCTTCTTCTACAAAACATTTTTCCTCTTAAGAGGGGGAAGAGAGAAGAGTGAATCTTTCCATTTCTTTGGTGAATGTCAAGCATGGACTTGGGCAAAGAAAACGGCTGCAACGTGGCCTGGATGCAGGCAGTTCCTGGTGAGGGCGAACCCAGAGACTCTGCGGGAAATACCGAAGGTGCAGATTGTTAACCTGGAAGCCTGCCCCATCTCGGCAGTGCAAAGTCTATAAGCCAACAAACCAACACACGGCAGAGACACCGTCTATTGTCAAGGCAGTAGAATGGGAGTGGAGTGATTCAAATGGGCTGAGAAAGGTTAGTAAGTCAGGTTTCCTCTGAGCATGCAAGGTTGGGCACGGAGGTCTTCCAACTGTGAGGTAAGTATACTATCAAACCACAGAAAGCTTTACTGAACAGAAACACCACAACGTGAAGCTGTTGTATCTCAGCACGTCCTCCGTCTTGGCCTAGACACCGCTGAAGGCACTGTTCCCTGCTCTCCAACTCTTCTCTGTAGAAGTCTCTGCGCTTTGACTTACACCATGTCAAAATGGTAGTGATGCCCAATCACGTTCCTTTGAAAATTTGGCATTTTGAGAACAAAAAGAAATCTGATGGGGGGAAAGATGGGCCTGCGAGGTAGATGGGGTAGGGTTTCCCAACAAAATTCTTATAGGACAATCTTCCCTACCCTCAAAGGATGAGCAGGCATACCACTCTCCTGGCCTTTGGCTTATCAAAGAAGCTTTCCATTACCTTTAAACTTCTTCCTAATAAGTCCCTGTGATGACCTGTGACCTTCAAAAACCCTACCCACATGGCCCCTTTGGAGCCCGTTCCCCTGTCCCTCACAGCCACAATCACCGGTTGAGCTGACCGCACTGCCTTGAATTTCACTGCCCAGCAAACCCCCTCAGAAGTCAGCTTAAACTAGCCTTTTTGTTGTTGTTTCATCAGAACATGTCTGCATCCCAGAGACATGTTTAAGCACATTTGTTGGGATGAACCCTTGCAGGTATGAACTGGAATCCCAGGAGCGGTGCTTTATCACTTGTCCTCATCTCTCTGGGCCCTTGTCCAGAAATATTTGTTAAATTATTAGAAATACGTTACTATACAGAAGGCCCCCAAATAATGAGTTATTTCCTAAAGTCTTTGTGAACAAACTTTTTTATAAAGTCGCTCAACGAGCACACGTTTTAAAGGCCTCATAGTAATAAGACAGTCAAGTGTACCGATGCGAGGGCTTGTGCTGAGCCCTGTACCTCACGCGATCCACATCAGAAACACAGTACTCTTGTTAGATCTCCGTTTCACAGATGAGACCACTCTGGAGCTCAGACAGCAAGGGCATGTAGCTAGAGCCTTCGGGAGAAAGGGCCAGCACCAAGATTTTGATTGATGCCAACTCCTGCCCCAAGGCCTCAGCATGTCCTCCCTTGCCAGGACTTTCTAGCACATCACCGTGGATACTCAAAGTCACAGCTGTGAACTCTCTAGTAACACTGCTTTCAAGTCCTCTGTTTTCCAGCCCCTGGAAGTGGACTGTACTCTTCAGACACACACCGCCCCCAGTGTTGGCTTGAAAAGTAGACTACCACACGTAAGAGGGACCACACATAACATGCAGAAACCATCAAAAAGCCTTGAAAGTTAAGCCTTATGCACATAAGAAAACCATATGATAAAGCTTAGTTGACACTGACATGCGGGATTAGACCACCACCTCTTTTCTTTTTAAGGTTTCCCATTTGGTGGTGGTCAGTGGGTCCGTGGGAGCACAGAGTAAACCGGCCTGTGCGACAGGATGGGGAGAAAGGAAACCGTTCACATGACACTCCTTCCAGGGGTCAAGTTTCAGAATGGTTAACTCCCCAAATGCCCTTTGAGCCATTTTATAATGTCATGACCGGGACTCAGATTCGGACAAGCCCTGTTTCCCCACGCTAGAACTCCACATGCTTCTGGGTTTTAAGGGGACCTTCAACCCTGAGCATAGGGAAGGCATGCATCTCCCTAACCCCTCGGAATGTTAATGACTTTCCATTACTTTCCATCACGAAGTCCTCAGTTGTAACAGAATATCCACCACAACATAATCTACAGTGAAGAGATCTAAAGCCCCAGGTTTTAACATAAAAACCCCATGGAAATGCGTTTCAGAAGCCAGATTCAAAATAAAGCATCTGGTCCTTCTTTTCTCCAGCAGTAAAACACAATTGGTAAACATAGTATTTCAGCATGGGACACATATTTAAATATGATAGTCCATGGAATATCGCTTAAACAAACCAATCTACCATTCAAATCTGCTTCATGTGCAGATTTAATAGTATCAAAATGTTTATGAAAATTTAAAGGTCATATTTGTACATGATTTGAGTGAGTACATGTATGTGGTACTGCCATTCTTCAGGCAATTTAAAACCCCAAATAGAGACTTGCAGCACAGAATTAGGTACACAAGATTCTGTGGTCTCACTGGCACAAAGCAAGCATGCCCCGCCTCTGTGCCCTCCTTTCCTCCCCCAAACAGCCTATTATTCATCTGAAGGGCCTTGGCAGGGGCTAATCTCTCCCTCACACCTTGTAGCAGTTAACTCCCTTACACCAAGATAACTGCTCATCATGTTCCCAAGGGAAGGCTGTGCCCCCAGTCCCTGCAGAAGCCAAGGCAGCAGACGACAAAAGAAACTGTGCAGAGCTTAGGGTAGCAGGAGGAGACAGGAGGCTTATTAACTATTCAGCACTGTAAAACGCGAGTCAGAAAGAATCGTGGTGGCTAATATTTACTGAGCACTTCTCAGCGGCCAAGTACTGTGCTAAGCGTCCTTCCAGTCTATGCACGGCGCTGTTCTTAGGGTTTAATCATCATCAGAATTTGTCAGAAAACAACGTCCTGGATACGGCAAAGCCTTGACATTTTGCTCCATACACTAGCTCGGTGATTCTGAGCAACTTATACTCACTGACCCTCAGTCTCCACAGCTGTGAAATGTTGGCTGCACATTGTAGTCGTAACACTTGTATTGTCCAGGCCCTCCTCACTGGTGCCCTAGTTAGTCCCTTTACTCGTGGTCCTAAGTCACTCGAGCTTAGAGCAGTAACCGTCTTAGAGCTACCTTTGTGATCATGTGCATGGGCATGCAGGGGCAATGCATTATTTAATGTGGTCCTTGCAGCCAAAGTCTCTCATTCCTGCTAACTGATCTTTTCCTGCATGGGTCTGGTAAGATGGCAGGGGAGATACTGATAAGTAATTGTGAACATGATTCACTGGCGTGCCATCTTGCTATGTCTAAAACGAGCCCTCTGAGAAGCAAGAGGAGGGGTATTTCATTACAGCAAGAGGCAGGGGTGGAGCGAGTCCTCTGGACCTTGTGATCCTCTGCACGATGAACCTCCTGAATCCAGAAGACAGTTATGATAGGAGAAGCAGCAGCAGAACCAGGGTCCAGAACATGAAATGGAACAGTGGTCTTCTCAGTCCATGGAGCAAATAAAGTTGAGTGCTTTTGGAGAGAAGGCTGGCTTGTAGAAAGGGTGCTTCAGGGCACTGCATTGGGGGAGTGAGTTTTGCTGACCCACTGAGCCTGAGGTGAGTGCCTTCAGGTTGCGGCTTACCACGGAGTAGTATGCCCTTGGAGAATCTATTAGCAACTCTGAAAGAACTTTGTTATGTCCTGAAGAACAGCTCCATCCTGAGCATCTCTCTTTCATTGCAACCTGTTAATTTCCTTCATAAACCCTTTACTCATGAATATTGTCTGAGTTCAGTGTAGCCATTGCATAGATAAAATAGAGAATACGAGTTAAGACAACACAGGGCGGTCTGGCTGCCTCTCTCTGCACAACACAACCAAGCCCGAGAAGCCAGCCTAATGTTTCTCCCAGAATTCCTGCCCACTCCTGACTTCTCGCCTTCCCCACCATCTTGTACTGGTGGCCTTGGCATGCTTCCCAGCAATGCCCGAGCTACCTGGAATCATCCACTGTACCTCCAGGGTAATGGCAAGTGGAGGTGAAAATTCCCCCAGGCAGGTGTAGCGCTCACATCCCTTCAGGCCTTCAATTCAATACCGGAGTAGGTCACAGGGGTAATGCAATTTCCTGGTTAACTGGCAGTCACCCAAAAAGCCTTGAAAGGGAATTCTAAAATAGGTTAATGTACTGTACTATTTTATAAGTTGCTGATATGGAACTTAGTTGGGCCTCTGGCTGGAAAGCTGGCTAGACCTCATTCATGGTGGTCAACGGAATATGTGATGAACAATCTTACCCTTTCAAACTTCTTTCATCGTATCAGCAAAAGGAACTTCATTTTACGTTATGGCTCAGACACAAGTAGAGAGCGGAAACAAACATTTTGCAAAGCAAAACTGATCCTTACTACATGAGCTGCATGCTAATATTTCCCCCGTGTTCTAGTCTCTAAAAACATAATGCTGGGTCCTTTCCTTCCCAAATGACCCCTCACCCTCCTACTACCATGTCACAATCTGCGATCTGAAGCACAGCGACAGAGGCTACCATCCCTGCCATCGGGGTCCCTGGTGGCACAAGGGCTTAGGAGCTGAGCTGCTGATCACTGCAAGGGCAGCCATTCAAACCCACCCACCTTTCTTTGGAAGAAAGATGAGGCTTTCTACTCCAGCAAAGATTTATAGCCTCGGAACCACACAGGGGTGGTTCTAGTACACCCTGCAGGGTCCCAGCGAGTGGGGTGGAGTCCATGACAGGGTTCCGGGTGTTTGTTTTCTATTGTGATGTGCCTATGCACCGGAGAGGTGGGTTGTGAGTGGCCAGTGTAGGACAGAGCACAGAGGCTTTTGAATTGTCCGGGGCTTTGTTCAGCCGAGTTCTACAGTATATGACAGTGTGCAAAGGCCTCTCTTTCCACCGGAGCCAGTGGGAATAAACAGAGCTGGCATCAGAAAACCTGAACTTATTTTACAACCCCAAATGAATCGACACACTTGGCCATAATCGTTGGGGTGGTGGGCAGACACCAGATCGTTAGTAGCCCCTAAACCATTCTGGGAAATGTTGATGGTTACCAGGGACGGGAGAGGAAGACGAGAAAGGGAGAGTTAAGAGGGTGAAGGGAAAGATCGTATTCTATAAGGAGGGGGTGGAAAAATGGGGTGGGAGAACAGGAAAAGCCACTGGGAGGTTTGGAAAGTTGTTGAAGTTGCTGAATGCAAAAATGGTGATCTGATATGTAAACTCCACCTAGTTCACAATGACAAGTTTGGGGGGAAAGCAGTCTGTGAAAGACGGATGGAAACTTATAAAGGATGGATCAGGCTAGCAACACCTGACTCCAACCTTCGTATCACTCAAACAGGTGTCCTTAGACCAGTGGGTCTCAACCTTCCCAAGGCCGTGACCCTTTCATAGAGGTCCTCATGTGGTGGTGACACCCCCTCCCAACCATACAATTATTTTCGTTGCTACTTCATAACTGCAATTTTGCTACTGTTCTGAATCAGGTGACCCCTGTGAAAGGGTCGTTTGACCCTATGAAGTATAATGGTCCAAAGTATAAAGAAACACATGAACGGGGTGTTACCAGCCATTCCCAGAATAGAGAATACAAGATAAATTACCTGACAGCTTCAACAAATAAATAACAAGGGGAGGGGAAGAAAAATTGCTGTAGATTAAAAGACAAGAAACTCTTATGCCAGATGCAACATGTAGCCCTTGTTGGCTACAGCTGCAAACGGAGAAAAGGCAGCTAGGAGACTGCAAAGGAAATCTGAACTTCAGACGGATGTTACGGAACACTTGGGAATGCCTATGCTCCTCTTTGCCACTGAGGTGGTCCCCACTCAGCGGCTCCACAGGGCAGGGCAGAACTGCCCCTTTGGGTTTCTGGGTCTTTATAGGCATGGACAGCCTCATCTTTCTCCCCCAGAGACGCTGGTTATGGTGAGCAGTTCACTGTGTAGATCGTCAACTATGCCACCAGGGCAAACCAAAATGCAAACAAATTGATTTTTTTCCTGGTGCAAAGAGGGAGAGGGACTCCTTGGCACACTTTTCTGAAAGTATTCACTTCAGAAAGTGTGTCATTGTCAACTCAACCCCTTTTGAAAACTATAAAGCTCTACAATAGGCTACATCATCTTATCGATTCTACTACCAGGGAATGCTTCCTCAAGGAACCGGGCACTATCTTGGTGACATGGAATCACGAGGGAAGTCTTTTCCTCTGTCCCCTGGCCTCTGTGGGAGGAGGGGCCAAGTCTGTAAGAGAGATGAAATCCTTGTTTTTCCTGTGGATATAGACAATTAGCAAAGTTTGGCTGGGTACTTTATTGACCAGAGAAATTTAGGATGAACTATGTGTGAGCAAGGTTCCTGTTAAGGCCCCTTACTTGAGGACTAATTCTTTATTTTAAGAACATGTATGAAATAAGTAGTTGGAAAATATGGTCTTGGTAAAGAAACAAAGGTGGAGAATGCATGATAGAATTTTGCGAGACCAGTGACTTCTTCATTGCAAACGCCCCTTTTTCAACAAAAGGCGACTGACCACGTGGACTTCTCCAGACAGAAGAGAGAAATAAAATGAACCACATCAGGGAAGCGTTGGAGAAGCTCACTACCTGTGGGCGCTGAAGATCATCCAACAATGGTCGCAGCAACACAAACCCAGGGAGGTGCCAGAAACTCAGGCCAGATTCAGAAGAGGACATGCACCATGAGCTGGCCTGGCTGATGTCAGAAGGAGCTTGGCTGAAAGCAGTGGACACCAGAGATGTTTACTTGTGTTTCGTTGATTGTGTGGATCACAAACTAAGCGATCCTTGAGAAGAAAGGGAATTCCAGAACATTTCATGGTGCTCATGTGGAATCTGAACAAGGATCAAGAGGTAGTTGTGTAAACAGAACAAGGGAATAAATACTGCATGGTTTAAAATCCGGAACGGTATCCATCTCGGTTGTATCCTCTCACCATACTGATTCAATCAGTATGCTCAGCAAATCATCAGAGAAGTTGGATTCTATGAAGACGAATTCGGTATCAGGATTAGAGGAAGTTCTATTAACCACCTGTGATAGGCAGATAACACAACCTTGCTTGCTGAAAGCGAAGAGGACGTGAAGCACCTACTGATGAAGATCAAGGACCGTAGGCTTCAATATGAATTAAAACTCAATGTACAGAAAACAAAAATCCTCACAACTGTATCAATGGGTAACATCAATGATAAAGGGAGAAAAGATTGATGCTGTCAATTTCATCTTGCTTGGATCCACAATCAGTGCTCATGGAAGCAACGGTCAAGAGATCAAAACATGCAATTGCATTCAGTAAATCTGCACAAGACCTCTTTAACTGTTGAAAGGCAAGACCGTTACTCTGAGAGATCATGCACACCTGACCCAAGCCATGGTATTTTCAAGTGCCTCACATGCATGTGAAAGTTGGACACTGAATAAGGAAGACCAAAACAAACAAACAAAAACCCCATGCATTTGAACTATGGCGTTGGTGAAGAATATTAAGGTACCATGGACTGCCAAAAGAACAAATAAATCAGTCTTGGAAGAAGTAGAGCATGCTCCTTAGAGGCAAGGATGGTGAGCCTTCATCTCACATCCTTTGGACATGGTGTCAGGAGAGACCAGTCCCTGGAGAAGGGCATCATGTTGGTAGAGTGGAGGGGCGTGAAAAAGAGAAGAGCCCGTGACGAGATGGATAGACACCCACCGTGGCTGCCAAGAGGCTCAAAATAAGAACCCTTGCGAGGACCGGGCGGCAGCACCGGGCGGGGTTTTCGCTTTTCTGCACAGAGGGCTGCTATGAGCCGGAACCGACTCGGCGGCACCAAACCACAACAATACGAAACGCGTTTCATCTACTTGGTTAGCTAAAGAGGCTGATTTTTTTCCCCCTTTTTGTGATCCCTTTAGCAGACTGCCTTTCATAATCAGGTTGCAACTAAAGAGATCACAAAGTTGATCATTAACCCTTCACAATACTGTTTCTTGGGTTGGGAGCAGATGTTATTTTTTGATGATAGAGCTTTCAAAAAGGAACCATGGCATTAAACGAGAATGGATCCTTCTTCCCCACCCCCCAACTCCCCATGAACTTTTTGAAATCCCTTCGGATTTCCTTACCACTAACCTTTTGTATATGTTCAAAGCGTTCCCTAATAAAAACTTAAAATATATCAAGAGAACACCTGGACTCAAAATGTCAGGGTCTATTAGCTGTGGGAGCTGGAAGCCACTGTCTCTTAAATCCCCTGATGCTTATCATTCTCATCTGAAAATGGGAATGCTAATCCCTAGCTCACTGACCTGTCGTGAGGAACGAAATGGGATCCTAGGTTTGCATCTTTGGGAAATACAGCTCTTATAACCCATCAGAGTTTTTGCAAACGTTAAGGCAGCACAGTGTCCTCTCTCCAGGATCCTCTGGGGACAGAGATGAACGGCTACATTGTAAAAGCAGAGCTGGCTGGAGGGCTGGATGCATCCAGACTCTAGGAATTTCTGTTTTATCCTAATTCATATAGCATGTTGCTTATTATATACTGGCCCTTTCCTCCCAAAACAGAGTGTGTCAGGGATATCTGCAATACATTCAAGTTCTTTACCATGAGTTGTGTATCTCACGTGCTACTTTTTTCCCAGTTACTCATTACTTCCTCTTGAACAGGTAGCAAGCAAATTTACAGGAGACTGTATCAACTAGATAAAGCAAAACCACATTGCATCAATGTAACCTACATCAGACTTGGCTAAAAATATCCCAGGTGCCTTCAGGAAAGCAGATATGAAATCTTTCAACATTAATGCTTCATGGCCAATGAAAGGAAATAAACACGTAGCTTCCTCAGAGGTTCAAGTCTAACTAAACACAAAAGGAAATTTGGCCCCTTCTCACTTCAGTGTACTGAATGGTTAGGAGGGAGCCAGGGTGATGTTTCGATAATGCAAGTCTGATGGAGTCACTTCCCCTCTTTTCAATGGCTGCCCTCGGCCTCCAGGAAAAAGTCCAACTCCCCAACAAAGACTCCAGCCTTGTTTCTTCCCTCCTCCCAGCTCAGCTTCGCCAGTCCTGGCTGCACCTCCCACTCCTCATTCTCTTAGCCCTTTTTCTTGAAATCCTGCCTAAATCTGCACAATCTCTTAAATCTGCCCTCTCCCTCCATTTCCCGCTGTGACTGTCCCCTAGATCAGGATTTTTCTTTCTTTCTTTCTTTCTTTTTTACAACCTTTAATCCCCTCAGCTCCCCAAATAGGATAGATTGCTTTTTCTGATTATAAAAGCAATTCATGCACACAAATAAAGAACGGGACAGTGAAGAAAGATATAAAAGTCCTCCTTTGATCCCATGACAGATTAAAAAACAAAACTTATCTTACTAGTTAGGAGTTGAACTACGAACAGCAAGATTGGCGTTTAAAACTCACCCGCCGCTCCATGGGTGAATGAGGCTGTCTGCTCACGTGGAGCTTTACAGTCTCGGGCTTCCTGGTCCATAGAGGTAGAGGCCAAGGGACTACGTGGCTGAGAACAAAAGAAACGGGACTGGTGGCTCAGGAGAGGTGTTGCAGTAGACCAGTGGCTCCCAACCGTCCTCAAGTTGCGCGACCCTTTCATACAGTTCCTCACGTGGTGGTGACCCCCAGCCATAAAAT
>NW_022109491.1:12106946-12108344 GCF_000313985.2 Echinops telfairi
TGGGGTGCCAAGCCCTGGCCCCAAAGTCTATTTTTGGTATTCCCTGAGGACTTCGTTGCTCTGTTCCCCTTGCTGTTCTGTTCCACACCCTTAGTGTTTTGCCTCTGTGTGGTGGCATCAGATGGGGCGGAATTCCTATACTGTGTCTCCGGTGTTGTCCCCTGTAGGGCTATGGGTCAGTGAGGGATGTCATGTCGTGTCTCACAGTGGGGACGGCCATATGGTCCTCTCTGGATTGGCTGCTCTGAGCAGGAATATCATCTTCAAGACTTGGTGGGCCAGGATGTGCTCCACTCTCCTTCCCTCCCCCTTCATTTGCTCCTGTGTGCTCTGGTCAGACATGTTCCTCTCCTGGAGCTGCAGATTCAGTGCCATCCTCTGAAATCAATTGTTCTGGGGGGAGGGGCAGATGTCCATGTAGTTGGGATTGGGGCTGGCCCCTCATATTTTACACATTTCTGGCCAGTGAATTGCTGAGGTGAGGGGACAAAACCTAGGAAAGCAGGGAGAGGCAGTGACTGTGATCAATTCCCCCTGATAAATCCAGGACAATTGGGAGAATGTGAGTTGTAAGCAAGACTTTTTATTTGAATCAGCAGTGTTTAAGTATAATCAGTTTTGGTATACATTTATCACTGTATACTTTGATTGTTTCTAAGGGTCCGAACAGTGTTTGGAATGTTATTTGAACCCCGCATGGTGTCAAATAGACCCCTCAGCTTTCTCATTTGTTGAATAAGATTGGTAACGAGTGGTCAGTTAGAAAGTAGATGCTAAGATAATGAGTTATAAAATTATTCTTTGGTGTACTCTCTTTTCTCTATGTACTGTGTCTTATGGCTTTGTGTAAGCACTCACTTGCCTATGCCAAGAAATTTGGAAGATAGCTACTTGGCCAACAGACTGGAAGAGATCTATATTTGTATCTGTTTTTAAAAAAAGGTAATTAAAAGCAAAACAAAAACAAACAAAAAGTAATTCAACAGAATGAGGACGTTATCAAGCCATGTCATCAATCTCACATACAAATAAAATTCTGCTGAGATCATTCAAAAAACAGTTGCCGCAATACATAATGGGAAGTGCTAGAACTTCAGGCCTGATTCTGCAGAGGAAGTGGCTCAGGGCTGTCATTGCTGGAGATGGAGCTGAGCTAAAAACAAAGCCCCAAGAAGATGTTTACTTGGGTTTTTTGGCTATGCAAAGACACTTGACTGTGTCAAGCCTAACAAACTACAGATCGCATTGAGCAGAATGGGAATTCCAGAACACTGCACGGTGTGCATGTGGCACCTGTCTACCAACCCAGAGGCAGTTACGAGCAGAGAACAAGGACAAGTGCATGTTTCAGTCAGGAAGGCGGGCCAGGGATGTGTCCTCTCACCTGACTTAGTCCTC
>NW_022109491.1:12108952-12113660 GCF_000313985.2 Echinops telfairi
TCTGGTCTAACCAGGTTTGCAAGGTAGAATTGGGATCGTGATAGTTGTGTGTGTGGGGGGATTAAATTTAATGTAAAGAAAACAAAATTATCCTCAAAACTGGACCCCATGGACAGCATCATGATAAATGGTGACAAGATTGAAGGTGGCAAGGATTTCATCTTGCTTGCATCCACATTTAGTACTCATGGAAAGAGCAGTCAAGAAATCAAGCAATGTTTTGCATTGGGATAATCTGTTTAAGACTTGTTGTCTACAGCTGTGGGTCCTTGTCCTACTTGATAATCAAATACAACAGGCTCTGTATGCCAAAGAGAGATTATGGTGTCTGATTAGATAAGAAAGGTGGGGGGGGGGTGTCTCTGGACAAAATGCTACTGTCCTAAGGCATTCAACTCTGGACCATAACCGACTAAGGATAGCTTTGAGAAGAACAGGAATCCCAGAACACTGCATTGTACTCCTGTGGAACCTATACATGAATCAAAGAAGGGAATCCTGTATGGTTTAAAATCAAGAAGGGTATGCTTATGGCTTACAGCTTAATGTAAAGAAAACAAAATCCTCACAGCTGGACTAGTAGGTCACATCATGATAAACAGAAAAAAGATTGAAGTTGTCAAGGATTTTGCCTTGTTGGGATCCACAATCAATGCTCATGGAAGCAGCAGTGAGTGTTAAGGGGTCTGCAATGGTTTTCCCCTGTTCTTGCTCCTGGTGCTGAAAGAATTTCCGCGCAGAAGCACTTTTGTAAATCCAAGTTACTTTTAAGAGGGAAGGGGAGTTTCGGGTACTACAGCTTCAGATAGTACCTGCTATCTCCGGGAAGCGTGCAGTACAGGGTGGGCCGTGGGAGAGTTGGAGACTGAAAATAGCCGCTCCGAAGGCTCGTGTTTGCCTTCCTCGCCTCTACGCCTTAGAGTCTAAGCCTTAGAATCTAAGGAGTATTCTTAAATAGGCACGAAATTAACAGTTATTCGTATTTATTATATCCCTAGAATATTATATTTATTTACTATATCCCAGGAATATTATATTTATTCCTATTGACTATATCCCAAGAACATAATAAATACTGCTTCGTATTATTTATCCGTGTCAGGGAATCGTCATAAATTCTAAGTGGATAGATACCAAATCGCTTTTGAGATCTGTTCTATTACCCAGAACCCCACACACAATAGTAACTAGTGAATGTAGAGGCGGATGAAAGCTTCGCAACGACCCCAGTGGGCAGGTTGAGCCGCGTCTTCCCTCCCGCGGAAGCTGGCTGAGCCCCACCTTCCCGCCCCTAAGGTAGAGACAATGTTTCCCCCTAAACCCACCGGTCCCTTTAGCTCCGCCTTCCCCTTCCGGCAGAGGAAATGTCTGGACGGCAGTGGGTTGGGCTTAGTCCCCTCAGCCAATGGGAGCTCGACGTGGGGCGGGGCCACGCAATGACGCCGTTGCGTCGACGCGGGCCGGGCGCGTTTCCGGTCTCAGAAGCCCTCGCGTTTCGGAGCCTCCTCAGCTGGCAGTTAACACCGCGCCTGAGTCCTGCTGACCGCCCACGTCCATCTCCGGCGGCACCATGGGGGCCGTGCTGGGCATCTTCTCCCTCGCCAGCTGGGTGAGTGCCGGGCTCTAGTGTCCTGCGTTCTTGGGGAAGGCGGGGAGGGAGCCCTAAGCCCAGGCCGAGAGAACCCCAGCCTCGGAAGCCTGTGGGGCGGGGGCCAGGCCCTGGCCTGCACCACGTCTCGGGGGGCACGGACCCCCGGCTCTCCGGCCGGCGCCCAGCGGCTTCCTTGCAGTTGGTCCCGGAGTCGGCGGCGCGGCTTCCTTTGTTTACATTTCCGATCGCCCCGCCCCCGCAACCCTTTCCGGCCCTGGGTTCCGGGGAAGCTGGTGGGGGTGGGGGGCTCGCCGGTTCTTTGGGGATGCGCGTCTCTAAGGCGGCGCTATTTAATTTGAGGTGTCTTGAAACATATTTTTTATCGCCCAGCGCTGAACTTTGGCCAGAACTGGCTGTGTGGTTGAGTTGGATTCTTACCGAGGCCTGTGGCAAGGGAAGGAAGGCCTTGTGGATGATTAACCAAAATTGGAAGCTGTGGGCTGGGCATTAGGGGTCCCCGACCGTGTCGCTTAATATGAGGCACTTACCTTCCTCGAGGGAGGTTGTGAGGTTAAAGGGGAAGATGCGTCAAGCCGCAGAGAGAACTGTAAACGCCGGTCCTTTAAAAAAAGAACAAGATTTCCGGATCGATAAGGGTCTTCAGACCCGCTTCAGGGAAGCAAGGCAAGATTCCCAAACGTCCTTTCCTCGTCCTAACTTTCCAACCGGTAGGAGCAAGACTCAAGCCCACTCCACCACCCTTTGTTGCGGGTCAAAAAGAGTATCTTCAGTTCTTCGAGAATGTTGGACTGGAAGCAAAAGGACGTCACATCAGTAGAGGGTTCCTTTAAATGTTACTTTCCACTTTGTTTGATCGACTCCATCGCAAACTCATCTGATAGAACCATGTAGACACAACAGTTCCTGAAGATATTCTCTCTCTGACCATCTGCTGAGCGAATTGTCTTTAATATTCCACTATGTTAAAAGAATTCTGGTCTGACCAGTATTGTTGATTTATTATTTTTATGTTTTGAAGTCCACTAGTCAGCAAAGTGGACAGGCTTTTAGAAGGTCATTAGATAATGTCTTGCTAATTTGAAACAAATATACCTTTGGATTATTTACAATGCATTTTGCCTTTGACCTATCTTATTTTTTAGGCAGCTTTTTTGGGATCTCTGAAAGAGCTGTTTTATAATTGTTTTTGTAGGAACCCAGCTGAGCAAAAAGGATTCCATTTTCTTCTCTCTACTTAACTCTTGTCAGCAGTTGGCTGTCCTGTGTCCGCCCTCCCTCCCCAATATCCTGACAGACCTTGACTCTCCAAATGCTTGCCCAGTTAGCAAGAAATGTATTCCATCCTACCAGACCTTGATGTACTACCTGCAGATGTTCCTCCTAGCCCCTCCATGTGTCCTACCTGTCCTATAAGCCAAGACTGCAACTGTCTGCATGTCTCCCCCGCCCACGCCTCCTTAAGCTAGCCCTCTGTCATTAACTATAAAAATCATTTCCTTTCTTTGTTTTGGGTTGAGCGCTTTCCAGGCTCTAGCCTCCTCTCTGCCCAGCTTTTAAATAAAGGCTTATTAAACAGTGTGATTTAACCTCAAGTGGAATAGAACCGTTTTTAACTGTGTTCTGCTTAGTTGAAACAAAAAACACCAAACTCACCACAATCCAGGTCATGCTGACTCAACAGCAAGCCTATAGAGTTGGGTAGAACTGCCCCTGAGAGTTATTGAGACTGGAGTAGAAAGCTCATTTTTTCACCCACAGTTTCAAACTGCTGACCTTACAGTTAGTTAGCAGCAGCCCAATGTGAAACCACTGCACCTTCCGGGGTCCTCAGTTGAAACAAGGATTGGAAATAACAGCAGTGCCTTACAACTAAATCTAATTCATTCTTTGCTGTGTTGAGTTTGGGAGAATTACAGTCTTGGAACTCCTTGGACATTTCCATGCTGTCCTATAGGGTCCCTGTGAATCAGCATTGAATTTATGGCAGTGGAATTTGTTTTGTGTTTTCTTTTTATGCCTCGTTACTGTAGAATGCGTTTGGAATAGAAGATGTAAATTCAGTTTCTTAATGTTTATTATGGAAGCCCATGTTTTAAACTCGGGCCCTGAGCAAGTCTGAGACCGTGTGAAGACAGGTAGGTGAGCATTTTCCTCTCAAGGGAAGGAAATGGTAGAGAGCAATGTCTTGTGAGTTTCACAAAAGCAAAAATTAGACTGTTGACCTGCAGTTCAGATGTAAGGACCGCATGGCTTTACTCTTTACAAACAGTTTTATCCCACTCCCCATGCTTTGAGTAAATACTGAGTGTTAATTAAAGCATTGACTGCCCAAGCGGCGGTTCAAACCCACCTACCATTCCATGGAAGAAAGATGATGTTGACCGCTCCCATAAGGACTGACAATCTCAGAACCCCTTTGGAGGGTCGCAGTGAGTTGGGATTGACTCGATGGTAGTGGATTTTCCCTGTTTCACCACTCGTGGTGTCCTTTCTTATAAGTGCACATACTGCCGTCCAGCCCATCCTGGCTCTATAGGACAAGGTAGCGCTGCCCCCAGGGGTTTCTGAGGCTGTAACTCTTGGCAGGAGTAGAAATCCTCTTTTTCTCAAGAAACAGCTGGTGGTTTTGAACTGCTGACCTTACGGTTAGCAATGGTATATAATCACTATACCTTCAGGGCTCCTAGGAATATGCCAGTGAACCAGACAAACAAAAATCCCTTCTTAGTGGAGCTTCCATTTGCGAGGGACGTGGCAGGTCATACAAGAACTACAAAGTGTGTTAGAAGTAGGTCCTGTGGCAACAATAAAGCTGGAAGTCCGGGTGGGAGGTAGGATACTGCAGCTTATGGAGTGGATGATAGAGTGCATAAGGTGACTGAGGAAGGTGCCAGCTGAGGGAAGACCTCAAGGAAGTGACAGAACCAGGGCCATGCTCCAGGTGAGGTGCTGTGTGTTCAGTAGGAACAGCTGAGCTCAGTGCACCAGAGGGAGGAGGAAATAAGTCAGGTAGGCAAGAGGCAAATTCTTTAGATCCCCCTTTGAGTTAGTTAATTATGCAACCTGGCCGATAAACACGTGTGGGGCTAATTGAAA
>NW_022109491.1:12113980-12116913 GCF_000313985.2 Echinops telfairi
CAGTCGGCATCATTGCCTCTGTTTTGTGAGGTGGAGGATTTCATGGACTGGTGTTGGGTTAATGGGTTAATGTTGGACTTGTGGGCTTGGGCAGCATTGGGTTGGCATGTTTTCGTGATGCAAACTTTCTTTACATAAAACTCTCTTATACATGAGTTGCTGTGGATTTGTTTCTCCAAAGTACCTAGACTTATACACCATTTTAGGGCTTTGTTGGCCAATTTAAAGGTTTGGGCTAAATAATAGATAATAAATAGAGGAATCTATTGCAGGATTTGCAGAGAGGAGAGATGTGATCTGATTTATGTGTTTTTAACTTGACAAGTGCTGGTTACTATATGGAAAATAAACCCATTACCAGCAGGTATGATCATATTTAATGGCTGTGAAAAGTGGTTGGATTCTGGGTATGTTCATGGATAGAAGTGTTCTGCTAACAGTAGATGAGGTGTAAACAGGGAAGGCATCAAGGATCACTCTAAGGTGTCTCTTCAGCAATTGAAAGAAGCTTATCGTTGCCCTATTGCTCTTAATCTTGTTTTTAATGTTACTGCAAATCTTCATATTTGTGTGTTTTTAAACAACATACCAAATCTCCCAGTGACTTTTCTGGTCCCTCTTTGTTCCCATCGCCACCCAAGTCAACATCTGTCCATCCCCACTCTGTTACTTCCCTTCCCCGCCCACCCCAGTCTGTTCCTTTTGGTAAAAGATAACCTTTTCTTGATTTTTGAAAAAATTGTAATAGTCTCACAATATCTGTCCTTTTGTGATTAATTTCTCTCCATATAATATCCTTCAAATCCGTCCATGTCAGGAAGTGTGTCATAGTTTCATCATTCTAAGGATGTGAAGTGTTCCATTGTGTGGGTATACCAAAGCTTGTCAACCCCTTCTTCCAGAACCATTCTTCATCGATGGGCATTTCGTTGTTTGCATCTTCTTGCTGTTGTGAATCGTACCACAAAGAACTTGGGTGTGCCTTCCCACTGCTTTTGTGATTACACACAGCGAAGCTCTCACCAGATACTAGAGCTCGATAATGTCAGGCATTGTTCTAGGTCTTGACATCCTCTCATTCTTCACATGTTAACCCTGTTTGGGCAAGTGGTATTGTGCCTGTTTTTACAGATGAGAAAACTTAGCCTTTTTTTTTTAAATCATTTTATTAGGGGCTCATACAACTCTTATCACAATCCATACACACATCAATTGTATAAAGCGCTTTTGTGCATTCATTGCCCTCATCATTCGCAAAACATTTCCTCTCCACTTAAGCCCCCAGCATTAGGTCCTCATTTTCCCCCTCCCTCCCGAGAAAACTTAGCCTTTAAGAAGCATAGCAGCTTGGGCCAAACCATACAAAACTGGTAAAACCCACATGTGGCACTACCTATTAAAAAAGCAGAGATAGTTCCTAAGGGCCAGCCTGTGAGACTGGGCTGCCCCAGTGGTTCCAGCTGCAGAATTCCTGTCTTGGTGTGGCGTGATGACCTCACCTATTACAGCAACACAAGCAGTTCCTTAGCCATATGGAAGAGTGACTCACAGGACATCATTCAACTGTGCTCAGGAGCTGATTTTAGCTGAGTCCGGGTATCTCTAAGCATCTTGTTTTTAAATGATGCTCTCTGTGTGATAGTTACCAACATTTATTGGGTACTTAATTGTGTTTTAGACAGTGTCTTGAGTGCTCATTGAATGTAGCAGCAGCAGCTATGACTGAGCCTTACAGATGGAGAAATAGGTTTAGATCATGTACATTGGCAGAGGCCAGGTCTGGCTCCAGTGTCTTATGCTGTTAACCACTTATTCTATCGTTGCACACACCCCCGCCCCCCCCAATTATATTCTCAGTTGAAACCTTTCAAAGTTTAATTTTCACTGGACTTTATATTTAGACTTCTCTTGCCACACCTCTTGTCATGAAGGAGTCAGCTAAAAGCCTCCAATGTCCACGGTGTACTTGTTGCAGGTGCCATGCCTCTGCGGTAGTGCGTCATGTTTGCTGTGTGGCTGCTGCCCCAGTAGGAAGAATTCTACTCTGACCCGCGTCACCTATGCCATCATTCTCCTCCTGGGCACTGTTGTCTCCTGGATCATGCTGACTGAATGGATGGAAACGCATCTGAAGAAAGTAAGTGGGAGAATTCCTTGACTTGACTGGTTGCGTTGTGAATTTTTTTGTATTTTTCCAAATAGTAGATCTAGTTGATGTGCAATATAATTAGTGACTTCTTTGCCATTAGGAGACCCACATCAAATTCAGTGTAATTGTTGGGATCTTGCAGTGCTTGTGGATAATCAGAAAGCAGAGTGTGTAGCTGAGTCCTTTCCAGAAATAAAGGTAGTGAGGGTGCACATCTTGAGATTCTGATCTGGCAATTCACAGAAAGGCTGTAAGAATGCCCTGCACCATTTCTTTCTGATGTGTTGACAATGTAAACAGCACAGCTAGACTAGCCTGGGCCTTTAGAAGGAGGAGGCAGTTAAAGCTGGAGAGTCACGGACCACCTGGCAGTTGGCCTGCTCCGTTCTATGAGTCCAGGTTCTCCTACATTGGGGCAATCTGTGTTGAAATGTGAATGATCCCACAGGATTGAAATGACTCTCTTTAGATTCCTGGATTCTGTGACGGTAGCTTTAAAATCAAGACGACTGATGCCACCCAGGAGGAGAAGGACTGTAGCGTGCTGGTCAGCTACAAAGCTGTGTACCGGGTCAGCTTTGCCCTGGCCATCTTTTTCTTCAGCTTCTTTCTGCTCACGTTCAATGTAAGGACGAGCAAAGACCCTCGAGCGTGGGTGCACAATGGGTATGTAGGGTTCCTTACTAACTTGGTATGTTGGGTATGCCTTCTCTCTCGGGCACTTAGTGTTGCCCTTCTGTGCCTCATTTTTTAATTTAACATCTATCAGATGGCTCAGACACTG
>NW_022109491.1:12117911-12152661 GCF_000313985.2 Echinops telfairi
TCACCAGGAGAAATAAGCCTGATCATGCTGGTATGCTATTAGGCTTCACTTCTGAATTTCAGAAATTACTTTTTCTCAGTCTCAGAAAAGCACTCTTCTGTGTTTCATAGGTTTTGGTTCTTCAAAATCGCCGCCCTTATTGGGGTCATGGTTGGGTCTTTCTACATTCCTGGCGGTCATTTCACCACAGGTACGATTCAGTATTTGGGGAGTTAACAATGGAATCTAGAGCAGCAGTTCGCAACCTGTGGGTCATGACCCTTGTGGGGGTCGAATGACCCTTTCCTAGGGGTCGCCCGATCCATAACAATAGCAAAATTACAGTGATGAAGTAGCAACAAAGATAATTTTATGGTTCGGGGTTACCACAACATGAGGAACTATATGAAAGGGTCACAGCATTAGGAAGGTTGAGGACCACTGATCTGTAGGTTGTGTGAGTGATGGGATTAAACGATGCTTTCATTGCTGATATTGCAGTACTGTGTGTGACATGACATGCTATCCAGCTCTGTGACTTGGTACTAAAGGGATGGGTTAATGCCAAGAGGTATGCACCCCCCCTACTGCTCAGCTTTGCTGGCACTGTATGCTACACTTTCACTAGTGTTGTAGAAGTTTGCCTGCTCACTTGCAGTGCTAAGTACAGAGCTTGAAAAGCTAAGGACTGGCAATTCTTGCATTCCACTCTTGGCTTAACCTGTTTGCTTTAACATGGCATCGAGTGATGTCTGTGGATTTCCATACCGATTTCCCTCCTCTCAAGTAAAAGACAAGCTGTTAATAGCATTTGGAATGTCCTTTGGCACAAGCTAAAACAAAATTTAAAAAGTGAAACCCAGCAGGGGAAAAAAAAAAGAAACCCCGCAGGACACTCTTGCTCTTCTTGTGGAGACAGAATCAGTCCTTACTGTTCTCAGTTGAGTTTAAGTCTCTTTAGAGTATTAGACAATAAGATTCTGAAATGTCTCATCACCTCTTTGTTACAGTCCCAATGACAGGGTGGAGGGCACAGAGGGGGCTTGCTCAGGATTCACAGGGTGCCCCTGACAGCCATCTCAGGGTTTGGGGTACATAGTACGGCCTGGGCCCCTTGTCCCATGCCCTGAGGCCAGGTGACCAGGGTGAGGGGTGGCTCCATAGGGCTTTTATGCTTTTCCCTTGTTGAGTTTTGTATCATAATTTTTATATTGTCCCCAAGTGTCAGAAGTATGTGTTTACCAGGAAGGCCAGGTTCTGAGCCTGCCCCAGCACTACTGCCCTGCCCCTTTAGCCCAGGAGGCCTTGCCAGGCTTTATGCTCATGGGAACACCTTGTGCCTGACCCTACCAGTACCAGTAAAGAGGCTTATTTAAAAAAGCCACCAAAGATGATCCTGAAATGTGACTCCTGTGCTAAAGAATAACTCTGTTCTCTTGGTTTGTAGCCTGGTTCATTATTGGCATGGCGGGGGCCTTCGTCTTCATCCTTATCCAGCTGATGCTGTTGGTGGATTGTGTTCACTCTTGGAATGAGAGTTGGGTCAATAAAATGGAAGAAGGAAACCCAAGGTGCTGGTATGCCGGTAGGTACCTCAACTCGGCGAGAGTAAACATCCAGCGAGACCTGTTGATGGCTTATGTGCACCCCCCCCTTATGGAGTGCTTTTAAAACACAAACCTGAGTCAATTCGAAGTTGTTTTCTTCCAATCATTTGTTTTGGGATTTAATTAGATGCCTTTTTAGATCAAGAAAGGGAGTTTTTAAATTGTCATTGACTGGTATAGTCCTTGTTTTGAGTACCTTGTCTCCATGGGTGGGGGACACAGATGGATTCTACATAGGGGCTATCTCAGGCAGAGAGTGAGGAGAAGCTCTGGTTGGTTGGATTTTGAGAGTGTGACCCGAAATCTCCTAAGTGTCCTACTGACTGGTTAAGAGCACTTAGAATCTAGGCTGGGAGTAAGACTTACATGCTTTTTAGTGATTGAGAGGGACTTTGGACCCTGTGCTCATTAGAGGCAATGATCTAGTTACACCTCATATGGTGACTATTCTTCCATGCCAGTGAGTGAATCGTGCGTTTGACAAGTTGTCCGTAGACTGGATGTACCATAATTTATTTAGCCAAGTTGAAAAAAAGCCGGGGGGTGGGGGTATTTCCAGACTCCTGTTGAAAGAGCCTGTGAGCACATTACGAATGTTCCACAAAGCATCAAAAGAAGATGGAAAGAATACACGGAGTCACTGTACCAAAAAGAATTTGTTGATGTTCAACCATTTCAGGAGGCAGTGTATGATTAAGAGTTGGTATTAAAGGATGAAGTCCAAGCTGCACTAAAGACATGGGCGAAAAACCCCCAAGGTTCCGAGAATTGGCATTACTAATTGAGATGTTTCCACAAACAGTAAGCATTCATTCCTCTAAATCAAGAAATTAGGGAGGAAGATACTTGGCCAGCCAGCTAGAAGAGATCCTTATTTGTATCCACTCCAAAGAGATGCAACGCCACAGATGTTGACATAATCACGTGCAGCTAAAATGTTGATAGATGATTTTTTAAAATATATAATCGTTGGGGCCTCTTACATATATTGTAATACATCCATCATACCAAGTATGTAATAGATGATTTGTAAAAGGTTGCAGAAGTGCATAACAGAACTGCCAGAAATTCAGATTGGGTTCAGAAGAGGATGTGGAATGAAGGAGGTCATTGATGATGCTAGACGGGTCTTGGATGAAAACCAAGAATACGGGAAAGATGCGCTTAGCTGTGTCTTACTGACTGTGCGACTGTTCGACTGTGGATCATAATAAAGAGTAGGAATTCTAGAAAAATCGGAGAAGCTGGCCTTGGGTTTGGAGGAAGAGTCTTAATAATCTGGTGTATGCGGAGGACACAATCTTGCTCACTGAAAGGGAAGAGGATGAGAAGCACTTAGTGATGAAGATCAAGGATTGTATCCTTCAGTATGAATGACACCTGAAAATAAAACAAATCCTGACATCTGGGACAGTAAGCAGTATGACGACAAAGTGTTGAAGTTGTCAAGGATCTCAGTTTACTTGGATTCACAACACGCGTGATGGATTGCACTGGGCACACCTCTCACAGAAGATCTCTACTTTGAGGACTAAGGTGGACTTGCCTCAAGCCATGGCATCTTCAGTTTCATTAGATACATGCAAAAATTAGACGGGGAATGAGGAAGACAAAATTTATGTCTTTGAATTATGATATTAGAGAATATTGAGTAGATACGTACTTTGAGAAGAATAGGTGGTCTTGGAAGAAGTACAGCCAGCATGTCCCTAAGATGGGAAGATGGGCAAGATATGACAAAATACCCATTTATAAACTATCAAGGGCTCATGAGGGAGGGGGGAGCGGGGAGGGAGGGCGAAAATGAGGACCTAATGTCGGGGTTTAAGTGGAGAGAAAATGTTTTGAGAAACGATGTACAAATGCGCTTTACACAATTGATGTGTGTATGGATTGGGATAACAGTCGTATGAGCCCCTAATAAAATGTTAAAATGGTGATGGTGGGGTATCGGCGCACCCACACCGGGCCCGGCATCAGGAAGAACCAGTCCTTGGAGAAGGACCTCATGCTTGGTAGAGGAGGATTAGCTGGCAAAGAGGATCTCCAACAAGATGGATTAACACAGTGGCTGCAACAGTGGGCTCAGGCTTCACAGTGAGTCCCAGGATGGTGCCGGAGTTGGCAGTTTTCTGTTTTGTTGAACATCGGCTTCCCGTGTGTCAGAACTCTCACAGTAACGTGGGTTACGTACATTGTTGGTCATGACTATTATAATAGTCTCTATCACTATAAATGTCTACCCAACCCTTTAAGCCAAGTAAGTGATCCAGGATGGGAACTTTGTGGATTCTGGAGTTTAACATTGAGCCAACTCCTCATGCAACCTGAAACTTCAACTGGGGGATTCCTGTGACGTCACCGTAAATTATTGACTGCCGAAAAGTGAAATTATGCCTCTATTTTCATGTAAAGTAGAAGAAAGCTAATCTCCATTGTAAACATTTATATACTCGAGTATAAGCCGATCCAAATATCAGCTGAGGCACCTAATTTTAGCATAAGAATGTGCTGAAGACCTCGGCTGATTCACGGATGTGTGCGGTAGTTGTGTTGCCGTGACGGGCATTCAGGTCGGTTTCTCTGTCCCTCCACAGCTTTATTGTCTGCCACCAGCTTCCTTTACCTCCTGTCGTTCGTCTTTGTTGTGCTGTTCTACGTTTACTTCACCAAGCCGGATGGCTGCACGGAAAACAAGTGCTTCATCACCATTAATCTGGTCCTGTGCATTGTGGTTTCTGTCATATCCATTCATCCGAAAGTCCAGGTAAGGTTACTTGCTGCATCATTTCCCTTACGAATGGGTTTTCATTAACGTTGGCTCACCGCCCCAGTGACTTGAGACTTTAGAGTTCGTAGGAAGTACTTAACCCATGGGAATGATTCAGGAGCCCTGGTGACAGAGGGGAATCGAGTGAAAACAGTTGGCTTTGGTGTCTGGAAACAGAGTCCATGCTCTTGAGTGTCACCTGAGCTTTAGAAATAAACAGCTACCATCACTTCTCTGACAAATGAAAATGGAGATCTCGACGGAGCACTGGTCACCTAGTAGTGACACCCCAAGACCAGACACCGAGACTGTTCCCCCCACATGAAGGGATGAGCACATGAACGCCCTGTGGGATGCACAGGTACCTCCAGGTTCGGAAATGCCTCGAGAGCCAATAGAGCCTGGTTCTTTCCCAGTCGAACAAAAAAACAGCAAACCATTTGTTATCTGCCCGCTGAATGCTGAGCTCACTGGAGAAACCACTCCTTGCGCTCCCTGGGACATTGTCTTCCTTTGGATTCCGCAGGAACACCAGCCTCATTCTGGCCTCCTGCAGTCCTCCTCCATCACCCTCTACACCATGTTCCTCACCTTGTCAGCCATGTCCAGTGAACCTGGTAAGGGAATTCAATAGCACATGTATTTGATGAACAAAAGGTAGGACACTGCCCGTTGCGTGGGTGAAAAACTAGAGCTTAGAGCAGAGATCCTCAAACTACGGCCCGCCGAGGACATTTCTTTATCCGGCCCGCTGGGTGTTTTTGCCCTGTTTGTTTTTTTACTTCAAAATAAGATATGTGCAGTGTGCATAGGAATTTGTTCATAGTTTTTTTTTAAACTATAGTCCAGCCCTCCAACGGGTCTATTTAAAAAGTTTGAGGACCCCTGGCTTAAAGGAAGGCAAACAAAACAAAGACCACTTATCTGTACCTTGTGTCTGCGTGCTCACAGATACCTTTCCAGTTTCATGCCCATGCCCATTCACAGGTGACGCGTGGCCTAGCCTTTCTGCTCCTGGATTCAGCATGACTAGTTAAGAGTTGCTGTAGCCCTTTGGTAGTGTTGCTCTCATTGTAGGCACAAGAGAAACAGTTGGAGGTACCCTCCTTTTGTAGAAACGTAGCATGGGTTCTCAGCATGTTCTATGGACCCCTTTTAAAAGTAAATGGTTATGGAGCCTCCAGTGATCACTTCATATTCAGTGTGTCCCTTCTAACTGTGCAAATGAAACTCGGGAGACACTATGGCTCAAGCCTTGGCCGAACCAGAACCCACCAGTGAGACCATGCACCCAGTGACATTAAGAGCGGGGTCCTGGCGCTTTGATGGACAGTCTGCTGTTAGGCCGTTGCTTTTTCACTTCTACAGTCACTGGGTCCACCACAAACAGGGGACTGACTGCTGAGTATGATAGTCCTGTTTACCATCCAGACCACCCCGTCCCCCCCTTGGGTGGAATGGGATGAGCTAGAACCAGGCTCATGAATAAAGCATCACTTCTTGTTTCCAGACGATTCCTGCAAACCCAGCCTGCTGAGCATCATCACACACATCACTGCGTCAGCCTCGGCCCCTGGGAATTCATCTACTCCAAGCCCTACAGTTGCTCCATTAGCAAATAGTGGGCCTTACCTGGATATCCAGAGCTGCATGGGGCTGGGAGTCTCTGTTATCTGCATTGTGTATTCTAGGTAAGTTAAATGTGCTTACATTAAGATTCTCATGAAGGCTCTTGATCATTGGAGAGGATATTTGAACAACTGCAGGATTGTCTACATTAAAAGCTAGCATCTGGTCAACCCACAGGTAGCCAGGATTGCCAGTTGATACCCATACTGCATTATACTGAATCTAGATTTTTACAAGTTTTGCCATCTGAGCAATATTCAAGTTTCTCGTCCATGATTATGGGCTGTCTTTCCATCTAGTTTCTCAAAAAACAAAGCCCCCAAACTCAATGCTATCCAGTTGATGCCAACTCGTAGCTACCCTATGGGACAGGGTACAACTACCCAGTGGGTTGCCCGGGAATAGAAAGTCTAGTCTTTTGTCCTCCATCCAGCTAGGTGGTCTTTAGTTCTTCCAGTGTTGTATAGGTGTCAGTCTACAAGTCTTACTTTTTGTTAGATTTATTCCCAAGAATTTTTTGAAACTATTATAAATGGAATTGTTCTTTAATTTTTGGATTATTAATTGCTAGATTTTCTCTATAATCAAGATCAGGTAATCTACAAATACCGTTTTACATCTTTTCATTCTGAATTCCTTTTGTTTTCTTTTTATTTACTTATTTTCCAAACATTTTATTAGGAGCTAATCCAAACATCATTCCATTCCATAGTTCAGCCACATCAAGCAGTGTTGTACAATTGCTACCATAATCAATTTCAAAATATTGTCTTCCTTCTTGAAGTCCCTAATATCAGCCCCCCGCTGTGCTCCCCTCGGAGCCCGTATTCTAGTCTGTCTCTGTGGATTCCGCAGCCTGGGATTCATGGTTTCCTTTCCTTACCAGGAGCCTCCAGCACAGTGGAGAGCAGATGCTGGTCTTTTCTTCTCGACCTTAGAGGGAGAGTATTCAGGCTTCCCCCACAGTCTGTTAGGAGTGGGTTTTTCCAGGGACGTCCTGATCAGGCTGAGAAAGTTCCTTTTTGTTCCTTGTTTGTGGCCTGTTTCTAGCATGAAAGGGTGTTGGGTTTTGCCGAAAGTTTTTTTCTGAGACTATTAGACAATTGTTAGATACTGTCCTTTCTCTGCATTTTGTCCAGATAGACATTTAACACACCTTTACTGAATGTCTTCCTTGTGCTAGACATACCTGGATGACTTCAGGAGTTCTTTGCATAGCAAGAGAGACTCAGTATGATGAGTGTGGTGGCAGAGGGGGCTCTGGGGATTTGAGGAGTGTCTCCTAAGCCAGGGAGAGTTTTCTAGAAGAAATGCCACATAGAGAATTTAAGGATGAGTTTCGTAGCTTCTGGGGTCAGAGCTCTTCCATACTAAGCATAGGAGAGACACTGAGGCTTTGGGCCTGGGCATCAGAGCACAGTGTGTGTTGTGGGGACTCCTAGATAATTACGCTCTCATGGAGTAGCTTAGGGGAGAGTCTTGTGACAGAGCAATATCCAGGACCTTAAGCAGGGCCTTCATAAACCCTTCAGCTTTCAGTCCCTAAGTAGGAACAGCTCAAAATAAAAACCTTAAGTCAGGCCAGAGGCAGCCGTTCATCTTCATGGTCCCTTTCTGATTCACCCATCTTCGGCTCATTTTCAGCATTCGCAATTCCAGTAAAAGCCAAGTGAGCAAGTTGACTTTGTCTGGGAGTGACAGCGTGATCCTCAATGACACAGCTGCCAGTGGTGGCAACGATGAAGAAGATGGACACCCTCGGCGAGCTGTGGACAATGAAAAGGAGGGAGTGCAGTACAGCTACTCTTTCTTCCACCTCATGCTCTGCTTGGCCTCCCTGCACATCATGATGACCCTGACCAACTGGTACAGGTAGGGTCACAGACAAAACCACCGGCCGACCTCTTGGGCTTTCTGTAAAATCTCCGTGTGTGTGGTCCTGTCCCCCGGATCCTTTATTCTTAACGGGTTCAGTGCTGGCTCTTCTGAAACAGTCCTTTGTCTTCGCCTCCGTTTAAAACCTATCCGGATTCTTTATGAAACTCTTGGAGGTGAAAGTTTACATAGAAAATTAGCCTCCTATTTAACCGTTTCTAAACTATTTGAACCATGGTGAGGAGCCCTGGCATTATGCTGGGTTACAATTTGGGCTTCTAACTGCATGGTTATCAGCAGTTCATGCCCACCATCTGATCTGTGGGAGAACGAAGAGGCTCTCGTAGATTGACAGCCTCGGACGCTCACATGGGCAGCTCTGCTCTGCCCCACAGGGTCTCTGAGAGTCAGAACCAACTTGACGGGAGCAAACAAGCTTTGCCATAAAGTGATGAGCTTTTTCATAATGTTATTGCCTCTTCGTGGTGGCTCTTCTGCTTCCACGGATCAGACTCCTCTCCCCTCCCTGGCCTTTCAGCTTGGTTGTAGAGTAAGTGCTGACTCGGTCTCACAGATGGGCTTATTTAAGGAGCACAGTACTTGCAGGTGACACTGGGTTGGCTGTTTTCTACTTGTGGGCTGGGTGAAGGTGTGCAGAGCACATCCGTTTCAATTCATATGCGTTTTACTTCATGGCATCAGTGGCAGTCCTCCCATTGTGAACATCACCTAGCCCCCTTCCTCCAGGTGTTTCCTAACCCTCTGAACTTTGTCCCTGGGCACATGCTGCCCTTTTGCCCTGAAACAGTTGACTGTTGTAAGGCGTGTGTATCTCCCTAGTGGTGGTGTTCCCCTTATAAGCCTGTCTTGTTCCACTGGAAATTGAGCCATCAGAGTGAGTTCCCTTCCAGACCTGAAAGGCACTAAGGGCCGGCTGGAATGTCAGTCGTGGGGCACTCATTCAGACCGGTCTTATTACCCACAAAACCAAACTCACTCATAGCCACCCTATAGAGGTGCCCCCCGGGTTTCTGAGACTGATTGTTAATGGGACTCGAAAATCCTGTCTCCTGAGGAGCTGCTAGTGGTTTTGAACTGTTGACCTTGCAGACACAGCATAACACTTACACCACCTGGGCTCTTAGGCTCTTAATGAGAGAGAGAGAGAGAGAAAATAAAAGAATAAATATGAGAATGAAAAAGAATGAGAATGTTGATTTTTTAGTGAACTGGTCCACTCCTGTTTCTCAATTTTCTGTGTGGCCATCCTTCATGGGAAATCATGCCAGTTGCTGCCCTCGGCTTTGGCCAAGGGTTGCTGATTGCTGTCCTATATCTGCCTTCATTACCTGACACTCTTTTCTCAGCCCGGATGCGGAGTTCCAAACCATGACCAGCAAGTGGCCAGCGGTGTGGGTCAAGATCAGCTCCAGCTGGGTCTGCCTCTTCCTGTACACCTGGAGCCTTGTGGCTCCCCTCGTCCTCACCGGTCGGGACTTCAGCTGAACCTGAGTGCCACCAAGACCCCTGCGATTCATAAAGGTCTCCTGCTGAAAGCTCATGTCCCTTTTATCGTTGCTTCAGTGACAAGATTCAGTGACTATGTCCCCGTTTACGTCAGATGGCAAGATGGAGTAGTGCTTGATCCGGGATCTTAGCTTTTCACTGCGTTGTACAGTGTGTCTGTTTGTAAGGCTATTGTACAGAAAGAAAGGTTTTGCATTTTAACATGAACTGCAGCTGTGCTGTGAAGAGAGTTCTTTATTCTAGATCTGTAGGTTTCCTACTGCTATGATTTCAAATGTAAGATAGACAAATATTGGGTATTTGAGGCTATCAGTAATATATTTCTATGGTAGTACCCTTCAGAAAGCATTTATCTGGCACGTGTTCTCTGAAAGCTCTCCCTGCGTACACTTGGGAGTGTGAGGGCAGGAGAGCTCCCCTGTCCCCAAAAGAGCGGTTGCCAGGTGGCTGCTACTTTACATTTTGAGTCTTTAATTTAGAAAAAAACAAAAAACACTGTGGCATCGGTGCTGCTTGATTTGAGTTCATGGCTTTGCTAAGTATGCTCCTGTCCCCAGACACTTTGTGGGCGGGTTAGTGAAGAGCTCCCTGGGAAAGCATTGCACTGCCAGTCTGTAATTCTTTGGTTATGAGTCTGTAAAAATCAAATGCATGTGGATTTACTACATTTGCACTCTAAAGATATTTGATTAAAATGGAAAGACTTTAAGCTTAAAGCCCCTTTTTTAAGTAGGTTTTTGGAATCAGTAGCCATTGTGTATTGATGGGATTGTAAGGGACAGGAGGGTTGTTGAGCGCCTAGCCAGTCGGTCCATTCTGTCTGCCGTGGAAGAGCTGCTTTGTAAGTAACATGGGCGTCACCGAAAGTTGCACTCACTGTTGTCTTGGTGGATGAGAAGCGAGAGGGACCGTCATGAAACTCATCTGCGAAGGGCAGCGTGCCTTGCTGCTCTCTAGACAAAAAGACTACTTGGGTGTCTTCCCTGCATCAGGCACGGTGAGGCTCTGAGGGTAGCACACACGGCACCGTCTGCCATGTTGGACTGAGAGTGCCGAGCAGACATGAGAGGAGACAGTGTGGTGGCATTCATGTGAGGGTTTAGAAATGAAAGTCTGTAGACTTAAAGACTGAGAGGTGCCTAGTCTGTCACGGTAAGCTTCCTGCAGGAGGGACCTCAAAAGCAAGAACGGTTACAAATTGGGGGTGGGAATGTGTCGGACGGGCAGGTGAAGCTGGGTGTGTAAGGCAGGGCAATTGGGGGCGGGGGTTAGTATAGCTAGAACGGGGAAGTGGGCAGAGACCAGATTATGGAGGGATTTTAAAACCACACTTGAGTGTAGACCTTGTGTGACCGGCCAAAGGGAGCATACTCAAAGTCGGCAATTGATCAGATGCATGGGGGGAGGTCGATTAGGGGGTGATGCTGGGCTAAGCGCCTAGGCAGTCGGTGTTCCGTTTATTTAGGAGCAGAAGGACACTCGGGTGGCGGCGGTCTTAAGAGTGGTATAGCAGGGACTGCATCCAGCGTACCCAATGTCTGGCTGTTGGACTGGCCGGCTGATATTTATTGAGTGCCCACTGCTTGGGCTTGAACCTCGGTGTTGCCTTCATTTGTACAATCGATGGCTTCGAGCCCTGTTTCCTGAAGTTGGTGATCTCATTCCCTGGGGGACACTGGACTGATTGGGTGGGTGGGGGGGGTGCTACAGAAGCAGATGCCGACACCATCCTGGATTACAGGCTCGAGCACAGAAGTGTTTCATTGCAGACTGAATCGTCTTTTTTGTTTCTTTAACCTAAAGTTAAAGGACGTTTGGTAAGCCTACGGGAACCTATGGCTTTGAGTAAATTTGCCAAGTGGGTCACACTAAGCATTCTGGCGAGGCTGCTCTTCTCAATATTTGCAAAAATGAGACACGACAGTATTAAAGGGCAAAGATGTTTGGCCAGACTTGGATGGAGCCTATAGTCAAGCTGTTCCTCAGAGAACTGAAGAGGTGGGAGGTGGGACAGGGCCGAGAGCAGGCAGGAGTGGGTCAGGGCCTGAGAAGCAGGGCTTAATAATGCATTGCTGGAACCAAGTTTTTGAAGCCAGTAAATGGTGTCAGGGTCCAGAGTGGAAGCATCACAACATTTGCGGGGCTGGCCGCAACTGGAGCTCTGCATTGACCCCTGTGGACCCAGAGGCCCCCTCTCCTCAGCAGCAGGACCAGTCAGGTGAAGACTTTACAAGTCCTCAGCTACAAGACACATAGTACTTCCACCCTGCACCCCCAGCTTCCTGTAACTCAAAATTAATGTAATTCTAACCTGTAAAATACATGTAATAAAAACCTGAATAAAGTGTTTATTTTTTTTCTCATGATAACTTCAATATTACTCTAAAGTTACAGTTTCTTAAGAGGTACTAAGGGGGCAGTGTGCCTGCTTGCTTGGTGGTTAAGAATGGGTAAAGCCTGCCTATTGGGAGTAAGCCCAATCTTACACCAGGCAGAAAAGGTCTTGTTTTACTTGGCCAGCGTTTTGAGCAAGGTCAGGACCAAATTTGGCAAAGCAGGGCAGTGTTTCGACTCATCCCATCTTCGATGAGCTGTCAGTGTGAGCTCCCTGGCTCAGAGGCCAGCTGGTGCTCTGGGGGACATCAAAGGCAACAGCTGGTCCCTAGCTTCAGCTGGAAGCATTCCGGTAGGCCCATGCCAGAGGGTTGGTCTTACTGGACCCTCAGTGAGTTGGGAAACAAAATTTATTTTGAGACGGGCCAAGAATGACCATGGTTTGGTTGTCAGTGCTTTTAATGTTCTAGACCAAAGTATAACATTTGGACCAGGGTCTATTTTTTTTTCCCCTCCCATGGCAAGCCATTGCTTGATGGCAGTTTTTCCTTTGGATGCAGATCTCAGATAACAAGCTTCTGCTTTTTAGGAACCGCTGCTCACCGCTGCTTTTTGCTCATTTGTTAGAGGAGCCCGGATCAGTCAGCTTTGATGTCCTGGACTGAAGCCACAGGAGGCCTAAGCTGCCAGGTGAAGAGTAACAATCTGTACCACATAAACAGCCACTTGCCCACAAGTAGCCAGCGAGCCAGCAGTACCGTAGTAAGGTAGGAACGATTCTCTCCCTTTGTGTGGTCGGACTGAGGGGTAGCGAAGTTAGTGCTCCGCCAACCTCACTTGGGAAGAGGCTAAGGAGAGCCAGGACTGCCTTCAGAGTTCCCGTTCCATCAGTCCCTGTTGTCCTGGAAAGACAGGAGGCACCACAGACATTTGCTGCCACAGGCTTGAAGGACTATCGACCGGTGCCATGGCCAGAGAGCACTGGAGAAAACTAGAAAACAAACCAGTACGTGCTGACTCAGAACATGGAAAATAACTCTAGGGCATAAGGGAGCCTTCTTGGTTCTCGGGACACCCCTGTGGTGGGAAGGATTGGAGATGTAGGCACCCTTTCTTCTCCCAGAGGAGCCACGGGCACACAGCTTCAGCATCCTGCTGTGACTCCCTCAGACACGGCTGACTGAAGAGCTGCTTAGGCGGCATTGTTTGGATTTTTGCATCATCAGAAGCAACAAGAAAAATGAACATCCTGTGATTCATCACCAGTACACCAGCCACCGCCCCCAGGAGGACCTGCCCTGTCTCCAGCGGGCAGTGTGTCCCTGCACACTGGAAGGAGAAACAGCCAAGTACGTGTGGGGTGATGCCATCAAGCCACACCCTAGCCACCCTTACAGCGTCGGCCTGCTTGTGGGTGCTTCTGGAGTGCAGTGTTTATTGCCAACTTTGGTCTGAGATGTGAAGAACTGTAATGCCTAACCTTCCACTACCCCAGAAGACAAGTCCTCTTGTAATGCAGCTCCTATTATGTGGGGGCTATTGGACAACATGGGTGAAACCAAGTACACCCTAATGTCAACCATTGAGAGGAAACGGCTGGGTTGGGCTTCTTTTTCCCTGTCCCACAGGGTCACGAGTTCGCTTAACCGACACCTTAAGGGGGAAAAAAGTGTTTCAAAGGAAAATCTTACTTAAAAGGTGGTTCAAAGTGAGTCATTGTAATAATGCCACAACGGTATCAGCACTCCACTCCCCAGTGAGGGAGCCGAGAATCAGCATTCGCAGACCCTGCCCAACGCTGAGTTCTGGAAGGCTGGCACACAGGAATCCGCACTGGATGCCTTACTGCTGACTCAGTTGGCAAACCCCTCAGGAGGAGGGAGTCGGTGCAGGCGGGGTGAGACGTGGGCAAGTGAGTTCAGGGATGGAGCTGGGGTTTGTACTAGGGCCGTTCTCCGCATCGTCCAGGAAGAGGCACACGTGTAGGGAATTGTGTGTGGCATCATGGGGACAGGGAGGAAGACGCCGGTGTCACTGGCTCACGTGGACGTTCCAGGGCGGTTTCTCCCTTGGTGCAATGCAGATAGGGAGGGTGGCTTCAAGGGACACCATTGCTGTGGCTGTCAAGTGCCCTGGGGTCTCCGAGCCCAGGGCTTGAGATCCTTGTGTCATCCCTCGTGACTCGGGCTGCTGAGTGACTCCCCAGGGCCACAGAGCAAGGTCAAGATGGGAGCCCAGCTCTCCTCGTTTACAAGCCTGCTTCTCCCAGTACCCCACTGCCTTGTATTTAGGGGAAACCGCATTTCTAGGTGTTTCTAAACTCGGCCGGAAATTCTCCCTGCAGACATTCCCAGGCTGCTCCTGAGGTTCACTGAGGTGGGGCTCTCCTGGAAGGCCATTTTATACCAACCCCATGTGGTGAGGGCCTTCATTTCCCCCCCAGAGGCCCTTGTTGAGCAACCTGGTCCAAACTTCCTGCAGTGCTGGACTGATTTGATTGCTGCTCAGCCTGACTCCTTCCTGCTCAGGCTGGAGGCCTGAGACTCGCAGCAGCACCCCGCTGATCTCTCCAGGCGAGTGTGGCTGGCCCTTTGTGAGCCCTTTTGAGACCAAGTTGTCTTCTGTTTGGAATGTTTTGTTGAAACCTTGTGTTTTCTAGTCAGGGAAGGAGTTTTGAGTGAAATGGGGTAAAATGTTTTTGAGGTAAGTGGGATTTTGATACAATGAGTGGAACACACAGGTCCTGAGTGGTCTCTGGTGTGCAGGTGAGTGGGATGAGGTCCATTTCTTCACATCCCATGGTTAGATAGCCCTTCCCCTCTGTGGCAGTGTACATGAAAAGTGGGATAGCAGCTTCCCATTAAACCCCAGAGGTGGAAAACTGTAGGTGGGTACTTTCTGTCCCATCGGTCACAAAAGCGTTAACTCACAGACACAACTTGTCAGGGGCACAATGGTAGAATTTAACCTCTGAAAAGTGGGGGCGGGGGGGGGCACGTGAGTGGACCATTTCTCTATTCCTACTTTCCCTCCCCCCACTCTTAAGTTTCTAGCCTCTCTTGGGGCCTAAGAAAGCTGGTTTTCCTATGTAGACAGATTTGGAACCCTCTAGCTGAGCCACCCCACTCTCCTCCAGGCCTTTCCTGCAGTGAGGTGCCACCCACCATGGGTCACACTACCAAGGTCGGAGGGAACTAGAAGCAGTCGGGTGTGCATGGTGGCCCTTGCAGTCCAGCCAGAGCCCTGAAGGACCCAGGGCCCTATCCAGGGTGAGAAGAGCTTTCCCTAGGATTGGCACGGATACAGTCAGTCAATGAATTCCCACCACCACCCTTTCCAGGCTTAAAAATAATAATAACATTGCTATAAATATGAATGGCTTGGTATTAACAGACTGGCCATTGAATTTTGTAGTAGTGTCTCTGCCCACGCGGCCTGCTAAATCTTAATGACTGCACAGAGGAGGATCATGATGTGAGTATCATCACTCCATTAACACCGGACATATATCCATGGAATGAATGCGAAGCAGGTCGAAGCCATCAGCTGGCCCACCAGACTGGATGCCTGGGCGACAGGGCGATTCTTGACAGGAGGTTCTAAAGTGCTGAAACAGCAGACATCCAGGCTTGCTGGACCCATGTACGTCTGTCTATCCACCACCTGGAGGGTGAGTCCATGGTAGGTTTTGGAAGGGGGATTGATGGTCCCAGAAGTGCCCCAGCAATCACCTGGCCTCAAGTTCATTTCCAGAGATCTCTATTTAAGAATCCCACACAAGGAGACCATGCCCCATTGCCAGGCTTACAATATAGCAACAGAGCATCAGGCTGGAGAGAGTCCACCCGGGAGCTTGGCCATCTCACCTGCCCTCTTAGACCTTCACAAAAGCAATCCTCTCCAAGTCTACCCATCACCACACCAGGCAAGTCCCGGGGTTGCCGCCCTCAGCTTCTGTAAGGACAGAGCTACATAGTGCCACATCCCTCTCAGAAAGGCCTGCGATGTGACCCAGAAAACAGGAGCGCGCCCCCCACCCCCCCTTGCAACTCTAGGTGATCTTCGAGGCAGGGAACCAGGGTCAGACACCACTCAGTCACGGGCCCAGTCTCAGAAGCAGCCAGATGGGCCCCAGTCACCCTTCAGCCCACCTCATTTTACAGATGAGAAAGGTCAGGCTGGGAGGCCTGTGTCTTGTCCAAAGTCACACATCTGCATCTCATTCCTAGGCCAGAATTCTACATTGGCCTGCCATCCAGTATTCCAGGTGTTGTAAAATCATCATATACTTCCTGCCTGGTTCGATTGAAAACCAGGGGTAAGGCTTGACGGGTTTGGGGAAACTTAAGTTTTCTGTTGCAAGGTTCTGCCTGTGAATCCCAGAGGGGCTTCCAAGTCTCTGGCTCCTGAATTGGATCAGCAAATGCTGTGCAGGTGGGGAAACTTGTATGGTTCCCCTCTGGTGCCAGAAGGTGAGTGGCCGGCCCTCTGGTGCCCGAAGGTGAGTGGCCGCATCTCACACTGGAAGTTTCCTGCTGAGCACCCGAGCTCAACAGTTACACTCATGCGAGAGACCCAAACTCCCAAAGGAGGAAGACAGGCGGGTGGTCTACACCCGGATGGATGACAGCCGGGAGGGCAGTTCCATCCCGTCACGTGGGGTCGACTCCAGGGCCCCCAACGTCCAGAGTGACCATCTCGCACAGGGCAGCGTGCTGACTGCCAGGGGCCCGAGGGACTTTGGCCCAATTTTGCCTTGCTTCGAGCTGCCTGGCCATCAGACCCAGCTTCCAGGTTAATGGGTTGCCCCTTGGAACGTGGTTTTCAAGTCTTCCGTGGAGTAATCCGAGTAACCAAGGGCTCTCCTCGTGCCTCGGAGGAGCACAGGGCTCGCGCCCAGGCTAGTAGCAGGAGGACAGCTGTGACTTCACGGCCCGCAGGGAGTCGTCACACTGCGCGTCGGCGGCCAGCCTCCCCGGCTGTAGGGTCTCCTCCGGGAGGCTGCCGCAGGTGGTCACAGGCTGGCAGAACTCCCTCACAAAGGCCTCCTCTGAGGCCAGCAGCACCTCATTCCAGGCAGCGATGTTCAGTGTACCGGCAGTGCCCCCGTACTCCTTGGGGAGGATGCTCCGTGGAAGGCTCGTGTGAAGCGAGTCCAGGTCGGAGCCATGCAGGAAGAACTGAGAGGGGAAAAGTAGGAACACAGGGCCTCCGGTTAATAAGGGGCCCAGAGATCCCACCAGGGCTGAGGCTCCGGGCATTGTTTGATGAAGGAACAAAGGGATACTTAGTGGCCGCTCCGCCCTGCTTCCCAGTCCCTCTGCCCAAAGAGCTGCTGCTGCTGCCCCCACCAGGGGCTGCTGGTGCATGCCCTGGGGCTGATTCTGGCTGCAGTAGCCCACCAGAGTAGGGTGCCCCAGGGGCTCTCAGGCTGCAAATCTGTAGGAAAGCAGACTGCCTCATCTTACCCCCATGATGCCGCTGGTAGCTTCAAACTGCCAACCTTCCTTAAGCATTATGCCACCAAACCAGAAGCTCCCTGCCATTGAGTCGTAGTGACCCTGCAGGACAGGGAGAAGTGCCCTGTGGCTTTCCAAGCCTGTGACTGCTACAGGAGTGGGAAGCCCAGGCTTTATCCCTTTGAGTGGTTTTGAACCGAGGACTTTGCTGATTGCAGCCCAACGTGTAACCATGAGGCCACCAGGGTTCTTAAAATGGCTCCTTACAAGCTTGTCGAATCCTCGTGCCTTGAGGTTTTCAACCCCCTCTGGGGTCGAACGACCCTTTCACAGGGGTCGCCCGATTCCTAACAGTAGCAAAATGACAGTGATGAAGTAGCAACGACAATAATTTTATGGTTGGGGGCCACCACCACATGAGGAACTGTACTAAAGGGCTGTGGCATTAGGAAGGTTGAGAACCACTGCCCTGTGCCGTGCTGCCTGGGCTCCGAAACATCTGAAAACCAACCACTCTCCTCTAATCCCTGCTGCCAGCCTCAGCACAGCCCGCTCCCTGGTGTGGCCGCCCCCACTGCCCCGGCTCTTTTACCAGGGAAGTCAGGTCACATCCCTCCTCTTCTTACAACCTTCCAGTGGTCTGTGCAATGCGCGGGTCAAAGGGCACACACAAAGTGGCCCACAAGACCCTGCTCAGTCTGGTCCCTGGTTCCCGTCTCTCACTATGAATCTTCTCTCCACGCTCTCCCCACTCCAACCACGCGGCCTCTAGCGGCTCCTCCAGCCCTGCTGTCCCCTCAGGCTCTGGCCACTCTGCTTCTCTGTGCAGTGTGGCCTGCTTCCTCACTGTTCAAGTCTCTGCTCCAATGCGCTTCTCACCGACACTATCCACACGGCCCGCCCTCTGGAACACCGCAAACCCTCCCCTGCTTCCTGCACATGCTCGCCTCCCTCGAGGAACCAGTCAGAGTCTAAAAAGCCCCAGCAGTGACGGGTGGACTGACTCTGCCAGCTGCTCCTCGGGCCAGAGACCTGGCCTAGCAATCTGCTTCTGTCCGAGGATGCCCTAGACAAGGTCACGGGCAGCTCTGGTCTGTCCGATGGTCACTTGGCAGCACCTCACTGGACCATATGTATCAGCTTCCCTCTTGAGCCAGAGTAGCTTCCCAGGGGCAGGGGTGCCGATCTGTTGTGTTCCTCTGGGATAGCAGTTCTCAACCTGTGAGTTGAGACCCCTTTGAGGGTCAAACAACCCTTTCACAGGGGTCACCCGATTCATAACAGTAGCAAAATGCCAGGAAGTAGCAACAAAAATAACTTATGGTTGCGGGTGGCGGTCACCACCACATGAGGAACTGTATGAAAGGGTTGCGACATGAGGAAGGTTGTGAACCGCTGCTCCAGGACATGACTGCACAGGAGTTGGTCAGTTAAGATGGGACCTCTTGGGCCACCCGCCAGGGCAGTCCACAAATGGGAGAACCTTCCACACGGATCCCCAGAAATTCTTGAGTGCAGCTCCAGGCAGCAAGGTCACACAGTCAGTGTTCTCCAGCCCAGCTGTGCATCCTGGGCCCACTTGGAGCGGGTGGAATCTGAACTTCCGGAGAAGGGCCTTAGTGTTGGGTGCCAGCCTCGCCCCGAGCAGCCCTGCCATGCGCTAGGTACTGCCTCCGCAGAGCGGTGTACAAGGCAGGCCCTCATCCTCAGAGCCGCCAGTGATCTGAAACTGACTTGGATCAGACAGGCTGGGAAAGAGGCAGAGAGGAGGGGCTGTTCTGGGCCAGAGAGGAAGGACGCCTTTTAAAGGGGTAGCACTTTGCCTTCACCAAGAACAAGGTTAAACGCTCACACATCTAGAATGTGTGCAGTGAGACAGTAGTGTGACGGGGGCTTTAAGCTCCAGGGGCTGAATGAGAAAGCTCGTCCACCCCCAGTCCCCTTTCTAGGTCCCCCACACATAGACAAAGGAGCCCTGTGGTGCTTTCGGGCCAATGTGGGATTGCTAACTGCCAAGTCCGAGTTCAAATTCCCCAGCAGGAGAAAGATGGATGGGACCGCCGGGATGGCAACAGGGCGTTGGGCTTCCACTACTGGTGCAGGACCCCCAAGCCAGCATACAACAGCATCTCTGAGCGGCCCTCAGATTAGTCATTCCAGAGTCAAAACACTACACAAAGATTGGCACTAGAAAACCTGCTGGTGCCGAGTGGATCCCGACCCACTGGGGCCCTGTGTCGTGCTCCCCAGGCTGAACCTCTGTAAGAGGAGCAGACAGCCTGTCTTTCCCCATGAAGCTAAGTACTAAGCAGCACAAATGGAATCTAGGGGTGAAAACAAAGAGCACCACTGAACTCCAGGGGTCTGTGGCCACAAGGCTGTCACTTACTCTGTTGGCTATTTTCTCCTTCAGGAATGGCTTGATGATGGCAAAGATACCTTTAAATATGCGAGGCTCGTTGACCACGTGCACGGCCTTTATCCGAATGGGGAAACCATCCTGTGGGGGAAGGGAAAGGGCCGTTAGGCCACCTGCTGCAGCAGCAAACTGCCCGCCCTACCCACAGCCTGCCTCCCCCACCGACAGTAGGCTCCTGGACGGAGCTGACAAGGTGGTGCTGCGTTGAAAGCACCTGGCCACTAAAGGGCAGGGTGCTGGTTCAGATGGAGCACACGCTGAGGGAGGAAGCTTTATAACCTTGGGACTAACATGGGGCAGTCCTACCCTGTCCCACAGGGTCCAGGGGAGCTAAAGAGAAAGACACATCCCAGGGGAAACATCTCTTGGGGCCCGGAGGCAGTTGAGAAGTGTCAGGTACGTCCACGCTCCTCTGCAGCTCTGTGGTTGGATCCAGTAAGCAGCAGACCGGAGTCAGAGCTGCCTGAAGTCCCCGAGTATTTATTCCTCAGGATGTTCTCAGGTGTGATGCCAACAGGACTAGGTGGCAGGTGAATGAGTCTGAGAAAGAAACTGACTGAAGTCCAGTGAGCTTCTCTCATTGCACAACCGTATGCACAGAGCTACCTGTCTGTAAACAGTCACTAGACAACCCACAAGAAGAGGCCACCAAGCCAAACTCACTACCAGCAAGGCAGTTCTGGCTCCTGGGACTGCCCTGTGAGTGTCCCAGGAGGCTGTAAATCGCTCCCCGAAGACCTTGCCTTTCCCGCTCTGAGGGGCTGGCAGTGTCAAACTGCTGACCTTGCAGATTGCAGCCTGACATGTAATTAACATGTAATTAACCCTCAGGACTCCTAGAAATAGCCCCATTTCCCAAATCTATTCAACCTTTATTTATCCCAGTCCTTTCCTCCCCAGAGCATCCTGTCATTGTGCAGGACTAAGCCAGCCTTGATCCAAATGCCTGATCCTGAAGCTAGGACCTCCCCAGGCCCGAGGCTCCCCTCTGTCAAAATCCAGACTTGTGCTCGTGACTCAAGGGGGGCCTCCAATCACAGCCCACAAGTACACGAGTGGCAGGCCTCTGAGGCCTTTAGGGTGGCTGGTGCTCACGGCTAACCAGAACCAGTGAGAGTGAAGCAGGAATCCAAGTCAGGCTCCAGCCCCTTGCACAGCTGAGTGGCCTTAGCCAGGTGATAGCCTTCGTGGGTCTCTGATTCCCCATCTCTCAAGAAGGAAAGGCACTCGGCCTGGCCACCTCCAAGGGTTCCTGGCAGGACAGAATGGGCTGTCAACACACCAGACACACTGCCGTCGAGTGGACTCTGCCTCAAAGCAGCCCTACAAGACAGAGGGGCACTGCTCCCGTGGACCTCTTTACAGGAGCAGACAGCCTCATCTTTCTCCCTGTGATGGGTTAGCAGCCTACCTGCCACGCCACCTGGACTTCAGTGACTGCAGATGTGCGGAGTAGCCGCCAGGCACTTCCATTTGAGCAGATCTGAGTGCCCCCACTGTGTTCTGGAAACTGGGCCAGGAGGTGTGAGCGCACCTGACTGGAGCCTGCCCCCCACTGCAGGAGCTCCCCCACCCCCTGGTCCCACAGCAAGTGGCTCTTCTGTCTGGGGCAGCACCATCAGAAGGATGTGCCCACTAGAAAACCTGCTGGTGCCGAGTGGATCCCGACCCACTGGGGCCCTGCGTCGTGCTCCCCAGGCTGAACCTCTGTAAGAGGAGCAGACAGCCCGTCTTTCCCCATGAAGCTAAGTACTAAGCAGCCACAAATGGAATCTAGGCCCAAAGGGGCCATCAGAAGGACTCAGTAGCTTGATAAAGCTCCTCCGCCCTCTGGACACGCAAACTCCAGCAAGTGCAGAAAGCAGGCCCCTGCTCTGTCAGCCACTGACTTCCCCAGACAGGCGCCCCTTAGACACCAAGGAGTGCCTAGCAGGGATGAGGCATACACAGAACTTCTAAAAGTTCTTCCCCAAAGGCTTTTGTATTTTTCTGATTCTGAGAGTAGACGGTGGGGCTGGCCCCAATGTCTGCAGTACACAGGTGGGTCCCCGAGGAGTCCACCACCACCCTGGACCCAACACAGCAGGCTCAGGCCATACCTGGAGAATGCCAATCACCTTCTTGGCTATGAAGGGGCCAAAGTGGGACGCCTTTGACAAGCTCACACCCTTGTAGTCGGCGAGGATGACAATGCCATTCACCTGGGTCTCTTCAGACTGAATGAGCTTCTCTAAGGTCAAGTATACGGCCCGGATGTTCTCGGTGATTGGGTAACTGCTCGGGATCCACCTGTCTGCAGTCGTGAGAGAGATGGAGTGTGTTCCAGGTGTGAGGACATACACATAATCAGACGGGCCCAAATGGTCCTCCTTGCCAAAACGGTGGTCTACAGTGGCCAAGTAAGGGATTCCGGGGCCAGGATTCCACTGATTAAATGTAACACTTAAACAGTACTTGCATATAGTCTGGGAGTTGGAACCGGCTCACCAGCGTCTGATGACAGCAGCAACAGCATGTCTGTCTGACTCTGAACACAGTACATGCGTAGTCAGGCATGCAACCTCGAGCTGAGGTGGAGACGCACCTGGATTTGAGTCTACTAGCTGTGTGATCATGGGCAGGTCAGCTCCTCCCTCTGAACAGCTGTCTCTTCCTAACTAGAACGGGCTGGAGGCACCCGAGCAGACAGCTGAGGCACAAGGATAAGGCTTTCTACTCCAGGGAAGAGTCTGGGAAGAGGCCACCACAGAAACCAAGTGTATGCTCCAAATAATGAAAACGAAAAAGGGCGGCTGAGGTGAAGCCCTTTCAGTGTCTTAACACTGACAGGTGGTGGACAGCTTTACTGGTGCCCCCACTTTCACTGCGCTCTGTCCCCCAACCAGCTGTCTCGCAGGGGTCCTGGCAGCCATACTTGCGCTGGGTCTGGGGGTGGATTCCCTTTTGGCTGGAACCCACCTGTGAGCTACGAGCCTTACCTGGGCGGAGGCAGAGGATGTGGCAGCCGCGGGGGTCGGTGTGGGGCAGCACCGTGAGGAAGCCGGAGGCCAGGGCATCTTTCAAGGCCGATGGCCTCAGGTTGGTGAAGACCTCGGGCCAGCTCCTCCGGCAGCCGTGGTAGTTGACCAGGAGCTGCAGGGCCCGGTCGTAGTCAAACTTGCGGGCCCGCAGGAAGCGCAGCAGGAAGGCGTCGTCCAGGGCGGTGCTCAGGCCGGGGCACTCCTTCCGCACCATGTCCCGAAGGGCCTGCGCGTCCCGAAGCCGCCATTCGGGCTTCTCCTGCAGCTCCTCCCTGGCTTTGGTGACCAGCTCGGCGCTCAGCGAGCACACGTACCCGGGGGCCGCGGCGGCCGGCTCATTCTCCGAGAGCGAGGCGGCCGAGGGGCTGGTCCGCGGGGAGTCACTGTCCTCGGACATGAGCTACCAGGAGCCTGCCAACACAGAACCCCAGGCCAAGGTTAGCGCTGCCCCGAGCTGCTGGGCCCCGCGGGACCAGAGGGCCAAGTCAGGCCATTCAGGGGTTCGCTGCCTGGGGGATGAACCTGGTGGGAACTATGAGCCACCCCTGGGGCCGCCACAAGGTGGCAGACACCCTCTCTGCCTGCCTTATAAATACATGGCCAGCTGCTCAGCCTCCCGGGGAATTAAATACATGCAAATTAAAACAACCTTTGAGGTTCAAACTGGCTAAACAAAACAAAATCAACCGCACAAACAACCAAACAATTCAGGTTGCTGCTGTGCTCACTGTCAGTGGGAGGGGTCATTGATATAGTCTCTTGGGAGGGCAATTTGCCAATAGCTGATATTTCTTTTTTTATCATTTTATTAGGGGTTCATACAACTCATCACAATCCATCCATACATCAATTGTGTGTAAAGTGCATTTGTACATTCTTGCCCTCGTCATTCTCAAGACATTTGCTCTCCGCTTAAGCCTCCGGCATCAGGTCCTCATTTTCCCCCTCCCTCCCCGCTCCCCCCTCCCTCATGAGCCCTTGATAATTTATAAATTATTATTTTGTCATATCTTGCCCTGTCCGACGTCTCCCTTCACCCACTTTTCTGTTGTCCGTCCCCCAGGGAGGAGGTCACATATAGTTCCTGGTAATCGGTTCCCTCTTTCCAACCCACTCTCCCTCTACCCTCCCAGTATCGCCACTCACACCACTGGTCCTGTCGGGATCATCCACCCTGGATTCCCTGGATTTCCAGTTCCTGTCTGTAACAGTGTACATCCTCTGGTCTAGCCAGACTTGCAAGGTAGAATTCGGATCATGATAGTGGGGGCAGGGAGGAAACATTTAGGAACTAGAGGAAAGTTGCATTCTTCGTCATTGCTCCATCACACCCTGGCTGGCAATATCTGATATTTCAATAGATATCCAATATCCATTTAAAACCGTATACCCTTTGACCCAGCAATTTCATTTCCAGGGCATGTACTTGAATAGACAAGGGCACGATGAAAAGTATTGTGATAAAACCATAGAAACCTTTCTTAAAACATTTTTTAAAAAGGGATTGCTTCTCCAAAAGGCCCCCACCCAGGTCGACAGACTGTCTGAGGGCGGTACTTCCATTTCCCCCAAGACCTCCCAGAAGAATTCTGCCTTCTTCAATGTGCAGCCTGTCACAAGGGCCATTTGTGGGGTGACCGTCCCTGGTAATAAAGCATGGCCCCCCATCCAGTAGTGACATTGTTTTTCAAGCTCATGTATGTTACCAGTTGTTAATGAGCTGCTGCTGCTGCATTTTACTTGTTTGTTGTTAACGTTACACTACTAGACCTCAAAAAACAAACAACCAAACAAGTTTGCAGCCTCCAGGGGCTCAAATCATGGCCCTTTGAGATGTTCTTTGAGTTGGGGATAGAAAAGGAAGTCTGGAAGGGCACGGTGAAGGGTCAAGTTTCCCAACAAAATTCTCCTGGGATGGCGCTTACTATTCTCAAAGAATGGTGGTGGTGGGGGAGACATTCCTCAGCTTTCCTGGACTTTTTCTTACAAATGAAGCTTTCACATTTCTGAAAACACCTTCTTCACAAGCCCTCTTGATTTCCCGGTGTCCTTTGAGAAAAATCTGTCCATCTTACCCCCTGTAGAATCTCAGAAACAGGTGCCACGACCTTCTGAGCGGATGTCTCTGTCTTGAATTCAACTGGCTGAGCAGATCCCCTGGGAAGGCCCTGTCTTGATTGGCCTTTAGTCTTGAGGGCCCTCTAAGGAGGCTGAGTCAGGGGTATGGACCCGCCTGCCGCCCCCACTGACGGCAGAGACATGGAGAGAAGCATGCATGTATGAACTGGAACCCTCGGCAGCAAGGTTCTGTGACTGATCCTCACAGGCGTGAAATACACACACGGGACCATTATCACAGTACTGGTTACAACGGAACAAGAAACACCTGCTTATCAGTAGGAACCTGGTGAAAAGAGAATGGCAGGCGAGTAGAATACTATTCAGTCATGAAAAGGCATCAGGCCGATCCTTATGAGATAACATGCTAAGGAAGGAGAAGGAAAGCAGATTGCATGAAAAAAAAATAAGCACAGGTGATTTTACTTTTATTGTGGTAAACGGACATCTACCATTCATCTGCAACTTAAACTGTTTTTTACCATCTAGAAGCCAGTGACACTAATTATGCAACTGCCACCACTAGTGTTTATGTTTTACACACACACACACACACACACACACACACACACACACACACACACACACCAGTGCGAAGAAAACTTCTGAAAGGGGATACAAGAAACTCTTAGCCTCAAGTCCAACGACTGGTCTTTCCTTCCCTGAAGCAACAGAGGAAGGGGAGAATCTGGACTCAGAGGAGGAAATGAAACGTGTGGGTAACTCTCCACAAACAACGACCTTGTGAGACCACAAGAACTGCAAGGTGCCTGGCTCCTGTCACTGTACATTTTAACCAAAGATTCTACAGCAGAATCCTGATCAAAAGGCAGCAAATGCACAACAGAATTCCAAATCCTCATGGAATCCGGACTTTCTGGAGCCATAAAGGCTGGAGGAACATTCCCCGCCCCCCCAAAAAAATTAAAACAAAACTATTCCCGAGATCATCTTTAAACCTAAATCACAAATATCCCCTGTACTTTCCTATAACCAAACGAGAGGTTAGCTTCATTAGGGCAGAATGTCTGCCTTGGGCAGAGTGCTGCTTTAAGATCTAGCTCTATAGGGACAGCTTGACAACAGTAACTTGGGGAATTGTAAAGGGCCCTGCAGGGCCCGTGTGTCCATGCCCAGGGGAGGGACATCTCTGAAAAGGGAGGTGACACACAGTTGCACAACTCGAAGGATGCCACCAATGGGGCTGATGCTCAGATTGAGAAACTGGTGAGCTGGGGTCAGTTCCACTTTGTATTTTATCAAGGAGCACAACAAAAAAGCAATAGTGAAACAGAAGAAGGGAACCGTCACTAGTGGCTAGTGCTAGGTAACCACGCTGGCCGACTGGACCGTTACAGTGGGGAAGAGACTTGACCTTGGAACTGTGCTGTCTGCATTTTGGGGAGATAGACGTGCTGTTCTACTCCTGAAAAGAATTACCGTCTCAGATAGGTAAATCTCTAGGCACAGTGATTAGATTAGCGGTTTCTTAGGGGCAGAGCAGGGGAGGGTGGAGGGAAACGGGGCGCTAAAAGCTGAGTACATGATTGGAGTGATGACTGTACAACTCTTCTGAATACAAGTGAACGATTGTGTATGAATTATACGCCAATAGAGCTATCAAAGAATTTTTTTTAAAAGGGTAGTCTCAGAAACTGACATGAGTAGTTCGCCCCTGTCCTGCTGGGTGGTCATCAGGCAGAATCAACTCAATGGCAGTGAATTAGGTTTCGACTTTGGTCTGCATTTGTACCACGTACATGTGTGACTGCAGCAGCCACGGAACTGTGCTGCCGAGGACCTCCTTTTGTTTGGTGGGGGGAGGGGCAAGGGGGCAGGGTTGGCAGGTGGTACCAGCTGTCATCTCTTGGGTGCACACCCTACCACCCCACCGGTTTTACTGATACTTTCAGCTGGGGACCCAGTGAAACTCAGGCATCTCCCTGGCTGCGCTGCCTGGAAACTAGGAAACCATACTGCAGCCCCAGCCTCTTCCTGCCAGGGCCTCCTTCACCGGAGGACCCCCCTCTCACCGCTTCTCCAGCTCCCCTCTTGTAGGGCCTGCACAGGCATTCCCTCCAGCAAGGGTCATGCATGTCTAATCTCATCTGGTGTCTGCTTCTTGAGGAAGCTGCACTAGCACATTTATTACACTGGAAAGTAAAACCCAAAGCGCTGCCTCAGAGCTTCCAGGGAAGAGGTGGCTGCAGGGATGCGCATCCCGGCGGGAGTGCTTGTCCCCCAGCTGGGCTGTCACTGATCCTCCATTCTACACTCTGCTGAGAGAGCAGGGGTCATCTTGGGGATCTCTGTACATATTCTGGGGTCCAGACAACATGTACCTGACCTCCCCAGCTCACCGCAGCTGCATGGAGTGCCCAGGCCACGCCGCCTCAGTCTGAGTCTACCCTCTCCCTTCCTTGTAGCCTCCAGCCCATCCCAATTCTTTCACCTCCTCCCAAAAGCATGCTCTTCCTGACACATCCTGTTGCTACCCCTTTGTCATGGGTCCCGGTCCCCATCAGGCTACAGAGCCCTTGTTATGTGCCAGGCCACTGCCAGGTATGGGGATAAATGAATGAACAAACAAAAACTGCCCTAGTGGGGACCCCAGACTACTCCCAGAGGGAGCGGATGGCCTATAGGAAGGTGGTGTGTCCGTGCAAGCAGGGAAGGGGGCTGGGTGGGTCTCGCGAAGGAGCTTGCAACTTATAAGTTGGGTGGGCAAGGAAGGCCTCGCCAAGGTGGCATTTGGGCAGAGGCCTGAAGGAAGCAAGGGGGCAACCCTTGCAGACATCTGGAGAAAAGCACGTGTCAAGCCTGAGCTAGGAAGCAACCAACCAACCAAAAAAGAATAAAGGCGCTGCCACTGAGTTGATTCAGCTCGTAGGGACCCTGGAAGGGCAGGACAGGAATGCCCGGTGAGCTTTCGAGACCAGCTTTCCAGCGGAATAGGAAGTCTTTTCTCTCTCCTGAGGAATGGCTGCTGGTTTCAAACTGCTCACCTTGAAGTTAGCAACGAAGTGTCACCACTACACCACCCCGGCTCCTTGAGCTAGGGGCAGGCCTGGCGTTTTTGAGGAAAATTGAGGAGGCCTGTGTGGCTAGGGTTTAGCGAGGGAGGCAGAGAACCGTAGCTGACGAATGCAGACATGTGCCCACCCCGACACACAGACTCACACTGTGACTTCCTTCCAGTGAGCTGGGAGCACTGGAGGATTTTGAGCACTGATAGGGTTTGATTTCTATTTTATTGAAGAGTGGCATTACCTTGCTGTAAGAGCCCCCTAATAAAATTATTTATATAAATAAATAAAAGTGGTGTTACTGCTGATTTGTATTTTAAAAGGATCGCTCGGACTGCTTTCTGGAGAAGGAATCCAAGGGGTGGAGAGGGAGATGATCTAGATCAGCGCTTCTCAACCTGTGGGTCTCGACCCCTTTGTGGGTGAATGACCCTTTCACAGGGTTCGCCTAAGACCATCAGAAAACACATAAATACTTCACATAATTACATTGTTTTGTGATGAATCACTGTGATTTAATTATGTTCAATTTGTAACAATGAAAATACATCCTGCATATCAGATATTTACATGACTCATAACAGTAGCAAAATGACAGTTATGAAGTAGTAACGAAAATAATTTTATGGCTGGGCGTCACAACATGAGGAACTGTATTAAGGGGTCAAGGCATTAGGACGGTTGAGAACCAGGGATCTAGACATTCTGGCACTAATCCAGGAGTCTTCTGTGGCCCCCTGGGCAAGCTAAACGCTGCCCACACAGAGCCTCTAAGTCTCTTTGCATACCAGCAACGACTTCCTCTATTGGGCGTGCCCCTGCCTGTTCCTCCATCACTCTAGCCCTGGCACCTGACAGGATGTCAGACATATCCTAAGCACGCCACAAATACTTGTTGAGTGTGTCTTCCTGAATGGGCAGAGCTATGCTCACGAGCCTTTCCCTGGAAGTTGACCACTGAGGCCTGGAAACCAGCATGACAGGTCATTCCAGGCCCAGCCTCCAAGCCCCTCTTCTGCCTTATCTCCTATCTCTTCTGCTCAATAGCTCTTCAGTTTCAGTTCAAACTGATACCTGTAGACTGGGAATCCCTCACTTGCTTTCCCTTGGGAATTTCCTGTCCTGTTTCTCAACCAGGCAATGCAGCCTCCACGGGGGAATTCCCTTCATCCCCTGGTTCCCTCAGAGCTGGGGTCCTATGGCTCTCTTAGAAATGGCAGCCCAGTGTCCTGTGTGTTTATAGGGAATTCCTCAGTCAATCTCACCAGGCATTCATCCTATGATCACGGATGATCCACAGGTGCTGGGGGCAGCACGGCAAAGGGCACAATTCTTTTCTTTGATGAGCTTACATCATCCCCTATCCTATTCAGGACTACCCTGAGCATTAATTAGAGTGAGACTCCTAGATACATACATAGTGTTTTCTTGGCTGCATGGCCCCACTGGCTGGGTCCACTCTTAAGATTTGTTGAATGCAAGCCATTTACACAACACGGGGACCACTTCCGTCACAGTGGGAGGATAAGATGGGTTACTTAGGAGCCCCAGGGTCAGCACTGGGCTGCTCACCACCAGGTGGGACCCACTAGTCGCTCCTCAGGGAGAAAGACGTGGCAGTCTACTTCCAAAGATTTACAGCCTTGGAAACGCGTCACTGAGACGCAGGATCGGCATGCGTTGGTAACAGGGGGTTCACCTGGTACCTGAGCATTTTACTACGGATCAAACACAGCGCTAAGCACTGGACATCCGTTCTGTCGTTTAATCGTCACCGTTTTTGGTCTGGCCCGGTGCCTCTTCGAGTGCGTTCTGACTCCCAGCGACCCCCAGGGCAGCAGAAGGAAACACTGCCCGTTTGACGAAGGCGAAAACTGTCCACTAGAATGGCAAGCCCATGATGGTGGGGGGCTTGCCTGGCCCTCAGGAGACATCTGCGGGAGAAAGGCTGGCTGGTGTGCCCGGCGCTGTCTGCCTCCGCACCGGCCACGTAACCTCGACCTCGCCAGTGTCCTGCGGACACCAGGGCTGTCAGAGTCTGGGGAGGATCCGACGGACCGTCCTTTTGTTAGGGGAGACTGGGAATTCCTTGGGGAGGAACCGCTGGCAGATACACTTCCCTCATCTGGACCCTACAATGTTGCCAAGCTCCGCCCCTTTCCCCCTCTCCCTCCAGCAAGCAGAGGTCAGAGACCCCACATTCCGTGGGGCAACCTTGTGAGACCCCTACTTCCGGTTGTCACCCCCTCCCCAGGGGTCCCCATTTCCTGGGGTCTCGCGCTCCTCGGGTGCCCCACTTCCGGTTCTCCCTCCCTTGCAGGGGACTCCTCTCCTCGGCCCTCAGGACTCGCGGACGGGCTCGCGGGCACTCACCGGCCCGGCTACGGGGCGGAGCGCGGGTCAATCGGCAGCGGGAGCCTCGGCCGGCAGCACGCGCAGAACCGACCCGCACTCTTTTCCCGGCCCGGCCCGGCCCCCGCGCCGGAAGTGACGTACATGGGAAGGCGGCGCGCCCCGTCGGGAGTGCGCAGGTGCGAGAGCTAGCGGCAGCCACGGCGCTCTGTCTCCACCTAGCGGCCGGCTCCCGAGAGGACGCTGGGGACCAGCGGGGAGCGCCAACAGCGGGATTTAAAGATGGGGAAACTGAGGTCCCGAGGAAGAAAGGAAAACAGCTCCCGTTTCCGAGAACATACTATTTAGCGTTTTCCATCTATTATCTCAGTACTTCTCATCGTTTATGAAAGGGAAACTGGCCGGCGACGAAGTAAAGAGCGTCAAAGGGATTCACAGCCCTCTACTTCGATGAACATGCGCCCATCCTTAGCGAGTGACGTTCCTCATTTGTCACATTATTCCCGCTCTGGAATCCTGAGTCAGGGACCGATCTTTTCCTGCTCTGGAGTTAGTGACGACGTTCCAGACAGTGGTGACTTGAAGAAGGCTTTACCAGCCCCCACTTCCAACACCTGTGACCCTAATGTAGGCCAGTCTTTCGGGTGGTCTGAAGAACTCAGCCCAAAGGCCTATCCAAGAGAAAACTGTAAACAGCCTCTTGGGCTCCCTGAGGTGAGAACCCCACCAGGCGGCCTCACTATTGGAGTCTTTCTGGGGCGGCAGGCGACCTTGCTCCCCGCCTGCGAGGGCACAGATAAAACACAAACTGCCCAGTTAAATTTGGATGGCAGAGAAACTTTTTTTTTTTTTTTTTGTATAAGTGTGTTCCAGCAGCATTTTGGGCCTGACCTTGGATGCCAGCTCGCAGCAGGCATGTGTGACAGAGCAGCACGACCTCATAGCATTTTCTTGGCTGCGTCTGTTAGATCTCTCTCATGGGAGATATTCCTTGGTCCTTGGCTTCTCTCGAGAAAGAATTCACGCCGAAGCCTGGTTTGTGACCCAAGTGAGTTTTACACAGGTTAGAAGCAGTTTCAGGCTTTACAGTAAGTGGATCACAAGCCAGTCTGAGCCACGGTTGCGCGTGACTGTGGCCCAGCCATGCTAGGCTGTGTAGCCGGCCCCACTGAGCGATGTGTGTGAGCCGCTGGGAGAGAGCCCTTGGCAGAGAAAACTTCTGGCTTTTCAGCACCCCCCCCCCCTGCTCCCCACACCCCCCTCCCCTCGTTGGGAGGCGTGGTCAACAATGCTGGTTAACCCCCTTGGCTGAATTAAGCCCAGCTGTCCTGGCTGGGAGCTTGAATGTCAGCATGTGCAATGGACACCCCAGTCCCCGACCATCTGCCTAACACATCTTCATGGAAATGGATCGCCTAGTCTTTCTCCCTTGGGGCGAAAGACCCACTGGGTGGGTTTGAACTGCCTCCTTTTGATTAGCAGTCTAGTACGGAACTATGGTATCGCCAGGACTCCCTATTTGGACCTTCTTTTATCCAAAAAAAAAAAAAAGAAAGAAAGAAAGAAAAGAAAGAAAGAAATTACTCATTACTTATTAAAAATTTTCATACCTGGGGGCTCTCTTTGTGTGGATGTATAGTTAACTACGCTGTATCAAATGACCAAAAACGTAGTGACTTCAAACAGCACAAATTGATTCTCTGACAGTTCTAGATGGAGGTCAAAGGAGCAGCTGTGAAGCGCTTAGCTGCTCACGGACAGGTTGTTGGTTTGAACCTCTCAGCTGCTGCTCCGGAGAAGGACGCGCAGTCCGCTTCTGGCAGGATGGTTATTGTAAAATGTCATAGAGTGAATCCAGCAGCATCCCTAGCAAAGCAACCCCATGTCCAAGAGAATGCCCAGTCCTGGGCCGCCCTCACGGTCCTTCCTGTGTTTGAACACAGGCAGCCGTGTGGCCATCCATCACGCTGAGGAGCCTCCTCTTTTCACCGATCTTCTATCTTTCCAAGCACAATGCTTTTCTCCGGGAACGGGTCCTTCCTCTGGATTGTCCAAAGTACGTGCCAGGAAGTCTCCTGTTCTCCTTCTAAGGAGCATTCTGCCTGCACTTTCCCCCAAATAGATTTGCTTATTCTTCTGGCAGTCCTGTGGTGTATTTTACATTCTTCACCAAAGCCACCATTCAAAGGCATCATTCTTATTCAGGCTTCCTTTACCTTGTCTTTTGCATTCATATGGGGGCAGGGGCAGGCACACCTTAGTCTTCAAAGTGACATCTTCCCTTTTCAGCTTTTTAAAGAGATCTTTGGGAGCAATAATCCATGCTTTACTTCTTTGATGGGTGCTTCCAGGAGCATTGATTATTAATCCAATTAAAATAACAGCATCAACTTTTCTCTGTTTATCCTGATGTTGCTTATTGCCTCCGTGTTGAGAATTTTTTTGTCTCCTTTATGTAGTCCTTGATCTGAATCAATCCGTGCTTCAAGTCCTCTTCGCGTTGAACAAGCAAGGTTGTGTCAGCTGCAGACTGCAGATTTTTAGCGAGCCTTCCTCCCATATTGACGGCATGTTCTTCTCAGAGAGTCCGGCCTCTCAGGAGGATTTGCTCCGCAAACAGACTGAATAGGCATGGTGCAAGGGTGCCACCTGATGCCCGGCGTTCCTGATTGTACACCACAAGATGTCCCCTTGGCGTCTAAATGACTCCCTCTTGGTCTCTGGACAGGTTCCACATGCGTACGAGGAAACATACTGGGACTCCCGTTCTTCACAGTGTTATCCAAAGTTGATTAGGAACTATGCCGGCCAATACCTTGGCACGGAGTGAATAAAGCACAAGTACTGGTAACATTTCTAAAACAAAACAGCCAAAACATTGTGAGTGAGTCTGCTCTGACTCATCAGGGCTAGTCCGTCCTGCAAGGTTGTTATGAGCGGGCATTGGCTCGGTGGCAGTGAATTTTGGGTATGTTGGGGGTGCGTGTGTGGTGCGGGGAGGTTGGAAGCCAGAAATATAGAGTCAGGGCATTCGCAAGGCTGCCGATGCTCAGGCGGCTTCAGGGGAGAATCCTTTCCCTGGCCCTTTTCAACCTCTAGAGACCACCTCCCTTCTTTGGTGATGGGCCTTTCCCCAGTCACGCCGACTCCCTGCTTCTGTTATCACATTTCCTACTGCAGATTCTGACCCTCTCGCCTCCCCTGTATATGAACCCTTAGGATTGCATCAGGCCGAACTATATCATCCAGGGTGATCTCCCCACCACAAGATCCGTGCCTTCCTTACCTTCTCCTATGTCTAAAGGGTCCCTCTTCAACGTGCAAGGTAACACACCCACAGGTTCCAGAGCACCTGTGGGAGGTTATAACTCAGCCTACCACCATGAGATGACCCTGGTCCAAGCTGTGTGACCTTGGCCTTGACACTCAAACTGCTCAAGTCTCTAGTTCCCCAGGAACAGCCAGGTTGATGACATGAGCTCATAAAAGGAAACACTTTGTCAGGCAAACAGTAAATGTGCACTACATCTGGTTCAAGTGTCAAAGGGAGAGGGATGATCTATCCAAACATGCTGTCTTAGAAGCAGTGATAAACCCCTCTCTTGACCCTTGGAACCAGGAGCTACTTGTGGCATCCAGAGTCCAGGTGGCAATCCCAGATGCTGCCAGCAGGCGGCGGGCAACACAGGCCTAGCTCCCAGTGTGAAGCCTCCCAGGGCTGGAAGGGAATTCAGAAGTACCCTTCCAAGCCCCTGCTTCATCCCTTAATTCAGCGCTTACCTGTGGGTTTCAAATTGGGGGTCGAACGACTCTTTCACAGGGGTCGCCCGATTCATAACAGTAGCAAAATGACAGTGATGAAGTAGCAATGAAAATAATTTTACGGTTGGGGGGGGGCGGGCACCACAACATGAGGAACTGTATGTAAGGGTTGAGGCATTAGGAAGGTTGAGACGCACTGCCTTATGGAAGTCTGTTGTTTTTGGATCTTCCTGTGTCATTGTAGAGAAGAAGGACATCTCAGGACCGGAAAGGTCTCGGATGAGCAACAGTTATATCTGGATGTGGAGAGACCCCAGAGGCTCTTCAGGAGCCCTGGTACCCCAGGGGGTTACTCGAGGGTGGGGGGTGGGCTGGAACCACAGGCTCCGCAGTTTGAACCTCTAGCTGCTCTGTGGAAGGAGGAAGGGGCTTTGTGTTCCAGTAAAGACGGGCAGCCTTGACACGCAAAGGGCCAGTTGCACACTGCCCTATAGGGTCGCCATCAGCCATAATCCATTTGATGGCAGCTGAGGTATTTTTGGCTTGTTTGGTTTTTATAGACACCGTTTGAAGAGCTTTCTGAAGCCTTACAGCGACCCTGAGAACATCAGGCTACGAGGCTAGGATGGTCCCATTTAAAGATGAGAACTTGAGACTCAGAACAGAAAACGAAGTCGCGTGTGGGTTCAGCTGTGGTGGAGAGGCTGGCTGCGAGCCCCTGTGGGTGTATCACGGCACCCGTTTACTTGGCCTTAGAGGCCTGGCTGAGCCGCCTCTCCGACTTCACAGGCTGGGAAGCAGGCTCCCAGAGGGGCGGGGGTGGGGAGGGCTGGGATCTGATCCTCAGTCTCTTAGCCTGTCTTTCTGTTTCCC
>NW_022109491.1:12152913-12157143 GCF_000313985.2 Echinops telfairi
CATAGGGTCTCCTTGGTCGTCTTCTTTGCTGGAAGCAGACTGCCAGGACTTTCTTCTGTGGCACTGCTGCTGAGTGGATTCAAACCACCACTCTTCCCCCTGTGCACAGCATAGATCCTCAAATTCTCACCTGGTGGTCAAGCACAAAGGATGCCCAGTGGGTGGTGTGGTGGTTACACACCGGGCCCCTAACCTCTAGGGCAGCAGTTCAAAACCATCAGTGGCTCCATGGGAGGAAAAGAGGCTTTCTACTCCTGTAAAGAGTGAGGGCCGGAAACCCACAGGGGAAGTTAGTTCTACCTTGACCTATAGGGTCGCTGTGCGTCTGAATGGAGATTGTGAAGCAGTGAGATTGGGTGAAAGGCAAGCACAAATGGTGGCCTGCCTTCCCCAGAGACCTTGTGCCAAACGGGGCTGGTGACCTTTGCTTAAGGGGCCCTGGGGACAATGGGATGCACAGTCTTGATCCATCGGCAGGGAATGCCAGTCAATTGGCACCCCACTCACCAGCAGACAGCACCAGCAGGCAGCTTGCACTGCATCTGCATGGACGCCCATCTTCTTACGCCCTAGCTCCACCTCTTGTTGCTGGGTGCCATGAAGTCAATTCTGACCCCAGTGACCTTGTGACCGAGCAGAACACCTCACAGGGGCTTCTAGGCTGTGATCTTTCTCTTAAAGCTGGTAGTTTGTTTAATGGTATTACAACCATGCCAGTTCTTGCTTTGATGCAACGTGATTGCTTCTTTAAAAAAAAGTTTGAGCTTTGTTGACATAATTCACAGGTCATATAATCAATGGTTTAAAGGTATTAAAAAGAGTTGTGCAATCATCACCACCATCAATTTGAGAACATTTTCTTCTTTCTTGTACTATTTCTATCAGCTCCCCATTTCCCCCTACCAACTTCCCCTCACATAGCCTAAGAAGCTATGAATCCAGCTACTGTCGCTATAGAATTACCTACCCTGGATTCCATGTAAAGGAAATATACAAAAACATAACCACTACCCTCCAGCAGCAATATGAAACAGAGAAAAACCCTAGATCCAAAAGAAAAGCAGAAAAATAATAAAAATTTGAACAGATTGAACATGAATAAAAGAGGAAGACAGATGATACGTGGTTAAATTTTAACCTGACTACAACGGTGTTAGTCCACTTCCCAATGCACTCTGCCTGAAAGCACGGCTGTTCACGTCCTTGACCAATGGTCAGAGGGGCTTCACCAGAGGCTTAATCCATGTGGGGGACCCTGCAAATGGATTCTGAGCTTTCACTCATCCTCGCCTTCTGCAAACTGAGTGTACGGGCTTTTAGCTCTAATCCCATTCCCTCCTCTGGCCTTGGAATTCTTCATTTACAATCCTTGGGTCACACAGGACCCCTCACTTGGATGGCTGTTTGTTTTAAGACAACAGGCTGTAATCTTTATGGGAGCAGGTCTGCAGGTTCTTTCTCCCACAGAGTCACCGTTGGGTTCAAGTCACCGCCCTGTGGGCTAGCAGTCCATCACCTAGCCATCTGCTCACCGCGTCTCCGAAAAAGGAAACCTGGGCAGGCGGTACGTGCTGCAGGAGAGCAGAGAAGATTGGAGTGTCTGGGTTTTCATGGCACGTCTCAGCCTAGTATCAGCTCGAGAATGGATTCTAGGGTATTGCCTGTTTAGCATGGGACCGTGGGACAAGGCATGGACTGTCAACCTCATCACTGTTGATTGACATTGGGGACTGGATAAGCTCTCTGTTGGGAGGGAGGCTGTCCAAGCATTGGGGATGTCTAGCAGCTTCCCTGACCTCCACCTACGAGGTGACAGTAGCACTCCCATGCACAGAGATCACCAGGAAGGCCTCCAGTCATCGCCACATGTGCCCTGACTCGGGCACGATTGCCCCCACGTGAGAACCACTGGTGTAGGACACAGCGAGTTGGCCTCTGGTCAGACAGCTTGGAGTCTAAACCTTCTCTCCGTCACTAACCAGCTGAGTAGCCTCTGAGCAGTATTTACCCTCTCTAATCCATGCTCCCACACCGATGGAATTCTGTACTAACCAAAGAAACTAGGCGCCCACTGTCGTGGTTGGTTCCAGTCTGTAGTGGTCCTGTGGGACGGAGCACATCTGCTCCGTAGGTGCTGAGGCTGACAATCTTCACAAGAGCAGACAGCCTCATCTTTCTCCCAGGGAGTGGCTGCTGAGCTTGAACCGCTGACCATTCAGTTAGCAATCCAAAGCTTAATTCGCTGTATCATCTAGGCCAGCGGTTCTCAACCTTCCCGATGCCACGACCCTTTCATATAGTTCCTCGGTTGTGGTGACCCTCCAGCCATAAAATTATTTTGTTGCTACTTCATCACTGCCATTGTCATTTGTTAGTTATAAATTGAGCGACCCCTGTGAAAGGGTCGCTTGACCCCCAAAGGGGTCACGATCCACAGGCTGAGAACCGCAGATCCAGGGGCCTCTCCCTTTCTCCCTCTATCCTCATGCAGCTGCCACTTCTTAAATTCTCTTCCACTGGCCGTGTGATAGCTCTCGGCATGCAGTGTCCCGCTGACTGTCCAACCACAGACTCCCGTGGGCACCCTGAGGTGGAAGCAGGGAGTGAGGAGGTGGGTGTGCTACGCACTGGGCACCTGCATGCATGGTTCCCCCGGTGGCCAAATCATAGACGAGGAAAAGCATCTTCTTATAGCATGACCTGGAACCAACCTGATGGAGCATTGTCACTCTGCAACGTGCACTGAATGCACGCATCCAGGGGCGGTGCGCAAGGAGCATGTGGAAGAGGGTGTCGATTTTGTTGTTAGGGGCCATCAGGTGGGTCTGACTTACAGTGACCCGGTGTTAGGACGGGAGGAAACAACACCCACTCCTGCACCATCCTCACGATCGTTCGTCTGTTGGAGGCTCCTGCTGCAGCCACTGTGCCAGTATCTCGCGAGAGCCTTCCTTTCTCACTGCCCCTCTGCTTCATGAAACATACTGTCCTTCCCCCGATGGGTTTCTCCCGATTCCTTCTTCACTGTCAGCCTTCATGTACTTATGCGATGCCGGAAAAGACCATGGCTTGGGTCAGGCGCACCTTAGTCCTCGCGGTCACACCCTGGTTCTTCAACACCTTCAAGCGGGCGGGCTCACGCAGCAGATTTGCCCAGTATAACACACTGCTTGATTTCTTGACTGCTGCTTCCGTGAGCATTGACAGTGAGTCCAAGCCAGAGGAAACCTTGACCATGACCATCTTTCCCCATCCAGCGGATGCTGTCTCTCGGTGCACTTGTGAGGACTTTGGCTTCTTTACATTGCATTGTAAGAGTAGCGAGAATCACAGTATGAAGCCTGCTGTATGCACAGGCCACAGCTGTATTTGTTTTTTTATGGTCAAGAGAATGAAATTTGAGCCTTCCAGTTGAAGTCCCTTAGACCCGTCACCTGGTTACCCTATTCCGAGTTCATCCCTGTCCGAAATTTAGTGTTTTATGTTTACCTTCTACCTATATGTGGTATCTCTCTCTTCCTGTCTGTCTGTCTGTCTATCTATCTATCTATCTATCTACCATCTATCTAATTATGCCAGGTTATTTAAGGATCCTGGTGGCACTAGGGTTAAGCACTCGGTGGCTGACCAAAAGGTTAGCCCGTTCTCGCCCACCAGAGGCTCTGCGGGAGAGTGACCTGGTTGCCGGCTCCTGACAGGACGACAGCTCAGAAACCCTGTGGGGCAGCTCTTCCTGTCGCATGGGGTGCGAGGATTCCACCTGGACTGGGCGGCACCGGTCCAACTCAGGCATTGTGAACAAGGCAGTTAAGTGTAAAGAAAGAGGGCACCCCCAGCCCTGGACGTGCTTTGGGGGACAGAATCCCGCAGCACCAACAGTCCTGGCCCAGGGCTGGAAACAGGCCCTGAGCCAGCAGCTGGTTTGCAGGAAACACAGGAAACACGAGGTCAACGGCCATGCTGGGCTGCCAGGGGTGGTCAGCCTCTGAGCAACAGCCTGTGCTCCTAACAGATCAACAGCGAGGCAAAGGAAGATGGTGGGGAAACCCTCAGGTTCACATAGGCTTGAAGACACCGATTATGTCCTCAGAAAAACGGGCGGGCGGAAACCACAGCCTCTGTGGGTGCACACTTGGATGACAAGCACAGAGAAATGCAAAGAAGGATTACCCGGAAAACCAGGTGGCACGTGTGTGTGTGTGTGTGTGTGTGTGTGTGTGTGTGTGTGTG
>NW_022109491.1:12157898-12176600 GCF_000313985.2 Echinops telfairi
CCCTTCCCTTTCCCCCATGCACCCTTAATAATTTATAAATTATTATTGTATCTTATATTACACTGTCCGGCGCCTCCCTTCACCCACCCCGCTGCTGCCCGTCCCCCAGAGAGGAGGGATGAATCTACCTCCCAGCGCCTAAGGGTGGTGTGTGTGGTCCTGGCAGGACCAGGCACACAGTAGGTGTTCAAGAAACACGAGCTCCCGTCTCTGTGAACCCTGCCCCCAAGCCCTTGCCATCGATTTCAGCACCGTCACTACGAGCACTGACCCGTGTGGTCAGTCAAAGTAGCTCCTGCTTCCCCAGTGACACTGCGTGCCAGGCATTCAGTGCGGACAGGCACAACATCCGGCTCTTAAGCTTCTTCCCAGTTTGCAGAGAAGGAAGCAGAGGCCCAGGGAGGTTGTGCACCTGACTCCTAGCCTGGTTTTGAACCCAGCAGTCTGACTCCTATGCCCATTTGCTCATCCACACTGTAGTGTGTGTGTGTGTATCTATCTCAGATTGTATATTATTTGGTGTCTAGTGTCCTGGAAATGGAACCCTAGTGATGTTGTGGTTAGGCATTGGGCTGCGATCACATGATCAGCAGTTCAAAACCACCAGCAGCTCCTTGGCAGAAAGGCTGGGTTGTCTACTACTTTAAACAGCTGCAGTCTCAGAGACCCACCAGGGCAATTCTATCCCGGCCTCTAGGGCTTGTGATGAGAATTGACTCGATGGCAGTGAGTTTGGGAGCTTTTTGAGTGCCCAGGTTGACAATACAAATACGATTAAATAGAAACAGCAGTGGATTTAAAAAATTTTTTTATTCATGGCGACCCTCGTGTGTGCCAGAATGGGACTGTGCCTCCTGGAGTCTCCCTTAGCTTCCAAACAGATGGCCAGCCTGTCTTCTGAGGGCCCTGGGTTAGCTTGAACTGCCAACCTTTCAGTCAGTAGCCTTAGCCTGGCAGGGACGCCCCCTGGTGGAGGAGTGCCTGCCGACAGGAGGGACGAGGGGGGGGCCACCCCTTCTTCTCACTCAGGCAGGATGGAGGCACTTACTAGCCTGCCTTTGACAGATGGGAACTGGGTCGTCCAGAGGGGAAGGAAGGTCTGCCGGGAGTTATCCGGTGAGTGTGTGGCAGGCACAGTGGGGTTTTGCCGGGGGTGGGGGTGGGAGGGTGCACCCTCAGCCCTGGGAAGTCTAAAGGACAGCACGTTCCATGCTCTTCCACCGGTGTGTCCATCCAATGGGCCTGACCCAGCCTGAGGTCACCGGCTGCCAGACCAGTGGTCCAGAGCCGGGCTGGGAAAAGTCAAGGGTTTGGCAAGCTCTGGATCCGCCCGCCCCACCCCTCCCCAATAGGAGGGTGGTACAAAGCTTGTGACTCAGGGCTCCGGCGAGTTCCAGGGAACCAGAGACTCCTGTTTCTCTGGGTGCCGGCTTTCCCATACCAGACTTGGAACCAGGACACCTGTCAGGCTCAGGGGCAAAGCTGGGGGGCCCTGGGCTGGCTGTGTGGGTTTCCCAGAAGAGGTGAGCGCCCAGCGGGGCGGTTCCTGGTCACGCATTGATTTTTCTGAGTCAGCCTGGCTGTTCCGGAGAACAGGACGTTCTCGCTGTCCCCCAGGGGCTTTGGAGCCTGGCTGGGTGGCAGCATTTCCCAAACCTGGGCTGGAGAGGGGGCTGGGAGGGATGGAGGCTGCCCCTGCACTAACAGAGCCTGTCCATGGACCTGCCCTGTCCCTCCTCCACTGTGTCAACACCACCTGGCCTGGAGGGCTCTGACCACCCACCAGGCCCCTCGGGGATGCTTTCTATGGAGTCATCCCACTAAACCCACAGTGATACCATGGTGACCCTCCCTCTGACCAGCACCACTGCTCGGGGGGGAACACTGAGGCCTGGAGCGGCAAGCCAGCTTGTCAGTGGGCACACGGTGAGGGCACTGCAGGCCCGGGATGCTGCCATGCGTTCTTATGGCCACCAGCCCCAGGACAATCTTGTCCGGTATGCGTTGTCACCCGCATTCTAGGCTCGGGGCTGCATAGCCACGAAGCTCTGCTGTTACAACCAGGGCACCCCCTTTTCTTTCTTTCTTTTTAAAAATACTTTTATCGGGGGCTCTTACATCTCTCATCACAATCCGTACATTCATCCAGTGTGTCAAGCACGTTTGCACAGATGCCGCCATCATCATCATTTTCAAAGCATTCTCTTCCCACTGGAGCCCCTGATATCAGCTCCCCATTTCTTCCCCCTCCCTCCCCAGTACCCCTTTTCCTAGAGTACAGCCTAATGCCTGGAACATAGGGTTGGGGTTTGGCCGGGGCCATCCAAACTCAGCATTCTCTTCTGCTGAGAGCAGGGGGCTCTGAAGGGTGGGACAGGGCAGTGAAGGGTCTTCACGGGATGGGTGCTGGCCCGGGGCTCCTGTCTGGACCCGGGACACCGAGAGGCTGAGAGAAAGGGCAGATGGAAACACGGGAGCTGGCGCCCTAGAGACCTCCCTCCGTCCCAAAGTGCTCAGAGAGCACCCCCGGGGGGCCGGGACCCCCCAAGTGCACCGTTCTCCTCTGCTGGGGAGAGGAGCTACCTCTCTGGAAGGGTGGACAGGGTAGGGCTTTCCTAGGGGCTTCCGGGGGGGACATCCAGGAGCTGGAGCTGGGGCCCGACTCTGAGGGCTGATGCGGGAGTGGTCTGCAGCGGCTTCTGGGGAGGGAAAGGCGGCCTCTGAGGACAGTGTCCGGGTGGCCATGGGCATCTTGGTCGAACCCACAGCAGCGGCCCTCCATGGAAACCACCCCACTGCCACCACCCAGGTCCACCTCATGGCAGCATCAGGGGCTATAGACCACAACGGCCATCTTTCACAGACACAGATCCCCTGGCGTTCCTTCAGAGCTGCCAAGGAGCGGGACCGAACCACTAACCTTGAGGTTAGTAGAGGGTCACAGAGTGCTTGTGCTACCAGGGACCGTCTTCAATCCAAAGCGCTTGCGTCACCCAGGGACCGTCTTCAACAGAAAGGAGGAGCTTTCATGTCTGCTGGGGCCAGAAAACTCAAAACCAGTCAAGACACTACTGCTCAAGGGAGCGCCTTCCTCCCCCCCTCATTTTCCACCCTGGCCCTTTCGTTGTCCCACTGTCAGGGAGGGCAGGAGACGGAGAAGGAGCACCCTCGGGCCTGTCCCACTTCCACCTGCGCGCCGGAGTAGGAGAGGGAGAATGCTTGCTTCTCATTCAGCCTGGGAGTTTCCGTTGGTTGCTGGAAAGGACAGTCTGCCTTCTAAACCAGGAATTGTGTTTGCAACCGGAAGTGGCCATAGAATTCTTAAGAAGGAGCGTAAAGGTCATGGGGATAATTTTCCTCAGGATCAGGAAAAAATATTTCTCCGCCGAGTTCCATGTAGAAAGGACCAAAGCCAGGCAAACCTATCTCCATTGAGTCAATTCTGATTGACAGCAAGTCTCTCAACAGTAGAACCTCTTCTGAGGGTTTCCAGGCTGCTCTGCCTCCTCTTTCTCCTGCAGAGCGGCTGGTGGGTTCAAACTGCTCACTGTGAGGTCAGCAGCCCCGTGTGTAACCCACTACACCGGCTAGTGAAGGAGGTTGTGTCCCCAGGATGCCTGGGGCGAGACGGTAATCAAATCAATGCAGTTGATGGAACCCCTACTGTGTGCAAACACCTACTAGGTGCAAATCCTGAGACCACGTGCTGCCTGTGTGCTAGTTGGTGCTCTGCGCTTTACATAGAGAAAATGGAGGCTCAGGAAGTCTAAGAACAGCCCACAGGGTTCACTGGTTAAACATCCTTGCTTTCACCATTCAGAAGCTGATAAACCCCAACCAAACTCACTGCCATGGAGTAGATGGTGAATCATAGTGACTCTATAGGACTGGCTACGACTGCCCCTGTGTTAGTCCAGGTAGACTAGGTAAACAAATTCATAGAGACTCCTATGTGTATAAGAAAGAGCTTTATATACAAGAGAATTTGAATATTGAGAAAATGTCCCAGCTCAGTCCAGATCAAGTCCATAAGTCTGATATTAGCCCATATGTCCGATACCAATCTATAAAGTCCTCTTCAGACTCGTGAAACACATGCAATGATGCCGAATGCAGAAAGATCACAGGCCAGTGCATGGGAAGTCTTGTGGATCCAGTGGCGTTGTAAGCATCTCAGCACTGGCAGGGGTCTCCACGTGGCTTCTCCGGTTCCAGAGGTCTGGCTCCATCAGCCTCTCTTCATGTGTCTTCTCCACAGGGATGTCTCAAAGGGAGTGAGTAGTGAGAAAGAGTGTTTCCCACCTCCAAGGAGGAATACTGGAATTCCCAGAATCCTTAGTAGAACACCATGCCCATACAGAGGCCTCACTGACAGCTTGTTTGACAGCCTAGACTCCACCCCTTCACTCTGAATCCTCAAATTAACACCAGATTATGTAACTCCTCCAGCCCCCTTTGAGTTTTTGAGCCAGTGTCTGTTTATAAGAGTGGAAAGCCTCATCTTTTTCCCTCGGAAGGACTGGTGGTTTCCAACTGCTGACCTTGCGAATCACAGCCCAACCCGTGACCACTACGTCACTAGGGCTCCTCCTCAGGAGCCAGTCGGTTATTCATGCCTGGAGACTTGGAGTCCGTCAAAATGGCACCACCTCCAAGATCCCACCAGAGGACTGTGGGTTTTCAGAGTCCACCTCATCCCAGGCCGTGGCCCACACCACCCCGGCTGCCTGCGGCCTTCGTCAGGAGGCGTGCAGGGCCTTTCCCTTGTGTTTGACCCTCCACAGATGCTGGCTGAGGGCCCAGCACCAGAGTCAGACTGGCCTGGCTTTGTATCCAGCCCTGCCAGCTGCACCAGGTGTCTGGCCTTAGAGCCATTCCTTCGAGTCTTTGGGCTTCCGATTTCTCCTCTGGAGAATAGTTGACACTACCTCAGGGTTGCCTCACGATCAAACGGGAGATAGTTCATGTTCAACAGTCAGCACAGGATCTGGTGTATCATAAAGCACTCAATAAATGTTAACTATTATTGATCTTCACCTGGCCAGTGCCTGCTGGCTGTTGAAGTTTCTCAGCCTTTGAATCAAGTACTTCCTGATCCAGTTTTATTTATTGACATGGAGAGATGCCCAGGTATATTATTGAGGGGGGAAAAAACCCAGATTACAGCTTTGTATATGCTTCACGGGCCATTTTAAGAATTAAAGGGGAAAGTAGACAAACAGCTCTTAACATGGTGCCTGGTGCCCAAGAAATATTATTCAGTGAAACCAGTTGTGATTGTTCTCAGGGGAGAAGCCTTTTTTAGACAGTCCAATGCTATTTTCAAATATTATTAGGATAACCACGCCAAACATGACCACGGAGTGCATTTTAACTCACAGAGAACCTATAGGACAGAGTAGACCCGCCTCTCCGAGTTTCCTTGGCTGTGGTATCTGCCAAGAGATTTGGAAGGCAGCTACCTGCCCAGCCACCTGGAAGAGATCCGTATTTGTGCCCATTCCAGAGGCAGGCAGCTCGACAGAATGCAGACATCCTTGAGCAACGTCATTAATATCATATGCAAGTAAAATTTTGGTGAAGATTGTTTAAAAAATGATGTAGGGAATGACTAGAAATTCAAGCCAGAATCAGAAAAGGAGATAGAAAGAGGAATATCATCGCCGATGTCAGCGGAGCCTGGGCCGAAAGCTGAGGACACAAGAAAGATGCTTACCTGGGTTCATTGACAATACAAAGCCGTTTGATTGTGTGGATCACAATAAATTATGGATAATGCAAATTATGCAACGAATGGGAATTCCCAAACTCTTAATGATGCTCATGTGGAACATGTACATAGACCAAGAGACAATCATCGGAGCAGAACGGAAGGACACTCAGGTTTAAAATCAGGAAAGATGCGCACCAGGGTTGTATCCTTCCAGCGTACCTACTCTGTATGCCGGGCAAGTAATCCAGGCAGCCGGACTATATGAAGGAGGGTGTGGCGTCAGGGTCAGAGGAAGACTCGTGAACGGCCTTGCTGGCTGGACGTGAAGAGGACTTGGAACACTTACTGATGACGAGTAACGACGTCACCCTTCAGTAGCGTTTACACCTCCACACGAAGAACACAGAATCAATCCCTCACCCCTGGCCCGTGACGCAACCTCATGACAAATGGAGAACAGATGGAAGCTGGCAAGGATTTCATTGCACTTGGATCCACCATCAAGGCGCCTGGAGGCAGCTGCTAAGGAATCGAATGACATGATGGGCCGAGAGCAAAGCTACGGCAAAATACACGCTTTCAAAGGTTCCCAAGCCAGGATGCTCTTTTGAGGCCTAACGTGCACCTGACCCAAGTCACGATACTCTGCATCCTCTCGTGTGTGACCAAGCCGGGCGATGAAGAACGAAGACAGAGGAAGAATGGGTACCTTTGACTTACAGCATTGGTGAAGGACATTGGGCACACGTTGGCGTGGCAGAGGAGCAAATGAGTCTGTCTTGAATGAAATGTTTCCTGGCAGTCCACAGTCATGTTTACACTCTTGGCCAACACCATCACTGCTGTAAAGTGAGACGGTGTTTCTGACTGCGCTGCAAACAGGTCTTTGCAGGGAGGCATAGGCCCAGGTGCCCTTCCACCTCCCCACTGGCACCTCAAGGGAGGTCGGCCCCAGTTGGACTGGAAACCCACAGGGCTCCTGTGGACCTCGGTACTTTCTTACACAGCTCCTGTGCAAGAAAGCTAGACAAGTATTGCCCTGGGGAATTGAGATACCGCCTCCCTACCCACCAAATGTGGTGAAAGGGTGCTCATGCAATAGCTGGAGGGCCTGGGTGCTGCAGATGGTCAGAATGCTCACCTGCTAGCTGAAAAGTTGGAGGTTCAAGTCCAGCCTCAGAAGAAAGGGCTGGTGATCTACTTCTGACAAAGAATCAGTCGTTGAAAGTCCTAAGGAGCACAGTGTGACTCGGACCTCTGTGGAATCCACTGCCTGGGACGCCCCTCCCACCCCCCACCCCCAACCAGGGTGATGGTTTCCAGTAGCTAGGGTGCTATGACAAATGTATGCAACAGAGGGCGCTGCAAACAACCCGCAATGGAGGGGGGAAAAGGGGTGGTGGTGATGATGATGATGATAATAATAATAATGATGATCATATAAATAAAGGTACATTTAATAGTGGCTTCCATTTGTTGTGCTCTTTTTTTTTTACTGTAGTAACACACACATATTTATAAAACAGACATTTATCAATACAGCAGTTTTCAGGTGTAAAGTTTAGTGATTTCCCATTTGATTTCTTCCTATTGTTCAGCTTGTTGGCTGTGTCATTTATTTCCCGTACCTCAGCCACTCTACGATTAAGAGCCAGCTTCGCTCTCTTCTGACGTTCACTTAGATCGTTTCTTTCTTTCCTGTCTTTTTAATGTAAGCCGTTTGCTTTCTTCACGAATGATGGTCGTCATGCGCTCCCAGTTCATCAGGTCTTCTGTCATTAGGGTGCAAAGTGTCAAATCTGTTCTTGAGATGCGCTTGGAATTCAGGTGGGGCAGACTCAAGGTTGTATTTTGGCTCATGTGGACTTGTTTCAATTTTCTTCTGCATGATCCTGAACTTGCATATGAGCAATTGGTGGTCTGTTCTGCAGTCGGCCCCTGGCCTGGTTTTAGCTGCTGACATTGAGCTTCTCCATCGTCTTTCTCTGCAAATGTGGTCGACTCGATTTCTGTATGTTCCATCTGGAGAAGTCCACCTGGTGTGCTATTGAAAATGGTTTTTGTTGTGAACAAGTTGTTGGTCTTGCAATATTCTATCATGTGATTTCCAGCTTTGTTTTTATCGCCACGACCATATTTTCACTACTGTTCCTTCCTCTTTGTTTCCAACTTTTACATTCCGATTGCCAGTTATTATCAGAGCATCTTGATTGCATGCTTGACTGATTCCAGGCTGATGGTGTTGGTAGAATCCTTCAATTTCTTCATCACTAGCTTTAGTGGTTGGTGCACAAATGTGAATAATAGGTGTACTGACTCGGTTTCCTTGTATGCAGATACATATTGTCCTGTCACAGTGTTGTACTTCAAGATGGATCTTGAAATGTCCTTTTTGACAATGAGTTCCATGTGTCATCCCCGGCATAGTAAACCATCTAATTTGGATTCAAAATGGCCAATACCAGTTCACTTCAACTCACTAATGCCTAGACTGTCCATTTCATTTTTTTAAAACTTCCAGTTTCCCTAGAATCATACGTCATACATTCCAAGTTCTGATTATTAATTGATGTTTGGAGCTGCTTATTTTTATTTTGAGTCATGTCCCATCAGCAAATGAAGGTCCCAACGGCTTCACTCCCACAGGCTTTACCCCACTCATGTCATGACGGTCGACCCTACTTTGAAAAGGCAGCTCTTCCCCAGCCGTATTTTGGTGCCTTCTGACCCGAAGGACTCACCTTCTGGCCCTGTCTCTGAAAGGGCTCTGCTTCTGTTCACGAGGTGTGCAGGGTCTGACCATGCTGCGATGCTGTCCAGAGAGTTTCCAGTGGCTCATTCCTCAGAAGCGGACGGCCTTCCTCCACGTCTGTTCTTTGGCTGGAAGCTCTGCGGAGACCAGTCTACTTTGGGAGACCCTGCTGGTGTTTGAAAAGAACAGCTTCCAGCATCACAGCAACACCCAAGCCCAATACCTGTATTGAATATACATATCCATCCATTGTTACCTGACTTTCAAATTTCACCTGTCAGAGACAAACTGACAGACAAGCGGAGGGAGTTTTTATTAGAGGTTCCTAAAATGTGCTGAGAGGGTCACCATGTGATCCCATTTTATTCTCCTACACACCCATTCATTAGGTCCTATTACTTAAGAATTTCATGGAGTGGGTCTATTGCTCCTCAAATTAAATACATATACATAGATGTGCATTTATTGAGTTATAATTTTAAAATCTTATAAAGGACACACATATGAAGTCAACATGTTGAATTGTTACAGTCTTGTAAATTCAGCCTGGGTGTAAAAACCCAGGTACCTCAATCCATAAGAAGATATAAAATTTCTCTAACACCTTCTGGCCACATCCCTCTTCCCACCCAAGGGAGTTGCTCTCCTGACATCTATCACCCTATGCTCATTTTGAACTCAATGTAAGTGGAGTCATGCATATGCAAACTTACATTGCCAGATTTAGCAGGTAAAATTATAGGATTGCTAGTTAAATTTGAGTTTCCCCTTGGGATATACCTGTACTGAATATACATATCCATCTATCCATTGTTACCTGACATTCAAATTTCACCTGTCATCCAGTAGTTTATCTGAAGACCCTTGTCGTTTTTGGTACCTGGTTCTTTCCATGTAGCTGTCTGTGCAACTCATCTGTGCCATGGTATGTATGTATCCGGAGCTCAGTACAAGACATGGATTTCTCCTCCTGTGTATGTGGAGCCCTGGTGGTGCTCTCAGGTAAGTGTTGGGCTGCTAACTGCAAGGTTGCCAGTTCAAACCCAGGAGAGAGTTGAGGCTATCTGCTCCCGTAAAGATGTACAGACCCAGATCGCCTGGCGATGTAGTGGCTACTATGTGTTGGGCTGCTCACGGCCAGGTCAGCATTGTAACCCACCAGCCACTCTGCAGGGAAAAGATGAGGCTTTCTACTTCTGTCAAGAGATTTCTGTCTCGGAAACCCAGAGCAGCAGTTCTCCCTGTCCTATCGGGTCGCTGTGGGTCGTTGTGGGTTGGGATGGACTCAGGGGCAGAGAGTTGAGTCTGAGTCAGAACCATCTCTTGTGGTAGCAGGGGGCTGGACTGGGTTGTTTCCCCTTCATTGGTGTGGCAGTTCAAACCACCAAGTACACCTCCAGGGAAAGGCCAAGCTGTCTATCCCCACGATGTACATCTCCGAGACGATGTCACTATGAGTTGGACTCAGCTTGAGGGCAGCGGTGGGGTGTTGATGGTAGGGGCCCTGAGAGGGCAATGCTGTCCCTTGGTGATTTGGTGATTCTAACTTACCCAGTGGCTCTGCTGGGGAACGGCCTGGCTCTCTGTCTCTATAAAGGTTTTGGTCAAGAAAACCTTCCGGAGCAGTTGCTGTGGATGGGGGGGTTGTTATGAATTAGAACCAGCTAGACAGCACCCAACGACAGCACCAGGAGCCACGCAAGCACCCTCAAGCGTCAGTGGCCTGAGACGAGGAGGGCTGAGACCTCTGTTAAGTTCATGCATCTCCCTTCCCCACTTAGTTCACCTTTAATTCGGGCAAGCCGTCAGACCCCCAAGGGTGTTGTAAGTTTTAGACTAGGTCCAGCACACTGAGCCCTCCACAGTGGCCCATGCCATGATGCCTGTGAGACCTAGGAGGAGGGCAACGTCCAGAGAGGGGAAAAGACTAGTCACCCAGCTGTAAATGACAGAGCCCTCGGGCCATTGGTCCTGGCTCAAACAGAGTTCTTCCTTCATCCAAAGCTTTGTTGGGGCATCTGCGAAGAGCCAGGGAGCCTGGAGTGATACCAAGCCCTGCCCCATGACACGTCCATTCTAGGGGAGTGGCCTGCTGGCCTGCTTGGCGCTGAGTTACACTCCTCATGAAAGAAGTGAAAGCGTGTCTGAGAAGCCCTCGCTGTTCCAGAGATAGCAGCTAGTCGCCAGAGTGCAGCGATGGTTTCCACACCAACCTGGAGCGTGGGGTGTCAGCGGCCTCATTTTGCATACGAGAGACCCTGAGAGGTGAAGACCCAGCCACTCGGTAGTAGGGCTCATGCATGGCAGAGGAAGACTTCAAAGTCATGGCTGCGTGCCCCCAAAGCCCTCTTCTCGGCACCCTCACCCTGAGCCCCCCCTTGGCATGCTTTGACGGCTATCAAATTCAGCCACTGCTGTGGTCAGCTCCTGGGGGGAAGGACAGGGCCTAGGTCTGGCTTAGTCACCCGGTTCAGAGCTGGAGGGCCTGGCCTCTCTCTACGGCAGTGGGCAAAGTTCTAGAAAGTTCCCAGGGCAAGGCACACTTGTCCTTCAGTCCTGAGGGCCAGTGTGTATGAAAATGGCAATGCTGGAGTGGGCGGTGAAGTACCCTGGGGGTGCACTGGACCAGCACTTGGCTGCTAACTGAGAGATCAGCAGTTCAAACCCACTAGTCACTCCATGGGAGAAAGATGTGCTGGTCTACTTCCATATAGCTCGGTGGCTCAGAACACCCCCCTCTGCCCTCTAGGCTGCTAAAGCTCAGAACAGTCTCACCAGTGTCGGGTTGGAGGTGGGCTTTGGGTTTTTAAGAACTAGTGGTGAACACCTGGCAGGGAGGGTTAAAAGGCCAAGTCAGAATCATTTTGCCAAAAGAATGACCCACTTCCATCCTTTCATGTAGGGATGATGCTATGACCCTTACCATTAGGGGCTCGGTGTCCAGCCCTGACCTCCCCCAACCTGGGGACCCTCTGATCCTTGGGGATTCAGTGGAGCCCCAGTCTCCACCCTGCTCTCAGACAAGTCCCCCAACACATAGTCAAAAAGACCAAACCCAGGGCCATCAAATCAGTTCTGATGCACGGTGACCCTGTGTGTGAGAGACTAGAACTCAGCCCCATCAGGCATGCTTGCCTGTAATCTTTATGGAAGGGCATCGCCAGGCCTTTCTTTCATGGTACTACTGGGGGAGTTCACATTGCCAACCTTCGGCTTAGTAGCCAAGGGAGCCAGGAGCCCCTCCGCCAGCACACTGGGTGGAGGAAGAAGGGTGACGATCCCTTCGAGGTCTTGCCCCATCCGTACCACCACCACCACCTGCTGCCAGCCTCCTGTCAGGTCCAGAATGAATGAACGGACACGTCAGTAGGATGTGCTCATCGTCCACAGACATTCAGATAGGCCAGCGGCACGAGTCAGAGAGGCTGTGCTGACGGGATGCTGGCTACACGTGGCCTGTTCGGCTGCAGGGGGCACTGGCCTTCTGAAGGTCCAGGAGTGCCGCGCCCTGCCAGCCCTCTCTGCAGGCAAGGGCTGCTGGGAGTTTTCTGCCCATGACCCCACTCATGACCTGATCTCCTATCACCCCAGCCTAGAAAAGGCTGGGCCCCGAGGGCCATAAATCCCTGCTATCATTAGGCAGTATCGCTCCAGCTCGAGCTACTGGCTAGGAGCCCTCCCATGATTTTTATCACGTATGAGTCCTGGAATGATTTTGTTATCACTCTTTTCCCACAGCTGCTTTGCGAGCAGGACTCGGTTTTGTTTGGTTTCGGTTTGGAGCTGGGGGAGCTCACATTTTGATGGTTTGAGTGCATTTCCTGGCTAGGCGCCATGGGCCGAGAGGGTCGGGGTTTGAATTCACAGCCACAGGGTGGGCAGAGGGGAGCCTGGTGTGAGCCCAGAGGCCACAGGAGAGGGAGGAGATGGTGGAGACTGGCCACAGGAGCCAGAGGCTCTAGCGGTGTGACTTTGGGCAGGACCCTCAGCCTCTGTGGGTCACAGTTGGTTCATTGCTCACAAGAGGAAATAGTCGTAGGGCTCACCTCATGAGTCAGCGAGTGAGTCACTGTGAGCTCCTATTTAACCCAGAGCTGGAACCCAGATTCTTACTGTTTTCCCTCTCTTGAAGTAGTTTTTGATTTCCAGTCAAACGACCCCCTCAAAAAACCAAACAAACAAAAAACAAACCGCAAACTCACTATCAAGTCAATTCTGACTCATAGCTCCCCTATAGGACAGAGTAGAACTCCCCCTGTTGACTTTGGAGGCCATAACGCTTTCACAGGAGTCAAAAGTCTCCTTTTTCTCCCATGGAGCAGCTGGTGGTTTTGAACCACTAACCTTGTGGTGGAAGCGCACATGTAATACACCATACCACCAGGCCTCCTTCTTCATTTTCCCTGGGCCAGGAAGTGACGTCAGAAAATGAAAAGCCAAAGGTCAGGGGAAATGAGACTCACTGTTCTGCTGCTGGCATCCCGGGGTGTTGTGTGCACTTCACTCACTTAGCTGTGGACTGAAATATTGGCGGTTCAAATCCACCCAGGGCTGCTCAATGCCTACCTCCACAAAATGATCACCAAAGATACGGGTGCTACAGCAAAGTGTGGTGAAGAAGGCCTGGCTATCAGAAAGAATAGTGGCTGGGATCTTAAAGGGCTTGTCTTAAAACAAGCAACATCCAAATGAGGCATCGGCTAAGTCCACACAGAGGAAGCACACCAGCATGTGTGATCCCAAAACTACACACAATAAAATCCAAGCCGGGAGGAGGGAATGATACTAGAGCTTAAATTCTGAACACCAGCTTGCAGAAGGCTGTGGATGGCAGTGAATGCCCAAACCCATTTGCAGGGTCTCCCATGTGGATTAAGCCACTGATGAATCCCCTCTGACATTGGATCAGATATGGGAAAGGCCTCGTTTCAGTCAGAGGACAAGGCAGGGTGGATGACTGCAAATGTAGTTAAATGTGACACCTTATCAATTATCTCCCTCTTGACCCGATATGTAATGGCTCCAGTTCTTAATATTGTCCACTTTGTTACTGATTGAGGGTTTTCTCTATTTCATTGTGTCCTTGTTGAGCCAATGGTTTGTATTCTCTTTGATTTTGCATGATTTTTCTGTATATGAAGCTCAGATAGGTAAGGCGATAGAGACAACAACAAGATCAATCGATTCAAAGGGGGGCACTGCAGGGGAGGCTGGCGGGAAAGGGAGAGTGAATAACAGTGAGTACAAGGCAGAAGAACTGTCCTGGAATTGATCGTAGTGATGGTTCACAACTCTTATGAATGTGATTGAACTATTGAAATTTTAGATATGGGATCAGGGGGAGAAAATGAGCTGATACCAAGGGCTCAAGTAGAAAGAAAATGTTTTGAAAATGATGATGGAAACATATGTACAAATGTGCCTGACACAATGGATGGATGTATGGATTGTGATAAGAGCTGTAAGAGCCCTCAATAAGATGATTTTAAAAGAAATATATAAGTGAATTGTATATCAGCGAAATTATTAAAAACAAACCAATTATGAAGGAAATGAAAACAAAAGTAAAACAAAGTCCTTCGAGGAAATAAAATAGGAACCAAAAAGACAGGTCTATCCATGTAGCTCTCCATCACCCAGGGGCACCTCACAAGAAAGCCCTGGTCACCGCCCAGCAGCACAGCCCCTGGGGTCGCTGTGAGCCAGGCCTGAGGCCACAGCAGCAGGTGTGTGTGGTGTTTTGTTCTTTCCTGCCTTCCCCCTGGCCCTCCCTGCTCCCCACGTCCCCCGGTAGCCCCTGGCCTTCCCTTTTGCTGTCTGGTCTCAGCCCTGTCCCCTCGGAGTGGCCCTCCGAGTTCCTCCCCGGAGCTCAGGAATGCTGTGCTTTCGTCCACTGAGTCCTCGTCAACAGCTGGGCTTCCTGCCTTTCTGGAAGCATCCCCTCATGTAGCATCACGTGTGTGAGGTACTGCGTACCTGAATACTCATGCAGTCCCTCGTCCCTCTCCTTGGCTTTACTTCATAGCGCACCATAGGCCAGAGCAGACCTGCCCCTCTGAGGTTCTGAGACTGTATATCTTTATGAGAGTAGGACACCGCGGAGCTGCGGCTGGTTCCGAACTGCTGACCTCGAGGCTAGCACCCACAGTGTAACCACTGCGCCATCAGGGCTCCTTGGCTTCACTCAGTTCACATCCGCTCAGCCTCTCACGAGAACAGAGCTCTGCCCCTCAGCCTCTTGGGAACAGAGAACCAGAAACCCAACACTGCCTTTGACGGCGCCTCATAGCGAGCCTACAGGACAGGGTAGAACTGCCCCCTGTGAGATGGGAACTCTTCACAGATGCAGAAAGTCCCTTCCATCTCCCTTGGTGGTTTCGAACTGCTGACCTTGCTGTTAGCAGCCCAACGCATAACCCCTACGCCGCCAGAGCTCCTCTTGGGAGTAGAGAGGGGAGTGAAATATGGGTCCCGCCCTATGGAGCGTACATCCTGATGAGGGGAAGGCACACGCCAATTGCACTCCAAGGTGATGACGTGGGAAAGGTCACGGATGGGGACTCTGAATAGAGCGTGCCGCGTTCTTTCTTACCCAGGGTGGGATGAGCAGGGAAGGTCTGGGGAAGGAAGGACCTGGCCTGAAGGGTGGGCCTCTCCCAGGGAGGAGGGAGATCTGAGACCATCAGAGTCGTCATGGCGTGGGCTTAGAGGCGTGCACCCTCAGGAGGTGCCTGTGTCCAGGGGAGAGCAGGCGAGCTGCGGGGAGGCGTCAGGTCATTGAGCGAAAGAGCCCAGTGGGGAAAGGAGTTAGTGGAAGGGAGACGTGTGAGGCTGCTTCTTAGGAGGGGAGGTGGAAGAGACCCCAGAGAAGGGCCCACCAGCAGTTGTAGGAAATAATAACCGTTCATCTGAGAAGATTGGCAGGTTATTTGCTTCATGCTGGGCAGGACACAGTGGGGGGCGGGGAGGGGCAGGGACACCTGGCCCTCCAGATCATCAGGACCAGCTAACCGTGCACCTCACCAAATAGAAGCAATTCCAGCCATCACCTTAGGGATGAGTTAATTACCTGTCTGACCGGTGTGGCCCTCGGATGTTAGAAATATCCAAATGGCCCTTGGTAGAAAAAGAAGGTTCCCCCTCCCCATTAGCTACTAACAGGGCCAGTAAGTGGTCACATTAGCCCGCTTACCCAGGCCTCACTCTGCAGGCGCTAAATAGAACAAAGATCTGGACCACGCCGGTCACCATGGTGATAGGGGACCACACCGGTCACCATGGTGATAGGGGACCACGCCGGTCACCATGGTGATAGGGAGGCTCCCAAGGCCGTCCCAGGTGAGCAAATTCAGTAGAATGACTGAAACAGGCCACATCAAGACAAAGGAAAGAGAGAGATTGGGTTTGGCCTCTCTTCCAAAAAGTTTGACATAAAAAGTGAGTGAGAAATGTAACTTATAAAGCTAGACTGGATGAGGAAGGCATGCTTTTGGTGTGGGAGTTATTGAGACAAGGATTCTTGGGTGGTCCAGCTACAGCGATCCCTTGATGGTCGAACTCAATTCTTTCCAAATGTTCGAACACCGACCGAGAAGTTTGAGAACTGTAGGTATTTTTCCCATAGGAAGTAATAGAAAACCAAATAATTGGTTCTGAGGCCCCAAATTGCATTTCACACTTGATCTTAGCCAAAAGGCTGAGAAGCGATCCAAATTACATTTATAAATTCATTTTCCCAGGACTTAAACTCCCCGCGGAGGCGTTTAGCCTTCTCACACATCACTGTCTGCGGGAAGCCGTCGCCATCGAGCCATTTCTGATGAGTCCAAAGTCACAGTCACGTTTCAACTTTTTCGATGGGCTGGTGTCATGCTTAAGGGTTCACACCTCCTGTTACATTTGCCGCTTTCATCACTTTTTCCCCCCCTTAAAAGTGCTGATAATGTCGACTTAGCCATGTTGTATTCAGCCACCAAATCAGACAAGCGGCAACCTGATTCCAATTTTGCAATGATTTCTGTCTTCAGCGCCATCATGGGTCCCACAGTTGGTATCATGAACGTTCTTTGGAGGCCCGGTGACGGTATTTTGAGTGGATACAGCACCCACACAAGCACACTGGCGAATGTTTCCACCCACTAATGTGGTCTAAGAACTAGATGTGGTCTGAGTGAGTGCGGCGCTCAGACTGAAGTGCCACCCCTGTGTGTCCGAGGTGGGAGACACAACTCACAGCCGGCTCTCTGCCGGTACAGACAGGTTGATTCAAGTCGGATTTTCAGTTGGACCATGGAGTACAGTTACCAACACCGAGCAGATTTTTTTTTCAAGCTTTGCTGTTTGAATAGTGGAAAGTTCGAGCTTGGGGCTGATTCTTGGGTTACACAATCCCTCCGTGGTAAGCCCCAGATTGAGAGGACGCAACACTGATTTGGTGGAGAATGCTCAGGTGGCCGGGGTGGGGGTGTGGGGGGGCAGGAGAGCAGTGGGGAAGCTGTTGGGGGCTTCCATGGGGAGACCATGCCCAAGGGGCTGAGGGTCAGGGTGACTTGGGAGGTGGGGTTGAGACCAGCATGTGTCCCCCTGGGGGGAAGCCCTGCTGGTGCCTTCTGTTTTAGTGACTGATCATCACCTGGCACGGAGAGGGCCCTCCAGAAATGTTTGCGGAGAGATGACTGAAAGGGTGAAAAGGCCCTTTGTCAATGGAGACACCCCCCTGAGGAAGGAGGTGGCAGCCTGCTACCCTGCCCCACACCCGCAAGAGAACCGTGGCAGTGTTTCGGAGCCAAAACCTGAAGACCTTCAGCTGCGCCGAGCTACGGAGCCTCCGTGCCCATGGAAGCTTGTTACATAAAACATAGAGATGCTCACTCACTGCCATTGAGAGGATTCCGACTCACTGTGACCCTACAGGACCGAGACCAACTGCCCCTGTGGGTTTCCCAGGCTGTCACGCTTCCTGGGAGCTGCATCTCTCTCCCTGCACATTACACCATCAGGGCTCCTAAGAGAGATAGAAAGTTACTTTATAACTTCAAATGCCTAAGGACTCAGGTAAAAGGTGAGCAAAATGGACCTTAAAATTTTATGTGGGTTTAAAAAAAATTTTTTTGAAGTTTTGACACGCAATCCAATTATCATAGAATTGAATAGATCGATCGCATCAAGAAGAGTTGTGCAATCAGCGCTCCAGCCCTGTCGTGGGAGTCGACATCTGCTACAAGGAGGACCAGAAGGTTCGCTCCAGGAACCCAACAGCCAGGACATCTATCTGCGCCTCCTGGTCCAGCTGCACGGGTTCCTGGTGCTGTGGACCAATGCCACCTTCAACCAGGCTGAACTGTATGTCTGTTTGAGCGTGCCCGGGGCCAATGTGCCAGCCGCAGCTACGAATCCCATATACCATCCTGTTCCTAAAAAGATTTTGGATGTTCAGAAAAAAAAAATAAGTGTACCATCAGACGCCCAAGAAACCATGAATCCAGTTACTGTCCTCGAAGAGTTGTTCTTTTAAAAAATATATTTTGGGTGAAAAGACACACAGCAGTTTAGGCTCAAGTTTAACAACTTCCACACACAGCAGTTTAGGCTCAAGTTTAACAACTTCCACACATGGTCCCCTGCTGCCCCGACCAGTGGCATTTGTTATCTTCTCCACAATGCCTGGACATGGTCACCGTGTCCTTCTGGCTTCATTCATCTAGTTCCCCCATCCCCCGTCTCTCGCCATCTCATCCCTGCTTTAAGCTGACATGATTGTTGACGCCCGTCTTCTTATCTAAAGCAATCGCCCATAAACGTGCGGCTGCTTCATTCAATAGTAAGTTTTCAAATCTGAGGACATTTATTCAACCCAGAAGACGCCAGAAGCCAACCTCTGAATCCAGTGGCTTCAGCACGTGGATTCCTTTATATCCAAAGACATCATGCCTGATGAAGGAGAGGGTCAGAGCCAAAGAGGAAGATGCTTCACAGGGAAAGAGGGACCAGACTTCAACCAGTGCTTCAAGATGTGAATGCAACATGCCGGTGTGGAGTAGGGAACCAGTGGAGAGGTCTAAGGGGCCAGCCTCAATCCCAGCTACTACATGGACACCTGCCCCTCCCCCCAGAAGAATTGATTTCAGAGGACAGCACTGAAGCTACAGCTCCAAGAGAGGGACATGTCTGATCAGAGCACATGGGAGGGGGAGGAAGAGAGAGTGGAGCACATCCTGGCCCTCGGAGCCTTGAGGAT
>NW_022109491.1:12178352-12179877 GCF_000313985.2 Echinops telfairi
TTTACACAATTGATGTGTGTATGGATTATGATGAGAGTTGTATGAGCCCCTAATAAAATGATTTAAAATAAAAAAGAGGAAGACCCTCGATGAGACGGGCAGACTCAGTGGCTGCAACACGGGCTCCAGGAACAAGGGCATGCCTGGCTGGCTTCCTTGACTAGAGCTTCCCTGAGCATGGAGTGTGGATGGAGGCACCTGGAAATCCTGACTTCATTCTTTTCTCCACTGATGATGTTACTGATTGGTCTAGTTGTGCAGAATTCGCCTTTCTATCCACCGAGTTGTAATCTCTACTGAAGGCTGCCATGCTTGACCTTCAACAGCAAGTGCTTCAAGTCCTCTTCACTTACAGCAAGCAAGATTGGGTCATCTGCCTATTGTAGTGTCCACCGTGCGCCTCCAATCCTGGTGCCTCAATCTTCTCCCTGAGCCTGGCTTCTTGGGTTATTTGCTCAGCGTATGGATTGAATGAGTAGGGCAAAAGGATACAACCCCGACAAAGAACTGTCCGGATTTTAAACCATGAAGCCGACCCTTGTTTCGTTTTAACAAATGACCCTTGGTCCAGGTCCAGGTTTCACACGAACACAAGTCAGTGTTCTGGAATTTCCATTCTTCTCAAGGCTATATATAGTTTGTTACGATCCTCACAGCTGAATGCCTTAACATAGACCATAAAATACAAGTAAACATCTTTCTGGTACTCTCTGCTTTCAGCCAAGATCCATCTGACATCAGCAGTGATAACCATTGTCCCACATCCTTTTCTGGATCTGGCATGAATTCCTGGCAGCTCCCTGTCAACGTACTGCTGCATCTGTTATTGGATGTTCTTAAGCACAAATTTACCTGCATGTGCTATTAATGATATTATTTGATAATATTTGTATTTTGGTGGGGGGGCACCTTTCTTGGAATGGGTATAAATATGGGTCTCTTCCATTTGGTTGGCCAGGTAGCTTCCACATTTCTTGGCATAGACAAGTGAGTGCCTCTGGTGCTTTATCAGCTTGCTGAACCATTTCAATTGGTATTCGGTCAGTTCTCAGAGACTTGTTTTTGGCAAATGCCTTTCGTTAAGCTTGGGCTTCTGCCTTCAGTACCATTGGTCCTTGACCATATGCTGTCTCTTCAAATGATTGAATGTCGACCAGTTCTTTTGGGCACAATGACTATGTTCCCTCTATCATGTCTTGGTGCATCCTGTATTGATCCATATTTTGCCCATATTATCTCTTAATATTGCAACTTGAGGCTTGAATCTTTTTTCTTGAGTTCTTTCAGCTTGATATATACGGAGTGTGCTCTTCCTTTTTGATTTTCTAATTTTAAGTCTTTTCACATTTCATGGTAATACCTGGTCTTCTCAGGTTGCCCTTTGACATTTTCTGGTAGCTCTTTTGCTGCGTCCCTTCTTCGTTTGCTTTCACTAGCCTGAGATCAAGAGCACGTTGCAGAGTCTCTTCTGACATCCACGTGGGCTCTTTCTTTCTTGCCCCTCAAGCGACCCTTTGCTTTCTTC
>NW_022109491.1:12184092-12211893 GCF_000313985.2 Echinops telfairi
CTTTATATACAAGAGCAATTGAATATTGAGAAAACATCCCAGCCCAGTCCAGATCAAGTCCATAAGTCCGATATTAGCCCATACGTCTGATACCAATCTATAAAGTCCTCTTCAGACTCACGAAATGCATGCCATGATGCTGAATGCAGGAAGAGCACAGGCCGGTGGGTGGGAAGTCTTGTGGATCCAGTCGCACAAGTGGTTGTAAGCTTCTCAGCACTGGCAGGGGTCTTCACATGGCTTCTCCAGCTCAGGGCACTAGGTTGCTCCATTTGTCTTGTCAGCTGTTACGTCTTTCAGGGAGTGAGCAGAGACAGAGTGTGTCTCCAACCTCCAAGGAGTTATACCAGAGTTCCCTGAATCCTCAGGAGAAGGCCATGCCCACACAGAGACCTCATTGGCTATCTCCTGATTGACAGGCTAGACTCCACCCCTACACACTTAATCCTCAAGTTGACACCAGATTATGCAACTACCACAAGTACCATTGGGTCTCAATCAGATAGTACCTCTTGTAGTGGTTGGATATTGACCCGTTCTTTTTGGTCCAGTGACTCTGTATATTCTTTCCATTTTCTTTTGATGCTTCCAGCATTGTTCAATCTTTCCCCCATAGACTCTCCTCAACACTGAAACTCAAATCTTGAATTTTTACTTTAGTTCTTTCAGTTTGAGATGTGCTGAGCTGCCAATGTTCTGCTGCTAGCCACTAAAGCTGGTGATGAAAAAATTGAAGAGTCCTACCAGCTCCTTCAGTCGGAAATTGATTAAGCATGCAATCAAGATGCATTGATAATCATTGGTGAATGTAATGTGATATTTGGAAACAAAGAGAAAGGAACAGTAATTGGGGAGAGAAAAAAAAACAAACACAAACGAACTAGGAAAAGGGTGTTTCAGCCGGGGAGGGAATAACATTTACAAAGGCATGGATTACAAAAGGGCTTGGCTTACTTTATTGTTTATTTTGTTGTGATTGTTTGTCTGATTGATGGCCTTGGCAGGTGCATTTGCTGGGAAAAAACATGCAAAAGGTACAAAAGGGCACCAATCAAAAAGTTGGTCTTTCTGCCACCCCTGCCACCCATCACCCAGTTCTCCTTCCCTGAGGTCACCTTTTGTTCCAGTGTCTTTAACCCAAGGCTTTGAACCCATTCATTCTGCTTTGACCCTCTGCTGAGAACTTGCCTTCCCATCCAGAGGTTCGTCTGCATCTACCTGGCAAGAAGATCCCCTGGTGGTTCTTACGGTTTACAAACCAGCAAGTCTAGGGTACCAGTTGTAGACTGAAGAGCCCTGGTGGCGAAGTGGTTACGAGTTGGGCTGCTAACCCTGAGGTTAGAGGTTTGAGATCACCAGCTGTTCCTTGGGAGAAAGACAGGGCTTTCTACTCCCATAAAGCGGCATGTTAGTTCTACCCTGTCCTAGAGGGTGACTAGGAGTCAGAACGGACATGACGGCAGTGAGCTGCGGACAGAAGAATCGCCTGAGGATTGGGGCAAGTGGGGAGCTAACAACAACGAGTATGGGAAAGGAGAACGGGTTCTGAAATCCATTGCGGTGATGCTTGGACAGCTCTTCGTACTCTGAACTATTCAATTGTCTGGTATGTGAATCATATGCCAGAAACATTAGTAAAAAGAAAAAAAATCACCTGAGGCTCTATTAGAATCACCTGGCGATGTTGTTGACATGTGGGTTCTGTTTCCATCTATCGGGGGGTGGAAAGGCTCAGCAGAAGAACCAGAAGGAGCAGGGTCAAAGCCTTGCTTTTGTCTCCTTCACAAATCGTCATGCAAACCAAACACCAAACCACTGCCATCGAGTCGGTTCCGACTCGTAGTAACCCTGTAGGACGGGGTAGAACTGCCCCCCTGCGTTTCTGAGACTGCCAGTCTTTATTGGACTTCCCTTCCACTGATGTTTGTGGTGCCTCTACTATGGCCAAAGAAATGGGCTGAGAGCTTAGGCCTCCCTGGGTGGCTTTGGGCCCTCCACCCTCAGCCACCCATTTCTTCCTCCTAGCAAGGGGTGAGTCTCCAAGGAGCCTACCCTCTCTGGGGGCTGTGCCCACAGCTATGTGGTCCGATGGATGCTTTGTGGACTGAACTGAATTGAAGCGGTTCCACTGGCAAGAATCAAACTGCCAACCAGGAGCAGACACGAAGCCTTGCCCGCAATGTAGGAGGCTCTCCAGGGCCGGGTTACCCAACAAGCCAGGGAAGCTTTGACGCAGTGAAAACCCAAAGAACAAACCCAGTGCTAACTCATAGCAACCCTATAGGACTGAGTAGAATGGCTCCTTATGGTTTCCAAGACTTCTGGACCTGTCAGTGTTGGGGCTGCAGCCCAGTGCTGAACCCACAGTGCCCCTAGGGGCCCTTTGGCTGCGGTGAAACCCAGGTGACACGGCTCCTTATGGAGGAGTCAATCTGCAGTGAACATTGCTGACTCTACACGGCCAGGAGCCATGCTTGCTGGTTAATCTGTACCCGGACTGGCCTCTGTCTCAAAGACCTGCTCTTGTCCGGACGTCAGGACAGTTGTCTACCAAGGGCAAGCCTATAGTAGGTCTAGTGCCTCCCAAAGTGCCTCCCCGTCTGAGAGGCACTGGAAAGATACCTATTTTTCCCCCTGGGTTATGGTGGGCTAGTAGTGCAATTGTTTTTCAGTGCCAAAGGGCACTGAGTCACGTGTGTGTGTGAGTGTGTATGTGTGTGTGTTTTCTAAAAAGGGAGAGGTAGGCCAAATCAGTTTGGCACCCTGTGGTAGATCCCACAGGGTGGATGGGATTGGGGGTGGGCTGGCGCCAATCAACCAAGAGGGACCTGGCTGGGCTCAGATCTGCAGGACTCTCACATGGCAGGTGTCTGAAGCCCATGAGAGTGTGGAAGACCAGGAGGGGGAACCTGGAGGTCCTGCCCACCTACAGAAGTGCGCAGTCTCACAGCAACTCTCCCACTCGAGACAGAGTGGGCAGGGACTATCTGAGCAACGACAGGCATGGTACCTGCCCAGGCTGCTTGAAGGGGGGAGCCACTGAAAAGCTTCTGGGACACTCGCTGTTCTCACGGCCCACCACGAAAAACAGTGCTTTAGTATCTGAGAGCCTTCTGGGGCCAAGGGCAGACTGTGAGATCTTACTTTTTCCCCAAAGCGATGATCCGGACAGCCTTCACGCGTATCTCAGCTTATCTGGGGGCTCAAACGGGCTGGAACAGAGAAGGGGCAGGCAGAGGAAGGGGTATCTGGCTATCCAGCCCAGGTCTAGTGTGGGGGCCCCAAATTTAGTGTGGTGATCCCCAGGGAGCTGAGGAGAGGTGGAGAAGCAGACTGCACTTCGCCTCGCACCCCAGTTGCCCCACCTGCGCTCTCCTTGGGTTGGGGATGCTCTCAGTTCAGGGCAGTGTCTCAGCTCCCCACGCCATTCCCCCTCTTCTCTGAGCCCCGCCCCCCTTGTTGTCCTTGTCCTCAGCATTCTGCACATCGGGGGGCCAGGGGGTGGGGATCAGACTGGAAGGACCCTCGGTGGGTGGTGGGCAAGGCAGGGCTGTATCCAAAGTGTTCAGCCGGCCCCTGGGCAGGTGTGTAGATGTCAGATGTCAGATTCTGCACCCCAATCCGGCAGCACCCCAATCTTTGCAGGGCATGGAAAGAGAAGAAACAGAGGATAAAAAGGGAAGTGCCTGGGACCACCTCCTGGGCTTATTTTCCGCAGGGTAAGCAAGGAAGGGGGCTCTGTCAGAAGGAGATTAAGTGAGTAAGAGATTAACCAGCTTGCCTTGTACTTTTGAGCAGATAGACAGCGAAGCTCTCTAAAAGATGGGTGTCCCATGTTTGCAGAGGGGTGTGGTTTCAGCGCTTGCCCGAGGCACTATTTTCCGTAGACACACCTAGGTGTCTGGGCCACCAGACGGCAAACCCACAGACAGGTCACCAGCTCCAGGCCAAGACCCGGGCCCTTGCTTAGCTCTCCGCTTTCCGAAGTGTGATCTCTCAAGACCCAAGGCACCATCGGCTGGGCTGACACCTCCCCCGCCTCCGCTGTGCCAGGGGCTGGCTACACACCATCGCACCCCCCATGGCCACCCTGCGAGGGAGGGTGTCGATGAGCCCGGTGTGCAAACAGGAAAATGGGCTCTGGAAGGAGGGAGGGAGGGAGGGAGGGAAATGTATTGTGGGGTCAACGGCCTTTTGTGTCAGAGAATCGTGGAATGTTGACTGCAGAATCCGGGAATCTTAGAAGCAGGAAATCCAGCAGTCCTGGACACACAGGTCCTCTGCCTAAGCCATACCCCTAGACCCCCCTCCCTACCACTCACCCCACTTCATCACACCATGGGGGCAAACCTCTCCTGAGGTGGGGAGTCCACTCAGAGCCTCTTCTCTCACCTAGAGTCTGGCTCCAGCCTCCCCTCTGGTCTCTCTTCCTTCCAACGCCCCCACTCTCCCGACGCCTCCCCTCAGCCACCAGAGGCATCTTTTGGAAACACTAAGTAGACTGCGCCTCTCCTCTTAAAACCCTTCTCTAGCTCCCTTTTGCCCTGAGGATAAAGTTCAAATTCCGTGACACAACTTACTAGGCCCTCTGTCATCTGATCACATCCTCATCTTTGCCCCCACCCCCCACCCCCACACTCTGTCCCAACTCCCAGCTGTGCCAGATGCTCACCCCTGGACTTTCACACTTGCCGTTCCCTCCGCTAGGAACACAGACCATGGCAGTGACCTCTCCCCTCGTTCACAGCCCTGTCCTCCCGGTCTCCACATCGCCTCCCGGAAGTCTTTCTTCTCATGGCCTGCCCAGCCCACTGCCCTGTGCTGCCCAGTCTTGGTGCTCAATGTGAGTACCAGTGCCCACCTGGCTGCCCCCACTCACCAGCCACTAGAAGGCGGAAGCAGGGCTCCCAGCCCCGTGCCCGGCGAAGAGGAAGTGCTGAGCAAAGCCAGAAACCAGCAATAAAGTCTTAGCGTTCAGAAACCGTGTTCAGAAACCAACAATAAAGTCTTCGAATCGCAGAACCATCAAGTCTTAGAATTGCGAATTCACTGAAACAGGAGACTAAAATCTCTCAGCATCATACAACTATAGCCCGAGAGAGTACCTGAAATCAGAAACAAAGAATCTCAGAAGCTTAGCCTCTCTCGGCTTGGAAGAATTCTTGCTGGGGCATCTTGGGAGAGGTAACTTGTGTCCATGGAAATGGTGGCATGGTTCAGGCCACATTCCGGAGCAACCTGCCTGCTGAGGCTATTGGGCACAGAATCCGTGTGATGCTGTACCCCTCAAGGATTTAAACTTAAAAGTAAATAAATAAAATTGTGCATTAAAACGTTTTTAAATTACAACTGAAACTTTAAAGACTACAAAAAATTATGTGGTTATATACGCACTCATGTTTATGTAGCTGTACTGGTGGCACCAAGGGTTAAGCACTGGACATTGAAAGGTTGGTAGTTTGATTTGATTATATATTGAAACAGTTACATACTCAGATGCTAACCCAAAGGTTAGTGGTTGGCACCCTCTAATGGGCTCCTTGGGATGGATTTGGCACATGAGTCACCATGAATGGAAATCAACTTGATAGTGCCCAACTATATGTACACATGGATCTTACATTCATGCAAAAAGCAACAGATACTTCTTGGCCATAACCAAACAACTCCTGGGTTTGGTTGTCTGGGTGTGACAGACACAGTACAATTTGGTCAGTAGGCAAAGGATAGTTCACAGAGTTTATGTTCTAGCTCCTGGAGTGTGGTGAGTATTGACGGGGGTCTTAAGAGCTTATAACCATCGAAGATTCAAATATTTGTCCCGGCTTGTCTGGTGACAAAAGGGAAATGAAACCAGGACTCAGAAGGAACTAGTCTACACAAATAATGGCTTACGTATCCTAAGATCAAAAGAACCAGAAGGTGCCTGGTTGCCCCTCACTCGCCCCCACCAGCCGTTCTGGTCAGGGCCACCACAGATGGACATTGATAGAATGCGAGGAAAATGAGGACGAGAATTCAAATTCTTAAAAAGCACAGACCTAAAACTCACAGAGACTAGAGGACTTCCCTAAGACTATTGCCCGCAAGATACACTTGAACACAGGGGTGGGGACGTCCAGCATGCGGGTCATCCGAGGCTGAGAAGTCCTGAGTATTAGCTAACATCACTGGCAGCGCCAACAAGAGCGGCTCCAGACGTCACACTGAGGTGAGTAATGAAATGTATGACCACAGATAGCAGGCTCATTTTTCTGTTGACAATTTTGGATGGCAAATGATGTTATAATATCCAAATGGCCCCTAACAGAACAAGGTACCCCTTCCCTGCTTTAAGCCTTGAATCGAAACGATTCTCTTACAGTCACCTTTTAGCCAACCAACAGGTTGAGTCATCAAATAAACACCTGAGTTCTCTGTCCCTTTGAAAACTCACCTAGGAGACCCGTGAACCATTTATTACCCGACAGCAAAGAGCAGGAGGGACAGAAAACTAGGTGACTGGAAACGGAAAGACCAGAAGAGCAGTGAGAACGTAGACACCGTGTGAAAAAGCAACCCACCAAGGTCGGGAGCCAACGACCGAGAACTTGTTAAGTGGAAACGAACGTGTTGTGTAAGCTTCCACTGGAACAAAGACTTCAAAAGAAAGTAGAGAATGAAATTGTTCTTCATGTCAATAAACCCAACTGATTTGGCCTCTTTTACGATGTAAGAAACTTATAGATATATTTTTAAAAGCCTTCATATATGAAATAAAACCTTCTAAAAATTGTGATTCAAAATAAATCCAAGGGAAACAATTGAGTGCCCTAATGGCCCAATCTACGCTTGACTGAAATTCAAATGGGTTGTCACTTAGGAATGGAATTGAATGGAAAATTCTTTATTGTTCTGGGAAGGGGGGAGAAGGTCAATACTAACTCAATCTCAGTAATTCCCAACCATAAAACTCAAACGAATGCACCATAAACTAAAGCAAATCTTTCCTGTAACAAAACTCAGCAGAACGGCATTGATGGAACGGCGTTTAGTTTGTCTATGGGAGTAGAGAGCCCGGTCTTTCTCCCATGGAGCGGGTGGTGGGTTTGAACTGCTGAGTTTGAGGTTAGCAGCCCAAAGTGTAACCACTACACCACCAGGGCTCCCTCGTCTAGTGTATCTAAGCACCACTATTTCATAACCCATCTATTGGGGACATGCAGAATCAGGAAATCATACAGAGGGAACAAGTCCACATTTTAGAAGGTCTGAAAAATTCTGCACGATAAACACCCAACGCACAATGCAACAACTCAATAACCAATCCACTTTTACTCAGAGTCAGAACATAACACAACCAGAGAACCTCAGCTCACATGATGAGCACCAAGACACTGTGGTAACAGGTTGTACCACTAATGGTCTCTCTGGAAGGAGAAGGGCAGAGAAAAGGGCATCCAAATCAGCCAGCTCTCTGGCAGAATTTGTGAATGGCAGCTTTCAAGCTTCCAAATCTCCGGCCACGAATCAATGAACTTGAAGGCTGAACAGAAGCACCCCACAAGATGCCAATGAACTGGGATGGCTCGTGGAACCACGGAACCCAAATCCCACGAGAAGTTTGGTTGTAGCTTCAACAGCCACTGTCCCCCCACCCACCCCCTTTGGTCATGGTTGTGAATAAATTTGTCCGACTAGTTTGGCCAATTCATTTTTTTTCAGATACACAACTCACTGGCATCTCCCACAGCAATCCGTAGGGCAACCCACCCTTAATCCTGGAGATTCCCCCTCCCTCTCCACGGGAGTCCATAAGCAACAACCTCCCCTCTCCCCCCTCCCAACCATGAATAAACTTTGATCTCAATACGATCACCTGTTCTTTTCTTTTCTTGTCCTTCTGTGATCGACTTACGTCACCCAGCACACGTCCTAAGCGCCTCCGTTCTGTGGCATGGTTTTTTGTTTTCTTTTTTCACCAGCGGAAGCAGCTTTTATTGATGGGTTATCTCCACAAACAAATGGAAATCGACTTCCAATTAACCCCAATCCCTATAGATTCTAACCTTGCTCCACCTGGGAAGGCTCTCTAAATTGTCTTTTGGTTTCCAAGGCCCAAGTCTTTCCCTTCTCTGTGCAGCCTAATTTAGAAGTTCAGCAGCAATACGGTTTTATTTCTTTTCAGGTGTCCCCTACCACCACCAGCAATGCTGCAGCTGCTTCGTAACAGCTAGGGATGGGGGGCGGGAGGCGGGCAAGGGGTTGAGTAAGAAAACAACTAACCTGCAGGAAACAGAAGACCTCGTCTATCAAAGGCCCCCCTGTCTTGTCTCTCTGACTTGATCCTTTACTGGTTGCATTTCTCTTTATGCTGAATCATGCCCTTCTGAATCAGATCCGGGATTTCCACAGTCAGCCACGGACCCAGCCCCAGAGCCATGAGGTGAGCTAGTCCAAACGTGGGTATGTTCCTGGCCCACAAAGGCTAAAAGTGATCAGTCGGGCATATTTTGCCGCCCCTGTACATCTTTGCAGTCTTTCCATCCAGTTCAGGAATTGCAGTTTCTGGAGCAGTGGTGGGATTTGTGATAGGAATGTCAAACTCATATTTCAGGAGGTCATGGATGAACCCGCATTTCCCAAACCATGGTCTCGGGGCCGGTGCCCGTCTTCAGCACGGGGATCTCAGACACCACGCGCCGGGTGGCCTGTCTACCATCTTGGAGCGGGAGCGCTCTGTGGCATGCTTTAAGACTGCCTTTCTTACTGGCTGAGCCGAGTCCATTGGCTCCATGCCCTCGCTTTGTTTACCCTTCCCTCCGCTGAGGGGCCCTGAGGCTGCTCTCACCTTTGGGCCAGTGTGAGCCCTGCTGCGATCCACACGGGGTGGGAGTCGCTGCCTTCCATTTGGGGGTCCAGACCTGGGAGAGGAGTCGTAGCAGTTCTATTTTTAGTTTCCTGAGGAGCCACCCCACTTCCTCCCACAGGAGCTCGACCACTTTGCATCCCCCCCAGCAATTGGCAAGACCACCAAACTACCGTCCGGTTGATTCCCACTGGTTGCAACGCTGTAGAGGGGTTCCAAGGCAGTCCATCTTTACAGGGGTAGACAGCCTCAGCTTTCTCCCTCTCAGGGGCTGGTGGGTTTGAGCTGCCGACCTTGAGGCTAGCAGCCCAGTGCTTATCTCGCAGAACCACCTATAAGGAGTCAGTGTTCCCACTTCACCGCATCGTCACCAACATTTATTGCTCGCTATTATTTATTTTTTTAAACAAGTCGATTCCCAGGCTGTGGCTTTGATGACATCCTCTGACGCCTAAGGACACTGGACGTCACTCGTGTTTGCTGCCCCCATGTCTTCTACGCTCTAGGCTCAAAGGGCACACAGCTCCATGCTCTTCCAGTGATCACCTGCTAGTTAGGTGCCATTGAACTTGTGCCAACGGGGAGCAACCCCATGTACAACAGAGGGAAGTGCCAGGCCGGCACCATCCTCACAATTGCTCTTCTGTTTGAGCCCGTTGTTGTAACCACTGTGTCCATCCATCTTAGCGAGGGTCTTCCTCTTTTTCACTGCCCCTCGACTTTACCAAGCACAATAGCTCTTCCCAGGGACTGGTCTCTCCTGACAACATGTCTAAAGTACGTGAGATGAAGTCTCACCATCCTTGCCTCTAAGGAGCCTTCTGCCTGTATTTCTTTCAAGTCGATGGAACGTTTGTTATTCTTCACCGGCATCTACTCTACTTCAAGGGCATCTACTCTACTTCAAGGGCATCTACTCTACTTCAGTCTTCCTTAGTGGATTTCCAACTTTCATAAGCAGATGAATGAGGCCATGGGAAATACTACTGCTCGGGTCAGGCACACCTTAGTCCTCAAAGTCATCTCCTCGCTCTTCAACTCTTGAAAGAGGTCTCGTGCAACAGATTTCCCCAACACGCTGTGCCATTTGGTTACCCAGATCAGCCTTATTTCCCTTGTGGGGACCACAAGTGTTGAGAATCCCAGCAAGGATCACTTCAGGGCCATCCTGGGGCCTATCCCAGCAGCCTTGGCCAAGATGGACACAGTACTTGCCAACCCGGGCTGCATTAAGTCTGGAGGGTGGGGGGAGATGGAGGGAGACAATACCTTCTCACAAAATGCTTTTGGATTATTGTAAGAATCTTGAACAAAGCCACACAAGACAAGAAGTTTAGAGGCGGGATCAGCAAGCTATAGCCATGGGTCCAATCCTGCCAGCTACCTGCTTGGGAATACATTTTACTGGGACTCAGCCACACCCATTTGCGTACATATTGTTTATGGCTGCTAGTGACCTCCCTGCAGATCTAAGGACCATACCTGAGACCACATGACCTGCAAAACCTCAGCTTGTTAGCTAAGTTGGTCACGGAAGGAAGGCGTCTACAAGAGATGACATTTGATCAGTGCCTGAGCGAGCTGGGGAAAGAATGCCGCAGGCAAATGGAGTATTGGGGTAAAGGCTGTGGAGTGGGAACCGGGTGGTGTGCTGCGGAGCAGGGAGGAGGCCAAGGGGTCTGGGTTGGAGTGACCAAGGGGGAGAGTGGAAGCAGACATCCGTGGCCAGGAGTTGCTTCCAGAGGCCTTGCGGACTGGAGAGAAGTTTGCATTCTGTTCTCGTGATGATAGGAAGCCAAGGGAGGCTTTGAAGCAGGCAGAGGCCAGACGTAATGGGAGAAGTGATTCTCTGAGCAAGACGACATTTCTGTTCCCACCTAAAGTAATTTGCCCCACGACTCAGGGTCTTCAGAAGTTCCCAGGGACAAGACCTTTGAACTGCATGTTCTGGGCTTGGCAATCCCTCCTACCAGGAAGTCCTTTCTTGTGATCCGAGTTTCTTGGCCTCCCTCCCCAGCCTGCCTCTCCTGGAGCTAGGCGAGCTGGGGCATTGGAAAGAATACTGGATTTTGAACCTTGGATTCCAGACCCTGCCCTGCTCTGACTCAACCCGTGACCTTGGGTGAGCCAGGCCACCCCAACGGGCCTCAGTTACCCGCCTGAGGAGCGTCTGGTCTTGCTCGGCCCTAAGGGAGGTGGCTAAGGGCAGGCTATACCACTCACCTCTATCAGAGTCCCAGGAGAGCTGTAAGGCTATTGGATGGCACAGCTTGGGACGTGGCCAGACTAGTGTCATTGCCTTGGAGGATGAGAATCAGAAGTGGTTAGGGCATTGGACTGAAGGCTCTGCAAACCCTCCCAAGAACAGGCAGACTTGCTGCTCCCAGAGTTCCTTGGGATGGCAAACCTGGACTTGTTTGGCTGGGAAAATCCCTTTGAGAAAGATGAGAAGGAGCTGAGGTCTGCCACGTGGCAGCCTTGGGTATTAGAAAGAGCGAAGGTCCTGCGGTCAGAGAGAGACTCAGACCCTCTGGATTATCTGTCCTGGGCTATCCGGGTCCTCAGTTTTCTCACCTGTGAAAGGGGAAAACGCATAACCAAGATGCTTCGACTGTAAGAGTACTCCTAGAGGAATGAGCTGTGCACCGAATTAACCACAAGGTCAGGGGTTCAAATCCACCTATCGCTTGGTGGGGGAAAGATGAGGTTGTCTGTTTTTGTAAAACTTTAGTCTCGCAAACTCACAGGGGCAGTTCTACCCTGTCCTGCAGGGTTGCTATGATTCAGAATAGGCTCAATGCCAGGGAGTTTGGGGGTTTTGGTAAAAAGAAAACACACTGTCAATGAAATCATGATCCAATGATTTCTTGTCACTTAGAATTTTTATTTGACATCTGCTAAAAGAGCTCTTTGAGACTTGGTTAGGCCTTTTGGGGATGCATAATTACTGTGGTTTGGGGGGGCACAAATAAAAAGGGAGATGGAAGTGAAATGAATCACTTGATTCATTTTAGTCCCTAAAAAAGTCTTCACACTCCGAGTGTAGCGGACCGAAGCCCTTTCTCCACCCAACCTTCCTGATCTGCACATTTCCCACAAGATCGTCCCCGGGACACCAGCAACTTGGATCAGGCAGCATTTCTTTTCTTCTGAGAGGGCGGCCACGCTGTCTTCCAAGCCACTTACTTCTCTTCTGCACATTGTGAGCCCCACGCTTTCTTGCTCTTCCCAGGTTTCTAGGCAAGACCACGGGAACACATGCCCCTGCCCAAGTGGTCCTGGAGAGGCTTGGGGATGGGATACCCAGGGGTTACTGTTGTCAGGTCACCAGAAATAATGAGCTCAGTCAATTGGGTCAGGGCTGCCCTGGATCAAGCCAAAAAGTGATGGCGAGATGCCTCCTGAGTTGAAGACGCATCCCCATTCAAGAGCTATCAGAATGCAAACAGAGGTGCGTGATGGGATTAAAAAACAGTGTGGTAACTCTTGGGGTGTATGCGAGCGTGAGATAAGTCAGTGATAGGCCTGACAACAGGCCCCAAAGTGCCTGGCTCAGCAGCTGCCACTCCTTGGCCTTGCTCAACTCTTCGCTGGCCCCCTCGGCCCCAGGCATCACCCTTGCAGGGCCAGCTCAGGTTTATGGCGACAATCGCTGCCCCTGCCAGACATGATCTCAAAGCCATAAAGGCTTTTACAGTTTCACTCTCCCCCGCTACCCCCACCCCAGATAAGCCAGGGGAGCCTTTCCCAAGGCCAGGGGGCGGGCCTGGGCGTTGCACACGTTGGGAAATGGAACATATTTTATGATCCCCACTTCTCTAAAAGTACCACGTTCTCATATCTTCAGCTTGAACCTGCTGGCAAAACTACAGGACCTGTAGGGTGGGGGTGGGGGCAGCCATTCACACTCACACTCTGCGCTTCCTAGGGCAACTAGGAACGGTGTGGACTGGGGACAGCAACGTGGGCTTTCTCATCCTGCCACTCATGGACCCTGTGAGGAGGAGCGTCCTCTCCACGTCTGTAAACCCCAGGACCGTCCATGAAATCCGCTTCCCCAGCTCCCTGAGGGCCGGAGTAAGACAGCAGGTGCGCCAGTGCACGCAGCCTGGCTCAGATGCCCGGCCCTTGCCACGGGCACCAAAGAGCTCCTTCAGGGCCCTTTCCACCCTCAGTGGTTGCTCGGCCCTACCAGTTACAAAAACCAAGCTGTCATTTCCAAACCCTAAAATTCGCCCTTTTCCGCATGTCGTTCAGCAAGCTTTGACAAACAGTCATGTAACATCAGCACCACACTCCTGAGACGGACCTCTCCCCTACTGCCTACCCCTTTGTATTCAAGCCCCCCGCAACCCTTGGTGTGGTCTATCCCAATGATTTTACCTTTTTCAGATATGTCCTTAGGAGGGGATCAGATAACCTGGCATCTTGGGGACCTGACTTTTCTCACCCTGCATTATAGCTTTTTCATAACCTCAGGGTGCCTGGGCACGGGGCTTTGCCCATCAACATTTGTCAAGGGATGAACCCCCACGGGCCACACTACTTCTGCGCACGTCCTGTGGTGACTGCGTCCTCAGCGCCATCAGACCACCAGCGTTTGGATCTGAGCTGTGGCACCAACCGTCCTCATTCTGAATCTCAGAACAGCCGTGTCTGCCTCCGAGGGTCTTTGGGGGAAATGACGCAGTGCTCACAAAGTTTGCCGGTGAGGAAGCCCTCAATAGACCTCTGTCCTTGACATCCTAGTTTGGTTCTTCGGCCCACCTCATCAGACACCTACACGGGACCCTATGATTCCATTCTCTTAGGTCACCCTTTGTAATTTACATATGTGCAGACCAAAGGTGACCTGGGCACTCCAAAGGAGGAAGCAGGGCGACTCCACCCACGTAGAGCGACAGGCCATGCCTGCTTTTTGGAACTTTCTTTGGCTGATCAAGGAGCCTTTCCCCCAGTGTCCCTTCTACTTCTAATCTGCACTCCGAGGGGCAAGATTCCGTTTGGGATGAAGGAATGACACATCTTTAGAAACAACCTTTGTCGGGGGACCAGGAGGGAGAGATGGTCTTTAGAATTCCTAATTCCTCATCAGTACACATGCGTGGAGAGAAGAAGCAGGCTCTGGAGCCTGAGCCTGGATCAACTGCATACTAACAGCTAGGCTGCCTGGGACAGGCTCCCTCCCCACTAGGAACCTCAGTCTGGGGCTCTGAAATGGGCTCCTGAGATGTGCTGTATGTCACTCAGGCTGACAGTGTCTTGCAATGGAAACAGAAAACCGGATTTGGATTTGGCCGTGGCCATGCCAAGATAGGAGATCAACTGGGGCAAAGGGCTGATGAGTTGGAAGAACCAAGGCCATAGGAATTTATGGCAGCCTGGAGTTTATGGTCTCGATACGGGGGCCCCTACCCCCACATTCATGCTGGCAACGGCCTGGATAGGGCTTCCCTGGTAACAGTAGAGAAGATGTCTCCTGGCCAAGTTGAGGGAAGCAAGTGTGTGTGTGTGTGTGTGTGTGTGTGTATGTGTGTGTGTGTGTGTGTGTGTGTGTGTTTGGGGTAGAAGGGTCCCAGGGTCGGGTGGGGAATGAATGGGTCCTCATTAAGGTGACTCTCACCGGAGGGTGAAGGTGACAGAGGGGAGAGTCCATACTCCCTGAGCCCTGGGGGGTGCTGGGAACTGTGGTACCACTTTGTGTGTCTCAGGTCCATGGCAGCCCTTGTTCATCCTGAAAACACCGTGGAGGGAGGGTCATTCCCATTTACAGATGGGGCTTGGAGGTGGAGCGACTTGCCCAAGGCTCCAAGACCAGACTTTTGTTCCCACCTTTGGGGAGTGATTCAGGGGCCCTCCTGCTCAGCCTAACCTCGGAGGGTCACCATATTGTATCTAGCATACTGGAGGTGGTGTATCCCACACTAGGTGGTCCATGGTCCAGTCAACAGCAAGTCCCTCTGCACCCACCCACCGATGCCTCGTGTGCTGGCGAATGCTTAAGGAAGAAGTCTTGAGGTATCGTGCGGGCCATTGTGGGTGGCACAGATGCTGCCCCACCACTCTCCACACGACATCCCGGAGCAGAGTGGGGAAGAAATCAACCAACTTGTTCGCAGGAGCTACCTCCGCCCTGCCACCAAATGACAGAAGCAGGCGATCTCTGTTGACCAAGACACAACCCCATCCATACAGCTCAGCCGGAGGAAGGACCAAAGTGCCCAGATAGGGCTGGGCATTCTTCTTGTTTTCGTTGTCAAATAACCCTTGCTTTCATGAAACCTGCCCCTTGCTAACTTGTCTGCCATTACAGGCCACTAAGCATGGCTGACCCAGGTCACCGGAGGGACCCAGTATGGGCTCCATCCTAGACTCTGATGACTGAAGGGAGCCCCAGGCTCTCTTGCCCCCCCCTGCCCCTCACCCCAGATCCGCCCATCACTCTCTCCCCCACCACACTCCTCTGTAGGAGAGAAGATCCAAACCCACGGTATCAGCATTCAGAGCACTGGGAGTCCAGAGACCTGGGTTCAATTCCCCCTGGGTTCAATCAGTCCCTCAGGGTAAAAAAAATGCCCTCTGACCCTTGTGTCCTCCTCCGTAAAGAGAGGGCCAACCATGGTGTCTCTGATGGGAAACACTCCCAGGGGTGAGAGTGCTCGACGCTCACACACTTCCATCCTTACAGCTCCCCCACCCGCCACAAAGAGTAGACGCAGATCCCAGGAGTTAGAAAACACATGTGTCATTTATTTTGTTTTATGCGCCTTTTTTTGTTTGTTTGTTGTTGTTGTTAAAAGATATGGGTAAGTAAGAAATGGGTGTTTGGGTTTGTTTCTTGTTTCTTTGCCCCACGGAGATGGCAGTGATGGGGCTGCGGGGACCAGCATGGAAAAGGATGACCGTCGTGGCCCAGGGAGAGGCTGACAGATCTGAAGGCCCTTCCAGCTGAGGTGAGTCATCTGTCCGTCCAGCCAGGGTAGGGTCGCAGAACAGTTTGGCAAAAGCCATCGGCTGGGTCACCCCAAGAAACCCAGCCATGTCCATTTCGGATTCGCCACCCTGCCCTTCCCACCCTGCACTCTGGGGGAGTGGACTGGACTCTGTTGGCTCCTGAGAACTGCCTAAAGAGGGGGCTGCCTCGGCAGAAGCATCATGGGGGCCAGAAAGGTGGGGGCTGGAGGGCTGGGGACTGATTCCCGGGCTCAGAGGTTGCTAGCCTTAAAGGGGCACCACTCCCCCCACCCCCAAGGATAATCCTGATCTCAATTTTGCTTCCTCACTTGAGGCCCGAGCAACTTGGGAGTAGAGGAGCAAAGAGTGGGGTGACAATGGTGGTGATGGGTAGAATGAGCCCAGCTCCCTCCTCCGCCTTGCCCCAGGTCTGCCGGAGCCTCTCTGGTCAGGCTTTCTGGAGAACTGGAGTGGCTAGGGAACACGGATGAGAACCTGAGCAGGGACCAGTCTCTCCCCGGAGCTTGGGCCTGTCCTGTCTGACAGCACTGGGACATTTCTCTTGGACAGCCTGCCTGCTTCGCTTATCTTTCAATAAAAGGGTCGTGGGTCATGGTGGAATTCCCAGGCTCTGGGAAGGACAGGTAGCCAGTCTAACAAGCCACTGTTGACCTAGGCATGGCCCAAGTCACAGGAGGCATCTCTTTAGCTCCACTGGCTAACGGTATCTTCTAGAATGTTCCCAACGTTGTCCAGCGTGCTGGTTGTTTCTTCTGGGGAGCTTGTGGTGCCCCCAGGCAGATTTCCTACCCTTCTCGAGCCCCCATCTGCACTGTTTGCCCCCTCCCGTGTCTTCACTAGGCTGCTGTGTCAGACCGGACCCCTGCTCTCCCTCTCCCAGACTCGGGGAGGGAAGAGAGAAAGGTAGTCCAGGAATCATGAATTCTCCTTAATATTTATCTGCAAACAAGATGCTGGGCCCTAAATAGTTTGGGGCAGGGGGCAGCCTCGGATCAATGCAAGTTCTAGGCAGGGGCAGGTCTCTGGAGATGGGGAAGGTTTTTGCTTTTGAGGTTGGTGGAGGAGGCCCAAAGTCCCACAACTTGATCAGGGTGAGGAAAGAGAAGCCCTTCCGGCAAGGTTGCTCTGCCACGGGTAAGACTTCCCATTCGGATCCAGTCGGATGACCTAAGTTCAAGTCCCGCCTCTGCCTCTTGAGAGCAGGGTGAATTCCAGAGAAATCTGGCAACCTCGGAGAACTCAAGTTCATCTCCAACAGTGTCGCTGAGTAATTGGGAAGATAAACGAGGTAGGTGGGTGCCACGTCCCCCATGAAGACAATGCCTGGCTCTGAGGGCTAATTCCTCCGTAGCGCCGACCTGAGCCGGTCCACCATCTCTCTCTCACCATCCCTTCCTCTCCAGGCTCCACCTAGGCCATCGCCTGGGTCCCATCCTTCTCATCCAACTCATACCACAGCCCCCATCTGACCCTCTGACCTCAACCTGGCTGCTGCTACTAGGTGCTGCTGCTAGACGCTGCAAGATGGCACTAGCTCGTGGGGACCAAACAAAAGGTTTCCCAGTCCTGCGCCATCCTCACCATCATTGGTACGTTTACACCCATGATGAACTTCTGGGGCCTCCATCTGGCACCCTAGAGCCTTCTCTGTCCAGACAGCCTGGTCTCTCTACCTACTTCCTCCTACCCCAGTCTTCTGGCCCCCAGCCCTTGCCGGGCAGCCTCCCCTCGTGTGTAATGTCCTGTCTCAGCGGGGCCCCTGGCTCTAGTCCCACCTTCCCTCTCCCAGGAGGCTTTCTAGGACTCTCCAGCCCTCGCACAATCGTTACCATGGCAGGTGTCCACCTGCGACGGTTCTCTCCTGGCTGGAAGCCCACCACCACGACTCCAAACACCCACCCAAGTCCTTAAGAGAGGGAGGCCAGGTAGGGCCTTCCCTCCCAATAGCCCCATCCATCCTCGGCTGCCTGGGCCCCTCTTATGTTGGAAAATGGTCCTGGCAGGAGGGGGGCCGGGGCTTCTTCCTTGGCCTCTGGAGAGGTGGCTTTAGGAAAAGCAGGATTCCTGCGTGGTGCGCGCAGTTCATGTGCTCAGTTGCTAAGCGGAGGTGGGAGGTTCAAGTCCACTCAGCGGTGCCTTGAAAGAAAGGCCTGATGACCACCTGTTGGAAAGTCGGGCATGGGAGCCCCAGTAGGCTCGGTTCTGCTGACCCACGTGAGTAGCCGCAAGCCCATCGGGGAGGCAGCGATGGCTTTGGTGCTGGTTCGGGCAGGGGTCTGGAGGGGGTGGGGGGCAGCATCTGAGGTCGGGTGGCAGAGTGGGGGGAGGTAAGGCAGTCACCACCCGATCCACCTTCAGAGGTGCTGTGTCTGGACCCTGTGATCAGTACAAGGAGAGGCGGCGGGGGGAGAAGGGAGCCCTGCTTAAGGAGGTGCCCCATGTTGTCTCCGGACAGCTGTCCTTCGGGGCAGAGGAGGTGGGGCGGGTACGGATGAAGGTGAAGACAGTGGCCTCGGCATGACAAAAGCTGTCCATGGCAGCGGAGGACTCTCCAGTCAGTGTGTCCCCAAGTCAAAGCCCCATCGTCCAGTGCAGAAGGGCAGCAAGGGGATGTTCTCCTAGGCTCTCCACCTTGAGCCCTTTGCCCTTTCTCTTACTGCTCTGGGACTGACCCTGGCTGTGACCACGTGATCACCCGGCTCTCTTCTGAGGGGGTTGGGGGGAGCCAGCAGAGCCCCCGACCCCCCGCGACTTGCTAGATGACTTCCTGCTTGGTGATAGCTGGCTGGGGGATGGCAGATGGGGGCTTGATGATCGTGGAGATGGCTCCCGGCAAGAGCTTGAAGGGCTCAGACCCTGAGCCACCTGGCGGCGAGGGCTGTGGAGTCTCAGGGGTGGCTGGAGGGACAGAGAGAGGGGCGCTCAGAATCCCTGCCCTTTGGGGAAGTCAGCAAAGAGTTCTCCCCACTCTCTGAGATTTGGCGTCCTCATCTTTGGAATGAAAGACCTAAACTAGTTCACTCCTAAAACCTCCTACTACTCAAACCTTCTGAGCCCCACGTGGTCAAGACTAAATCTCACGAGGTTTGAAAGGCTGTGCACAGAACAGGTTTGGTGTCTGGCCTTGGCACAAGAAACCCCATTATGAGTCAAGCACTTCCATTTTAGTTCTTGAAACTTACCCCTCACCGGCCTCCCGCTCCCTTCGGTCAACCACAGATGTCCGAAATTGCATGTTCTCAATAACAGGATGCTTGCTCAGCTCATTTGCTCAACTCCTACCCAATTCCCAGATAAGTTTAACGACTGCTTCCCTTTTGAAAACCCCTGTGTAAGCACGCCGCCCCCCGCCAGCTGTGCCTGCTAGCAGGGGGTATAAAAACACCGCTAAAATTTTCCACTGTGCGGCTTCACTAGCTCAATGCCCCGAGTTGCTGAACCCGCCCACAAGCTTCACAATAAAGCCTGCTTCTAAAACCTTGTTAATTGGATCTTTGGTTCTGTTTCGTGCCCAAATAAACCTTACAGTTGGGTGGTGAGAGCTTTCCTTTGTCCAGGCCTTATCAACTCCCCAGGCCCCCCTACTATCCGAGATGGAGACTTGGACTATGTCTTTCTACCCAGGACCCTAGTCTGACTCTCTCCAAGGCAAGGGGCACGTGACAAGAATCCTTTTCTTTGGAGAAGGAGCAATAATCAATGAAACCCAAAAGTTGGCTAACTGGCTCTGACTATACCATTTCTTGGCTATTTCAAAGATTAGCAACAGAAACTATCCCATAAAAGAATTACGTTGATCCAATTATCCTGCTTTACCTCATTGGACATCATCCCAGTAACCACCTTGGGCAATGGACAACCTTCTCAAAGAACAACCTCAATGAAATGAAATCTCATTTCAGTAAGATGAGCACATCCCAGGGATCATCTTAACTCTTTGAAGAATTTGACCCAATGACCTCTTCACTCTTCCAACATCTTCTCTGAGAGAATCGTCTAACTCAGGGAATGTCCTCATACAGTGGCTAAGTTAACCAAGTTGGCTAATGGATAGATAGTCTGACCCAGTTGGACAATTTAACCTCATGGTAAAGATCTCCTAACAAAATTCTCACCCAATGAAGATCTTCACTCAAAAGCAACTTCACCCAGGAAGTTGCCTCATCCCAGGGACAGCTGTATTCAGTCGAGGCTGTCAGTCACCTCAATGGATGGCCTTACTGAAGAGAGAGCCTTAACAGATGACCCCCTCATTCCTCACTCCTGATCCCCTACCACAGAGCATGGGTGCGTCTGAGTTTCCATCAACTAGACCCGACCATCTCCTGCTTCTGCTCTCAGATAGCCATCCTTGCCCCTGGCTGGGTAGTCTCCCAGATTGCCCACCTGCCTGCCCCCTGGGACGGGGCCACTCACACATCTGTCCATTGCTGAGATGAGCGGGCATCGTGTTGGCAACAATGACATTGGTGCCCATGTGTTCCTGCATCAAGTGAGGGTGCAGGGGATGGTGGGCATGAGGTGCATCACCGGAGGACCCTGTGGGTGAAGAGGAGGTTCAATTAGAAGGGAAGATCTTGGATGTTGACCCAAGACCTCGAGGCATCATCTTCCTTGGGAATGGCCACCCGACTTGCCCATCCATCACTGATAGTACCCACTGGTTGCTTATTCTTAGGCTAGTAAACTGGGACTTGCCATTCCTATCCTTACAGAGGATCCAACAAACCCAGAGAGCCAAAGTGATTTGAAAGGAACAAAAATGATATAAGGAAGCTTTGCGTTACTTAAATATGAAGACCAGTTGTGTAGTGTTTGCATAGTACTATGATGGGTTTAATCCACGACTCTTAAAGCTCCTTGACAGCCAAGGTCTCCAACCATTTTGTCCCAACTAACCGTCCAGTCTCAGCCCTCAAGCCTCTGCTCCAATCCAGTGGCCTTCTCCCCCGTCCACGAGCTTCCTGTCCTCTCCTGACTCTGTGCTCTTGCTGAGGCTGCAGCTTTCCTTAGAGACCCTCCCCTTCCTCTTGCCTCCCCTCTCCAGCCCCCAACCCATTCACAAGTCCAAATCCCAGCTCGGGTATTTTCTCCATTAGGAAACCTCTCCCGAGTGTCCCCACAACAGCAATCCCTCCTTCTGAATTCCCAGTCACTTATCTGTAACCTCGTTTAGGGGACCAGCCTCTGTCTACAGACATGTGTTCATGTGGACATTTTCTTTTTGCTTTGAGGTTGAGCACAGTGTCTAGAATTCAGTAACTGTTCCCAAAACAAAGCTGTGTCCAGGAGTAATAATATCATATAGGGTATGATTTGCTCACAAATATGACAGTGACAGTAATGAAAATGTAGGGCGAACAGAGACCTGGCAAGCACACCTAGTTCAGCCATTTGACTATCGAGTACCCATCATGCACCAGGCACTGCTTTACAGAGCCTTGTGGGCTTTAAATACTTTTTTTAACTATTCAAGTCAGGTTTTTTATGGGCTTTATATAATTTAATTCTTCATCATTATCCCATTTTTATAGATGAGCTAACAAGACACCAAAAGCTTCATTTTCTTCCCCAAATTTATTTGGCCACAGAACGTAAACTCCTCATCCTAATTTCAATGACACCTGATTTGTGACAATCTCATGTCCACAAGGATGAGGTGAGAGTTAGGTGAGTTAACCTACGATGATGGTTCTCGCCTCCTGTCAATTTTGCCCCCTCAGAGGAAGCTCGGTTAATGTTTGGAGACAATTTTTGTCCATCACTGTTGGGGACTGGGGGTGGAGCAGGAAGATGTTACTAGCATCCGGTGGGTGGAGGCCAGGGATGCTACTCATCATCCTGCAGGGTGCATGACCGTCTTCAACGTGAAGACTCATCCGACCCAAGAGGTTAACCATCCATGGTTGAGAAGCCCCTGCCATATAGGAAAGTGCTCTAAGAAGACCCATGGCTATCGAATCAACTCCGACTTGTAGGACAGGACAGAACTGGTCCCCAGCGGGCTCCCAAGGCTGTTTGTCTTGATGGAAGCAGGCTGCCACCCCTTTCGCCCACGGAGCACTGATAGGTTTGAACCACCCACTTCGAGTTCAGCAGCCAAGTGCTTAACCACTGTGCCACCAGGGCTCTGGAGCATGTCAAATGGGGACATGAGATGGTTCCACTGTGGCCCGCACAGGGAGTCAGAGTGGGGTTCACTTCCCCCAAATCAAGGGTGTTAGATTACTGATGAGATTGTTGGGAACCTTCAGGAAGGATTTCCCTCATGGAGTTACTGGGGAAACAAACTGTTTTGCTGTCTGTACCACACCCAGCGTTCACTCTCATTCAAATGGCCTCCCCAGGCTGGGCTGGGCCCAGGTGCTCAATGGGGCTTTGAGGAGAATGGGGAAGTAGGTGGGGCTCAGAGCGTGTCCAGAAGGATTCAAAGAGCATGAGGTCTCCTTCTCACTCAGCTGATGTTCCTGGTCCACGGAAGGACATGGGCACCAAGTGGCAGCACAATGGTCCAGGTGCCCAAGCCACACACCTGGACACAGTCCTGTACTCATCGTCACACCTACCCATCACCAAGTCCTGTTTTCCATTCTGCCTTAAACCTCTGCCTGCCCACTTCTCTGCGAAAGAAGAGTTCGGGTGTGACTTCCTCAGAGAGCACTGTCTCACCCCAACCCAATGATATTCCCATCAAACCCCACTTCTTCCAACAGAGCAGTTATTTTCATTGTCCTGATATATTGCTTGCACAGGTGATGATTTGCCTGATTTAAGTTCCAAGAAGAGGGTCCTTCCACATCTTCTTCACCAACCACCGCCCCCCCCACATTGACCTGGCACACACTAATTAGTCCATACACATTGAAAGAAGAAAGGCGAGCAGGTAAGGATGAGGTGAGGACCATTTCCAAACGTCTCCTTCTCCCCCTCCTTTGAAGGAGCCATCTGAGGGACTCTACATGGGAACCTCTGCCGCCCACCTGGTCTCGGGCTCACTGTCTGCTTGCTTCTTCCCCTTCTCTGACTCCATCAAGATGCACCTGGATACTCCACCTGGCGCCTTCAGTGACTTTATCTTTCCCTCTGCCTCACCCCTGCCGTATTCCCATGGCCACGCCCTGGGCCCCGTGGTGTATCCACCAGGCGTGGTTTTGTCATTTCCTGCCGCCCACCCTAGACATTTGGCAGTGTCTAGGACAGAGTTGGTTGTCACACCTGGGGTCCAAGACTGCTGTCTGGTAGGAGCTGATGAATTCCTACAATCCACAGAGCGGTCCCCACCACAGAGGATCATCCAGGCCTCAGGGTGCTGTTCTGAGGCTGAGAAATCCTGCCCTCCGCCAGGCCATCCCCACGAACCCCTCTGAAATGTCAACTCAAACGTCTTCACCTGGATTTGACCTCGCACCCTTCCAGCTCACAGCATCGGGCACCTTCACTACCCAGCACATCGCTGACCCCACTCATCTCTCGCCTCGTCTGCCTCCCTCCTTGCGTTCAGCCCAGAGTGTGAAGCCCACTGTTGGAAGCCTTCCCTCCGTCAGCATGTCGCCAGCCGAAGCCTTGCCCACCCTTGCTGTCTGCACTTGCGCACTCCCCCCTCCCACACTCACTCTGCTCACTTTGGTACACCCTCAGTCTGGTTTGCATTCCCCTAGCACGCTGACAAAATTAATGACCAAGGTTCTCCACGTGGCCAAATCCAATGCCGGCCCTGCTCCGGCATCTAACACTGTAAATTAATCCTCCTGAAGGCATGCTCTTCTTTGGGTTCTGATAGACTGCCCTTTCCTGAGTTTTCTCCTCGCACTCTGGCTAATCTTTCTCCGTCTCCTTCCACGTGGCCCCTGGTCTCCTCGCTTCCACCCCCTGGGAAACCTGGGAGCTGCCTTTCATTCTGAACCTGAGCTCAGGTTTGAGCACCGGCCTCCTTGCTATCGAACACCACTTGGATCTCCAATCTCCGTCCACTTCGGGATCATCTCAAGTCGACTTAAAGTCCCTCATCAATCACTGGGTCCACCCCACCGCCCTCACCACCACAGACCAACCCGCCCTCTCCCAGTGAATAACTGCCATCATTCCGGTCGTTCAAAGTGACATGCTAGACGCCACTCTTGACATCTGCCCTGCGCTTCACTCGTCACCTCCAATCAATCAGCCAATCCTGTGGGCTCTCCCTCCAAGAGCGGTGATCAAACTACTCTCCGCAGCTCCGTTCCCACAGTCACGCCTCAGGCCACGCCTCCATCACCCTTCACCCGGTCAGACCCATTCTAATGGTCTCCGGCCTGCATGCTGACCTTCCTGAAGTCTGCTCCATAGTCAATGATCAGAGTGATTTCCCCCAAACAGTTAGTCTGATGGCCACTGGTTTAACCATGTCTACAATAAATAAAAATCCAAACTTCTGCCCAGGTCTGCAAGGCCATGTCTTTATGATTTTGCTTCTGTTCAAATACCCATCTTTATCTCATACAAATCCTCCCCTCAACCTTCTTCCTCAACCCACAAATGTCTCCTGTCCTTGGTCTTGATACGAATGTTCTCGATCCTTTCATTTCCATCAGGTCTTAGAGCAGCGGTTCTCAACCAGTGGGTCGTGACCCCTTTGGGGTTCGAATGACCCTCCCACAGGGGTCGCCCGATTCATAACAGTAGCAAAATGACAGTGATGACGTAGCAACGAAAATAATTTTATGGTTGGGGGGGGTTGTCACCACACCATGAAGAACTAACTGTATGAAAGGGTCGCGGCATGAGGAAGGTTGAGAACCACTATCTTTAGAGCAAAAGTCACCAGCTCTTTCAGAAAGGTCTTCCTGGGCCAAGCTATCAGAAGAGGCCCCTTTTCAGTTACTCTCCATCACTGTACCTGTTCATGTCAAAACCTGTGGTCATTTGGCTTGTTTTGTGTTTGATGGCTGTCTACTCCCATCACACACACACACACACTCTCTCTCTCTCTCTCTCTCTCTCTCTCTCTCTCTCCAGCTGGACAGAAACTTGTCCCCTGCTGAATCTCCCACTTTCAACAGTGACTGAACAAGTGCACCACTGTCTCCATTTTCCAAACAAGGAAAGCGGTGAGTGCAGGTGTGCACAGTGGTCCCTTGCCCCCGCTGCCCACCTCTCAGCCCCTCCTGAGGCTGGCAGGGGCCTCCCAGCAGCATCTCCTGCAGCAGGCTGTCGATCTTGGCCATGCCGAAGAGCTTGATGAACTGAATCTGCTCGATCATCTGCCAGGTGATGCTCTGCAGCGTGGGCAGCAGCAGCAGCAGCTCGCCAAAGCGCCCTCGCGAGTCGTACTGGCGGTCGTTGATGTAGTCCTCCAGGCTCACCTGCATCTGGGAGCGCAGCCTCTTGATCTTGCCTGGGTCGCTCAGCCCTTTCGCGTCTGCAGCAGAAGGAGGCGGGGTGGGAGGTCAGTGGGCCCAGTTGGAGCATCTGGGGAGTCCGGATCCAGACCTCCGGTTGGGGGTGGGGTGGGGTATCTCCCTGACTCCTGGGGCCCAGACAGGGGGTCACTTTGCAAGTCCTCTGCAGGGTCAGGCTGAGGAACCCCCAGCGCACACAGCACTCATAATGGCTTCCTGGGCTCAGGAAAAGGATTCTGCCGCCTACTGTGTCATCTAGAACTGAGTGATAGGGGTTGGACTTGAGGGCCAGGATTCGGGACCATCCCTAAGAGTGTCCCTATCAACCTCCTCATTTACACAGGGGGAAACGGAGGCACGGAGCAAGGAAAGCACTTGCCCAGGTCACACAGGGAGTGCCCACACACTTCCTGACCTCAGCCCACATGGGTTCTGTTACCTTAGAACAATCTTTTGTCGCCACCCCCTGCCGACCCTCGCCTGGCTCCTGCCTCCCATCACCTCAGGACCCCAGGTAAAGCCCCCTCGTCTACATTGTGCGTAGCCCCCAAGCCCAGAGACCACATGGCTCTTCCTTTCACCACTTCCCCCCCGGCATGTCCCATCATACGCTGACCTCAGGGTCAGGGGTAGATCTCATCTGCCTCCCACCGGCAGTGGTCCATGCTTGTTTGACAAAGGAGCCGACAAAGGGATGTAGAGAGAAATGGGAGGATGGAAGCATGGTTCTGATAAATCCCTTCCTGAGGGAGCTCGTGGTCATCGGTGCTTTACCACAATCTTGGTGAAGGCGACACTTTGCCCTTCTATAAACAGAATGTGGTGCACCCAAAGAGCCTCACTCCCACTCCCCGCCCCCAGGCTCTCCTGGCTGAGCAACACTGCGTATCCCATCATCAGTCACCCAACATTTATGAGCACCTACTACCTGCCCAGGGAGCCCTGGGTGGGTGGTGGGCTACAGACTGGGTGGCCAGCCTCTAAGATCAACTCTCAGCTATTTCTTTGGCCACCGCAGAGGCTCCGAAAAGCTGTAGCCATGCAAACCAGACCTATTGCTTGGCCAGTGTATGCCTGGCTGGCCAAAAGCACTGGAGGAGTGCTGATGAGGTAGGCAAGTTCAATAGTTCAAGCACCAGCCACCCTCCGGGAGAAAGATGAAGCATTCTCTTCCTGTAAAGATTTCCAGTCTCGGAAACCCACAGGGACAGCTCTACTCTGTCCTACAGGGCTGCTGGGAGTCAGAACAGACTCGATGGCAGTGAGTTTGGTTTTTGGCATGAGACTACATGGCTGCTAATCAGAAGAGCGGCAGTTTGAATCCGCCAAGGCCCCCCAAGAGACAAAGAGGCGGCAGCCGGCTTCCCTTAAGATGACAGCGTAGGAAACTCTCTGGGGCAGTGCTTGTCTGTCCCAGAGGGCGGTTGTAAGTCAGGGTCAACTTGAAAGCGTGCCAGGGCCTCGACCTCTGCCCTTCCAACCAGGTTGCTGACTCACTTGGCAATGCTATCCCTGCCCATTCATTGAGCTACCTGCCCAGCACTGCAGTGGACACAGCCTGGCTGCACACTGAGTGGAACTAGACCCGCCAGCTCACTGTCTTCGGACAGTGTCTACAGTTAGGGACTGGCCCGTGGGGAGGATGAGCAATGGGCTCCGAACACACAGCCTCAGAGTCAAGCTCCATCTCCGCTCCTTCCTCGTTGTGATCTTCCTAAGCTGATCATCTTCCTTTGCCTCAGTGTCTCCTCTGCAATGTGCGGTGAGTGAGGGAGCCTCCTCCCTCCCAGGTACTGTGCTGTGAGCAGTAAGAGATCATCCACATAAGGTATCTAGACCTGTCCATCAGTCTGTACCCTAGAGTCTCTGGTAGTGGTTAACACGCTCAGCTGCTAACTCAAAGGTTGGGGGTTCGGGTCCACCCAGCGGCATCTCTGAAGAAAGTCCTGGTGACCTCCTTCCAAGAAATCAGCCGTCGAAAGCCCTAAGGAGCACAGTTCTACTCTGACACCCATGGGGGTCACCGTCTCCCTGGCAACAGGCTCTAGCTTCCCCTTCATTACTGTGATCTCGAGAGGGGACCTCCGCCAGCAAGGTCCCAGCAAGCAGGGAGCACCTGGCACACAGAGGCTCTTTCTCATCCGTAGAGGGGAGAGGAAGCCAGCCCGCTTCCTGGGCTCAGGCACCTCGATGCTGAGAGAAGAACTCGGGCTTTTCATAAAACCCCCAGGTTCTCAGCAGGGCAGATGGCCAGAGTCAGGGCCGAGGGGCGGAAGGGAAAGTAGGGGGGTCAGACTGACATTCTGCTAAGGAAGGAGTAGAACTACTGTCTGCAGTGGACGGGGCAAGAAATAAGGGCACAAGTGCGTAGTTCATCGCTACAAAAATCATGAGCACAGACGCCAATTCGTATTCACTCCTGCCTCTCTCCCTCCCTCAACTCACTCACTCATACCTCACTCACTCACAACTCACTCACTCACTCACTACTCACTCACAACTCACTCACTCACTCACTACTCACTCACTCACTCACTATTCACTCACTCCCTCTCTCAACTCATTTCACTCACTCACTCACTCACTACTCACTCTCATTCA
>NW_022109491.1:12212630-12231455 GCF_000313985.2 Echinops telfairi
AGATTGATAGAGATAGACAGATAGAGACAGAGAGAGTAGAGCTTAGCATTTTGTTTATAGTGATGTGGTAACTGTTGGAAAAAGCAGATAGAATTAGAAGTGGCAAATCCCTTGGGAAAGAGATTTTGGGCTGGGAAAGTGGGAGCAGAATGGGGGTGGGGCTGTTGGCACGTTTTAGCATGTGTAGATATTATTTTGATAAACTTTACTTGAAGAAAAGGTGAAAGAAGAGGGGAGAGAAAATAAAGAGTGAGAGAGAGAGAGAGAGAGAGAGAGAGAGAAGCAGGGCTGGAGTGGGTGTGAACCATCAAGTCATTGCATCCCTCTGAGCCTCGGTTCTTCTCTTTGTTAAAGGGGGCCGATGAAAACAAGCGCTCTGGCCGCTGGAAGCAGGAGTTGGGGCTGTTGGCTCTGTGTGTGCAGTAAGAGACACCCGACAGAGGGCAGGAGCACCAGCAAGGAGGAGGAGGGAGAGGAGGAGGCGTGGCTGTACCTGGGTCGAAAAAGATGATGGCTTTGAGGCAGGCGTACTCGTTGTCGTCGATCTGCAGCTCCTGGAAGGGCAGCACCAGCTCGTCCAGGATGCGCATGGACACCCGGCCCATCTCCGCCAGCTCTGGGCAGTGCCGGGGCACGATGTAGTCATTGCCTGGGCGGGGCGGGAGGAAGCGGGGATGGATGGCCACCCTTGGGCTTAGCACTCTGCCCTAGTTGGGGTCTAGGTGTGCCCTTTGCCGTTGGCAAGGAAGAAGGGTCCCATGGGGCCTGGCTCGCCCCCAGATGAGGCAGCTGATGCCCGGATCAAGGGGATGAATTTCTTGAAGTCAACCCACCCCGGCAGGAGCCTGCTCTGTTGGGCTTCTTCCTTGTCACCCATGTGCTATCCCCAAACACAACTCACAAGACCCGTGGCCCTCAAGGGCCACTTGGGAGAAGCCACCGTAGGCTAAGGGCTCAGGCCGAGGAGCTGGGCAGCTCAGGCCAAACTCGAACTTCTCCACACATAGCCGGGCAACTTTAGACACTTAGTCTCTCAGCGCCTTCATTTCCTCCTCGGTGACGCAGGCTACGTGATCGCGCTCTCCTTGCTTGTAGTTAACGAATTAACGGATACAACGACTACGACCTGGCAGGCAGCATGCCCAGGGGACATGGGCCATCCCAGGCCCACCTCCCATCCCTACTCCAGGAGGCACGGGTGATTTGGGGACAGCCCGGCCTGCTCGACCTTGAATGCTTGCTGTTGGGTGCGGATGGAGTCGGGGTTTGATGCCATGTGACAGGTTAGAACTGCCCCCTGGGGTTCCCTTCACTGTACTCTCCATGGGGGCAGATTGCCAGGCCTTTATCCCACCGGCAGCCTGGAGCTTCTAACTCTCTCCATAACTGTAACACTGGGAAATGTCCACTCTCGCATCCAAGGGGGCTCTCCAGGGGGCCCTCGTGGTGGAGTGGGTTACGCTTTGGGCTGCTCACCGAAGGGTTGGGGGTTCAAACCCACCAGTCGCTCTGCGGGAGAAAGATGAGACTGCTCCGGTAAAGATGTACAGCCTCAGACACCCACAGGGGCAGTTCTACCCTGACCTAAGGTTGCTATGAGCAGGAATCGAGTTGACGGCAGTGAGCTGAGTTTGGCTTGGGGTCCGGGGGGTGTTCAGTTGGGAACAGGCGCCCCCCGCCTCACCCAGGAGCAGAACGTCCTTGAAGACCATGGACCGCTTCGTGGCTCCCAGCAGCAGGTGCTCGCCGGCGTGGGCTCTGAGCAGGGCCACCTGGAAGAGAGAGGGACAGGCTCTGGCAGCTGCACCCCTGGGAGGAATGCTGGCCACTCAGTGTCCCAGGTAGTCAGCTGGACGGGCCCCTCGGCGGCCTCCTCCTGCCCCATCCACCAAGTGGGCCTCATGGCACTGCTGCCTGCCTCCCCTAGCCAGGGACCCTCAGGGGTCCTGCGTGGGGTTTTGTGCCCCTGGGGCCGGGGATGGTGGTGGTACAGCCATTCCTCTCAGGATGGTCTGCGTACCTGGGGGGTCCAGGAAGCAACCTTCTGGGGCTCTCTCTTCTGATCAGAGGCTCAGGGATTGGCATCAGATTCTCTGTGGCAGGAATGGGGGACTCCTGGCCCTTGAAATCCTCACAACCAGCTCACATCACACCCCGCTCCCCAGAGAGCAGTTCCAGCCGTATCACGGTCAACACAGCACCCGGCTCACTGCCATTGAGGTCACACTGATGCTCAGCAACGCAGTAGGACAGGCGAGAGCTAACAACCCAGTGGGTTTTCTGAGACTGTCACTCTTGATGCGAGTAGAAAGCCCCTCTTTCTACCACAGAGCAGCTGCTGGTTTTGAACTGCTGACCTTGAAGTTAGCAGCCCAGTGTGTAGGCACTATACCACCAGTGCTCCTTGCCATCACATGAAGCGTGAGTTAATTAAAGGTTAATTAAACACAGCAGGCAATGTTTAAGTTGATCATTTCATATGGCCCCTGAATGACGTTATACATGTCCAAATGGCCCTTGGTAGGAAAAGGACCCATTCCCAACTCCTGCTCTAGAGGCTCTGAGATCCACCCCACCCTCACCCCCATGGAGCATCCTGATGCTCTGCCAATGGCCCAGCTCCAGAAAATTAACAGATTCTACGGCCGTACTGCCAGAGACTCTGATTTAGTCAGCATAGGGCAGGGCCCAGGAATCTGCATTTCAAAATCGTCCTGGTTGGTTCTGCTGTGCACTTGTGTGGGGGAACACTCAGGTCCAGAGGATTTCCAGGGTATCAGCCACTTGACTTTGTAGGACCCCAAGATTCAGAGGAGGACTTGAAGCGCTTGCTGATGAATATCAAAGAGTGCGGCCTCCAGGATGGATTCCAACTCAATGTAAAGAAAACCAAAATCCTACAAGAAAAGATTGACATGGCCCTTGCTGGGACCCAAAAATCAATGCTCATGGAAGCAGCAGCCAAGAGATCAAACGATACATTGCATTGGGTGAACCCGCTGCATGAGACTCTTTAAAATGAGGAAGAACAAGGTTGTCACTTTGAGGACCAAGGCGCGCCTGACCCAAGCCATGGTACATCCAGTGGCCTCCTATGCATGTGACAGTTGGCCATTGGACAAGGGAGACCGAAGAAGAATTATGGTTCATGGAATGCTAAAAGGCAAAGAAACCTGTTTTGGAAGCAGTATTGTACGAATGTTGCTTAGAAACCAGGGCGACCAGACTTTGTCTGGTGTACGCTGGATGGCGTTATTAGGAGAGACCTGTCCCTGGAGAGGGACATCATACTCAGCACAGTAGGAGGTCGGTGAAAAAGAGTAAGACCCTGGAGGAGAAGGTGGACTCAGACGCAGCAGGTTGGGCAGTGTTTCGTTCGCTCGTACACAGGGTCGCAGTGAGCCGGAACCGGTTGAACGGCACCAGACCACAAGATTCAGAGAGGATCAGAAGAATTTGGACGTGGATATTGGTCTCAGGGATGGGCCTTCCCAAGGCAAAGGTGTAAGCTCTGGACGGTAGGATTCAGCTGGACAGACCCCCTTCCCTGCAGGGAGGACAAGGTCGACTGGGAAGATGGAACTCTGAGGTGGGGGTCCTCCCAGAAACCACCTACTTTGTTTGGCATTTGCAAGAAAACCAAAGGGTGGGCTGGTCAACACTGGAGACAGGCTGGCAGCCTCGGGGGTCTTATGTACAGAGGCCACGTCCACACGTCTCTCCTCAGTCCCACAGGGCTGCTCTTTGGGTGAGTTTTTTGTTGTGTTGAATGTGATGGCCGGGACTCCTTGAACGGATGAGCAGATGAACACGTTTCTTGACTTTCTCTCCACATCTAGTTCCTCCTGAGCAGCCACTGTTCTTGCTCCTTCCCCCTGTCGTTAGAACCTTGTGAGGATGACAGACAAGGAAGAGAACTGGGGACCGCTTTCCTCTACAGTTGATTTAAGTCGGAATCGATGGCGGTGAATTCCATGACCTGGACGGAGAGCAGCAGCCGGGGCGCAAGTCCGGGGCTCGCTCACTGGGAGGCGGGAGACTTGGGCCACAAGCCCAGCTCCGTGGCCAATTTGCTCCATCACCTTGGACAAGTCCTTTACCCTTTCTGGGCTTCCGTCCCCTTCTGTGATTACATCCAACCACCTAGGTGTCTAGGATTGATGTCCAAAACAGGGCAACCAGCAAACAAGCTGAGGCCCTGATTCCTTGGGGGGATGGCCTTGAGATGTCCTTTGGAGGACAATAGTCCCTATCCTCCAGCTGTCCCCCAGCCAAGGTGGGCTCCTTTTGATCCATGAATGAAAGCCAGAAACCCCCTGGTCTGAGATTCAGCCCCCTGTTCTGGGGGTGGTTGTCGGGGCGTTAATGATTGTCCCACATTATTGGCCACCCATCACTGCTCTCTGAGAATGCTCTGAGCCTCAGCCAGGGAGGTTTGAGTGGGAAATCGAGATTAACAATTGTTCAGCTAGGGGGTGTCTTGTCCTGCTAAGCCCCTGGGAAGGACCAGAGGGGATTAAATATTAATACAGGATCTCCAGCAGAGGGGACCTGGGCCAGGGCCTAGCAGCAGGGGAGAGGGCAGGGGCAACCTGGCCCAAATACCTGCCCTGTCATTTCTCCAAAGCGGGTGGGAACCGAGAGACGGGGGACCAGCTGCCAGCATCAGCAGGAGTGACCCCTATGGGGTGCTGCTGAGCATTCTTGGAGAGTCCTCTGGGGGCCCTCGAAGCAGTTGCCTAGATGGTTGGACTTCTCCGGAACTTTAATATGCCAATTCAAACAAAACCTCCCTGCCATCCAGTCGGTGCCGACCCATGGCAACCCTATAGGACAGGGTAGGACTGCCCCTGTGGGTTCCCGAGACGGTAACTCTTTACTGGAGTAGAAAGTCTCATTGTCTTTCTCCTGCGGAGTGGCTGGTGGTTTCGAACAGCTGACCCTGTGGCCTGCAGCCCAATGCAGAACCACTACGCCCCAGGGCTCCTAATACCATACAGAGCAGCAGCAGCAGTCTCTTCTGCAAATGTGCAAGTGATGTAAGCCAGCACCCCCTGAGCGGCCTTCTGGGCTACCTGCTCCCCAGGGCCCCTGAGCTGCTTTCTGAGGCTCAAAGGTGACCCAGGCCAGCTCCCTTTGGCAGATGGGGAGGAGGTCTGCAGGGGGGCTAGTGGTTGTTCTGATCAGGAGCTGTGATCTCCAGAATCTCAGAAACTTCTCAGCCGTCCGACTCCCTCAGTCCAGCCCCATTCTCCCTCTGGGATCCTTGGCTACCCCCATGAATGCACTTTGGAGAATAAAAGGGTGAATCAGCCACCTTGGTGGGATGCCAGGAAAGAAACTGAGGTTGGCTCTGGAAGGAGACGCTCCAGTGCACGGCTGCGTGCTAGTCAAGTAGCAACGGGACCCAGGCCTCTCAGCAGCACAGTGAAGGGACATTACCACGCTCACCTTACAGATAAGCAAACGGAGGCCCCAGAGAGGAAGTAATGTCCAAGCTCACACAGCCTCGGAGCTAGCTCCTGACCGCAGTGGTTAGGAGGCTGGACTTGGGAGGCTGCCTGCTGGGCCCCAGTCTCAGCTCTGCAGGATGTTCACTGTGCAGCCTTGTGTGAGTTGATTAACCTCTCTGGGTCTCCATTTGCTCACCTGTAAGATGGGGATAATCATAGTACGCCCTGCGCCCTTTGGGCAATTGGAGGGGTTGTATGGGTTAACGTTTGTAAAGTCGTTAACAGAGCTCCAAGCCCCAGTGGGCACTCTGCGCGTTCTTGCTAAGTCAAATGGAACCAGGCTTCACGCGGACCCTCACAGTGGGCCAGCAGAACCCTGTGTGTCCCCTGCCGGGGCCCGCCTCGCCCACCTGGTCATCCAGGGGCAGCTCGCAGAAGGCCGGGATGTACTTGGCCCACTCGACCAGCACCAGCAGCTGCTCCTTCATGGACTCGCACACGTCCGAGATGCTGGCGATCTTCTTCGCCCGGATGTCGCTGTTGACCCCGGAGACGGGGGAGGTGATCTGAAGGAGACAAAGAGAATGGCCGGCTGCCCCCGTCACCCTCAGTCCTGGACCTTGGACGCCTTCCCAGCTCTGAAGGAAGCTCAGGGGCAGAGCAGGCAGATGGTGGCACGCTGAGGAGGCCAGCATGAGGGAGGAGGGCTCCTTGTGGGTCTTCCTCTGTGGTCTCTCCCCTGGAGGCCGGCGTCCAGCTCCCTAGATGCCCCAGGATTCCCTTAGGCCCTGAGGACAATGATTGTCTCCACCTGATAGGTGAAGAAATCGCCGCCCAGAGAGGAGCTGTGATGCTCTCAAGGTCCCACAGCTGAGCGTGGCTGAGCCTCCGTGCAGCCCTGTCCCAGTGCGCCTGCTCAGTGCCGAGCTGGTCACAGGGCCTCCGTGAGAGCAAGGATTCTGCCTGACCTGCACGTGCAGGCAGCCAGACGAACTAGCAAGTGGGCCAGGCCTCTGGACCTGGGTGCAAGTTCTGCTTTTGCTACAAAAGAGGCAGCGAAGCACCGGCAGCACCATGTTTCTAGCCTCAGTTTCCCTCCTAAATACCTGAGGCCCTTCCACCCGCTGCTGCAGGGCCTGGCTGGGGAGCATGGGGGATGAGGGTGCACTCTGAAATGGCAGGAACGTCCTGGACAGAGGGGTGGTCACCCCAGTACCTGCTGAGACAGGGCTTCGGCCTGCAGGAGGGCGTTGATGGAGGGCAGGCTGCTGTCTTCGTAGCTGGACCTGCGCGTGCTGATCCGGTCCCGCTCGTTCTGGACGGCTGTGAGGAGACAGAGGGCTGTGAGGAGGGGGCTGGGGGCAGGAGGCTCATGACTCGGGAAGAATGGGGGAGGTGCAAGGTGAGTGAGGGTAGGGGGGTTGTCTAACCCAGAGAGGGTCCACAAGCTTGTCGTGGAGCAAAAGGAATGATTCGGGGGTTGGAGGGGGCAATGTCTAGGGGGCAGACCCAGAGCAGCACACGGCACTGAGAGATGGCGTCCAGCTTGGCTTGCGGTAGAAGTTTCCAGACACCAGAATCCTCCCACCCCCACCTGCACACACACATGGGGTGGCTGTAAGAGTGATGGACCCATCATGGCTGGCATCCAAGAGTGAAGGCTTGGCAGAAGGCTTGCGGTGGGTCCTGGGCACTGAGCAGGCAGCCCTCAATCGCTGTTTCAGAAAAGGGTCCCTTTCTTTCCTCATGGAAGTGTGTAAAACAAGCAAAACAAATGACTCTGGGCAACAGAGCGATCATTCAGGGCACTGGGATGGAAGTTGGGGATGAGGTCCCAACAGGAGCGGCCAGGGCACTGGCCTAATCCTCTCAGCGAGAGCAATGCTGAGCTGCCTGCCACCCCCTCCACTGCTGGGCTTTCTCCCTGTGTCTTCCAGGGCCCCACACCCCACTGCTGTCCGAATCCAGGTCAGCACTGATCTCAGGTGGCCTCACATGGGCCCCTGGCAATGCACGAGACCCCGTTGTCTCAGGATGGACAGAAGCTGTTGCAGAAGCTGGAGGGAACCCCGGATTCCTACCCAGAATCTACTCTCTATGTGCCTGTGGGTACCCACCCTTCCTCTGGGCCTCAGTTTCCCCATCTCTAACAGACCTGCTGCCCTCCGGAGTCTGGCTCTCTGCAATCTCTCCTGCCTCGGCCACCAAAAGCCCAGGTGTCTTCCTGGCCTCAAGCTGGTGTCCCCTCCAGAGCCAAACCCAACTCACTGCCAGCGAATCTATGCGGACTCACAGGGACCCCACGAGACAGGGTGGAATGGTCCCAGTGGGTTTCTGAGACTGTAACTCTTGCTGGGAGTAGAAAGCCTCCTTTTTCTCCCGAGGAGTAGCTGGTGGTTTCGAACTGCTGACCTTGCAGTGAGCATCCCAACTTGTAACCACGATAGCACCAGGGCTCCTTTGTGGTGTCTCTTACATGGAGGAGGTGCTTCTACTTGGTCACATGGTGTCGCCGTGAGCCATAAGTCAACTTGATGACACTTGGACCAAAACGGCAGCTGACCCACGGACACCTCGGCCTTCTCCCTCTGGGTGCTATTCCAGGGCAGCTGCTGCCCCACTGCGTGGCATCCTTTCCAACCTCTCACCACCTCACTCTGTCTGGGCACACAAATGTCACCTTCTCTTAGGCCGCCCTGGAATACAACATCCCACCCTCCCTCCCATGCTGCCCGGGCCTGGCTTTTCTCCTAAGCAAGTGACCTGGGAGTAGCTGTCTCTTGTGAGCTGCCTCCCTTGGTGCAAGAAGGACGCTCCAGAGAGCACACAGGGAGGCCTCGTCTCTCTAGTTCACGCTGTAGCCCGGTCTAGAATGGTGCCTGACACACAGTCGGGACTCTGAGGGTATTTGCTGAGTGGATGAAGGAGCTCTGAGTCTTATAAGCACCCTCTTTCCCAAGGAACCGTTTGATTTCCCTGCTCTTTAGCTCGCCCCTGACTCTGCACAGACCTGCCAGGGGGGGTGGGGGGTGGGGGTGAGGGATCAGAAAGTAAAATGCTACCAACAGAGCCCAGGAGTCAGTGGAGTTCCCATACTCCCCACCAGGCCACTTGAGGCCCCACTGGCAGCACACCCCACCCTGCACAGCTCCTGCCCAGTTGCCACTTGCCCCGCCTGTCCACACCCTCCTGTAGCTGCTGGGCCTGCCAGGCTGCCTGCCCCCACTGGGCGCCTCGCGGGGCAGAGGCCGGCAGAATAAAAGGGCTGCTGTCAGCAGCTGCGAGGAGGCTCCTCAAGGTTAGGCCGGCCTTATCAGCGCCCGGCGCGAGCTCAGTCACGGAATGATGTTTTCCAAATGTTTGCTCAGTATTAGCAGGGTCGGGGACCTAATGTAACTCCTATTGAATATTAACCGACGGGGAAGAGGCAGAGAGGAGGATGAGCTGGGCTTCCCAGAGGGCCCCTGGGTGGAGGCCGGATGGGGGGTAGGTCCCAGACCTGGTCCACCACCAACCGCACTTCTTGTATCCCAAGACCTCTGATCCTTGACCCTACTTCCTGGGCTGGACTTCAGATGCCAGGATTGAGCGCTTCGCCCGGGCCTGGTGGCTGAGGCCCAGGGAGGTGTCCCTGGCCTCTGGTGCTAGAGGAACCATCTCAGCCTGCCGCTGGGCTCACCGATGCCCAGGGCACCTGCTGCCCACTGCGGTGACTGGTCCTCAGGCTGAGACACAGGCCTGGGGGGCGGCCTGGAGGCCTTGTTTGAGGTCAAGAGAAAGTCAGAAGGGTCTAGACCATAATGCCCCCAAGCTGATTGATGCCTGTTTCAATCCAGAGAGCTGGTGTTAGCTCTGTCCTGGGTAACCTGCGTTCTGGTCCTGACCCTTCCCATCACTTCCCTGGCCTCAGGCCCCCCTTCTGTGAAGTGGAGAGGGGAAGAAAGCCTCCATTTAATCGATGGTCACACGTTCTTGCCCTCAGAGGCGACTCTGAGTTCCCGTCCCGAAACCCTGCTAAAGGCAGCAAGGAAGAGAAATGGAATCTCCTCCCAACTGTCTGATCAGTGAAGCAACCCCACTGCCATTGAATTGATTCTGACTCACGGCAACCCTATAGGACAGGGTAGAGCTGCCCCTGTGGGTTTCTGAGACTCTTTATGGCAGTAGACAGCCTCGTCTTCAGCGTGTGGAGTAGCTTGTAACTTCAAACTGCTAACTTAGCAGCCGAAGGTGTAACCACGACACCCTAGACTTAGGTGAACTCCGTTGTCTTAGAGCCGATTCTGACCCGTGATGACTGTACGTGGCAGAGCAGGACTGTGCTTCCTGGAGTTGTCCACAGGCCTCTGACCCGGCAGGCCTGCCTCCTGCATTGTGTGTGGAGGGGCTTGAAGGGCTAGCCTTCTGGTTAGCAGCTGCCTGTATGAAGCATTCGGACCACCCAGGTGCTCGGGAAGACTTGGGTAGACCTGGTCGCCATGACCTTACTTCCCAGAGCTTGGTCTTGGCAACAACCGAAGACTTCGCTGCTTCGGCCCCAGGAGACTGCATGCGGCATGGTCTTCAGGTTGGCTCAGGCAAGTGTGTGAGATGACCAACCTGCTCTCACTTGCTCTCAGCTGCTTCCCTGTCCTCGTGCAGTGATGTCACTGCCCTGGTCAGGAGGCAGATAGCTATTTCCAAGGCCAACTTAGGGCTGAATGAACTGGGATTCCACCCACTTCTAGGAGACTTGACACAGGTAGGCTAGCTCTGTGGCAGGTCAGAGAGAGAGGACCAGAGAGCAAACATATATATCCTAGGGGCTCTTGTTACCTGTACAGGTGATGGCACTATCTTATAGAGGGCAGAACTGGAGCCCAGAGGCACAGAAGCGTCCCCCACATTACACATGTGCCAACGAGTCTGTGTATTTATTGAACAAGGGTCATCTGTAATGACTGGGTACCTGCAGGTCCATCCAGGTAGGGAGCCATCTGCTCAGGGTGTCTGGCAACCCATCTCCTCATCTGCCTGCCTCAAGGCCTGACATTTCAATGGGAAGGGTTCCTTCTCTTGAACACAAACTCTCTGGATAATAACTCTGGACAATCACAGAATTTGAAACTCTTAGACAACTGGACCAGTGGAAACACTGGCCACAAGGCAGAGAAACCTGGGCCCTTAGATCACAGGTCTTCATCGCTCTTGTCCTCAGATCTCCTGTGTGCCTCACCTTCCCACACCTTACAAGGTGGTTCTTAGATTGGAGGGAGAAGGGGGGAGAGAGACTTAACCACACGGAGAACTGAGCAAGGACAGGGAGGGGGCATTAGGGGTTTGAAAGGCCCCTCACCCACGTTGAGAATCCCTGAGATCTGGGGGCCGTCCATTCCTCCATTGGGGTTGGCAGACCCAAATCTTCCAGCCCCCTCACACTGGCACCTTCCAGAGCTGGGACCCAGAGGTATTTCCAAAGGTGTAGGCAGAGAAAATGGGCTCAGAGGCAGTCAGGGGACAGGGAGATTGCCAGGTGTACTCCCCTCACCTGGGTCCCAGGCGCCTGCTTAAAGGGTGTCTGGGGTTTGTGTCTGTCCAGGACTAGACTCAGGCTTGGCTCGGGTGGCAGTGGAGGCCTGGGGCCAGTCCCTGAGCTGGGAGCAAGGAGATCAGGGGGAGAGGACTCACTCACTCACTGCCGTCCAGTCAAGTCGATGCTGACTCACAGCGACCTGATAGGACAGGGTGGAAACTGCCCCGTGAGTTTCTGAGACTGTAACTCTTTACCAGAGTAGAAAGCCCTGTTTTTCTCTTGCGGAGCAAGCTGATGGTTTCGAACTGCTGACCTTGCAGTTAGAAGCCCAAAAGAGTACCAGTAGGCCACCAGGGCCCCAGAAGGAAACAGGTGGGGTGGAGGGGGTTTATTAGAAAATGAACTCAAATTTCTTTGAGAAGCAGGTGAAAGAGATTTGTCCTAGATAAACTCTGGCTGAAAGCAATTTTCCATATTCCTGGGGCCCGGGGTGGGGCAGGAGATGAAAGCATTGTCCAGATAGCTCTGAACTTGAGTCTTAAACTTTCAGGGTTCAAACCTCAGGCCTTCCATTGGCCAGCTGTGGGGCCTTAGGCAAGGTGCTTAACCAGTCTGGGCCTCCTTTCCTTCGTCCACGGAAGAGAAGGGGGTACTTGACAGTGGCAGTCACCCAGGATCGTCCTGAGACAGAAAGGTGCTCACTGACAGCAGCCAGCCAGGGATAGGTAGCTAGCTTCAGGCAGCAGGAGCGGGGCAAGCCCTTAGGGTCATGTTCCCCTCCTTCCCATCACCTAGGATAAGCCTGGAGTCTGGCTCCCGTTTTCTAGAACGTGCAAACCATTCCCGGGCACATAAGGATGAGGAGGAAAGGCGTTGGGGGCAGATGTCCCTGGGGCGGGCGATTCCAGACTAGCGTGCCCCTGGTCTCTTACTCCAAACCTGGATGGACTAAGAGCCTCCCCTTCCACTTCCGGCCTGAGGTGTGAAATTCACTATGGGAAGGCAGCAGGGTGGTCTGGCCACTGCTTGCAAGAGGAGCTGAGGAGCTGAGAGTGGCAGCTTATCTCCCAGATTCTTTCTCAGGACCAAGCCCAGCCCCTCCCTATGGCCAGATTTCCCAGCCCCACCCTCCTCTCAGCCATTAGCCAGTGGCCCTGGGACCTGTTGCCCAGCCATAAAGTGGTGTCCGCAGTTGTAAATGACTCTCGGGGTGCTGTGGGTGCAGGGAGGGCAGTGGGGTGGTGGGGCGGGCCGGGCTCACCTTCCTTCTTCATGCCAGCCCGGAAGCACTTCTTGAGCCTGCAGTACCGGCACTGGTTCCTCTTGTCTTTGTCCACCACGCACTGCCGGCTAAACCTGGGGAGGGTTGGGGAGGGTTGGGGAGGGTTGGGTGGGGAGGAGACAGCCTTTCGCCTTCCAGGAAGAAACTAGGAACCTGGCCATCTGATTGATCCCCACCTCCTACCACCAACCTCCTTACTCCCACCCTTCATCCCCCACCTAATGAACCAGGAGTTGGGAAGGCTGTCAACTCCAACCTACTAAAAAATATGGGGAAACTGAGGTTTAGAGAGGCAACACGTGGGTCCCGGGGCACTCAATTAGTCAGTGGCAGAGCTGAGGTGAACCCTAGCCTCTGGAGGCCCCGGGGCAGTGCCATTTCCATCACACTTAGAGAAGCCCAGCGTCCATAGAGGGGCTGGGCTCAAGAGGTAGTGGCAGCGGAGCATCACGGCAGGGGAGGAGCCCTTAATGTCAACCCTAGCTCCACCCTCGACCTCAGGTACACTCTGACCCCTTTCCTAGCCACAGTTTCCTCATCCATATAACGGGAATCATCTCAGAAACCACCTCTGAGAGGTGGACACAGGCACCAGCCAGCCAGCAAACGCCAAGAGCCCAACGAGGCTCAAGCCTGGCAGCTGCTATTGCCTGTTGGGGGCTGTTGCTCAGAATGGGGGGGCTTTTGGAGGAAGCATGTCCGAGGCCGCAGGGTAGAAAGCTCTGGGGGTGGGTTTCCCATTTGCCCCAGAAAAGGCTCCCAGTGGAGGAGGACACCCCCCCCCACTTTCTGAGGCTCCAGAGGAGGCTAGATCCAAAGCCTTCTGGCTCCTTATGTGCTCTGGTGGGAGTCCTAACATGAGGCCGCCGGGCGGATTCCTCACGGCAACACGTGCAAAGGCTTACACTGTGCCTGGCACACAGTAAGTGCTCAATACACGGCAGCCCACAGCTCGATGAGCAGGGAATGGGATTCCCAGGCGAGGTGTTCTCTTCTGCACCCTCAAGGCCTAAGGAACCAAGGGGCTTTGGAAGCTTTGAAGAGGAGGTGCCTCTGGGACCCAGGCAGGAAGAAGATGGGCCCTGGGGGACATTAGCCCAAGCGCGCCCACCTCCCAGCTGGAGAAGTCAAGGCCTGGGGTAAGGTGTGGGGACTCCTCACCTGCAGGAGTACATGTGGTTCTTCCTCACGCTCCTCCGGAAGAAACCCTTGCAGCCGTCGCAGCTCGAGGCCCCGTAGTGCTTGCCCGTGGCCCGGTCCCCACAGATGGCACACAGGGCGCTGACCCCCAGGCTGCTGGGTGCGTTGAGGTTGGCACTTTCAGACGGGGATGTTTCTGGCGGTGAAGAGCAGGGAGCGCCGACTCAGGAGGGGCCGAGAGCCTCGTCTGGGCTGTGGCCCTTCAGAAGCCGGGGCTTCTATCATCCTGGGCTCTATCATCCCTGACAGTTGGCCCTGTGGAGCCTCAGTTTCACCTCCCTAAGCTGGGGTGGCTGCAACCCTGAGTCCGCAGGATGGTCTGGGCATGTCTGCTTCCCCCCCACGGGGCTGGCCACTGGCTGGGGCTCCTCTGGGAAGAAATGAAAAATTTGGACACCTCCTCGGGCACAGGTGACCCCGGGAGACTCCTGATTGACAGGGTGGGAAAGTAGGCCAGGTGTGGGAGGGATAAAGATGTCCCTCCCCCTAGCTTTGCCCCCCATCTAAGTCCTGCCCTTCATTTCTCACCGAGTGACCTGGGCTGAGTGAGGAGCAGAGGGACTGGGCTCTGAGATATTTTGCTCATTTGCCTGCCTGGGAGGGTCAGGGCCCCATGTCTGGGTGCCCCTTGAGGATCTCCTGTCCCAGGGGTGCTCCAAAACTCCCATCTCTCCACCATGGAGGCAGTTCTGACCCACCGCCACCCTAGGACAGGGTAGAACTGCCCCTGTGGGTTTCCGAGACTGGGACTCTCTTCAGGAGTAGAAAGTCTCGTCTTTCTCCCGAGCCCAGCGGTACTAGGTTGGGTGGAGATGTGAGGAGTGGGGGTAAGGGGCAGCATGCCAATGGAGACCTTGGATCGGATGTCAGGCCTCCTGGGTGATGGTGCCCATCCTGACGTGAATTTGCCTGCGCCTTGGGCAAGTGCCTTTGTCCTCAATTCAGATTTCCCTGGGCCTCAGTTTCCATCGCTGCAAAATAGGACCGTTTGACTGCTCTGCTTGTTTCTTTCTTCCCTTTTTTCAGTATCTGAACCCTCTATTATTATTTTTTAATAAGCAAATCTTCCACCAAGGCCTGACCCCTCAAGGAACACAAAGAAAGCTGCACACCATCTCCCCAGGAAAAACACAGGCACGTTCCCCACGTGGTTACACACCAGTTTCCACAGGACACCCCTCGCCCCCCAAACCCATCCACAGAGTCCTAAGGCGTCATGCAGTTAGGAAACAGGAGAGAGGCCCAGATTGTAACTAAGAGCACCAACTTGGGGGCCTTATGTCCTGGTTCGAATCCCGGCTCCTCCACTTCTTAGCAGTGTGGTGGTGGCCGAATTATTTCATGTCTCCAACCCCGAGCTTCCTCACTTGTCACATGGGCGTGCGCGCGGTGGTGCGCCATGACCCCGAGGGCCATTAGGGGGATGTCGAGAATTGATATCTATCAGTGTCCGTGGCATAAAATCACTGCTGCTAAAGAAACCGCTCAGCGCCTGAGCCTCCCGGCGTCCAGGCAGCAGAGGACACAGCTGCATCTCTCTCTGGCTCTCGCCAGCTGACGGTCTCCTGGGACTTCAAGTGTGCCCAGGATTGTGGCCCCCTTGCCTGGTGAATTATTCCCAGACTCGGGGGTAATTGTTAGTCATTCTGGTGCCCTTTCTCCCTTAGCCTCACCCCCTCATCACCACCCCCCAAGAGAATTAACTTCCTAACACCCACCCCCACCTCCAGGGCTGGGGTGGAGTGAGTACCCAGTAGCAAGGGAAGCATGGACTTACTTGTGCTTACTTACTGTGGTGAAAAACACATGAAACTGCTCACCACAGATGTGAAATACTTCACAAATGAGTGAGTAAGCACAAGGAAGCTGTGCTTGCCTTGCTGACGAGTGCTCCACTCCTGTCAGGAATCACACGTTTGAAAAGAGGCTGTGATTCTCTGAGATGGCACTGTGGGGTCAGGAGCGAGACAGCCCCCAGCCAATGGGGTGAAAAACAGCCCTCCCACCCAGTGAAGCTCGTTACCACTGCATACAGGTGAGTAAGACTCCCATAAAGAGCTACAGTCTCGGACAGCCCCAGGTGTTCGACTCTGTCCCACAGGGTTGCTGCAGGTTGGCGTCCACTTGATGGCCGTGAGCTGGGTTAAGCCTGCCCTCACCTTGTTCACTGGTTAACCGGACACCACCCAGGCTGAGCTGACCCCACAACACTCCACATGCCCAGGGCGAGCTGACCCCACAGGTCCGGGGCATGTGGTCAGAGGCCGGCGGAAGGCCCTTACACTTCATGCTCCATCCTCCACCTCCAGGGTGGGCCCTGAAGCTTGAGGGGTGGGCCTTCTGCTGCTGAGCGCAGGAGGAGCCGGGGTGCTGGCAGCCTCTCCGGCCAGGCTCACATTGTAAGGTGGCTTCAGCACCTCAGAGAAGTAAGGACCCCCTGGTGTTGCTGTTGCTGCTTCTGAATGGGGGGCAGGGCTGGGGAGGGCTTACCCTGGGAGCCTGGGAGCCACCAGATCTGAGTGTGCAAACTGAGCTGGGCAAAACCTCACAGCTCTCCAGCTCTCACACTCTGAGGACACAGCCCTTCTGACCGACCCCCCATGTGGGGGCTGGCACCAGTCCCCCATGGGAAGGACTCAGGGATGTCCTTGGTCAGCCATGGGGTAGGTGGCAGGTAACAGGACAATGTATCCTCATTTTACAGATGAGGAAACTGAGGCGGCCTGCAAAGGCAGGAGCCGAGCTCACACAGGTAGAAAGGACCGAGGCCAGCGTTTGACCCACATCTCACTGGCTCCAGGACCAGAAGCGGTCCTGTTTTGGGGACACCCAGGTGCCAGGCTGGGCTTGGCCTCTGCCTCAGAAAGCACTCAGTTCCTGGGAGCTGGGGACACAGGCTTTGAAGGGGTGGGGGGTGAGGGGCTGGGCCCTGGCCAGGTGTGGGACAGCACACACTGTCCCTACAGGCTCCCACAACACCCTATGTTTACCACGCACAGAGCCCTTGTTTACCATGCCAGCCTGTGACCCTGGGCATTCCTAAAAGCCGGCTGTCAGCAGGCAGCGGTGAGGTAGCCCATTTTGTAGGTAGACTAGACAGAAGCCAAGAGAGGGCAGGTGGTGTGCCCAAGGCCACAGTGAGTGGATGCCAGCAGTGGGCAAACACCCTGATGAGCTGGACCACAGCAGTGAGTGCCCGCCATCCCCACCCCCGGCCTGGTCACTGCTTCCTCTTTCTAGCTGGGCTGAACGCTGCAGAACCAAGCAGCCATGGGTGGACCCCCTACTGCTCAACTCCAAGCCATGGGTGAGCTCGGCTGGCAGCCACTGCCTTGCCTTGTGGAAAAGAAGTGGACACCCCCTCTTGGTGCTGGGCAGGATGCAGAGAGAGCCCACCACAACCTGCTCGGAGGCAAATGGCCATATAGCCAGCGGGAGTCTCATTTGGGGGAACGGCAATGTCAGGCGCCCCCACGTTTTGTCTGCATACGGTCACAGCATGTATCTCCCCCTGCCCCCTGCAGTCCAGAAGAGGGACACATGTCATCTGACGCAGTGACAGAGTGCCCGCAAACAGACCTACGCCCAGAAATCACAGGCACACACCATCCATATCCACGGCTGTACACAACACTCATTTACACACATGCACAGGTGCCCGGACACGTACATACACAGTCCCAAGCAAGAAACAAATACCTAGGAAATGCCCATGGGACATGGACGGAGGGACACAGCCTTGCAAATGTCTTCCGGCAGGGATGAGCGTGCACACAGACTGGGGGATACCCACCCAGGGATGCAGGGCCTGTGTGCACCCGGGGGGCCACGCACGCAGCCCACACGGTGCGGAGGTGGTGGGCTTTCAGCAAGTAACCAGGCTCCCCTGGAAAACTTTGTTTTCTATAAGTGGGGTGGCCACCGGAGAAGAGCCCCAAGGACACCCTGAAATGCAGCTGTGCCTTCTCCCGCCACGGCCAGGGTTGGGGCGTACCTTTCCATCTCTCTGGATCTAGGCCTTGTGGGGTTGGAGAGGGGACCGTGTTAGGGTGCATTACAGGAGCTGGATGCCAAGAGGAAGCTGGCCACCCTGCTGCCCGCAAGCCACACACCAAGCAGGAAGAGCTCTGAGGGCCTTCCAAGAAGACCTCTCTTGTAGTGGACTCGCTGGAAATTTGCCCCTGCCCGCCTGCCCGCCTTCCCCCAGCATGCCCCCGGTCCTGGTGTCTGAACACCCTGGCTTCACCCAGGCAACACTTGAGTTCCCCCTACAGGGTCAACCAATCTTGTCCATCACTCCTACTCCAGAATGCCCAAGACCCGCTCCGCGCCCGGGCACGGCTGCCCACACCTACCATTGCCCATGGTCAACACTTGCACGTTCTCAAACTCCAGGGTGGTGTAGGCCGGGTCGAGCGCGGCACTGTAGTCGGCCATGTCCATGTCGGCCAGTGTTTTAGAGAGGCGCATTCTCTCCTGCCGCCACCCCTCGGCCACCTGCCCAGCCCAGGATGCCCGCCCTGAAGGCCCGGGGCCTTGTCTCGGCCCCTCCCAGGCGCCCTCTCTGCCTTCCTGCGTCTCAAACGTCCTCTGGGAGGCTCTGCCGGGAGCCTGGCCTAGGCTCGCCACAGGGGTGGAGGCTCTGCCGGGGAGGGCTGGGGGGTTAATGGTTAATCTGGTCCCCCCCACCCCACCCGGTGGATAGGCTGGGCGGGACCGGAGGGATTCGGCTGTTTGTTGGTTTCTGTCAGACACTGGGGGTGGAGGGGTGCTGATTACAACTGTTGAGGCCCTGACTCACCAAGCTTCACTTGGGGGGGTCTTCAGGCTTGGCGCTGGGCCTTACCCTGCGCTGCCCTCCTTGGGTTTCCAGCACAGCCTCGTCTAGTCGTTGGCGCCCAAGTCTGGTTTCTAATGGCTACGCTCAGATACGAACAGCCAACACCCAGCCCCAGGCATCTCCCCGCCAGGCTCCCGAAGGGACCCCAGGCCCCAGCCACTTGGTCTTCTCTCCCCAAAGGGGTCACAGTGGATGGGGGTCCAATATAAGGTGACCAGACGTCCCGATTTTTAACAATTTTTCCCGCATCCCGTGGCGTTTTAAAAAGTCGTGATTATTGGAAAGAATGCACAAGCTAGGGTAGACGGTTTTGGACTGACATGTGGCTATTTCACCAGGATAGGAGTTTTATCAATGGTGTCCCGTTTTTGTCCCGCTTTACCAATGTTAAAATCTGGTCACCTTAGGGAGGGCCAGACTCAGCTCTTGGTTGATCCATCTTCCCATGACCGCCCTCCCCGCACCCAAAGGCACCCACCAGCATCCACAGCTCCCAGGTCAGGAGCTTTTCGGAGGGAAGTGTGGGGAGGCACCATCT
>NW_022109491.1:12232945-12234624 GCF_000313985.2 Echinops telfairi
GGCCAGAAGGAAAGGCAAACACGGAAGGGGGAAACACAGAGGGAGGTCGGGGGCAGCTCAGGAGGGGCCCCGATGGCAGACCCCAGGTCCCTGCCACTGGTCTGGCACCTATGGCAGGCCACACACAGCTACTCCCGGCACCATCTGCAGGGCACGGGCTCCCGTTACGGAAAGACTATCAGTAAGTCAGATGGGTATCAGAAAGAATGCTACATCTCAGACGCCATGGGGGGAGGCCTATCACTGAGAGCTAGCAAAAGCCACGGTGCTTCGTCAAGGAGAGGGTCAGTGAGAACCTGGAACCTTGTCCCCATGAGAAGGGTTGACACCATAGCGGTAGCAAGGAGCCCACGACGGTGACAACGGGAGGGGACGGGGAGGCGTTTGGTTCAGGTCTACCTAAGGCTGCCGGGACACAGAGCCGACTAGACACCAACGCACACAACTACCGACCTGCACGCCAGGGCAGCAGCCTGCACCCACGGACCATGACGCGTGCAACTTACCAAGCAGTATGCATGGCCCATAAGACACACGATGCCCCTCACTGGTCCACACCATCCGAGTCCCACCTCACCAGTGACCCCATCCAGTCACCAATTAATCCCATACTCAGTTTATTCCATCTTCTTGTTGTTGGATTTTTTTTGGGGGGTAGCTGTCCCCCCAAAAGCAATCCCATTTAGATACATGTTCCTCATAGAACCCACCAAATATCAGAGCTACTGACTCCGTAAGAGCCCTGGTTATGTGTTGGGCTGCTAACTACAAGGTTAGCCGTTCAAAACCATCGGCAGCTACTTGGGACAAAGGTGAGGCTTACAGCCTCAGGACACCCCCGTGGCAGTTCTACCCTGACCCGTCAGGTGAGGCGTCACAATGGACTCAGTAGTTGGTCGGCTGGACTGACTGCATGTCCCCAGGCGAGATTGTTTCGGGGCTTTGATTTCTTCTGGACAAGAGGCCTCACGGGCAGTTTGTTGTAAGAGTTCAGAGCTACTCAGAGGTTCTTCACCGTCCACCACAACAGAACAACAGTGGCCGGGTGGGTTACGACACATGGCAATCCATTATGTCAGACTAGCACCGGGCCCCTACAGAGCAGTCAGTCGGTGGCTGGCTGGGGAGGTAGATCGATCACCACGCCTTTTCCCCAAGGTGCCCGTCGATGAACCTCAACCTTCACCCTTTCGGTTAGCAGCTAACCCAGTTCACTGTTCAGTTGGCCCAGCAACACCTGCAAATTTCCCATTGTTGCTCTCAAGTTGGTTCCAACCCACGGCAACCCCGGGGGTGAGAGTGTTCTCAAAGCTGTGACATTCCAGAAGTAGAGGTCACAGGCCTGTTGTCCAAGGGGCCACTGGGGGTTGGAACAGCCGACCTTTCAGCCAGTAGTTAAGGGCTGAACCCCCTGCGCCGCCCAGGGACTCCACAGGGTTCGACACCCTGCCCGGTTCAGCCCCATCTTCCCCTCCGTGAGATGCTTTGTTTTCCAAGGGGCAGAAAGCACAGACCTGGAAGTCAGACAGAGCGGGGTCACAATCCAGTCACTGCCAGCTTCCCACGCCCTGTGCCCTCCGCCCCCAGCCTTGGCTTCGGTGTGGGGGAAATGGGCGAGTGCCTTCTCTGTACGAATGGGGTAGGCACTGGTGGCTAAGTAGAGGAGGAAGAGGACAGAG
>NW_022109491.1:12236932-12239528 GCF_000313985.2 Echinops telfairi
CCTTCGAGGGCTGCAGCTGGTCACCTGCCTGCTCACTCAGTGAGCGGGGCCCCTGGGTGGCTTCGGCAGCCCTTCTGGGAGGAAGATGTGGGGGCCCGGGGCTGAAGGCCAGTGGGTTTGGAAGGAAACCACATTCATATGGTTAACTGATAACCGGGTCCCATCCCCTTGCTCCTCTGGGCTCCTTCTTGCTCCTCAGCAGGATGAAGACGAACTTACGTGCCTGCTAATCATTGCTGAGCCTGTTGATTTTGCCTTAAAAAATTAACTGGGCATGAGTTTGCGGTTTGCCTCACCCCTAACCCTGAAAAGGCCCCCGTGGGCAGGCAGTGATGCAAGAGGCCGCCGGCCTCCCCACGCGCAGCCCCCGGCCTCCTCTGTTGCTCTCCAAACGGTAGGTTTTGCTCAAGAGTCAACAGTCTGCTTGTTCTCCCTTGCTCCGGGGGCCTGAGCAAATTTGCTCTGTTGCCAAATCGAGATAAAGGCGGCTGGGCTGGGGGAAGCGCTTCCCAAACACGATATGCGGTGACAGCTTGGAGCTGGGGATTCTAGAACCTGAAGGCCCCAGCAGGACCCAGCCCTGGGGAGGCGGGGAAGGGGCTCTCAGACGGGTCCTGGGGTTCCCAGGAGCCAAGGGAATGAGGCCATGGGCCCCCGCTCTCACCAGAGGCACAGCACCCCTGAAGCTGGCTCAGAGACTGCAGTTGGTTTTGCGTCTTCATGTGACAATTGGAGCCGGCCCCTGCTAAGGAGGCCTGTGGCCCACTGGTCCAGGCTCATGTCCTCATTGTACAGAGAGGGAGATGGAGCCCAGAGCAGATGGAGCCTAGCTAAGGGTGGAAGCTCCCTGCACCTGCCGTGGCTCTCCAGCCGGGAGGAGGCCTGTGGGGCCAGCATAACAGGCTCTGAAGGATGCTAACGAACAAGACTGCCCTCCCTGGCCATTCTCCCCTCCCTCCCAGGAGGGCTGGAAGTAGAAAGATGCCGAGAGCCAGGGGGAGGCCTGAGTCAGAGGGCCCAGCTAGCCTGTGTCCTGGGGGCCCTGTGAGTAGGCTGTGGACCTGGGCCTGTCCCCCATAGCTCAAGCTTTGAACTGGGGGGCTCTAAGTTACAGCCTGCCTCAGCCCCGTCCGCTCTCAGGGGGCCACAGAGAAAGACACAGAGCCCCGGCTCTGCTCCCAGCCCTTTCTTTCAACCTCTGTGTGCCCACCCATACGTCGAGAATAACCACCCCTAACTCACAGAATTGTTTCTCGGATGGAGTGGGAGGAAGCACTGTAAATCTCAGAGAAGGCAAAGGCAATCATCTCCGCTCACTGAGAGCGCGAAGGAGGGTCGTGGGTTACCGGTTGGGCTCATAACCACAAGGTCAGCAGTTCAAAACCACCCGCCTCGGAACCCCACAGGGGCAGTTCTACTCTGCCCTGTGGGGCGGCCGCTATGAGTCTGAATCAGCTCGACAGCAGTGAGTTTACAGTGGGAACACAGAGCGATAGAAAACGCAGCAGGACCTCAACCAGTCAGAGAGGGGCCACTTGTGAGACTCAGACAAACCGGACCTCCCCGCTGTGCGTGCAGAGGCGGCCGTGGCTGGCATTGAGAAAGCCGTTGTAAAGGGCTGTCCTTGAGAACTCACTCAATTCGCACAACCACCCTATGAGGCTGGCGTCCCCATTTGGCAGATCAACAAACTGAGGCACAGAGTCCCACGCTCACCCGCCTATAAGACACAAGGGAGCTGGGATTCAGACCAGGGCAGCCTGGCTCCAGGGTCCACCCTGCCTTTCCAGGGCCTGCTGTGTGCTCAAGGAAAGTGAGTCAGGGTGACTGTGAAATGCCTGGGCCTCAAGTGCCCAGGGGCACTTGGGTTGGAGGAGGAGAGGGGCGGAGTTCCTGGGCAGAGGGAGTCCCCAACTGAAACCCATGGAGGGGCATCCTGGAGGGGTATAGAAGCTGCGTTCGACAGAGAGCAGGGGACTGTGGGCAACGCTGACTGCAGAGCCAGGAGGCAGGGTAGGAAATGGGGTCAGGGGAGAGATCAGGGAGGAAGTCAGGACTTGGGCCTGTGTGGGCGGGGCTTCCTCCGTCCACCACCCGGAGCAGCCCAGGACTTGTGACTTCTTCCTGTTTATGTTCTTGGCTTTATCTGCAGGGGTGACCTTGGGAGTCCCCCCTGGGGCCTGAGGAATGGAGAGGCCCTGCTTGGCCCGGCCCTGGTCTGGGGATCTGGGAGGAACTTTTGATATCTCGGAAGCCACCCTGAGTCTCTCAACACCCTTATTCTGAGGGACTCCAAGGACTTCCCTGGATGTCACCAAGGGGCAGTGTTGGGGGTCTTGAGACTCGGCCGGGTTGCCGTGCACAGTGGTACAGGTTGCTAGCTGCACAAAGTGGGGAAGGGTGGTGGGTGGGGAATGGGGTAGAAATCCAGCCATTGTCCTGCTGGCTAAGTCAACTGCAGGGAGCTTCTTTGCATACCCAGAGGGGCATGCAAAGCATTATTTGCACGGAGTCATCGCAGCAGGCATGAGGATCCCAGCCACTGGGTGAGGTTGGGCAAGGAGCCCCTTCGAGGGCTGCAGCTGGTCACCTGCCT
>NW_022109491.1:12239971-12241226 GCF_000313985.2 Echinops telfairi
TGGTGGAGTGGTGGAGTGGTGGAGTGGTGGAGTGGTTGTGCACTGGACTGCTAATGGAAAGGTTAGCAGTTCGAAACCACCCACCGCTCCTCAGGAGAAAGATAAGGTTTTCTACTCCAGTAAAGAGTCACTGTCTTGGGAACTCATGGGCAGTTCGACCCTGCCCTATAGGGTCGCTATGAGTTGGAATTGACTCGATGGCAGGGAGTTGAGTTTAGAAGTCTTTGATGTGGATCTGAGGGCTGCACTTCCCTGGCTGCAAAGTCCGGGAGCCCCGCTCCCCCATCTGTGAAATGGGAATGAATAATGATACCACTCACTGCTGTCCAGTCTTCTTGGTTATGGTGACCCCATGTGACAGAGTCGAACTGTGAGCCTGCCATCCTCATGGAAGCAGATCCCCAAGTCTTTTCTCCGGCAGAGCGGCTGGTGGGTTTGAATTGCCAACCTTTCGGTTCGTAGAGGAGTACTCAGGCCCTGGGCCACCAGAGCTGCTAGGACTGAGAGAGAGCCTCCTCCTAAAGTCAGCAGGCAGATTTAAGTAGGTGTTGGTCCGCGGTGGTGCTGACACGGTGCCCCCACGACACACAGGGCGCTCTCCAACTGGGGCCCCCAGGACTGACTGCTGTCGTTGGCAAAAAGAGATTGGCATAGACGAAAGGCCCATTCAGACCGAGGATTGGAGCAGATTCTCTGTTCTTTGCAGTCAAGCCCGAGGGCAGGGGTATCAATCCTGGCTGAACACCTGTCTGTCACCTTACTGAGAACTGTGTGGTTATTGACATTGCTCCATAGTCCCTCTCATTTGTTTAAAGGCTTTTGGTTTCTTTTTGAACCTGCACTACACGCATGTGGTTCAAAAGTCAAAACCATGTGAGGCGGTGCACGTACAGAAGTCTGGCTCCACCCCTCCTCCCCGTCACAGGGGACCCCCTTCTCTTACTTCCTATCCACCTTCCCAGGTTCCTTCATTCAGACAAGCAACACATCACAGCACACACTGTGAGACCGGAATTGGCCCTGGTGGCGTAGTGGGTTGCCCCTTTGAGCTGCCAACGGCAGGGATAGTAGTTTGAAACCACCAGCCGCTCCTTGGGAGAAAGATGAGACTTTCTACTCCTGTAAAGAGTTACAGTCTGAGCAGAGGGGTGGAGGTGGGGTGCGGAATAGGGAGCTGATAGCATTGATAACTGTGTCACCCCACTCGATGGGATGGAACAACAGAACTGTATATGAGTGGACATATTGGATCATG
>NW_022109491.1:12242586-12250753 GCF_000313985.2 Echinops telfairi
AAACTCACTGGCCGAGTCGATGCTGACTGATCGTGACCTTACAGGACGGGGTAGACTTGTCCGTGTGGGTTTCTGAGACTGAGACTCTCCACAGGAATAGAACGTCCCATCTCTCTCCCACGGCAGCAGGTGGCTTCAAACTGCTGACTTTGTGGGTCACAGCCCAACGCGTCACCACTATGCCAACGGGGCTACCCTTTAGGAAGCTTACAGCTCTCAAAGAGGTTGCCACAGGCCCCCCTAGCCTTGTGGAGGGAATCTAGGCCCCAACTTGATCCAGAATGTCACCGCCCATGGAGGCCCTGGCTTACACGGATGGGGTTTGGGGCACAGGCTCACCACATTGCCCCCACACTTGAGTTCTTCCCCTGGATTCTGGGCCTCTCTCCAGGCAGGTGTGGAGCCAGGACCGTACCTGGTGGGTCCCTGGGGAAGCCCGGGCCCCAGTCTGACATCCTCTTCCTGGTGCACAGCGAGCAGGGGCTTCATCCTCAGGGGAGCTGCTGTGGCCACCCTGGCTCCCAGGACCCTGCCAGGGCTCCAGGCCGAGCTAATCTCTTAATACTAGTCACACTGAGATTGCAGGGCTGGCAGAGCAGTCTCCATGGACACTGTGAACCTGCTCAAGACCCATGCAAGGAATTAGCTTCGAGACTTAGCAAGGGGCTCCCAGAGACCCAAGCCCAACAGGCATGGGAGACACAGCTACCTGAACCCCATGTCCCCTGTTGTCAATGGAGGGCTTGGGACAGCACCACCAGCTCTCCTCTCTTCCGTAGAACTGGACAGGAAGCAGGTTCTCAGGGAGAGTCCAGTCACCTCTCAGCCTCCCTTTCTTCATTCTCCAACAATCCCGAACACTCGCGTTTTCTGGAAGAGTGTAGGCTCTGGAGCTCAGCTTGGCTCCCCTAGCCTGTGAGCACCTAGACCAGGCATTTTGCTCCTCTGAGCCTCAGTTCCCTCGCCTGTACAATGGGCACAATAATGCCAGCCTGGCATCACAATTGTGCCCAGGTGGCAGTGCTGCCCAGGAGACTGGAATGTCCTTCTCACCTCCTGCTGATTTGTCCCACCCATACCACACCCCTCTCCTCCCCTCCCCAACTCAGGAGGCAAAAGCAAAGTCACTCCCTTCGAGGGATGCTGACTCAGAGCAACCCTATCGGGCAGGGCAACCCTAACTGCTCAGGTGGGTTCCCCAGGCCGTATCTCTTCACGGGAACAGAAGGCCTCATCCTTCTCCCACAGAGTGGATGGTGGTTTCAAATTGCTGACCCAGAGGCTAGCAGCCCAATGTAGAACCCATTATGCTACCAGGGCTCCTCCTCAGAAGCCGACAGCCTCTCTCTTTGCCTGTCACACGCCTTTGCCCATGCCAGCGATTCCATCTAAGCAGACTTCCTCCAGGAAGTCCTCCCTAGCTCAGGCTCTGGTCTTTCTCTTCTGTGTTTCCATGGCCCCCAGCCCCCCCGCCTCCAGCACAGCGTCATCAGCTGGTGGGTACCATCTGCCTCCTGCCTTGGACTGTGGCCTATTCCCCCGTGTAGTCCCAGGACCCTGCTGGATGACTAAAGCGGTGGCAGATGATGGATCATTTGTCATCTAATCATGTGACATTTATTCCGCACCTGCACGGGCACCATCGTGGGCCGAGACACAGGACACCCAGTTAAATTTCAAGTTTAGACAGACATTCTTTAAACATGTAAGTTTAAACATGTAACATCCTAGATATTACAAGAGGCATGTTGACATGCGGCTTTTTGGTTCAGCGGGGCATCTTGTACTCATGATGAAGTTTCCATTTTGGGTGGGGGTGGGGGAGGCGGGTGCAGACAGAAGGTGAGCAAGGAAACCCTAAGTGAATCTCAAAGCGCAGTGAACCAGCCCCGGGGGCAGCACCCGAGGGTAGCCAGGGGACATCTTTGGACCAGCCGGCTTTCCCCTGGAGAGGCCAATTCGAACCTCTAATAAGGCACTGCCTAAGAGCTCAAATAGGAAGTAAATGTTTGGAAAATAACGATGGCAACATATGTACAAATATGCTTGATACAACAGATGTATGGATTGTTACAAGCGCTGTAAGAGCCCCCCCCCAAATGATCTTTTAATTAAAAAAAAAAAATTTCCCTAGCCAGAAACATGAATTAGGCTCAAAGGAATCCCTTATATGTTTGTTTTGCATGATAGTATATAAGCCTGGGTTTTGAGCTTGCCACACAGACAGGTTAACTGATGTAATGTTTTTCTCTCTCGGTTCTTATCTAAGATTTAAATTTGTGTTGTATCTCATAAAGCCATGATTAACAGTCACACACACACACACACACGCACGCACGCACGCACGCACGCGCGTGCCGCTTCACGAAAGCTCCTTAGGATCTGAAAGGGTTCCAGGAGGGGCTCCTCTGAGGCAGCAAAGGACACAGACAGGGGAGAGTGGGAGCGTCTCACTTGACAGACTCTCCAATTTTGCAACCTGGCTCTGGGCCTTAGCAAACGCTGCGAACCCGCCGCCCCACCTCTCGGGTTAGCCAATGTCCTCAGCAGGGCAGGAAGCCAGAGGAAGGGGCCAAGGGGGCTGTGCAGAGGAGCGTGGCCACCCGAGGGCCTCGGTTGCCCAAGGACGCTGGGCAGCACCGGTGCGGCGCAGCCAGGAGGGCATCCGGGAGGAGGCTGTGCGGCGGCACAGCAATCTGCGCTTCTCCGGCTCCTCCTGGTGGCTAATACGGGAACTGCACACCCCGGTCACGGCAGAACCGGCGCGGGCGCCCTCCGCCTCTCCAGCACAGCGGGAGGCGTGTTCGCGCGCTCGCCAATCGCAGCTCAATGGACGTCGGTACCGGCCCAGGCTAATTTCCCTCTAATCACACACCAGCATATAGAGCACGGCACCAATCAGGATGCAAGGTTTAAAAAGTGGCTCCCGAAGGCCCGGGCTGCGCACTGTCATTTCACCTCTGCACAAAACTTGCTTCCGACGCCCGGCCCCGAGGTGCAGTCGCCTCCGTGGGAGGTTCCAGGCTTTGCGCTGGCTTCATGCGGAAGCCCACGTATGCAACTCCGGGGCATTCATACATCTTAAAATTTATTATCCCCCTCTCCCCACCCCACTATAAAAAATCAATGCGTGGGCCAGGAGAGTAAAAATGTATGACCTTTGGAATCGGACACACCTAGACCAGGTGCGTACGTTGTAACTGTGAACTGAGGCAATTCACTCCCCTTTCATCAATCGTTAAGGAAGAATAAGAATAGGATAATTACTTGTTGTTTTCCATCATGTTCCTGACTCCCCCCGGCTTTTTCCAGCCCCAGAGCTGAGCGTATCCTTGTACCCTCTCTCCCAATCATCAGCAAACTCAGTCCCCCAGTTCTCCCACCTCCAGGAATCTCCAATTATCTTTACATCCACACGTTGGACAACGTTGGCCCGTCACCATCATGTTGGCATCTGCAGTCTTTCCACTTCTCTGGGACTCCCTCTGGCCCACTATCCATTCTCCGTGCAGGGCGCAGGGTAATCTGGCACCGTTACACATTACATCAGGCCCTTCCCCGATGTGAAACCTTCGGTGGCCTCTCAGGCAGATAATAAAACTCCGACTTAAACCTCTTACCAGACTTGTGCAGATGGCCCAGCCTTGCTTGTCGAGAGCCAGGACTGGAAGCACTTGCGGTCCATGCTGGCCTGCCATCCGTAAGGTCAGCAGTTTCGAACCACCAGTCATTGCACAGGCAAAAGACCCCAGGGCTTTCTACTCCGTAGGAGTTTCCGTCTCAGAAACCCACGGAGGCAGTCCTACCCTGACCCAGAGGGTTGCTCTGAGTCTCCACAGACTCGAGGGCAGTGAGTTTGCCTTTGGATTTGGCAGTCTTCCCTGTGGAATGAAACGTAATGCAAAGGAAGTCAAAATCCTCCTGACTGGGCCAAGAGATACTATCACCATTAATGGAGAAAAGGTTGAAGCGGTCAAAGATTTCATCTTGCTTGGATCCACAATCAATGCTCAGCAGTCAAAGGTTTTTAAAAAACCAAAAGACTCTACCCTGCGCTGGGAACATCTTGTACACAACTTCCTTGAAGGGCTTCAGACCACAGGTGTCACTTTGAGGATGAAGGTGCATCTGACCCCAGTCATGTATTTTCTGCCACCTCATATGCATGTGGACGTTGGGTTGTGATGTTGGTAAACATTGAACATACCACGGGCTGCCAGAAGAACACACAAATGTGTCTTGGAAAAAAGTATCGTTAGAATGCTTCTTGGAAGCTAGGATGGGGAGACTTGGTCTCACATACATGGACGTGTTGTCAGGACGGGCCAGTGTCTGGAGAAGGACAGCATGCTTGGTAAAGAAGGGAGGTTAGCCAAAGAGACAGGCTCTCAACACAAGACCAGGCAGTTTCTTTCTGCTGTGCACGGGGGCCACCATGAGCCAGAGCCGACTCGATGGCGCCTAACCACACCCCCAGGGATGGATTCCTAGTCGCCTCTCTCCAGTAAGATCTTTGTCTATGGTAACCCCCAAGGGTATATGTTACACCTTAAAATCAAACATGTGACAGAAGTTTCACAGATCTTTGTTGCATGAGTGACGGAGAAGATTCCTGAAAAGAAATGGTTATCATGTGCTTGCTCTGTTGCAGCTATTCAACGAAAAGGACTCCAGGTGGGAAATGTGGAGAAAGAGTAAAAACTTGTAAGGTGACCAGACGTCCGCTTTTGGCGGGACAGTCTCAATTTTTAACAATTGTTCCCGCGTCCCGCGGCATTTTTAAAAAGTCCCGATTTTTGGAAAGAATGCATGACAAGCTAGGGTAGACTGTTTTTGGCTGCCATGTGGCTAGGATAGGAGTTTTATCAAATCCCGATAGGATTTTAGGATAGGCTCCTATCGCCAGGATAGGAGTATTATCAAATCCTGCTTTTGTCCCACTTTACCAATGTTAAAATCTGGTCACCTTAGAAAAAGGGAAGATTAAAAATGATATGAGCACCCACAGTGAGAAGGATTCCTAACAGGGTGTTTTGACCTATACTCTTGACGAGTGGGGCTGGACAGTGTTCTGTGGTTGGGGCTGCCCTGGGCCTTCTAGACGGCTTAGCAGTCTCTTGCCTCTACCAACCAGATACCAATAATAGCTCCCCTCTAAGTTGTGGAGACTCAAAGGTCTCCCGACATTGACCCCCATAGGGTCAAAATTGCTCTGGTTTGAGAACTCCTATATTAGACCTCCCACCATAGGATGCCTCCTCCCTGTAACTCAGTGCTTCTCATATGTCATTGTCCCTAACCATCATCTGGGACCATTGCTCAAAGTTAGATGTCTGGGTCCCACCTCCAGGCGCCAGAGTCTATGGTGAGCCCAGGCACCTCATGCTGAATGAGCTCCCAGGGGCTTCTGATGCAGGGTGGTCTTAGACCCCACTTTAAAAGCTCCCTCAATAAGCATCCCAGATAACCAAGGACTGTGCAAGGCACCTTACAGACAGGGACCGTATCCTCGAATTTCTTTTTACAGTTGTTCTCACATCCTCTGGAAACTGGACCGATAAGCAACACCACAATAACTGGAGAAAACACTGATGTTGTCAGAGATTTCACGTGGATCCACACCAATACCCATGGAAGAAGCAGTCCAGAAATGACCCAGTATTGCACGGGGCAAATCTGCTTTGTAATCAGTAAAAGATCTCTTTCAAGTGTTTAAAAAACAACAACAAAACACTGCAACAAAGATGTCACTCTGAGGACTAAGGTATACTTGACTGAGCCCTGGTATTTCTAATTTCGCATTTGCATATGAAAGCTGGGCAGTGAATCAGAGAGAAGACGGAGGAGGAGGAAGAAGAGGAGGAGGAAGAGACCAGTGAAGAACTGATGCCTTTGAATGACGATGTTCATGAAGAACATTGACTATGCCCTGATTGACAGAAGAACGAAGACTACAGCCAGAATGCTCCTTAGTCATGAGGATGGGGACTTAATCTCACTCAATATAAATCAGTTACATTGGCACACAATCCACATATCATACAGTTAAATAGTTCAATCATATCAAGAAGGGCTGGATAATTAATACCACATCAATATTAGGACATTTTCTTCTTTCTTATACTCATTACTAGTAGCTCCCCATTTCCCCCCAACCTCTCCTGCCACATTCCTCAGAAACCATTAATCTAGTTAATAGCTCTATAGATCTACCTATCCTGGATTCCACATAAAGAAAAGGAACATCCGAACAATAACAAAAAACACAACCAACAGCAATAATAAAGAAAAGCAAAAAAAAGAGCTCAATCAAAAAGCAGAATATACTAAAAACTAGGACAAATTAAAAATGAGTCCTATCAAACTAAATTCAGCAAATATGTGTGGTGTATGTATTATCATGAGTGATTAGATTTAGTCCAGAAATGCAAAGATGGTTTAAAATTAGAAAATCTATTAATAAGCTAGCAGATTAACCAAAACCAAACTCACTGCCATAGAGCGAATTCTGCCCCACAGCACAGAGTAGAACTGCCCTGGGGTTTTCCGAGGCTGTAACTCTTTATGGGAGTAGAAAGCCTCGTCTTTCTCCAGCGACGTGGCTGCTGGTTTCTAACTGCCAACCCTGCAGATAGCAGCGCAACACATAACCACTACACCACCAGGAGAAAACTTTTCAGAAAGCAACACGTGATTGTTTTAGTAGATGCACAAAAATCAATTGAGACAATTCAACATTAATTAGGATGGAAACAATGCCTAGCTTACTTAGACGATACTTTTTAAAAAATCCAATAAAAGTTCTCTACCTGGGAAGGGGGGGAATGAGTTGATACCAAGGGCTCAAGTAGAAAGAAAATATTTTGAAAATGATGATGGCAACAGATGTACATGTGTGCTTGACACAATGGATGGATGTAGGATGGTGATAAGAGCTGTATGAGTCCCCAATAAGATGAAATTTTTAAAAGAAAAGAAACAGAGTAACAACAACAACAACAAGAAAGTTATCTACCAAAAACCTAAAATAGAATGATGAGGGCAATGAATGTACAAACGTGCTTTACACAATGTATGTATGTATGTATGTATGGATTGTGATAAGAGTTGTATGAGCCCCTAATAAAACGATTAAAAAAATACAAAACCTAAAAGAGGTCATACTTACAGGGGACATGTCCCCTCAAAGTCAGGAATGACATAGGATGCCCTGTGTGGCAGAGGGGCTGAGTTAGGCTATGCTATCTCATCTCTTCTTCCTTTGTATTCAGAACCCCCATTGGACACTGGATTGCCCCTCTCCAAAAAAAAAAAAAAAAGCAAAACTTATCTCAAGATTTCCCTGGGTGTAATTCTATCTTACAAATCTGGCTAGACCAGAGGATGTACACTGGTACAGATAGGAACTGGAAACACAGGGAGTTGTATGAGCTCCCAATAAAATGATTGTTTAATAAAGATTCCCTGGGTGCTAAATATGACCCGATAGATAGGCCCTGGAGAACAGAATAGAATCAGCAATGTGGGGTGGCTTCCAGAAATGACTTTGACTCCATTTTCTTCTCTGCCCCTTTGGTCCATCGTGCGGCCTGGGATACAAGGATGGCTGGAGTGCTCGTGCCATCGTGGGCCACGAGGATGGAGCCCTCGAGGCGATGGGAAAGCAGGAGCTGGAAGGCACCTGGGTTCCTGAGGCTTCCAGGAAGGCACAGTGGCCCTCCTAGCTTCCAGCGTCTGAGCTCTGGACTTGGGCAAACGGGAGAAGTCATCTTCCATCTCGCTGAAGCCAGTTATTTTGTGTCTCTGGGACACAGAGGCAAACGCAATCCGTTCGGATACACTTGTCATTACTCTTTCCACTTGACATTTCCCTGGCAACGCAAGACCAGAAACAAATACAAGGAAGAGAGAAAATGGCTGATACCCAAACCAATAAGCCACACCCTTGCCATCAAGTCAACTCTGACCCGCAGAGGCTGTATTGACAGAGCAGACCTGGCCCAGGCTGGATTCCAGGTGGGCATCCTCTGGGAAGCAGGCTGCCACCTCTTTCTCCTATGGGGCAGTTGGTGAGTTCAGACAGCCGATCTTTCAGTGAGCTGCGACACGTCATCACCCTGCTATGAGGGACCTTTATTATATATGTATGTATATACACACAGACACA
>NW_022109491.1:12252010-12253103 GCF_000313985.2 Echinops telfairi
AAATGATTCCTAATGAACAAACAAGCAAATAAAAGGAAGCACACAATGATCTTAACAGAAAGGGCTCTCCCTCACTGCCCTCCAGTGACTGCCCACTCCTTGCGGCCCTACCGGACAGGGTAGAACTGCCCTGTGAGTTCCTGAGACTGACTCAGTAGTTCTCAACCTGTGGGTCGCGACCCCTTTGGGGGTGGAATGACCCTTTCACAGGGGTCGCCCGATTCATAATAGTAGCAAAATGACAGTGATGAAGTAGCAACAAAAATAGTTTTATGGTTGGGGGGGTCACCACACGAGGCACTGTATGACAGGGTCGCGGCATCGGGAAGGCTGAGAACCGCTGCTGTAGCTGTGTGCCAGAGTAGAAAGCCGCCTTTCTCCTGCGGATGGCTGGTGAATTTTAGTCGCGGACCTTGTGGACTAGAGTGCAGCCTGACGGGAAACCAGGAGACCCCCAGTCTCGGAAAGGATCTGTTCTCTGCCCTGCAGGGTTACTATGAGTCCTGGTGGGCTGTCTCAAGGCAGACATTTAATATATTCATGGGGGAAGGAAACATCTGAGAGGACAAAGCCATGGCCAGTCCCGGCTCTGTGGTCATTGCTATTTTCGTGCCTCAGGAGAGAAGGCAAACATGCCAGGGGCCTGGTTCTGTCTTGTTCAACCTAATTCTGAAACTTACGTATCTAAGTGAGCATCGCAGGATACAGCCACAGCGAGTTGAAAAGATGTGGGACAGTGGGTTAAGCTACAGTGGCTCTGTCCATCGAGTGGCCACCAGCCATGTGTGGCTACCAGACCCTTGAGGTGTGGCTGGTTCTACTCAATGACCAGGGAAGGTAAAACACATGCCATCGTTTGAATACGTACTTTGAAAATAAAGGCTATGTTGATCTCATCAGTCCATTTTACATGACATTTTCTCCTTTGTTGATGCTGGTACATATGAAACAACTGACTTTAATTATAGATTGAAAATGGATTTTTAAAAGGACACACCCAAATTCTGGCCCCCTCCTACCCACCTCTGAAGTTTTCTTAAAAGCAATGGTTGAGATTAGCTAGTTTGGGGGAAAATTCTTCCCTGGGCCCGGT
>NW_022109491.1:12253974-12269686 GCF_000313985.2 Echinops telfairi
AGCACCATGTAAGTCTCTTTACATTCTCATAATTAATGTCGGGCTTAAATAGATTTCTATAGATCTCGGCTGTCGTCATTGTACACATACAAATGGCACATGTTTTATCTATCTATGTTGCCATGGGACGTTGTAATAAATGGATCTCATTTTGATAGCATGTTTGACGCACTCACTTATTTTAGAATCTTAAAAACATGGCTACCTGTGGTGGTGGTGGTGGTTAGGCACCCTCAAGCGGCTCTGGCCCGCGGCGACTGTGTGTGTGACAGAAGGAAGCATGTGCCACCTCACAGCCTCTGTTGCTCGGCTCTGCAGCCTGCTCAGTTCATCTTACTGAAGCTCTGCCGTGTCTCCGGCCGGGACTGGTCTCTCCTGACAACGGGTCTGAAGCACCTGAGGCAAACGCTCGCCGTCCTTGCCTCTAAGGAGCGTCTGGCTGTAACTCCTCCAAGACAGCGGTGTTTGTCTTTTGGCAGACCCTGGTGCTCCCACGAGCAGCGTCATTCAGATGCAGCGGTCTTCTTCCATCTTCCTTCTGCAGTGTCCAACTTGCACACGCATGGCGGGTGATGGAAATACTGGGAAAGGCGCACCTTAGTCCTCCAAGAGACATCTTGCTTTTCAACACTTTGAAGAGGGCTTGGGCAGCAGATGCCACACAGGGCCCACGTGATCTCTTCCTTGGACAAAGATGAGGACTGTGATGAAAACCGTACGGCTCGGGTGCAGGGACAATAAAGAGAGAGGCCGACTCGTGGGGAGAGTCTAGCAGCAGAGCTGCCCCTCTTTGAAAGTGTGAAACAGCAGGCATGGCTTTGGCATGGAGCTGGACCACGAATAAGGAAGACAAAGAAGGACTGGGGCCTTTGAATTAGGATGCTGAGCCCCTAAGTAGTGAAGCCCAGATGGTTCTATGGGGGTTCAAAGCCGTAAGGAACAGAGAGTTCCTGTGCCATTTAAAATGGGACCGAGCGCAGAAATAAATGGAAGCATCCCAGTGCATTTTGCTAACTTGGCCTCATCCTCATACCTCATCCTGATGGAGCTAACACAATCACAAAAACCAGATCCAGTATCACAAGGAGAGGAAGAAAGTGTTGAATGAAGTATTAGAAAATAAACCCTAACCTTGGAAGAGAGAGCTTCAAGAAGTTCGGGAGGGTGGGGGGACATTCCGTGATCTTTTAGTTCCATTTGCCAAGTATTTTGAAGTCTCTTCATATGTATTTACAAAGCAGTGAATATCTATTTTAATGGTATTTATGAGAGAACGAGTTGGAAATTTCAAATAAATTGTAAAAGTGAAAACAGAATCATGATGCCGAAGGGTATTGACTAAGCCAGACTGCCCGAAGCAGGAACTCCTCTCTCTTGGAGTGACTGCGGCCAGGATGCGCCTTGGAAGCAAGGATGGCGTGACCTCTTTGTCCACGTTACCTGGAGGGACCAGCCCCTGGGGCGGACCATCGTCCTGGGGAAAGGAGGGTCAGTACAAAAGAGGAAAGCCTTCCATGAGTGGATTGACACCGTGGCTGCAGCAATGGGCTCACACACAGCACCGAGTGTGACAGTGGTGACCGGGGCCGAGGACTGGGCAGTGTTTTGTTCTGTTGGGCACAGGGCCACGAGGAGTTGGGCACCTAGCGACAACAGAGAAAAGATGTCTTTACTGGATACTGCTGCTAAAATGATTGATATGCACAGGAGGAGAAAGAAATGTCATCTCCCACCTCATACAACACACACAAAATCAATCCCTGTGGGGTATGAAAGACAGCACTTCAAAACATTCAGAAAATACTTAGGGTGATATTGCTGTGCTCTCAGGGCGCCGAAACATTCCACAGAGAAGTGACCGAGAGCACAGTCCTTTAGGGAAAGTGCTCACTGGGGCAACCCTATTTCAAACCGAACCAAACTCACTGCTGTGGGGTCCGTCCCAACCCTCTAGGACAGGTATGACGGCTCCTGTGGGTGTCCGAGACGGTAACTCTTTGTGGGAGTAGATGGCTGTGAAGCAGCTGGAGGTTTTGAACTGTGGCCCTTGTGGTAAGCAGCCTCATGTGTAATCCACACCACCACCCTGCTCCCTGCTATCCAGAAGTCTCCTCCCGGATAGAAATGTTTGCGCATAGGTATAAGAATGATCTTCATAGTATTTCTAGAATTAGCAAAAACCTGGGAAGCCATCACAGATAAAATAAAATAAAAAGACATAGGAGAGGGCTCCCAAAAGTCCGTGGGAAAACCCTGTGCTCTTTTGGCTCCGTCTTCCCCACCAACCTTTGAAGCCTCCTCGCATACTTGGACTATGCATGCGGCATTTTAAATGAATGATCGGCTAGAGCAGCAACTTACACCAGGGTGGAAAGGGCCGAAAGGCCTGCATGGGGAGAATAAAGGGCAGCTGATGCCAACGAAGGCTGTGGACATAGGGTGCTGGTTCTCGACAAGCCCCACGTGTGCAAAATAATGTTGTTAGGTGGCGCAGGTGGTCAGATGTCACCTCCTAGTGGCTCCAAGCGACAGAGCAGAACTGCCCTGCAGGGTTTTCCTGGCAGGAGCAGATGGCCAGGCCTGGTCTGCCACACGCAGCAGCTGGGTGGGTTGCAATCACCAGCCTCCCTTTGAGCTGGTGCGGGGGTGAACCAAAGCAAACGCATTGTCTTGGAGGCCACTCCAATGCTCAGTGACCTGATCTGCAAAAAGTCGCCTCCCTCAAATTCATTCAGGTGCCCCATGACCCTACAGCGCTGGCTAGAGCTGCCCTGGTGGGTTTCATGACTGCAGATCTTTACAAGAGCAGCGAGCCTCATCGCTCTCCTACAGAGCAGCCAGTGGTTTTGAACCGCCACCCTTGCAGTGCGCAGTCCAATGCATAAGCCCTGGTGGCACCAGGGGCTCCTCAGAGGGAGCCTGTGGTGTACGTCATTAACAACATAGAGACGCACGTAGGAAAAGTATACAAAACACACCTGACAGTGATCAACTCCAAATGTTGGACGGGGGCCATTGTGAAAAGGTGGCATCAGGGAAGGCTTCAACATCAACCAAACAAAAACCCAAATCCCAAGCCGTGGGGGTGGGGGGGGGCGGGGCTTGACAAAACTGTGGGGTACGTGCGTGAGTGTCTACAGCACTCTTCTCTGGGCTTCCTGCAGGCTCGCCCTATTTTTAACAAACTTGAAAGGAAAAGTATCTATGCAGAAAGAAAATGAGCTACCTTTCTATAGACTCAAATTTGGTAACATACATTTGTTTAAAGATATCATTTACAATGCCAAGGAAATGATTTTGAAAACTACCAAGGAAGAGATGGGAGGGAAGAAAGCATTTCTCAGCAGCATCGGCGGCCAAGAGTGACTTAACAGGTGCTTTGTAAGAAGCCCTGCTGGTACTGTGGGTTTAAGCATTAGGCTGCTACCTTCAAGGTTCGTGGTTCAAACCCACCAGCTGCTCCATGGGAGAAAGATGAGGCAGTCTGTTCCTGTAAAGAGGTACAGTCTCAGGGTGGAGGAGGGGGTGGGGGGGGAATGAGGAGCTGATACCAAGGGCTCAAGTAGGAAAAAATGTTTTGAAAGTGATGATGGCAACATGTGTACAAATGTGCCAGATACAATTGATGTATGGATTGCTATAAAAGCTGTAAGAGCCCCCGATAAAATGACTTATTAAAAAAAGAAAAGAAAAACAAATGAGGTCCAGTCTCAGAAACCCCAGGGAACAGTCCTCCTCTGTCCTATAGGGTCACCGTGCATTGGAATCGACCGGCTGTCAGTAGTGGCAGCTGCAATCAGTCTGCAAAGGAGTTGGGTGTTTAGAAAATGAGGATTGTGCCTCTACAGAGCCTCTCGGCGCTAAGGCAAGCAGAGTGTCCCAGGCCTTGGGAGAGCCCCCAGCTTACTTTCATCCAGCGTCTCCCCCAGCATCCATCCACAGAGCTCCTGTTTTCCCGAGTGGCTTTGCTTTGGGAAAGGCTGACCCTTCCAACGCCCCCACACTGCCATTCTAGTCTGGGCTCTGGCATCTCACTTTCTCCCTGAACGTCCTCTGGGGCCCTCAGTTTACCAAGCGACGAACTGGAAAGTCTCTTATCTGCTCCCAGTGTAGCAAGCCCAGGCTGCAGCCCCGCCACAGGACGGTTTGCCACTGTGTTTCCCTGCCACCCCACCCCCCACTGTTATCTTTGATTAGCTGATGAAGGCAGATTCACCATCGAAGACCCACCTCAATGCAGAGAAGCAAAGTAAAAGAATGAAATTTACTCTAAGGGCTACTTGGCTTTCTTTTTCAAAAGATGACAGTCGCCTTTATAGAGCACTTACTGGCTGCAATTCTATGACGTCTGTGCGGTTGCTGAGAGCGGGACTGATGGCAGGGGGTTGGGCTTTGGTCATATGGACACAAGGCCCTGTCTTAGGAGACCTCAGATGATGTCATTTCTGTGACTGCTGCTTAGAAGAGGACAAAACAGTTTGTTCGTTTAAAGTAGAGAAATAAATGTGAAAGTCTTAAAGGGACATTTAAAAGAAAGGAAGGCTTTCTGAAATACCTTAGTTGGTTTTTCATTTGAGCCGAAACAAAGAGCAGAATCCGAGGTTGAATGAGTGATGCGCCAAAAAGGAATCTGATGTAGTGGGGTAGAGCCAGACCCGCTTGGATTCAGATCCGAGTGGGCAAAATACGTTCATTGCAATCAGATCACAAAACTTTCTTTTCCAACTGCTGCAAAGTGAATCTACAAAGGAGCCTTCATTAAAATTCTAAGACAGAACTCTGGGGGCAGGGTGGTTATGGGTTGGGCGGCTAACCACACATCAGTTTGAAACCACAGCTGCTCCACAGGAGAAAGATAAGACCGCCTACTCTGCTCACGATGAGGGGGAGCGCGGAGTGGGACCCAAAGCCCAGCTGTAGGCAACTGGACATCCCCTTACAGAGGGTCGGGGAAGAGACGAGCCAGTCAGGGTGCAGTGTAGCAACGATGAAACACAACTTTCCTCTAGTTCTTTAATGCTTCCTCCCCACCCACTATCATGATCCCAATTTTACCTCACAAGTCTAGCTAGACCAGAGAATGTACACTGATACAGATAGGAACTGGAAACACAGGGAATCCAGGACAGATGAACCTCTCAGGACCAGTGGCGAGGGTGGTGATACTGGGAGGGTGGAGGGAAGGTGGGATAGAAAGGGGGAACTGATCACAATGATCTATATATAACCCCTTCCCTGGGGAATGGACACCAGAAAAGTGGGTGAAGGGAGACGTTGGACTGTGTAAGACATGACAAATAATAATAATTTATAAATTATCAAGGGTTCATTGGGGGGGAGGGCAATGAGGAGCTGATACCAAGAGCTCAAGTAAAAGCAAATGTTTTGAGAATGATGATGGCAACAAGTGTACAAATGTGCTTAACACAATGGATGGATGGATTGTGATAAGAGTTATATGAGCCCCCAATAAAATGATTTTAAAAAAAAAGAGTTACACCCTCAGAAGCCCACAGGGGCAGAAGACACCAGGCAGGCCTATTCTTACGCTGCCTGGGGTCTTATAGATGAGGAGACTGATAAACCTAGAGGCTGGCAGTTCAAACCCACCAGAGGCACTGTGAAAAGGTGTCGACATCTATTTCTACAAAAAGTACAGCCAAGAAAACTCTCCAGAGCTGTCCCCCTCTGTAACACATCAGATGGTCAGAGAGGCAAAGCCACTTACCCAAGGCCACACAATTAGTGTGGCTAAGTCTGGGAGCCCTAATGGAACAATGGCTAGACATTCAGTAGCCGACCGAAAGATTGCTGGTTCAAACCCACCCAGCAGTGCCAAGGGCGAGAGACCGGGGGTCTGCTGCATGAAGGCGGTTGTGTAGGCATCAAGGGGACTGTGACTTGCCGGGCCCTGTGGGTCAGAGCATCGCTGCCCACGGGGTTTCTGACCCTGTCGTGTCTACAGGAGCAGGTTGCCAGCCCTTTCTGCTGCAGAGCTGGCAGGTGGATTGGAACCACCAGCCTTTTGGATAGTAGCTGTGCTCTTAACCACGGAGCCACCAGGGCACCCATCCCAGAGGACCACAGCCCAGAAAGCCCCAGGGACCGATTCACTCTGCCAAAAGGGGCCACTAGGTGTCGAAAATCAACTTGGGGATGCCGGACTCTGACACGCCGCCATGTAAGTGGCCGTGGACTCGGTGGCTGTGAGCGCGGTTTCATTTGGGTTTTGTCTGATGGTGGACGGAGCCCTGGCTGGGGGTACAGTGGTTCGAATCCACCAGCAGCGGTGAGGGAGAGAGATGGCACTGTGTGCTCCTGTAGAGATGTACAACCTTGATGTACAGCACCTACCCTGTCCTCCAGGGTCACTGGGAGTCGGCATCTGGGGGTGGCAACAGGTGGATGTCTAATGGGTCTACATCCCAGCTACGACTGCTCCCTGAACCCCTCTGGGTGCTCTCATCTCCTCAGGGGAGCTGTGGGTGCAGGTCCCTCCGAAAGCAAAGGCAGTGCCTTCTAACTTTGCTCACCCCCCAGGCGGCATCCTCGCCAAGACACTGTGATGTGCTCTGCAGGTGTGGAGGCAATCAGCCCTGCCCCTGCTCCAACCCCCAACCCCAAATGACTGGATTTGGTACATTCAGCAGGCTGGAGACAGAGAGATGGGTGTGTGACTAAAGGTTCAAACTGACTCTGATAAAGAAAACACGGTGGCTGCCCCGTGGGGGGTGGGAAATGTTTGTTCCCAGGTGAAAATTCTAGGAGAAAGGCCTAGCTCTGGAGCCTGGGTCCTGCAGACAGACAGGCAGTCAGGCCACAGAGGTGGGGACACCAGAGACAACCCAGGCAGAAACACAAGCCAAGGCTCCAAAAACCCACACTCCCTGCCACGGAGTCGATGCCAAATCACAGTGACCCTTTAGAACAGGGTCCAACTGCCCCTGTGGGTTTCTGAGACGGTCATTCTTTACTGGAGGAGAAAGCCTGGACTTTCTCCCGAGGAGCAGCTGGTGGTTTTGAACTGCTGGTCTTGTGGTTAGTAGCCTCATGCGTACCCACTCCGGCACCAGGGCTCCGTAGGGAGGACGGATCTATTCTGGAATGAGACATGGAGGCAGTGAGCTCTTGGGAATAGGGTCCCTGCCATTGAATCGGAGGGGGCAGGAGCCCTGGTGGCAGAGTGGGTTGCAAGCTGGACTGCTAACTGCAAGGTCAACAGTTCAAACTCACCAGCAACTCTGTTGGAGAAAAGCACAGCCGTCCACTTTCATGAAGACTCCCAGCCTTGGAAACCCTGTGGGGGCAGTTCTACTCTGTCCTAGAGGGACAGAGTGTGAGTCAGAATCGACTCTGCAGCCATGGGCTTGGTTTTGACTACTCCAGAAACTCTCAAAGTCTTTGCCACCAAGTTGATTCTGACTCAGAGCCTGATAGCACCACCCTGTGAGCCTCCTACACACTTTCTGAGAGTAGAAAGCTTCCTCTTTCTCCAGCTGAGTGATGGGGGGTTTCACCCTGCTGGCTTTTCAGTTAGTAGCCCAACACTTAATCCACTGTGCTACCAAGAAACCTTGGTTTTGAGTAGCTACAGCAATTTTTTAAAAAAGTAAACCCATGTAAACAGGAGCCGTTGACACAAATAATGAGTTTCCTTGGCTTGAGAAAAGACGGGTGGAACTTCTGAGACTATACATTTTTACAGGGGCAGAAAGCCCCATCTTTCTCCTGCTGAGCAGCCGGTGGGTTTGAACTGCCGACTTTGTGGTTAACAGCCTAGCAGGTAACCCACTCCGCCACCGGGATTCCCTGGCCTCAGCCTCCGGGCTTCCCAAATCCAAGTGCCTTCCATGCTCAGGGAGATCCCAGACACGTGTGGAGCACGGGGCCTAAGTCCATTTCCTGTTTGAAAGAAACCACGCGGTGAGGAAAACATGGCAAACACGGTGGTGGTTCATTCCTCGAACTCCAGTGTGGGGACACTAAGGATTGGTGGCGACTGCGGCAATCTGGGGAAAGCTCGAAGCAAACCAACCCCCAAAGGGTGGCTGTCGAGTTGCTGGCGGCTATTAGCGACCTTACAGGACAGACTGGAGCTGCCCCCAGAGGCTTTCCAAGGCTGTAAGCCTTGATGGACTCCGATGGCATCACTTCCTTGCCTCGGAGGACCCAGTGGGTTCGAAGCGCTGACCTTGCAGGTAGCGGTGGAGAAAGCCTACCCGACCCAGTCTAAATCAGTGTCCTGTTGCTTCAGAAGGATGAGGCTCCTTGGAGTCAGATACTCTAATTTTTAAAACTAAGCTCACAGTCAATTTTTAAAAAATGATCAGCAGCTCAAATTTTATTTTATTTTTTTAACGCGATGGGCTGGATTTAAATCTTCCTGTGCTAAATCTTTGACCAGGCCTTCACGCCTGTTGCTGCACCACTCTTTTCTATTATGCTTCAAACACTGAAGTGGGTGCTATGTGACTTCAATAAGACTTACAATAAGAAAGGTGAAAAAAACCTTAAAACCAGAAAGCCCTCGCCAGCTCACAGCAACCCTCCGGGACCAGGTGGGGCCGCCCTGTGGAGGCCACCCTGTGGGTGACCACTCTGTGAGGTTTCCTGAGAGCAGACAGACGGAGGGTCGTCTCCCTCAGAGCAGCTGGGGCATGGAACCATCAGCCCCTTGAGTTACCAGCTGAGCGCTTTGACCCATGTGCCACCAGGCTCCTTTGCCCGTGTTTGACCGAGGAGGAAGCGGAGGTTCAGAGTGGTTACCTATTTTCAACTCCCAGCAAAGACAAACCACTGCTCCGGAGGCTTGCCTTCTACTAAAGATTGTCTTTGAAAGGGGAAGGTCATGGCCATGTTGGTTTGTTGGAAGAATGACAACCATGATCGGCCCCCGTTCCACTACCTACAGCTGGGGAAAAGGAGGCCCCGAGAGGGCAGGCACCGGTGGTCCCTCCACAAACCAGGACGAGAGCTGGGACCAGAACCCCGTTCTCCCTGCTCCTGGTGCTGGCCTGGTTCTCACTGAGCCCAGGTGCCCAAGGTCACACCCAGGAGGCTGCTTGCTGGGAGCGGCCAGGCCTCCTTCAGTGCCCAGGGGAAGGCGTGTGTGTGTGTGTGTGTGTGTGTGTGTGTGTGTGTGTGTGTGTGTCCCCACCCTCTCCACCCTTCCTCATGCCTGTTTGGATAACTTTTTGACCTGTTCGTTCTGCGGCCACCTCAGCTACTTGTTCCAGGGAACCCTGAGGCCTTGCCAGTGTGTCCGCCCAGGCTTGGCCGGTCCCACGGCAGACAGTGATCAAACAGTGACTGTCTGGGTGGAGGGAGGCCTGTTTACCCAGGGTAGGACCCAGGCCGAAGCCTGTAGCTTCCTCCTCAGGCTGGCTGCCGCCCCTCCAGCCACGTGGCCCTTCCTGGCTATAGTCCCCACCCTGCCCCCGGTATTTATGGAGCGCCTACTGTAGGGTGGGGGCTCTTCCCCTTGCTGGGGAGACATCGTGGAAGGAGGCAGCCAAGTTCTCTGCTGCACTATTTTGTCCTGGGGGAGAGAGATGACAAGTTGAGCAACAGAGGCACAATTTCAGGGGATCAATAAGAGATGTGAAGGATGAGGGGGATTGGGCGTGACAGGGGTGGGGCAGCCTTGGGTTTGACTGGTTAGGGAAGGACCTTTCTGGGGAGGAATCCTTTGTACTAAGACCCAAACTATTAGAAGAAATCAACTATAGGGAGGTCTGGGGAGAAGGATGTTCCTGGCTGAGAGACGATCATGTGCACAAGCCCTGAGGCGGATGAGTGTGCCTGACATGAACTTGAGGGGGACTGAGAACGTGAAGTTCAGGTTTCATCTGCAGTGTGACACTGGCCCCCAGGGCTCTGGAAGATGCTTCCAGGTAGACTTGAGGGTGTTTGAAACCATGCTTCATTATTCTCTTTCCTCCTCTAAGCTACTGGTAGGTGGTTGAAAACATCAAATGCTTTTCCAAGGTTTACAATAAACAACAGGGGTCACCCACCCACTCTCACCTGGACCTGCTCTCCACTGCCCAGAGGCAATCACCTTCCATTCTCGATGCCTAAGAACCATGAAAAGGAGCCCCCTGGGATGTAGTGGGTTACGTCTTTCACAAGGTCAGCAGTTTGAACCCAGCAGCTGCTCCGTGGGAGAAAGATGAGGCTTCCTGTTCTGGTCAAGAGTGCAGACTCTGAAACACAAGGGGGCAGTTCTACTCTGCCGACAGCTTTGAGTCGGAATCAACTCCATGGTGGTGAGGGAGTGAAGGATCACGGTTAGACGGGCAGCTTGGGGATATCTTGTTATTCTGTTTTGTAGAGAATGTCTGAACTTCCAGGGAGGAAAGAGCCTATATAGAACTATACCCAATGAGTAGGGAAATCAATGTTCAGTGTGTTCATTAGCATAGCCACCTTACGCTATTCACAACTGGTATTGTCTGTACACAAGCCCTGATACCACGCTTTTCTCGATTTATCCTCCTGACGACAATGCCACTGGATGGACATGAGAAGACTGCTAACGCTCCCTGGGCAACGAGCCTTCCACCCATCCTTTGATCTGCAGAGCCATCTTGGTGGGAAGCGGAACAAGCAGGTGCACACGGCTTTCAGGAGAGAGCCCGGAGCCCAGAATGACAGGGCAGTACTCCCCATCGTGGTGCAGTGCAGGGGTCACAAGAAAACAGACCTCCATTGCAGCTGGGAGGCGGCCAACCCCAAAGAGAGACTCCCAGGTTCATGTTTGGGGCTTGTCCCATTGGCTGGAATGACTCTTCACTCACAGAACCGCCTGGGTTTGAATGCTAGCCCTGCTGTTGCGGGGTTGGGTAGTTGGAGAGAAACCTGCCTGAGCTTCTGTTTCCTCTTTTAAGAAATGGGTGTGGTGACGGTACCCCCTTCAGCGGTGTGAAGATCAAAGGAGCTAGCATTTGTACAGGATGTGGAATTGTGCCTGACCCATCGAGTACAGACAGTTGGTGCTTAATGGCTAACCCAACCCAAAACCTGGTGCTTCAAATCCCCCCAGTGGGGCCAGTGGAATAAAGACCTAGCCATCTGCTTCCTTGGAGACAATAGCCCAGAAAACCCCACTGAGTAGTTCTAGTCTGTCACAGAGGGGCCTTGGTGGCTCCGTGGGTAAGCACTAGGCTGTTAATGTAGAGGTTGGTGGTTCGAATCCACCAGCCTCTCCAAGGATGAGAGATGTGGTGGTCTGCCTCCATCTAGATGTACATGGAAGGGTAGCGGGAGACAAACGTCCTGTCTGTGAGGCTAACATCACACATCTGACCAAAGAGAAGCCGCTCTGGCCATCACAGGGGGTGTTGCTGTCACGTGCCATTGCGTCTGCTCGACATGTACCAGAGAACCAGACGCCGCCTTCTGAGAGCACCTGTTCTGAATGTTTCAGCTCCTTGTCCCACTGGGTCATCCCTCTTGTCAAGGGCTCTCCTTTTTTTTTTTGCTGCCCTTATCCTTTACCAAGCAGCCCTGGTGGCCCTGTGGTTATGCTGTGGGCTGCTCACTGCAAGGTCAGCCGTTTGAAATTATCAGCCCGTCTGAGGGAGAAAGACGGGGCTTACGATTTCCATAAAGAGATACAGTCTCAGAAACTCACAGGGGCAATTCTGCCTTGTCCGACAGGGTCACGATGAATTGGCATCGAGTTTGGCCTTTTTTATTCTATGACAGTGAGTTTGATCTTTTATGCTTTACCAAGCACATATCCTTCTCTAGGAACCGGTCTCTCCTGACAACTTGTTTGAAGACAAGACAACATGAGAGGAAGTCTCACCACCCTGGCCTCGAAGGAGCATTCTGGCTGTAATTCTTCCGAGATATATTTGTTTATTCTTTTGGCAATCCCTGGTACCCTCAGTGTTCTTTGCCAGCACCCTAACCCAGACCTATCAAGTCTTCTTCAGTCTTCCTTACTTGAGGTCCAATTTCCACATGCATCTGAGGCCATGGGAAATACCAGGCACACCTTAGTCCTCAACGTAACATCCTTGCTTTTCCACACTTTTGAGAGGTCTTGTGCAGCAGATTGGCCGAATGGAATACACCTTTACACCTCTTGACTGCTGCTTCCAGGAGCATTGATTTGTGGATCCATTTAAGACAAAAATCCTTGACAACTTCAACCTTTTCTCAATTTATCATGATGTTTCCTACTGGTCCAGTCGTGAGGATTTGGGTCGTCATGACATTGAGTTGTTGCCATCCACAGTGAAGGCTGCAATCCTTGATCTTCATCAGCAAGTGCTTCAAATCCTCCTCACTTTCAGCACGCAAGGTTGCGGCCCCTGCATATCTCAGGTTGTTAATAAGCCTTCCTCCAATCCTGCTGACACATTCTTCTTCATATAATCCAGTTTTCTGATTATTTGCCCAGCACCCACACTGGATAAGTATGGTGAAAGGCTACGACCCTGACACAGACCTTTCTTGATTTTAAACCAGGCAATGTTCCCTTGCTCTCTTCCTACAACTACCTCTCGAATCCATGTACAAGTTCAGCATGAGCACAATGACGTGTTCTGGAATTCTCATTCTTCTCAAGGCTATTCGTAGTTTGTTATGCTCCACAAAGTTGAATGCCTCGACATGATCAATAAAACACAAGTACGTATCTTTCTGGTATTTTCTGCTTTCAGACAAGACCAATCTGACATCACCAATGATAACCCTGGTTCCACATCTTCTTCTGAATCTGGCTTGAGATCTGGCTGCTCCCTGTCAGTGGACTACTGCGAAGGTTGTTGCATGATCCTCAGCAAAACTTTACTTGGGTGTGATATCAAGGGTATTGTTCTATCATTTGAGCATTCTGTTGGGCCACCTTTCTTTGGAGTGAGTCTAAACATGGGTCTCTTCTAGTTGATTGGCCAAATAGGTGTCTGCCAAATTTTCTGGCACAGATGAGTAAGTGCTTTCAGTGCTTTATCAGCTTGTGGAAACATTTCATTTGGTATTTTATCAAGTCCTGCAGTCTTGTTCTTGACTCATGCTTTCAGTGCAGCCAGGACGTCTTCCCTCGGTACCATTGGTCCTTGCTCATCTGCCAGCTCCAGAAAGGATGGACTGTTGACCAGTTGTTTTGGTACAGTGATGCTATTCTCACATCTTCTTTTGATGCTTCCTGCGTTATTCGACACTTTGCCTAAAGAATATTTTAATATTGCAACTCAAAGCTTGCATTCTTTTGATTTAAGACATGGTAAGCGTGTTCTTCCTTTTTGGTTTTCTAGCTCTAGGTCTTTGCACACTGTAAAATGTTATCTTCTCGAGCGGTCCTTTGAAGTGTTCTGTTCAGCTCTTTGACGCTATCGTTTCTCTCAGCTGCCTCGCTATTTTATGATGTGGACCAAGTTTCAGAGTCTTTTCTGCCATCTGCTTCGATCTTTTTTTCCCCCTTTCCGATCTTTTTAATGACTTTGGACTTTCTTCATGAATGGTGTTCTTGATGTCCTTCCATAGCTCATCAAGTCTTCTGTCATTAGTGTTCAAGGTAGGAAATCTGTTCTTTAGATGGTCTCAAAAATTCAAGTGGGATATACTCAAGGTCTTCTTTTGGCTCTTGTGGACTTGTTTTAATTTTGTTTAGCTTCAACTTGAACTTACACCCCAGCAATTGGTGGTCTGTTCCACTGTGAGCTCCTAACTGCTGATATTGAGCTTCTCCATCCTCTCTGTCATCCATTTGAATTCTGTGTTTCATCTGGAGACGTCCAGGGGTATAGGCACCCTTTGTGTTGTTGGGGAAAAGAAGGTATTTGTGATTAAGTCTTTATTCTTGCAAAATTCTATTGTGCAATTTCCAGTTTTGTCTGTCACCAGGACCATATTTTCCAACTACTGTTCCTTCCTCTTTGTTTCCAACTTTTGCATTCTAATTGCTAATAATTATCAAAGCATCTTGATTGCATGTTTGATCAGTTTCAGATGGAAGGTATTGGTAGAATTCTTCAATTTCTTCATCACTAGTTTTAGTACTTGTGCATATATTTGAATAATAGTGATATTGATTGGATTCCCTTGAATTCAGAAGATTTAATCCTATTATTGACAGCATTGTGCTTCAAGATAAATCTTGAAAAGTCCTTTTTTTAAATGACATTCCTCTTGATTGCATTATTCTCTGCATAGTAAACCACGTGACTTTCTGATTCAAAACAGCCAATACCAGTCTTTTTCTACTCACTAAAACCTAGAATATCCATCTTTATGCATTCCCTCTCATTTTAATGACTTCTAATTTTCTTAGATTCATACTTCATACATTCCAAGTTGCACTTATTAGCAGATTTTTGTGCCTGTTTTCCCCCCTCTCATTTTGAGTTGCATCCCATCAGCAAACAAAGGTGCCAAAGACTTGACTCCCCAGACTTACATCAAGTAACACCCTTAGGGCCAACCCTACTTTGAGAAGGCAGCTCTTCCTCAGCCATCGTCTGAGTCCTTTCTAACCTAAGGACCTCGTCTTCCGGCACTGTCCTGACAATGTCCTGCTTCTCGTCATTGCTGTCGTTAGATGCCATCGATTAGCTCCGACCCATGGCAACCCTCTGCACAACAGAGCGGATGACTGCATGGTCCTGTGCCACCCTCACACGGTTCCTGTACCTAGCCCATTGCGGCTGTGTGAATTCACTCTGTGAATCCCTCTCGTGGAGGACCTTCCTCGTTTTCTCCGCCCCTGCTCTTTCCCAAACATGATGCCCTTCTCCAGGGACTGGTCTCTCCTGACAATATGCCCAAGCTATGTGAGACGCAGTCTTGCCATCCTTGCCTCTAAGGAGCACTCTGGCCTTCCTTCTTCCAAGACAGACCGGCTTGTCCTTGTAGCAGTCCGTGGGACTTTCAATAGTCTTATCTAGCACCACACTAATGCATCTCTTCTTCTACGGTCTTCCTTATTCAATGGCCAACTTTTCACGTGGATGTGCTGCAAAGGGAAAGACCATGACTTGGGTCAGGTGCACCTTAGTCCTCAAAGTAATGTTCTTTCTATTCTTTAGGCCTTCGGTCCCGGACTATGTTCTATGCTTTACATAAGTTTTCAGTGGTCCATTCCTCTGAAGCGGACCGCCTATTCCTTCTTCACTGTCTGGTCTTCGTCTGGAAGCTCTGCGGACACCTGTTCACTCTGGGTGACCCTGCTAGCATTTGAAATGCCAGTGACCTAGCTTCCAACATCACAGGAACACACAAGCCACCACGATGCAACCAAGGGACAGGCAAGTGGTAGAAGGAACACTTGAGGGGTCAGTTAATTAAACATTGACCAGAATAGCCCAAGAATGATGCCGTCAATATCCAAATGGCCCCTGGCAGAAAGAGATCCCACTCCTAATTGATGGAACAGGCAATCCCATGGGGAGTGCTCTTTGGTCCCACAGGGTGACTCGCCGTGAATTGGAAGGGCTAGACAGCAAGTGCATCCTGAAACACACGGAGCTGCCACGAGTCAGAATCCACGCGACGGCAACCAACAACACGTCACACAAACAAACGAAAACATGCAGACCCCAACATAAATGAGCCAGGACTCAGATCTGGGCCTTCTGATGCCAAGTTTAGTCCGTTTCCCGGGACCAGGCACTTGTATTTCTCTTCATGATTTTTACCACGTCTGCTTATTCCCTGTAATTTCTTATGATACTCCTTCCCCCTGGTTAGGTTCAAAAGACCA
>NW_022109491.1:12270819-12271302 GCF_000313985.2 Echinops telfairi
AGAAATCCATCTGGGGTACAAAGAAGAGGCAAGAAATGAAAACATTGGAGGGAAATGGGGAGCTAATAATGATGAATCCAAGAATGAAGAAAAAGTTCTAAAACCAATTGTGGTAACGATTGTACAACTCTTCTTGATGTGACTGGGCTATTGAATTGTGTGATATATGAATGATATGCCAATAAACGTTTAAAAATAATAAAATAGGGGAGGGAGGGGAAAAATGAGGAGCTGATACCAAGGGCTCAAGTAGAAAGCAAATGCTTTGAGAAGGATGAGGACAACAAATGTACAAATGTGCCTGACACATGGATGTATGTATGGATTGTGATAAGAGTTGTATGACGGGAACCGATTACAAGGAACTATATGTGACCTCCTCCCTGAGGGACAGACAACTGAAAAGTGGGTGAAGGGAGACGTCGGACAGGGCAAGATATGACAAAGTACCAATTTATAAACTATCAAGGGCTCATGAGGGAG
>NW_022109491.1:12272677-12279998 GCF_000313985.2 Echinops telfairi
TTGGACATATGGGTTAATGGGTTAATGTTGGACTTGTGGGTTTGGGCAGCACTGGGTTGGGATATTTTCTTGATGCACACTTAACCTTTATATAAAACTCTCTCTTTACAGGAGTTTCTGTGGATTTGTTTCTCTGAAGTACCCAGACTCACACACCTTTCTTAGGGACCCAGGTTGGGTAGGGGGATTCTGACCCCTGTATTCAAGTGACCATTCAAAACCCTGAAACAGAAGGGAAGGCTTATTCAATTTATAGTTTATCTTCTTCTAAGTCCAGCGGATTTTAATGATTCCACGTTCCCCGACATTGTGCTTTGAAGGATTTCAAACCTACTAGTGGAGTCCAGTGAGCGGGAAGGAGTTCTTTGCCTGGGCGCACAGCCGGCGGCCTTCTGTCACACTTGCTCTGTGGCTGTGGGTCAGCCTCTCCACCTAGACACATCGTGTTGAAACAGGTGTGCCCGGGGCAACTGAGTGTGCTCTTTCACTATCCATAGTTGGCTTCTGCCTCCGGGCTCTAGCTGAGAATCTAAAAGAACAGAGTGCTTTGCTGGGTCAACCTGAAAACCCTCATTCTGCTCCAGTTTCACTTGGATAGTCATCTGGTTGCCGGGAGTCAGAGCTGACTTGGCAACGAGGACCAACAGCCTTTCCGGGAAACAACAGCCCAGCTTAGGACTACATACCCCAGAAGTCTTTGCGTCTGGGCCATGTGACTAGTTTTCACCAATGGCTGCCCTCGGAGGGAGCCCTGAGGCATCCTGCCTGACTCTCCGGGCTCCAGTCAATACAGTGTAACAGCCTAGGAGTCCAGCGCAGGTAGGGCTTCTCAGAAAAGGAGGCAGAAGCTCAGCAGGAGAAGGACCTGCCTGCAGTCACAAACAGCCCCTCAGATCAGAGCCGTCTCCCAGAGCTCTGGTCAGGGCAGTTTTGTCCCCCCATCTGCGTGCCTCTCGACTGCCCCTCCCCTGTGCAGGAGCCAACAGACCCAGCTCCATGAAACGCCACCCCCCCAACACACACACACACACACACACACACACACACACAAAGACCTCCAGACATCACAGGGCATCTCACATCCGGGAGCTAAGCCTGGCTCTGGTTACCAGACAGGCAGTTGTATCCTGGGACCAGCTGCACAGCCTGTCTTCATGCTACTTGCTCCACAACAGCTGGGAGAACCCCCAGTACATTCATTCCCTGGAGCACACCCCAAAATCCACTGCCCCCCAATCAACCCTGTACAGGGTTCCTGAGACTGTCAGTCTTTACGAGAGCAGACGAAACAGAACAAAACTAACTTAGACCCAAACTCGCCGTCATCACATTGACTCTGACTCAGAGACCCCTATAGGACAGTGTGGAACTGCCGTGGTGGGTTTCCAACGCTGTGCATCTCATGGAAGCAGGCAGCTTTCTCTTTCTCTCGTGTGACGCTGGTAGGGAATTCGAAGCACCAACCTTGCCGCTAGCAGACCAGTGATTATCCCACAGCACTCCCAGGGCTCCTTCCCATGCACACAGTAGATACTTACTTGACAGAGGTCATAATGATATGATCATTAAAATGACAAAGCACATCCTATGTGCCTGATGTTCAGCGCTTTACAGATACTCCCAACCACGCCCATTGGCATCTAGTTGATTCAGACTCACAATGGGGGTGACTGGGGGTGGGAGGTGCACACGATACAGGGTGACACTGTCAGATGAGGCAGTGACACGGAAATACCTGTCTATAAAACGTTTGTGCACTCTTTCAGCAGAAAGATATTCTTATTAATAGAAATATCCTTGGAGTTAGTCGTGACCACAAAAGACATTTTCCTAAACTCAGCGTACGCATATCAACACACCTATGAGACTAAGACGCTATGCTGACTTACTTTGTGTCCCTTCTAATGTGCTCTGGCCAGAGCTGTCATTCTTACCAATGACAACGGGGCTTCCAGTCACGTGGTTTGTCTGCACTCGCCACGAGAGCATGCTGCTGTCCTTGTTACTGGTGTTTTGATAGTCCCTGGTTTTGTTAGGTTTTCTAGTGTGTTCATTATAATACCATGGTAGCTAGCACCTGTGAACCTACATCAATAGCTTTTTTTGGATAATGAAGTAGTAATTGAAGGAAACTAAAATGCTCAGTTATTAATGATGCTGTAACTAATAATGTTGTCTTTCGATACAGAAAATTTTACAAACCAGTTTTGTTGTTTGTCTTCATATAATCTAAGAAATAGTACATTTAAGCCATTTTCAACTACATCAGCTATTACTCTGTGATTAAAATAGGTAATAACCACAACTAAGGGTTCCGAGTGGTTAAGTACAGAAGGAGGTCCATGGTTGGGGCATGGGGGCACGGTGCGACATCTTGAGTTACCACCTGGGTGACATCTACTCTGATGATGCCACAGCTGATAGCATTTCCCAGGCTAAGGAATTCTAATCCAAGACTGGTGAGTCCTGACCCAAGGCCAGTGGGTTCTAGCCCATGACCAGTGAGTTCTAACCCAAGGCCAATGGTCCTAGCCCAAGGTCAGTAAGTTCTAACCCAAGATGGGTGGGTTCTAACTCAAGGCCAGTGGGTTCTAATTTAAGATTAGCGAGCTCTAACCCAAGGCTGGTGGACTATAGCCCAAGGCCAGTGGGTTCTAGCCCAAGGTTGGTGCGTTCTAACCCAAGACTGGTGGGCTCTAACCCAGGGTTAGTGAGCTCTTAACTCAAGACTGGTGGGCTTTAACCTAGTGCTGAAGCGTTTGAACACAGCCTTTCCCTGAGAGTCAAGCACTTAACTACAGTGCCAGAAACCCTATGAAGTAAAAGGTATCATTATTACCCACAATTTACAGAGGAACGAATGGGCATTGAAAACAAAGTCATTTTCCCAAGGCCACTCATTCAGGTAGTAAGCCACACAGTTGAAATTTGACATCTGATCCCAGTGTTTGAGCTACTAACCACTATGCTACCCTCCCCCAGATGTTATTTTTCAAGAGTTGTGCAATTAGCTGGAAAAGTGAAGGCTTGGTGTTTTAATCCTTTGTGTGCGTGTGGTCAAGACAGACGTACTTAACCATGCCACATTTCAATTTCCCTCTTGATAAAGTGGGGATCTGATGGGAAAGGATTAAAATGGAGGAAAGCAGGTCAAATCACCAGTGTCCTGGTTGTGAACCTGAGTCTCTTTCCTTCACGGTCCCTCCGGGGCCTTTTCTATGCCAGAGGTCTGAGACGGTCCCGGGACAAGGACATCATGCTTGGTCAATCGGAAGGGCAGGGGAGAAAAAGAGAGACTCAGGGAAGAGATGGATCGACACCGTGGCTGCAACAATCCCCTCCAACAGAAGACCAATTCGGAGAGCGGCGCAGGGCCGGCTGGCGTTCCCTCCTGTTGTGCTTCGGGTCACGGTGTGTCAGAGCCGGCTTGATGGCACCTAACGACAACTCATTAAAAGTGACTAAGACGCTCAAAAATAAAATAAGTAGATAAATAAATGGGAGCAAAACCCCTGTACTTAAACATCTCCTACTCTTTCTAGCGACAATAAGTCACTCAGGCAACAATCACAGAAGTCCTGAGATACTTTCAATAGAAGACGGTGTTTCAGACGGTCAGAGGTAGCGTTCTCAAACACGCTGCCGTCAAGCGCGGTCTGACTCAGCGTGCCCCAGAGAGCAGGGTAGAACTGCCCCTGCGGGTTTCTGAGACTGTCACTCTTTACAGAAGTCGAAAGCCTCCTCATTCTCCTCTGGAACTGGCTGGTGGTTTCAAACTGCTGACCTTGCAGTCAGCAGCCCATCTCATCACCAGTATGCCACCAGGGCTCCTGGGGTCAGATAGAAGGAAAATCAATTTAGGGTATGGCCCTTGAAGTGATGTTCTCATTTCCTGGCTGATTCTTGCCGAACCTTCAGGTTTGGGCTTACACACCTTCTGTCTGGGAAGATGTCCCTGACTACACACACACACACACACACACACACACACTTAAGTCTGTGCATGTCCCCACATTGTCCTATTGTCCTCATGCCTTTGACCGCCTGTGGGTCTGTATACCCCATCAGACTAGGTGCTCTGTCCACTCCAAGGCTAGGTTTCATGCTCCCAGCTTCCCGTAGGGCCTGGCAGATGCCAACAAATATTTTCTGGAAGATGAACAATGAATTCATGAAGATAAGAAACTTCCCAGGTCAGATAAACCCCTCAGGAACAGAAAAGGGAGGAGCAATCCCAGGAGAGTAGGGGAAAGGGGAGGAAGGGGAACAGATCACAATGATCGATACATAAACCCCAACCCACCACAACCCCAGGGGGATGAACAACAGAAACGTGGGTGAAGGAAGACAGCCGTCAGTTTATGAAGAGGTCATGGAGGAAGGAGGGAAAAAAGAGGAGGAGCTGATACCCAGGGCTCAAATAGAAAGGAAATGTTTAGAAAAGAATGATGTCAGCAGATGTACAAATATGCTTGATACAATTGATGTATGGATTGTTATAAGAGCCATAAGAGTCCTCAATAAAATGATTTTTTTAAAAAGAAAAGAAACTTCCTGGGGGTGGGGGTTGGGGGAGGCAGTATCATTTTGGATATCCTACTGACACAAACACCCTATGAGGAACTTTAATAAAATCGCTGGTCCTTAGGACTCGCCCAGGGATTTCTGATCTGCCAGGTCTGGAGTAGCACCCTCAAATACATAGGTTTAAACTGTTCTACATCAACTAGAGATGCAACTATTGGTCTGTCCTCATCCCAAGAAAGAGAAGTGACTCCACACGCAAGGAAACAATCATCCAAAGGGCGAGCGTATTTCGTACAAATTCTGCACACCGTGTGGTTTCTTTTCTCTCTTCCAGCTGCATCTCACAGTCCTCCAGTTCCTTCTGACTCACAGTGACCCTGTAGGGCAGAGTAGACCTGCTCCTGTGGCTTCCACAGCTGTCCGCCTTGACCGGAGCACAAAGCCTCATCTCTCTCCCTCCAGGAGCTGGTGGTTTCCAACTACTGACCTTGCCTTTAGCAGCTCAATGCACAACCCACTCTGCCACCAGGGCTCCTCACCACTGCATGACACATGCACGATAGGTCAGTGTGTCTGTTTCCTGCAAACCTTGCACCCGCCTCAGCCTCGCACATTTCACGTGTGTGCGTGCATGACTTATGACTTACGTAGGCACGTTACTTGCTAAAGCACGAACACCAACCCTGCGAATCTCTGCCAGCCTGAGTTGAGAAGAACCAGCTACTACCTTTGACCTCGCTTATGGGGATCACAGGACACTGTCCTGGGCGGAGTGGGAAACAAATGTCAGACAGAACTCCAAACCATAAACAAGGCCAGACTGACGAGTCTGATAGAGACTATGGCCCCAAGACACCCTTCACACTTGGAAATCCCCAGGGAGCATCTTTCAGCCTCTAACATGAGCAGAAACACCCAGGAGGAGCATACTCTTCAGAGCAGTCAACCTAGACAAGACCCGAAGGGCCGCCTTTCCCCGCAAACAAAGTTCAGAAGGCAGAAAGAGACAGGGAAGAAGGACAAGCGGAAATGAGACACACACACACACACACACACTGGACATAGTGGGAAGCATGCCCGTATATGGAGAGGATTGTAATAATGCCACAAAACAAAATGTGCACAAAGTACCCAAACGTGCAAGGAATGTGCTCTGCAAACGTTCACCCCAATCCCAATCAAATCTTCACATACACAAAAATGGGTTTAAGAAAACTTTGTACATAAACAGTCAGATTTGTGGACTACACAATCACAGGCGCTGCAGATTGAACTGAGGTAGAGTGGGGAGCAAGGGCATGGGAAGATGATGTGGAGAGGGGAGAAGAGGAAAAGGGGCCCCAACACTTTGAGAATCATCATATTTGACTATGAACACAGTCCCATAGCTGTCCAATACCTGGGACCTCGTCCATGAGCTGTTAGGTTGGCTCCTGTGCACAGGAGAGCTGACCCGTGGCAAAGGAAGACAGAAGAAGGATTGATGCACTTGAACTGTGGTGATGGGCAAGAATATCAGCAGACCGTGCAATGGCCAAAGAACAAACAAATCAGCCTAAGAAGAAATGCAACTAAAACGCTCCTCAGAAGCAAGGATGGCGAGACTTTGGCTCACCTGCTTCTGACATGTCATCAGGAAAGGCCAATCACCAGGAAAGGACATCACGTTTGGTAAAGGGTTCGTGAGAAGCAGAGGAAACCTCAGTGAGAGGGATCAACACACCAATGAGCTGGATCAACACAACACCAATGAAAAGGATCAACACAACACCAATGAGCTGGATCAACACAGCCCCAATGAAATGGGTCTACACAACACCAATGAAATGGATCAGCACAACACCAGTGAAAAGGATCAGCACAACACCAATGAGCTGGATTAACACAACACTTGGATTAACACAAAGCCCTCAATGAGATGGATTAGCACTAACCTCAGTGAGATAGATAGATTAACACACCAATGTATGGATTAGCACCACACGCAGGTGGATGAACACAACAGCCACCACAATGGACTCTCGCATCCATCCCAGCAGTCGTGAAGATGGCACAGGAGCGAACAACGGTAGCCTCTGTGAAAGCCTCCAGGAGCTGGTGCGGATTCAATGGCTACTCACCACTCCAACATCATCCCACTCCAGACCATTGGTCCGAGCCAGCAGCAGGCAGCACTCAGTTGGGGGTGAGGATTCTCCTTCCTTAGCTCATGGATCCCTCCTGACAACCGGAGGTCACTCGGTACTCACTCTGTGGCAGACACCAGCTCGAGCAGGCACGTATGAATCCATTTCCTCACACATGACACTGGTGTGACGTTGCTGCCATTTTGTAGATGAGGAGACAGAGCAAGTACACAACCCTTGGATTCTCTGGCTTTACTGGGCCTGAATGTCAGACTATCTAGAGCAGGGCTGAGCACGTCACAGCCCCCACACCTGTCTTTCGCGTTGGCCCATCAAGTAGTTTCTAATGTTTAACTCACAGTTCAACTCCCTGCCATCAAGTCACTTCTGACTCATTGGTGCGACCCTTTGGGACAGCGGTTCTCAACCTGGGGGTCGAGACCCCTTTCAGGGTCGAATGACCCTTTCACAGGGGTCACCTAAGACCATAGGAAAACACATTCCAACAGTCTTAGGAACTGAGACATTGCTCCTCTATCTGTCTCCAGGTGGGTCTGCCCACATGCAGATACGCCCACATATGAGTACCCAGTGTGAAGACTGTTACTCATGCTACACCATGCTTCAAGACAAAATTTCATTGATTTGTCATTAAAAATAAATATTTC
>NW_022109491.1:12281076-12283993 GCF_000313985.2 Echinops telfairi
TTGCTATGCACTGTGCTGCTAGCCACAAGGTCAGTGGTTCAAACCCACCAGCTGCTCTGCAGAAGATAGGTTGTTTATTCTTATCAATGTAAAGTTTTGCATAAGTGGAAAGCAAATGTTTTGAGAATGATGTGGGCAAGGTCTATGCAAATGGGCTTTACACAATGGATGTCTGTATGGATTGTGATAAGAGTTGTATGAGACCCCAATAAAATGATTTTTTTTTTAAATGTAAAGCTTCCGACACCCAAAGGACCAGTTGCACTCTGTCCTATAGGGTCACTATGGATGGGAATCGACTCGCTGGCTGTGAGTTTTCATTCCTTTGAGGGTACCATGAACAGAAGTTCACTGATCGCTCCTCCTTGAGGTGAGGGAAAGGTTCTCCCACTTTCCTACAGGCTCCACCCGTTCCCGGGTCTCTCTGGCGTTGAGGTTGCCTGTCAGTTAACTTGTATAGCGGGCCTTGCATGGGGGGTTTTCTTTTTTTAATCATCATTTTATTAGGGGCTCATACAACTCATCACAATCCGTACATACATCATTTGTGTCCAGCATATTAGTACATATGTGGACTTCATCATTCTCACACCTGCTTCCTACTTGAGCCCTTGGTGCGGCTCGGTGGTTTTTCTTATAGAGGGATGTCTTTCAGGCGATGTTCTCTCACACGTCAGACTGAGACTGAGAGCCAGCTATCTTAAGAAAAAAGAAAGCGGGTGTTGTCTGCGGTACTGATGAGTAATCCCTCCTTCTTAATGAACACAGGGACTGATCAGGAACCCTGTTGCTGCTTTCCTTTGTGAGCCTATTGACCAGATGTCTCTTCAGCCAATCTGGGCCAAGAACCCTATCTCACCAATCTTGATTTCCCTGCAGGCAAACAGCCGGTTGGCTGGAAGAGAAAGTTGTTGAAGGAATGACCTGGCCCCACTCCCTTCGGCTGGTGTGAGAGCTCACACCAGGACACCTCTTTGGAGTCCCTCGATCACTAGGTAAACGGAGGCAACTGTGGCAATGACAGTGATGGTGGAAAGTCAAGACAAGGACTGCCTGTGTGTGCGGGACCAGGGGAGCTCCAGAGCTCATGAGCGGGTAGTCACGCTGAGCACAATGCCCACGCCCTCTCTCTCTCCAACCAAGACTCTGCTGTGTGCTGCGTTCCTCAGCCCTTTCCCAAAGTGTGACCTCCTTCTTTGAAATCTGCATCTGTTTTCCTCTAGTTCCGTAGCTCTCAACCTTCCGAATGGCGCAATCCTGTAATACGTTAGTTCCTCATGTGTGGTGACCCTCCCCAACCATAAAATTATTTTCGTTGCTACTTCATCACTATCATTTTGCTACTGTTAGGAATCGGACGACCCCTGTGAAAGGGTTGTTTGATCCCCAAAGGAGTCACGACCCACAGGCTGAGAATGACTGCTTAGTTGATTCCAACTGAAAGCGGCCAGAGGAGAGCTCCCCACAGGGTTCCCAAGACTGTAATCTTTACAGACTGCCTAGTCTGTCTCAGAGTGGCTGGCTGGTGGGTCCCAATCAGTGAGAGCTAAAACCCACTGCTACCGAGTCCACTCTGATTCATAGCCATTTCCAACTCAAAGGGTCTCCAAGGCTGTGCATCTATGTGGAAGCAGACAGCCTCATCTTTCTCTGGCAGAGAGGCAGGTAGGTTTGAACTGCCAACCTTGCAGTTAATGTGCGAACACCTTAGAAGATGGCTAAAACAGTGGTAAATCCAGAATTTGAACTCGGACCTCTTTCATCTAGAAATCAGGGTCTGTTAGCTATGATCACAGAGGCGTGCACCCTTGGTCCCACCTTTCTCTGCCCAGACATGCCCATGGCCTGGTCCAGAATGCCAGCACCAGCTGGGCTGTGCCAGGACTAGAGTAAGTTGATGATAATGATGGGGAGAGTTATCAATCATCTCAGATAGCTGTTGTGAGGATTGGATGAGGTCATAGGTGTAGAACATCGATCCATCCCTGCATCCAACCATTCCCACAAATGTCTGCTCTATGCTAGCTAGGTGTGCGCACTGCGTAGAGACTGGCATGAAGCGATTTAAGGACATCCCACAAATGAATAGTGATGGAAGCCGTGAGGAGCTGCCAGTTATATCATGGAGTGAGTCCCTTTGGAGGGACCCTGTTGACCCGAAGTCTTAGGCTTAGACTGTCCCTCAGGAACTAAATGTCAGATTCCTTTGAGGAAAATGAGTCTCCTCCTGCCCACAGTTTCAGCCAAGTCTTACAACCAAGTCTTCGCCATGGGTTAAGTAACCGGACCTTAACCACCAGGTCAGCACTTCTAACCCGCCAGCTGCTCTAGCAGACAAGATGAGGCTTTTTACTCCTGTAAAAAGCTACAGTCTCCAAAACCCATGGGGACAGTTCTACCCTGTCCTATAAGGTCGCACGAGTAGGCATGGACTGGAAAGCAGAGAATGTGTGCATGCGTGCGTGCGTGTGTGACACGCCTACCCTTTAGGTATCCAGGCAGCCCCCTACGTATGACAGGGTTCCATTCCAATGACGTTGTCATCATTCAGTTCTAACATAAGTCAAATACTTTTTTCACCACTATTGCATTTTTATCAGTATTATAAATCCCACTTTATTTGCTAGCATCAGTGGCATGCACACAAAGTCAGGGTGGTAATGGCCTTTGGGTGTGTGCTCAGTTCAACTGAAGGGAGCTGGTGCAGGTGAGCAGTGTACAGCCTTCTAACCCTGATGACTCTGCACACCAAGTGTAGGCCAAGGCATTCTGATCGGGACATCCTGACACAGAACATCTGAGAACAATGACATCAGCAACTTGTGTGGCCACAACCGATTACAAGGATCTGCATGTGACCTCCTCCCTGGGGGACGGACAACAGAAAAGTGGGTGAAGGGAGATGTCGGACAGGGCA
>NW_022109491.1:12286621-12287892 GCF_000313985.2 Echinops telfairi
GATGGTGCTCATTTGTTTTGATGTGAGGGGGCTAGTGCTTTTGGAATTTGTGCACCCAGGTCAGACTGTTAATCAAGCTTTCTATTTAGAGTTTCTGAAAAGATTGTGTAACAGTATGCGACAATAAAGGCCTGATTTGTGGCAGATGGGGGACTGGTTTTGCCACCACAACAATGCACCTACTCATGCATTGATACATGGGTTTATTGTGCCATCCTGGCCAATAAGAATATGTGGGATTAATGAGGTCACAGTTTGGAGGGCAAAGAGATAAATGGTTCGGCGAGCCCCACCTCTCTCTTGCTCTCTGGTGATCAGACTAGTGTGTGGCTGGCTTAGCTAGTTCTCTGCCTCAACTTGTGAGCTACACTGCCTGTGGGACAGCCAACCTGTGAATCGTGTCACTAGGGCTTGAGGTTCCTTTGGAATCTGCTTCACCATGATGCTGGTGTATACATTGCTTGAGCTTGGGCCTGTTTTATCCTGTCTTCCGTCTGACTGTTGGGGATCCGCCCTACTGTTTGCTGCCTCTGGCTGGACTGCCTGCATTGCTCTGCGGAAGACTCAGCTGTCTGCTTCCTTGAGCTTGGACGGAGAAGCCCTCTTGAGTTTAAGGACTTCCAGTGTATTAACTGTTTCACGGGAGTTGAACTGAGCCCTCTGTACTGCTGTGTGGGCTAATTAGCTGTTATATTCCTTCATGCTGTATATATACATACACACACACACACACATATATATACACACACACATATATAATCATAAGTGTCCTGGTTTTGTTTCTCTAGAGAACCCTGTCTAGCAGAGCAACAAAGTCCTCAGGGAGTGCCAAAAATAGACTTTGGGGCCAGCGCATGGCACCCCATCAGACTCGACTGGAGGACACTCCTGAAGGCCAACAAACAGTCCTTGAATTAACTACAGGTTTCTCTTTTTTTTTCCCATTGGTTTGTTGTTGTTGTTTATTTTCTTTTGGTGCTCTGTTTTGCGCTGTCCTGTTTTTGAGCATGTTATTATCTCTGCAGGTCTGTTTAAATAAGACAGGTTGGTTGAACAATATGGAGGAGAAAACAACGGGACCGACAGCTCCGGGGGAACATGGAAGGTGGGGTGTGGGGGGAAAGAAAGTGGTGTTAACAAACCCAGGGAAAAGGGAACAACAAGTGATCCAACGGGTGGTGAGGAGGATATAGGAGGCCTGGTAGGGCTTGATCAAGGGTAATGTAACTAAGAGGAATTACTAAAACCCAAATGAAGACTGAGCATGATAG
>NW_022109491.1:12288485-12308559 GCF_000313985.2 Echinops telfairi
TGGGGACCTAAGACCCATCTGTAGGCAACTGGACATTCCCTTTCAGAAGGGTCTCAGGGAGGAGATGAGCCACTCAGGGTAGCAACGAATGAACATACAATTTTCCTCTAGTTCCTAAATGCTACCTCCTACCCCCGCCCCCACCTACTATCCTGATCCCAATTCTACCTTACAAATCTGGCTAGGCCAGAGGATGTACACTGGTACAGGTAGGAACTGGAAACACAGGGAATCCAGGAAGGATGATCCCTTCAGGACCAGTGGTGAGAGTGGTGATATCGGGAGGGTGGGGTAGAAAGGGGGAACCGATTATAAGGATCTACACATAACCCCCTCCCAGGAGGATGGACAACAGAAAAGTGGGTGAAAGGAGATGCCGGACAGTGTAAGATATGACAAAATAATAATAATTTATAAATTATCAAGGGTTCATGAGGGAGGGGAGCAGGGAGGAAGGGGGAAAAATGAGAACTCAAATAGAAAGCAAATGTTTTGAGAATGTTGATGGCAACAAATGTACAAATGTGCTTGACACAATGGATGGATGGATGGATTGTGATGAGTTGTATGAGTCCCCAATAAAATGATTAAAAATAACAACAAAACCAGGATAGGGTTTTTGTCTTTTTATACCCTGCCTAACCGCTTTTCAGGGGACTTGGGGTTTTAAGAGATGCTAGTCCTCCTGTAGCTGCTGGCTTAATAAAGACTCCTAATTTGAAAACAACAACAAAAAGAACCCTGTCTAACACATGCAGTAATCTCAGTGCGCCAGTTTTTGGTAAAAACTAGCATGCCTCTCTTGCCCCACGCACCTTACTCACCTGAAGCTCACTCCATGCGACTTCTTTTTGTTTCCTGGAATGAAGAGGGACGTGAAAGGACAGAGATTTGACGATGTAGAAGAGGTGAAGAGAAAAACAAGGAAAGTGCTGTCAGCCATCCAAATAGATGAGTTTGAAAAATGTTTCCAAGAATGGACTCACAGATTTGACAAATGTATTAAGTAAGTATAATGGAGAGTACTGTGAAGGTGATAAGGTTGTTTTGTAAAACAATTTAAATACATAACTTTGGGTGGGGAAAAAAGATAATGGAATCTCTTTTGACCCATTTTAAATTTGTTCTGGCTTTTGATATTTTCTGCTTTCTTTTTGATTGAAGTTTTCCTCTATTTTATGATGTTATTGTTGTTTTTATAAATGTTTTTCTGCATATGAAGTCCAGGATAGAGATAGTAACTAGACTGATGGTTCCTTGAGTGTATGGCAGGGGAATTAACTTAAAAAAAAAAAAGAAAGAATTTTTTAAAAAAAGAACTAATTAAGTGAGGTGGAGAGGAAGGGAGGGCCAAAAGAGGAGCTGATACCAAGGGCTCAAGTCAAAAGAAAATGTTTTGAAAATGATGATGGTAACACATATACAAATGTGCTTGATACAATTGATGTATGGATTGTTACAAGAGCTGTAAGAGCCCCCAATAAGATGCTTTATATTAAAAAAGAACTAATTCACTATTAAATGAACTATTTTGAGCTATTATAAGATGATAGAACTATGGAACTACACGATTTTGTGAATTATATGCCAATAAGACTGTTAAATAATTTTTAAAAGATGATGGAATTTTTACCATGAACTTTTTGGAAATTCAGAAAAGGCAAACTCACTGCCATCAAGTTGATTCCGACCCATATCGACCTTATAGGACAGAGTAGAACTGCCCCCGTGAGTTCCCCCAAGACTTTAAATCTTTATGGGAGCAGATACCTTCATCCTTCTCCCGTGGAATGCTTAGAAGCCCCCTTTTATTTCCACTGCTTGATGGCGGATCAATTTGAGGAAATCCCTTGAGCTAGCATCAGGAGACCAGCTTTCTCTCTGTGGGCCTCTGCCTGGGTAATGACGACGAAACAAGGTGCCATTTGTTACGTCCTCCCAGTGAGCTCAGTGTTTCAGTCTTGTGCTCTTACAGCCTTCTGCAGGACCCCAAGACAGATCCTTGGAATCAAGGGTGGGGAGACTTCATCTCATGTACTTAGGACAGGGTATCAGGAGGGACCAGTTCCCGGAGGACAGCATGCTTGGTAAAGTTGAGGGGCGGAAGAGAAGGAAGACGACCCCAGTAAGGCGCAGTGACACAGATGTGGCAGTAATGGGCTAGAGCACAACAACTGTGAGGCCAGCTCAGGATGGAGCCTCGTTTCCTTAGGTTGCTCCTGGGGTCGCTACCACCAACAGTCCTGTTCTCCTCTTCCCAAAGAAGAAAACGGAGGCACGTGCGCTTTGACTTATTTCCCCAAAGCCACAGGACAAGAACAGAGAGCTGCTAGCTTACAGTGGCCAACATCAGGGTGTGTGTGGTTCATGCCAGTCTATAAAACAAACATAAAGCCAAAAAAACAAACTCACTGCCATCGAGTCCGTACCTATTCATAGCCACCCTCTAGGACAGGTTTGCCCTGTGAGTTTCCAAGACTGTAACTGTTTCCAGGAGTAGAAAGCCCGTTTCTCTCCGATGGAGTTGGCTGGTGGTTTAGAACTTCGGACCTTGCAGATGGCAGCCCAACTCAGAACCCCTCTCCAAAGAGTGAACATAATTTTTTCAAAAACCCCAACAAGGCAATTGAGGAGCCAGTGAAAAGGTAAAACAAACAAAAACGCTCGTGCATCCCCCTGTTCAGAAACATTAAAACTGCCAGTGTCTCCGTGCCCTTCTGCCAGTGTTGTGCGCAAGTATACATGTGGGGAACACACACACATCTGCAGCTGTTGGTCATCCCGAATGTCCTGCGCTGCCCACACTGCTCTGGGCTCCCTCTCACTTGTCCTCTGGGACACTCTCACCCGTCGGCATACAGATTCGCGTCGCAGCCCATCATAAGGGTGCACCCTGTGTTATTTTCCTTGAGCACTGGGATTGCTTATCATTTGGGGGTCACCCGACAGTGGAGCCCCAGCTGTGCACTGCCACTCCCCTCGCCATGCACATAAGCTTCACCCATTGATCACACATGGATTGGTCTCATGTTCTGATGTCCCATGCAGGGCGTTGCTTTCTAGGCTTTTCTCTGATGAGCCCTGGGTTAGGCATTAGGATGATAACCACCAGGTCAGTGGTTCAAACCCACCAGCTGCTCCTCAGGAGAAAAATGATAGTTGGCACCTGTGAAGATTCGCAGTCTCGGAAATCTAATTGAGGGCCACTCAGAGTCAGAACTGGCTCAACGGTGGTGGCGTTGGTTTGGGGCCAAGGCTCCTCAAAAGGAATGCTGGCAGAGCAGCGGTTAAGTGTTGGCTGATCACAGCAAGGTTGGTAGTTCAAAGCTACCAGCTCTTTGGGAGAAAGATGGGGGCGGGGGGATGTAAATCTTTAGGATGAAGATTTACAGTCTTGGGAACCCTCAGGAGCAGTTCTACTCCAACGTATAGGGTCATGATGGGTCGGAACCAACCTGATGGAGAGTGTTTAATGGGTTTTGGAAGGAGCTCTGTCAGGGAAGCGATTAAAGGGCTCATCTGCTAGCCGAAAGGATTGGTGGCTCATCCACTCTTCAGGAGAATCAAACCAAACTCCACCTCCCTGCCATCAACTCACAGAGGCCCCATTGGACAGGCTAGAACGGCCGCTGTCAGGTTCCGAGACAGTGACTCTTCACGGGGAGTCAAAAGCCCCATCTTTCTCCCACAGAGCGTGGGCGGGTTTGACCTGTTTCCCTAAAGACTACATACAGCCTTGGAAGCCCTCTGGGGCCGGTCTACTGTCTCAAGTGTTGGCATTGACTCAATAGTGGGTCTGCTTTAGTTTTAGGGACTGGCCCTCAAGGAGTTGTGGAAGGATCAGACCTTCCCCCGTCATTCATACGGGTTGGGTCACATTCACAGCTAGGAATCTAGAACCATTTAAATGATCCAGACCCCACCAGGCTCCCTCTGGGGCTCAGTTTGACCCGGCAGTAAAGTGAAGATGATGCTTCCAGCTCCCCCCACCCAGCTGTGGAATTTTGGAAGGATTCCTGGGATGCATCCTATCTCTCCAGGCCGACTCCGGAAGAGCCCAGCCCCTTTCCCATGGCTGCCCCGGGCTCCTGCTGCCCCTCCCAGAACTCCTTGCACAAAATACTGCCAGACCTGGATTTCGGGGCTTCAGAAAGCACGTCATCTGGATCCCCTGGACTTCCTGGTAGCTTACTGGAGCCCTGAGAGGGTCATCGGGCCCAACAGAAACACATGAAGGGTCCCACCCACACCTTTCAAACTTGACCGTGGTCCCACCCTGCCCCGACCTCCCTCTAGCCCTCGCAGCTGTTGCCACTCACCATAGGGGCTGTCCACGGGTGCCCCGAGGGGCGCGTTCACACTGACCATGGCCAAGCGCACCTCTGGAGACCCAGGGGCATGGAAGAGCTGCTTCACACTCAGCAGCGGCCGCGGGCCCACCGGGAGCCAGGCCACCAGGAAGGCAGTGAGCACAACCAGCTGCCGCCGCCCGGTTATCTTATTGATTCTTCTAATCGCCCAAGGTGGGTGGATATGTTAAAGAGTAACCAGTCACTTAGGGAACCTGTGGCTGGGGACTGTCGCTGTTACTATGACAACGTCGACCTAGCCAGACCCGAGGTCCACTCGGGCCCCAGTCCTGCGCCCTGGCGTGGGGGGGTGCCTGGAGTCAGATGCGGGAGACCCAGGCCCCCCAGTGCCAGAGGAAAGGGTGGGACCAGGAGAGGGAGTGAGGTGATAGTCCGACCAGGGTTGGGTTTTATGGCTCCAAACTATGGGTGGGGCCTGATGTGGGAGGAGCAGGGAGGCGGCGGGAGGGGAAAGAAGGGTGGAGGACGGCATTTACTGAGTACCACTGGGATGCTGGGGGCTGCTCCCAGCCCTGGCCAATTTTTGAATTTGAACTTGAGCGTTTGGGATGGTCATTCCGATCTAACAGATGAGGAAACTGAGGCACAGAGGGAATGGCTTGCCTAGAGGCTCACGGCCTGTACATAGAGGCCTTGGAATTTCAGCTCGCTGTCACCCCCATCTCATCTCACATGTTGAGTCTCCCCTTCTTGTGCTCAGTCTACTGTCTTGAAAGAGTTTCTGGAAGGTTAGCCCTTGGCTGCCAAGTGAAAGGATGGAGATTTGAACCCACCCATGAGCATCTAGAAGAAAAGTCTGGGGCCTTAACTTCTGGGGGAAAGAAAATCAGCCACTGACATAATATCGATTTAAAAGTTTATGTTCTGCATCCTGGTTTGGAGAATAATGCCTTGAAGGAAAAGGCACTGCAAGTGGCGAAGAGACAACCATTGGTCTCGGCTCACGTGGAGCGAAAAAGAAACAAGGAACCTTCACCCTCACAGAAGAAATGACTCCGCTTAGACAGATCAAAGACACAAACTAACGCCTTCTCCCCTGAGACCAGGAGAACTAGATGGTGCCCACCTGCACTGACGACACCCGGGTGAATTCAAGTTCTCCAGAAGTCCAGGCTCGAAGAGCTGATATCAAGGGCTCAAGTAGAAAGCACATGTTTTGAGAATGATGATGGCAACAAGTGTATCAATTTGCTTGACACAATGGATGGATGGATGAATTGTGATAACAGTTGTACGAGCCCCCAATAAAATGATTAAACTTAAAAAAAAAAGAAGTCCAGGCTCACTGGACCCGTTGAGGCCAGACGTCTCCCTGAGATTATTGCCCTGCCAGAGCCCCTTTAAATCTTAAACCAGAAGGCCCCTCGGAGGTCACCTTGGTAGTTAAATAACCGACTGGCCCCTGAAATGAGGACGATTGCCTATGAGTAAGGCACGCCTTTAAAAATCCATCCACATGGAACCAAATGGTCACCAAGTCCTCCAGAGGGAGGAGGAAAGAGGAAGGGAATTCATGGGAATGCTGAGACATTGTGGCAAGTCATCTAACTGGTATAGGCGGTCACCTGCGTCTCTGCACCCTCTGTGTAGTAACTGGGGACTCAGCTTGCTGTGTAAGCTTTCCCTGAAAACACAATAAGGTGTTATTTTTGCTGGGCGTTGGGGGGAAACCCACCTTGGAAAACCCTATGAAGCACAATTCGACTCTGACAGAGACCCAGCAGCAAATGGCAAGGGCAGGCGTCTATGAGATGACCTGTGTTGTCGCCCTCGTAATTTGCCTCCTTTTTCTCACAAGGCTGTACCGCACTCTGTGGACACACCACAGTGTGTTCGTCGCCCAGCGATGGGCAGTTGGGTCGTCCCCAGTTTGGGGCTGTGAGGAAGTCAGCAGCTGTAAACGTCATGTCCAGGCCTTGGTTGGACATCCATGTTCATTGCTCTGGATTAGATGTCTAATGTGGCAGTACTGGTTGACCTGGTAGGGGTGTGTTTAATTGATGTTGAAATGATAAGCTGTTTTCCGAAGTGGTTGCACCGTTGTTGTTGTTTTTTTTGGGGGGGGTGATGCATTCCCCCCGGGTGATGTAGGAGAGCCCTCCCTAGATGGTTCCCCCCTGCTGCTCGCTTGTTGCTGCCAGTCTTCGGAACGGACCACTAATGGGGTGATTTCTCCCTTGGCTTCCTTTCGTTTGTTGGTAACTCCTTGGATAACTGGGGAGAAAAAGACTGTGCTCATCTGTTAAAAATAAAAATGAGGCGAATGATATTTAATGACAGTTCGCCTCTCTCCCATCTTGATTCGGTTCCCAAATCTCTCGCTCCCTGCTTTGGAAACAGATCTGAGCATCCCTTTTCAGGAATCGCACACACGTAGTACGCAGAGTATCGGCGCAGATGGGAATGTCGTGGATGGATGGACCCGTGCCACCAATGCAGCGCTCATTCACAGAGACTGCATGTACCGCAGCACAGTTGCTGCCCCTGCACGCTGCTCACCAGCACTCGCATGGTGTAGCAGCTGTGCCAGTCTGTCTCCCCAAGGGTCTCCTTCCCATTTGATGGATCCCCACTTCACCACACACGTTGTCCTCTCCCAGGGGCTGAGCCCTCCTGTGGACCATGCCAAAGCAAGCAAGTTGGGAAGTGTTCCCAGGTGATAAGTAAGGTTTCCACTGGCTAATTTTTGGAAGCTCCCCAGGCCTATATTTCTAGTTGGTCTTGGTCTGGAAGCTCCGGTGAAATCTGTTAAGTACTAGGGGTGACCCTGATGCTATTTGAAATGTTAAAATCTCTAAAATAAAATTGAAAAACCATGGCCATGGAGACAATGCTGATTCATAGGGACACCCTGCGGGTTTCTGAGACAGTAACTGTTTCGGGAATAGAAAGCCCAGTCTGTCTCCCGTGAAGCTGCTGATGGTTTCGAATTGCTGACCATGTGGATCACGGCCCAATGGACAACCAGGACACCACCAGGACTCCTGGTATTTGAAATACTGGGAGCTGATGGCAAATCACTCGTACAATACAGCACACTGACAGATGGATGGGTGGTGGTATAGAGAGATTCGTCATTGGTTAAAAACTCGTTGGCAAATTGTTCCCCCGGCTTAATATCTAAGAGCCGTTGACATACCCAGGAGAGAGATGAGAGCCCCCCCCTCCCCAGCCTGTAAGGAGTTACAGTCTCATCTCGGAAACCCCCAGAGGCAGTCTGTCCTACACGGGTGGCAATGAGTGAATCAGTGTGTCTACCTCACTCTTTGAAGCGGTTCCGTTGTGTCACATCACAGGGATGGGCCATCTGTGCTTTTACCAGCTGCTCTGCCTGGACCTTTAGGGTCTCTCCAGGCTGGATCTCTTTTGACTCACAGATGGGAGTACGTCTGTAGGACACGTTTCTAGGACCAGCATCCGATCAGCATTTCAATGTGCTGCAATGTCTCTTATATTTCACCGCAATGGCTTGCCTGCCCCAGCCCAGTGACTGCATTCCATCTCTTCTTCCCCTGGCAGTGAGTTTTTTCGGATACTTGCCGGCATAACGCCACACCGAGCCGCGAGAGAGCAAGGGTTATGTGCTCAACTGCTCACTGGAGGGTCAGCGGTTCAAACGCTATGAATCTGAATCAGCAGCAAAGGGTCCCATCCCAGGGTCCCCTCTTTCAGGTCTTGGATCCTCGCTCAGGTCGACCGTTCTCTCCTCTGAGCCTCCCTCCACTGCCACCACGTCCTTGGGACTGTCTTGTTTCCCCAGGGATGCTGTGACAGAAGTAGCACACGTGGCTGGTTTTCCCAGAGGTGCATTTTCTTACCGTTCTAGGTGAGTTAGAAGCACGGGCTCGGGGACAGGTCCCCGTGCTCAGCTCTGGGAGATGGCTTTCACGCCTTGACTTGTTGGTGTCCTTCACCTGGTACAGCATCTCCACTCCCCCATCTCTGCTTATTCACTTGCTTGCTTAATCCATTTCGACTCCAAGGAGACTGATTTAAAACGCTATTGTCGTGTAGTAGAAGAGGGGTCCACTGTTGGTTTAGGCAAAGAAATACCACTCCCAAATGGAACTATAACCACAGATACGGGGATTAGGCTCCGCCACACGCACTAGAGGGGGCGTCATTCAAACTGCAGACACCCAACCAGTTTCTCCGCCTCGTCGGGAACCTTCTCCCTGAAGGAGGCTGTCTTCCTGGAAGTTCGTTTCAGGCTCTGTGTGCTTGTAAGCCCCTGCTCTCCCAGGTGACGCCCGACTTCATTCTCATAAAGCGTGGTGTTCATTGTCTCTAGGAGAGAGGAAATCCAGCTCAGGGGGTGGCAAACTTTTCCTCTGAAGGGACAGACAATCAACGATTTAGGCTTTGGGCAGCCGCGATGCCAGCTCCTCGTTGTGCTGTGAACGTGGCTGCAGACCACAAGTGAATGAATGAGCAAGGCTATGTTCCAATAAAGCTTTATTGACAAAAGCAGATGGCTGGATTTGGTGCCAGGGCCATGTTTGCCCACCTCTGGTCTATGTTAGTAGCCCTGGCAGCGCAGTGGTTACAGGTCGGGCTGCTGTGAACCATGAGGTCAGCAGTTAAAATCCAGAAGTCACTCTCTCCTCCTGAGAACAGTCACAATCTCAGAAACACAGGGGCCATTCTGCCTGCCCTGTAGGGTCGCCATGGGTGAACATCAACTCGATGGCAGTGAGTTTGGTTTGGGGATATTTGGTCTATGTTCATGACTGCTGTGGCCAGTGTACCTTTTTACAGCTCTGACTGGAGTCCAGCTCCTCCTCTAAGACCTTTTAAGGCATTCAGCTCCTCAGCGGCTTCAGGAGTGGATGCTGTGCGTACCCCCATTTACAGGTGAGGAGGCTCACAGTAGCCAAGGACATACAGCCACTTAGTTGATGTGTACCTAGACAGTCTGCCTCCAAAGTGCTCTTAACCCTCTCGATTGTTGAACAATTGAGTGACGTCTTGGAGCTTAAACTCTGAGCAGTGCTTAGCAGAAGGCTGTAGACAACAGAGAAAGCCCAAAACTCGATTGCAGAGTCTGCCCGTGGATTAGGCCGCCATTGAATTCCTTCTGACTATTAACCAGGCTTGTGAACAGCTGTGCCCTTAGGCAGAGTGCTTTGGAAAGTGGATTACCACTCCCCCACCCCACCACACACACACACACACACACACACACACACACACACACACACACACACACACACGCACGCACACACGCACGCACGCACGCAAGTCCACACACAGTTTCCCTTGGGGGTGGCCTGGGTGTGTCTTGATGGAGAACGCCATTCTGGGGTTGGTCACAACGTCAGGAGTCCTGCCTTGACTACCTTCGTCGGAAGATCCTGGACCGTTCTTGTGAGCTCTTGGACGATGTCTGTGTCCCCGTCATGGTCCAGTGCCCACGTTTAGAGTCCCACTTGTAACTGTGATGCACTGATCTGTCACCAGTCCTGCTTTTGTGAGTTTCTCCTACCCTGCCAGGTCCTAGTTAAGACTTGGTGCCCTCTAACCCTCTGGACAACTAACCCTCTGGACAACAACTATTGTTGTTGCTGCTGGGTGCCATCCAGTCGGCTCCGGCCCACAGCGACCCTGTACACCGCAGAACGAAACACTGCCCGGTCCTGCGCCAGCCTTACCATTGTTCCTCTGCCCGAGCCCATTGCTACAGCCACCGGGTCAGTCCGTCCCACTGAAGGCCTTCCTTGTTTACGCTGCCCCTCCACTCTACCAAACACGATGTCCCTCCCCGGGGACTGGTCTCTCCTGACGATGAATCTAAAGTCGGTGAGACCAAGTCTTGCCATCTTTGCCTCTAAGGAGCGCTCTGGCCCTGCTTCTTCCCATGGAGATCGGTTTGTCCTTTCAGCAGTCCATGGTACATGCAAGATTCTTCCCCAGCACCCCAATTCAAAGGCATCAGTTCTACTACGACCATCCTTATTCACGACCCAACTTTCACAGCATATGATGCCAGGGAGAATCATACCATGCCACTGTTATGACCTTAAATGGTCTCCCCCACTCTGGATAATGTGTCTTTGTCTTTTCCCGTTTTAGACTCACTAAATGTTCTCTTTAGATTATATTTGAGACTTGGGGTCTCCTCTGTACCTGAAACAGTGATCCCATGAGACGGGGACATGAAGCAGGCCCTAGAATAGGATGCAGTGCTGCATGGGTTCGCTGTTCCTGCTCACAGAGGAGGAACCCTACTTCTAGCACAGAGGCCCCCCTTCAGTCGGTACTTGATCGCTGGAACGAGACGCAGCTTAAACCGAGACTCTAGATACCACGCTTCCCCCTCCATCTTCGCCCGCCCACCGCCAGCTCTGCCGGGTTGCAGACGGGCATGGGCTTTCTGGCCGGTTTCTTTCCTTGGTTGGGGTTTATGGGAGGGAGGAACTGAGGGTGTTCCTGGGATTCCCACTCGACGCTGGCCTCTTTTTTGCTTCATGTGTTTCCACCTTTATCCTGTCCCTGAGTCCCTAGGCAGGAGCGTGAAGGGGTGAAACCTTTGGGCTTTTGAGTCAAAGCAGAGCCAAGCCCAGCTTCCTCCTCCTCCTCCTGGTCCTTCTACAATTGTTTAACTCTTCTTTGTACGCCTGTACAATGGGAACAGAAATGGTGCTTACTTTGCATGACCCGATAATTCATTGAGCTTCAGAATGCAAGGTGCTGGGCCAGGGGGTGTTACCCCCAAGGGACCCAGAAAGACTGCCTGGGGCAGGAAAGAGATGACAGGCCTTGGAATCAGATGAAACCGAACCTCAACCAAGTCTCGTTCCTTATTAGCCGGGCGGCTCGATGCCTGTCATGTAGGCGGTAAATCACAGGCCATTTACAATCCCAGGGCACTTTGGGAAACTGGCATCTGGCGGAGCATGGAACCCAGCATTTCCCAAAGCTACACAGAAATGTAGACTGTTATTTTGTAACCGGACACAGGACGTTTTAATAACCACCTTGCCGCAGGACAGAAGGAGGGGGGCCTTTGTTTCTCTCATTGCGAGCCCCATTTTTTCCTCCTCTGTAAAGTGGAGAGGTGAGACAAATTCCCTCCACACATGCACTGGTCTCTTCCGTGATGTGGAACTGCAGTCGGACAGAAGTGCTGTCGACCCCTACGCAGTGCCCCCCTACAAGATCTTCCTCCTGGATTGTTCGCCCGATTCCCTCTGCCCCCACCCAGTTTCCTCCCCTGGGAGCTGAAAGAAACCCGGAAAGGGTAAGGAAGAAACAGTCTTGTCTATCTTTCAACAGGCTTTATTGGGCGTGGGATGGCAGCTGGGCCCGGAGGGGACAGACTTCCAGGACAATGTAGGGACTGGACTCGGCAGGATCCTTGCAACTCTCTCCAGGTAGGTGGGGCAGGGGTGGAGGTAGGGGGTGGAAGGGGCTGCTGAAGGGCAAGGTCTGTGGGAGGGGAGCTTTCTCTATCTCTGGAGACAAAAGGACTTCTGTGTGTGCTGATCTCTGGGTGGGGCAGGGTGGGGAAGCGCGGAGAAGAATCAGTGGTTTATGGGAGTGAGTAGGGGAGAGCACTATCAGAGACGCGGGAGACTAAGAGGAAAACAGAGACGGGGCAGGGAAGCAGGCGCAGCAGCAGAAAGGCTGCATGATGGAGAAGGCAGGGACCCGGGAAGAAGACTTTGTTTGGGCCTTTGGGTGCTGAGATGTTTCCCCTCTTGAGCCACCTCCCCACCCCGCCCCAAGCCGTGCAGCTCCCTCACTGAGCTTGGTGTAAACAGAGGAGGCTCTCTACCCCCAAAAGGAGCGACAGTCTCAGAAACCCACAGAGGCAGTTCTACCTGTCCTATGGGCTCACCCTGAGCCCCAGTGAGTTTCGCTTCCCAGGGGTACCACCCCCTGGAGGCCGCTGGACCGATCTGAACACCAAACTCCTAATTCACTGCCAGTGACTAGATTCCAACTCATAGCCACCCAGTAGGACAGGGTAGAACGGCCCCTGTCAGGTTCCGAGACGGTAACTCTTTATGGGAGTAGAAAGCCTAGTCTTTCTCCCGTACCCCACTATGCCACCAGGGGTCCTGGATTGCCCCAGGGGACTACAAGAGCAGATAGCTATGGTGTATCCTGCATGACAGGCTATCATATGAATGTTTTTCATTGGGGGGTGGGCAGGGCACTGTGTGATTTTTTTTTTTCTTTTCTGAAAAGGGGCAGTCGGCCAAATCCGTTCAGGAACCTTTGAGTTAGAAACGAGGAAAGGAGAGCCAGGAGGTCTACACTCTTTGGGAAAACAGAGCTTGATGGGAGACCCTAACTCATGACCTTTGGAACCAGGACTTCCTGGGCTGCATTTAGGGGGTGTGACTCGAAGGTTCAGGCCCAGCTGGAGATCTGCCAGAACCCAGGGAACATTCAGAACCACAGGAGCCTGTTGGACTTCAGACCAGAGAAGCACATGTTGCTACGGCAGCTGCCTCGGTAACTGGGGGGGCAGGCGGAACACGGCCTCCCCATCTTGTAGGGAGCCTCCCCGATCCAGTTGCCTCTGGAAGAGAAGGGATCCCAGCAGGTGGGGGGGGGGGGGCAGGGGACAGTTACAATACGAGCAACCTTCACACAGGCTGGGATCTCCAAATCTCACACTGCCACCTTGGGCCGGTCACTTCTGCAGGCCTCAGTTTCTATCTGTAAAACCCAAACTAGACATCCGCCCTCCCCACCCCCACCACACCTGCCACACAGGGGTAACGCCATGGATGGATACACCTAGAACTACCCCACCACCTGCCATCGGGTGGATTCCCACTCGTGATTCCCCGGGCGTTGTGGAGTGGAACTGCAACTGTAGGCTTTTCAAGATGTGTGACCTTTTGGGGAAGCAGGACTTTCTTCGGAAGCCCTCTGGATGAGTTTCAACTGCCAACCCTTTCACTGCATAATTTAATGCTGAACTATTTGCCCCACCCAGGGATTCTGCACCTAGCACCCTGCTAACAAATGTCTGTTGAGTTCTAGCCCTGGTTCTCCCCCATCTGCTCACTGGGTGGGGTGTCAGAGACTACGCCGCTTCGTTTGTTAGCCTTGATTTCAGCTTCTGAATAGAAGAAATCGTGTCTGTGAATATGCGGTGAAATGCCTGATTAAAAAAAACCAGTTTGTCATTTACAAGAGGAGTCATTAGATGGTGAGTATAATTCAGTTGCGAGGGGGTCATGGCCTTCAAAGTTTGTCCTAAACACTGTAGTTCATTTCTTCCACAGCCTAGCCCAACTCCATCCTACCTGCTGCGGAATCGATCTTCCCAAAGAACACCAACCTCGTCACATCCCTCTCCTGCTCAGGAACATTCAGCGCCTTCCCCACGGTGTGTGCCAGAGTTGGCACCAGTGAAGGGTAGGGTGAGTATACTGAACATCGGACAGCACCGTCCATTCCCTTTTGTCTGCGTTTCTAAGGGACATCTACTTGAGGAACTCTCCTAGCCTCTTCCCACCCTGCAGCTGGGAGAAGCTAGAAGGAGCAGAGCATGCTCAGTTCGATCTTCCTTTCTCCTCTTTGGGCATCCTGCACGTCTCCACCTTGCAGAGAGCCTGCCAGAAGGAGCTGGCTCTGCCCTTGGAACAGGAAGCCTGCTGTCTAGGGTTGTCTGTCACCGGATCAAACTCACAGACACTAGGTCCATTCTGCTGCACAGGACAGGGCAGACTGTCACTCTCTAGGAGGCCGAAGAGGCCTCATCTTTCTTCCAAGGAGCAGCACTGCTGACCTTGCTGGTAGCAGTCCAAGGGGTCATCCACTCACCCCCAGGGCGCCTTGGTGCTGCGTGGTTGCTGGGGCTGTGCTGGTAGGTGCTGTCCAGTCAGTTGTGACTCCAAGCCACGCCACACATGACAGAAGGACCTCCCGGTCCCACGCCACCTTCCCAGCTGGCATCATGTTTGAGGTCATTGCTGAAGCCACTGTGTCTATCCACCTTGCCGAGCACCTTCCTCCTTTTCACTGCCCCTCTCTTTTACCAAGCATGATGTCGCTCTCCAGAGACTGGTCTCTCCTAACAACGCATCCAAAGTGCACCAAGACCAAGCTATCCTTGCCTACTGGGTGGGTGGGTCTACTTCCCCAGGGAGATGTTTGCGAGTCCCTTTGGCTTCTGGACTGAAGGTCTGTGCTTTACATCGGGCTCATCAGTGAGGCTGCCTTGCACCCTGCCAGGCCCTTCTCTCCCCAGGTTGATTCTGAAATGTGAGTAAAGATGAAGAACCCTCTTTCTAAAATGACCCAGTCCTGTGGAGTGGGATTTATGGAGCATGAAGAGAGGCTCGATGTCTCGGAAGCATATTAGCTCACTGCTGTGGGGCCGAGCCCTACTCATGACAGCCCTAGAGGACCAGGTAAGATGGCCCGGGGAGTTTCCGAGGCTGTAAGCACCATCTTTCTCCCGCTGAAGCATGTTTGGGGAGTCACTAGATGGCGTGAACTTGCAATGCATGTGTGTGCGCAGCGCATCTCTGCGATCTGCTTATTGAATTGCTATGTGTGTGTGTGTGTGTGTATCTCTCTCTGTTGCCCCCTGCCCATTCCACCTCACCACCCACCCCTCAGGGCCCCTTACTTAATGGCGTAGTGGCAGACCAGGTACACCGCCTGATGCCAAGTGCTGCCCCAGACGCTGATGCTGCCGCAGGTGTGGATGGCACAACCCAACCGGTTGGAGGAGGCCCACACCATCTGAGGGAAGACAGAGATGATGGGGATATGATGAGATAGGGCCCCTGTCCTTGGGCTGGGTGGCTCCCGGCCTTCTTGCCCCCAGGATGAGGGGGCTGGAGGCATCGTATGGTTTAACCCACAGGGGTACCTGGGTGTAGTGGGAGCAGACGGGGCCGCTGCAGTGCCAAGGACAGTGTGGGTTACAGTCCCTCGGGGCCGGAAACACGTAATGCTGCTTCTCCTCGGACCACGACTTCACGAGATCCACCACTGAGCGGTACCTGGGAGGCGGGGAAGATGGGAGTTGCTGGGTGGGAGGGTAAAGAAGTCACACTGCCACCAACTTGCTTGGCGCCCCTCATTTCCTCCCCTGTCACCATGGTGCTCATTCCTGCTTCAGGTAACGCTCTGAAGATGGTTGGAGAGGGTGCATGAAGATGCTCACCTGTACTGGCACCTGCTCCACACACAGAGCACTGACTGCCATACACACACCCGGGCATGAGGCGGACACTCAGACAGGGAGCTGGTATTTCTAAGGAAGGGAAGGCTCCCTGGGCCACCTGCCCAGCTTCTGAGATGTGAGGTGGGGAGCAGGCAGGCACTTGTGCCTTGCAGTTGGGAAGGCCATGTGGTGGGGGCGACCTGGGGACTGTTTCTGTCATACAGGCACATGTCACACCAAAGGAATGCTAAGGGAGAAAGAATCTACCTGGAATCACACTCCTAACTTAAAACACACTGTTCTTTTCACCTCCAACCTCTCGGGGGGGCTGATGGTGATGGGGTAGGGCGAGGTGGAGTCTGCCAGGAACGGTAATGGTCAGGGGAGGGGAACTTCCGGGAAGGCTGAATGGCTGGAGGGCTCTGAGGGCCCATTCATGGTTCCCCTCAATGCTGGCATGGGCCTGACCAGCCGGTAAAATGCAGACAGGACACAGAGCTTCCATTGAGCTCAACTTAAAGGCCTGGCCTGGGGCCTGTGGGGCGACGGCAGAGGGGAGGAGAGGGAAATGTCCTTGTTCTTCTAGTGTCCTCCCTTGGTGAGATAAAAACAGGCAAGCTTGTCACAGCCCTTTAAAGACCTTTTTGAGATGTTACCACGCTCTGGAATCCACCGTCTGGAAAGAACTGACCCAGGACAACACCTCCTGTTGGCAGGTGGGGCCACCGAGCCCCGGAAAGTGGAAATCCCTTCCCAAGGCCACACCGTCTGAACTCAGGTCCCCTGGAGAACCAGGCAGCAGGAGGAGGTCATGTCAAGTGTGGATGTCACCATCCTCAGGTTTGGCTGTGACCCCCCCTGGGACCTGATGCATCTGTTCAAAGCTCCCACCCAAACGGCGCCCCCTTAATTTTCCATGGCCTCATTCTGCCGTGCGCCCTTTCAAATCACCCCATATTCTCTGAAACTCTGTGTGCTTGCCTCTTCACCCATCGTCTGCCTGTCTCCCCAACCAGCCACACCTACCGGTCAGTTTCTCACGTTGTGGTGGCTGAGGGTGGCTGTGATGCTGGAAGCTATGTTACTGGGATTTCAAATACCACAGGGTCACCCGGGGTGGGTAGTCTTCAGTGGAACTTGCAGACTAAGACTGATTGGGAAGAGAGGCCTGGGGGTCTAGTTCCCCAAAATGAATCCGGGGAAATCCTGTGGGTTACAGCAACATGCCATCCCACAGAATGCTAAACAGAGAGGGAGGGGCTGCATAGGAGCCCCCGCGCGGGGCTCAAACACAACTTGCAGCTGGTGCAGGATCAGGTAGCCTTGCCTTCTGTTCTCCATCAGGTCATCCCGGGCAGGACTTGACTGGATGGCAATGAAGGAGGACAACGCCTAACTGGACTGCAGGCTCCACGCAGCCACGGCCCAGTCACCACTCTGTCCTGATGCCTGGCTCAGAGAAGGGACCGAGCAAAGGGAGGGGCCGAGAAACACTCACCGGCCAGAGTGGATGGAGAGGTTCTGGCCCACGTATCGCATCAGCTGCGAGGGCCCGTGGGCCCAGATGCACTGGGTGGCCCAGGCTTCGGCGGACCTAGCCAGCCTCTCATCCCAGACCTGGGGAAAGAAAGGTTGCAGAAGTCTCCAGGCTCACAGCAGTACCTTCTTACCTGTGCCCAGGACGCTCCTTCCCCCAGCTCCTTGGGCCGCACGACAGATCCACTGGACACGTTGGAAAGCCGAGGCTCAGAGGAGATGTAGATCTTCAAGGTCAATAGCACACCCACACCAGAACCAAGACTCACCCTGAGCATCCGACTCAGGCCTCAGTGTTCTGCTTCCCTCATGGGTCCTTAGGCCCAGAGGGGTGGTGGGAAAGCGGGAGGGGCCAACGGGGACGGAAGGTCTCTACGCTGAACCCCAAACCAAACTCAACCCATTGCCAAACTCAATGCTGACTCATAGCAACCCTATAGGTCAGGGTAGACCTGCCTTTGTGAGTTTCTGAGACTGTCATTCATTACTGGTGTACAAAGCCTCATCTTTCTTCCACAGAGCAGCTGGTGGTTTCAAACAGCTGACCTTTTGGATTGCAGGCCAGCCTTTAAGCACTGCGCCACCAAGGGTCCTGGACCAGCAGACTCACATGCACACATACTCACTCTCACACACCACACAGATATTTTGACCAAGGCAGTATGCCAGGCCTTCTGTTCTATACCCTGCAGCTTGGTGATAATTCCACATCGGTGCGTAAACTTCAACAGCAGCACAGGTTCACAATGTACGCATGCACCCCGTTTTATAAAACAGGGTGCTTTACCACAAAGAAAGCGAGCTCCCTGCCACTTCTGCCTTCCTCTGATTTGAGGAGAGAGTATTCATTTCACTCACAAATGATGAGCTATATTTCTAGGTGTTCCTCAACTCATAGTCTAACACAGAAACGAGAGATACGGTGAATAATTAGTCCTCTCATCTGGGAGGGGACCCCAAGGAAGAGCCCATAGTGGTGTGAGAAGGTGGAGCGGGGCACTCATGCTCCCAGGGGCTGGGAGGGAAAAGGCTTCTGATCAAGGGATGTCCATAAAATCCTTGCTCCTTGGACAGATATTAGCTAGTGGAAAAGATACGGAGGCCCCAAAGAGGGGCCCAGACATGCCCCCAGGACTGCCCAAACCAAAGGACGCCTTCTCTGCCCATCCTGGTCGCACTCACTGACCTTCCCAATGGCCCTGGGGAGACAGCTAGCTCTCTCTCCCTGTGACGGCTTCTCTGAGCCACCCTGCACACGGGAATTAAGCAATGCCTACTGCAATGAGTGGCATACACATGCAATGGCCACTCAGTCTTTGAGTCACTTGGTTTAAAAATAACAATAAAAGGGAGAGCGGAGCAGGGAGCCATGAATGGAGCCTTGGTGTGGTGGTTGTATGTGGGTCTGCTAACCCAAGGTTGGCAGTTCGAAACCACCAGCCACTCCACAGGAGAAACACGGGGCATTTTACCCCCGTAAAGGGTTAGTCTTAGAAACCCCCAGGGGCAGTTCACCTTGTCCTGTAGGGTCTCTATGAGTCAGCATCAACTCAGTGACAGGGAGGTTTTGTCTATGTGTCAGCCCTTTGTTGATTAATGAAAGTGTTCATGAATGACTACACAACTCCCTTCTTCTCCAGGTAGCTGAAAGGTTGCCTGTTCAAATCTACCCACAGGCACTTTGAAAGGCCTGATTAACTACTCCTGGGGGGAGGGGGGGAGCAGAAAAAATAAGACCCTCGGTGAAAACCCTCTGGACACAGACCAGTCCAATGCCCACGGGGCCCAGGAGTTGTAGTGACCGATGGTAAGTGCTTTGCATATCTCCAGCGGCTGCCTCCTGGTTTCTAGTGTGTGAGTGAGTTGACCCTGAGTCATGGGCCAGAGCAGAGCTGTGGGCCTGGGGGTCTCCAAGGCTGTGACCTCTCGAGAGAGGACTAACTGGCCCTCGAGTGGACACAAACCACTGACCTCTCCGCAGAACTCAAGTGCTTACGGATGAGCCCAATCCAGGCACTTCTGCTCCTACCCCGACCCCAGCAGCCCTGATGGTGCACTGCTTAAGCGCTAGGCTGCTAACTGAAAGGTCAGCCGTTTGAATCCATGAGCTGGAGAAAAGGCCTGTCAATCTGCTCCCGTAAAGATCAAGGTGACCAGATTTTTAACACTGGTAAAGCGGGACACCATTGAGAAAACTCATATCCTAGCGAAATAGCCACATGGCAGCTGAAAACCATATACCCTAGCTTGTCGTGCATTCTTTCCAAAAATTGGGACTTTTAAAAAATGCCACGGGATGCGGGACAAATTGCTAAAAATCAGGACTGTCCCGCCAAAAGCGGGACGTCTGGTCACCTTAGTAAAGATTCAAAGCAAACAAACAAAAGTCCAAACTCCCTGCCATCGAGTTCAGCTACTCACAGGGACCCTATGGGATAGGGCAGGACTGCCCTGGTGGGTTTCCCAGGTTGTCACTCTTTACAGGAGTAGAAAGTCTCTGTCTCCAGAGGAGCAGTTGGTGGTTTTGAACTGTTGACCTTGCAGTTAGCAGCCAACGTGTAACCCACTGCTCCACCAGGGCTCCTCAGTCCACAAAGATTACAGCTGAGGAGGAACAGACAAACAAACAAAACCCACGGGATGTTCTACTCTGTCTTACAGGGTTGCTACGAGCTGGCAGCTCTATGGCAATGGAGGGGGGTGCATCCCTCTCCCTCCCCCATCACCCTATTACTACCTGAAATAAAATAACATCTATTTAATGTGTGTGTATGTATACATACCGATCTATCTGTGCTGCTCTTGCTGCCATTAGTCATCTATTATTGTCCTCACACTGCGTCCCGTGAGGGGAGCTCTGTGCAGGCATTATTGCAACAGTGAGTAGACACCCTGCACAGGAATCCCTAGGCTATGGAGTAGCATGCATGTGCCCTGGAGGCCATGGAGGCAGGGTGATATCATTGTCTAAAGAAGGCTCCACTGTCCCCAGTGGTTGGGAACAATGGTCGTGGTGAGGGCTAGGAGG
>NW_022109491.1:12309236-12316580 GCF_000313985.2 Echinops telfairi
GGTTCATGAGAGAGGGCAAGTGGGGAGGGAGAGAGAAGAAATGGGGAGCTGATATCAGGGGCTCAAGTGGGAAGAGAATGCTTTGAAAATGATGATGGCGGCATATGTGCAAATGTGCTTGACACATTGGAGGAATGTATGGATGGTGATAAGAGATGTAAGAGCCCCCAATGAAAGTGTTTAAAAAAAAAAAAAGACCCACCTTGAGGGACGAGGAGTACCTGGAAAAGCATCATCGAGTGGCTGCCAAGGAGTCTTGGGGACACAGCGGGATCCCCATTGAGCTGACAACCAGAGTTCAAACCCCCCAGTCACTCCACAGGAGAGAGATGGGGTTGTCTGCTCCCAAGATTTACAGTCTCCGAAAACCAACAGGGCAGTTCTCCTCTGTCCCTAGGGTCACTGTGAGTCAGAATTGACTCAGCGGCAATGAGCCAAGTGGCTTCAAGGAAACCATGGTTGTGCAATGGTTAAGCACTTGGCTGTTCACTACGAGGTTAGCAGTTCAAACCCATCAGATGCCGCAGAAGAGAAAGATGAGGCTGTGTGCTCCCTAGAAGCTGGTAGTTCGAACCCATCCAGGGGCACCACAGAACAAAGGCCTACTTTTGTAAAGATGTCAGCCAAGGAGACCCTGTGGAGCAGAGCGCCTCCAACACACAGTCACCACGCATCAGAGCCGGTCCACGCAGCTTGGGCTTCGAGCCGCATGCATGCACAGTCGGTGTTCTGTAATCAGTAGTCCTCGGGCCCCGACTCACTGCAGTACCTGTGCCTTTGTTTCCTCTACTGAGAAATGGTCAGGCTTGTCCCTCCCCTGTCCCATGGATCTCAGGACCCAGTGGCTCAGTAGGGCCAACCTGGCCAATACTTTGACCCTCAAAGCCAGTCGTCCCCGGTCAGTTAGCGTGTGCTGGAAGGGGGCGGGAGGGGGGCACGGGACTCACCATGTACTCCATGTTGGCGGCAGGTGGGTACACGTTGGCTCGGATGTGGTTGTGATAATCCAACAGGGCACTCATGTCCTGGGCAGAGATGTGGCGCTTTCGGCGGTACCTGGGCATCCCCAGGCCAGTCAGGACCCTCATGGCTGTAGTCTGGGGCCTGGCCAGTGCCAGGGTGGCGTTGGGCATCATCAAGGCGCCCGCTCCGTGGCCTGTCCAGAAGAGCAGGGCTGCCAGGCACATGGCGCTGGGCAGCAGGGGCATCTCTGGTTGGGGTGCAGGCCTGCACACGCCTCGAGCAGTCACAGCTGGCTGCCTGGAGGGGGCGACATGAGGCACAAAGCCCGGCGTCCTCCTCCAGCATCGCCCACTCAGAGGACACCACCCCTGGGGACTTGGTAAAGACCTGACTCTGCTCTGGTCCAGGTGCGTCCCACTCCAACCCCAGCAGACGGAGTGGATCAGCGGTGGAAGGGGATGGCCAGACAGCAGTTTGGCCACACCAGGCTCTGGGTGAGACAGCGGCTACCACTTCAAAGCCTGGGCTGGTCCCACAGCCCAGGGGCAGACAGGCATCCTCCCAGGCACTGCCCTCTTCACCCTGACCTGCTCCAGTTGGGCTCAGCTGAGGTCTTCCCAGGGCAGGGTCCCAACTGTCCCCAAGGCAGGTTGCAAAGCCCTCTTGTCTTGAGTTGTTCCAGGATGGAGAGAGAGAGACAGAGAGAGAAGGAACGAGAGAGATGGCTGAGGATGAAGAGCGGAGACGAAGGGGACATCAGGAAGAAGAGATGCTGAGATAAGGACCAGCGGAGAATGAGAGAGGGAACAGGAAGGGGAACGAGAGGACAGAGACACAGATGCGACAAAGGGCGGAAAGGTACACAGGACAGAAGAGGGAGCGTGAGGGCAGAGGGGTGCGGAGAGGCAGGAGGGACCTGGCAGCAGGCTCCCCGGGGGCGCCTACCCACAACTGGCAGTCCGAGTGGGCAGCTGGATGCGGTGAGGAGGCAGACTCCCTGCCTACCAGCCAGCACCGCGGCTTTAATGGTCCCCTGGGAGCTGATGGCATCTGACGTCCCCAACCCCACGGGCCCCCTCCCCTTCCAGCCAGGCCAGACTTAGAGAAGCTCCGCCTGCCAAGTTATGGGCTTTGCTCTCCCGCCCTCAGCACAGCCCAGGCTTCCACCTGGGCTGTGCAGGGCAGGGGCAGGGGCAGGGGCAGGGATGTGGCACAGGGGCGCGGACTCCAGGAGGAAAGGGCCACCTCCTCAGGAGCACTCAGATTCAGAGGCGGCCCCTCCACCTAGAAGACCCCACCTGGAGCCCAGCGAGCATTCCGTTTCCCCCACAAAACACTGGGACCTGAGTGCGGGCAGCTCGCCGGGCCCCATCTGATTACACCTTCTGTGTGCCAGGTCACTGCATGGCCCACAACGGCCCCTGGGAAGCAGATGCCAGCACACCCCAGTTCACAGAAAAAGAACCTTAGTCCCAGAGAAAGGGAAGAGGCCGGCAGGTCTACCAGAGGCAGGATTCAGATCAGCGTCCTGCAGGGATGTGACGCCCACTGCCCTCTGGCCCATTCCAACCCACAACGACTCTAGCTGGCCCCGTCGAACTGCTCCATAGGGTATCCTGAGGTTGTGCATCTTCAGGGGAGAATCGGACAGCTTCATCTTAACCCGCAGTGCCACCAGGGCCCCTTGCTTGGCAAGAAGGACCCCACATTTGCAACCCCAACTTACCATTGATGCATAACTAAACTCCATGTCAACGCGTCTATCCCAATTCATAGTGACCCTATGGGACAGGGTAGAACTGCCCCTGTGGGTTTCCAAGACTGTAACTCTTTATGGGAGTCGAAAGCCTCATCTTTCTCCCGAGGAATGGCTGGTGGGTTCAAACTGCTGACCTTGGGTTAGCAGTCCAACATGTAACAGGCTACGCCCTCAGGTGTATGGTTGTGGAGGAGGTCTGGAAGGATGTTCACTAATAGCATAGATTAGCCTTGGGGGCTTGGCTCAGATCCCCATTATTCCACTCACTAACTGGGAGTCCACAGGCAAGTTACAGCTTTGTTATAAGGATGAAGAGAGGGGACATTAGTGAAGCATGTAGCACAGAGCCCAGCAGACAGTATGCACTCTGTAAGTGGGTGTGTGTGCGTGCCCAGGGGTATTGCATGTGTGCAAGTGCAGGAGTGTTCGTGTGTGCATGCATGTGTGTGGGTGCTGTTCCAGCCATGTGCTCAGTTGCTGTCCTGGTGGGTGTTATGAAGGATTTGTCTTCTCTGTAATTCCTCGCTGCTTCTTCTACCAACCTCCGAGAAGCCCTCTGCAGAACCCGGCCTCCAATGCCAAGCTGAGCCCAGACCTGGCGGGGATGTGGCACAGGGGGGTGGCAGTGGGGGTGGCTTGGGGCTGGGATTGAGCTACTGAGCTGGGTCCTCCCCAGACACATGGAATTCCTTCCCCGGGCAGCCACCCAGCCCAGCCCCCGAGGCCCAGACGGTGTCAGCTGCCAAAGCACACACCTTCCTGCCGGGGGAGCAACTTCCCGAGCCTAGGCGGCTGGCAGCTGGATGCTGGAGAGTGGGGTGAAGTGAGAGGACAAAGAGGCAATGGGGGTTGGGATGAAGGGGTGAGGAGAGGCAGGCAGGGGCGGGGGCTGTAGCCCTTGTCCTCTAAAATGATAGCCAACCACACATGGAAGGACAGGAGGCTGGCTCTCTGCCTTCAGTGGGCTGGGTGTCTTTGGACAAATCCCTATCCCTCTTGCAGGGAGGGTGGGGGCGGTGGTCCTCGGCCTAACAAGACCAGCTTCTGCTGCCCAGCAGAGGCAGGGACACAGTAAACGAGGAGAGCCAATCACTCCCCGCTGCCTGTCAGGGTCCCGTGCGTGGTTCAGATGCCCACATGCACCTTTCAGAAGATCCTCACAGCACCCATTGCACTGATGAGAAGACTGAGGCGCACAGAGCCCCACTGGCTTGTCCACAGGCCTGGGCTTGTTTGTGAAGTAATGAACCCCTCACACACACATGCCCACTATACTCATTCACACACACACACACACACGTGCAGACACTCACACAAGACATCCACTTTCCCCTTACAAGCCACATGCTTTGTCATTGTACCCCCACAAGTGCCCTGACCTAAGGATGTATTTACGCAAAAATATTCTTTACACGTGTATGAGGAAGGAGCCCGGGTGGCACCGTGGGTTAAGTGCTGGGCTGCTGACTGCAAAGTCGGCAGTTCAAACCCATCAAGCTCTCTGTGGGAGACAGAGGAGGCCGTTTGCTCCTGTCAAGCCCGGCCGTCCGGGACACCCCACAGAGCAGTGCTTGGGTGAGAATCCGCCCCAGGGCAGCGGTGGGTAAAACGCCGAGTAAGTGGTACAGAGGAGTCCAGGGGCACAGCAATTAAGCAAAAGGTCAGCAAGTTTGAACCCACCAGGGGCTCTGCAGGAGAAAGACGGGCAGTCTGTGTTCGTACTGATGGACGTCTTGGGAACACTGTGGGGCGGTTCTACACAGTCCCACGGGGGCGCTGTGAGTTAGAATTGGCTCATGGGGCAGTGGGCTTGGGCTCTGATGGTGCACATGATTAAGGGCTGCTAACAGAAAGGCTGGTGGTTCAAGTTCATGCAGAGGTGGCTCGGGAGGAAAGCCCAGTGAGCTGCTTCCTACAGGTCACAGCCATTGAAGACGCTCGGGAACGTTTCGATGTGCCCCAGGGTGCCACAGAGCCGGGCAGCAGCGGGCACAGGGTGAGGCAGCCTCGGAGAAGTCCCGAGGACCACAGAGAGACGATGAGCGGCTGCACTTGATGGGCCTGCCTTGCTTTTCTAGTCTTGAGAGCTTTCTGCCTCGGTCAGGGCAGTCTAATGGCTCTTTTATTTATCGCTCTCTATTCTTGAACAATAATTGAGCTCCCTTCTCTGACAGGTTTCACCGTACACACCCGCTTCCGACTCTCACAGGTCTCACGGGCCATGAACGTCAGGCTGTGGCAAGGTGTGGGGGCATTTCGGGGGTGCACAAGAAGGCCCGCCTGGCCTAAGTCTTGACCTGGCAGGTGGGTCTAGTGGGCCACCTGACAAGAAGTCATTCAAAACTCTCCAACCCACTGCCATCGCATCAGTTTGGACTCGTAGCAAGCCTGTAGGACAGAGGAGGACTTCACCTGTGGGGTTCAGAGGCTGTCGATTTTCACAGGAGCAGATGGCTGGGGCTTCAGACTGCTGACCTTGAAGTTAACAGCCCAATGGGTCACCTACTACACCGTCAGCAACTCACTAGGTCCCACCTTTGGTTTATGCGACTCCCCTTTGCAGTAGGGACAGTGGTGATTTCTACTGGGGTGGCTGCTCTCCATTGCCTCCTTAACTGTGCAGACGGCTCGTCATCTGCACTTTAACTGCTGAGGACATGAAGGTTCAAAGAGGGAGGCAGTTTGCATGAAGTCACCCAGCAAATCTGTCTGGGAGCCAGGAGTCAGCACCTGAGGTGGTCTGGTGTGTCTCCACAGCACAGTGGTGGGCAGCCTGACCAGTGACGGTCCCTGCCAGAGCAAGGGGGTTAGAGGGGCAGGGGAGGTGAAGAAGCCTCACCACAGATTCAGGACACAGAGTACTCTGGGCCCAGATGGTAGTGCCACCTCTTGGGCAGATCACCCAGACAGAACAGAAGAGTGTAGTGGTGTGTGAGTGCGGACTGACTAGAGAAACAAATTCATAGACACTCATATATGTGTAAGAGAGAGCTTTATATAAAAGAGCAATTGTATATTGAGAACACATCCCAGCCCAGTCCAGATCAAGTCCATAAGTCCAATATTGGCCCTTATGTCCGATATTAGTCCATTAATACCTTTTTAGACTCACACAACACATGCAATGATGCCGAATGCAGGAAGATCGCTGGCCAGTGGGGAAAAGGTCTTGTGAATCCAGTGGCGGTAGAAGCATCTCAACTCTGCCATGGGTCTCCAGGTGTCTCCTCCAACTCTCTGAGTGTCTCAACAGCAGGAAAGGGAAGGCAGAGAGAGTAGGTCTGGCCTCCAGTGAGCTATTTATCTCCGTGGCGCCTCCAAATGAGATCATCAAGCTGTGACCTGATTGACAGGCTAGACTCCACCCCTTTGATCAAGTTGATAGGAGATGACTAACCGCCTCAAGCAATTAAGGACTGGAGCGGTGGGGTCAACTTGTTCTGGGGCAGGCCACAGCCCTCTCTGAATTTCATTTCCCTGTTCCATCAAATGAAAACCCAAACAGACACTTCCTTGTCCCACATTTAGGAGAAATTCAGCAAGGGGACATGGAAAGTACTTAAAACAAAGCAAAGGTTGCTATTAATGTTCCATCTGTATTTTTTGGTGCTGTTGTTGAGAACACACCCCCATTTAATAAGGTCCACAAATAACAGGTACAATTTGATGATACTGACTCCATTTTAAGTCCTGCAACCATCCGCACTGTCTTTCCTGAATGTTCCTACCCATGAACATGACCTCAGTGCCCCCAACTCTTCTCTGGGCGTTTTGCAGCGAAAGCAAGGCTGATTGGTATCAGCTATTAAGCTTCTCAAACAGCAACACGGTTTCATAAGGCTTCTAAATCTTTACCTACATGAGACCCCTTGCCGCCTGCGAAATGTGCAGCGCGGGCGAGCACTGCCACAAACACCTCTGGCTTTGAATTCATTTTTGGTCATTGAGCGTTCAGACTCCTTTCACCATGGCCTAATTTTGGTGGAGCCTCATGTTCCTGACCCACAGTTTAGGCAGCTCTGTGAGCACTACTCTGGAGGGAAGGCTGGAAAGGATGCTGAGAGCATACGATGCCTAAGTCTGGGTGGGACCACTCAGTAGCCCTCTAGAAATCCACCCAGTTGGACACTGAACACTGTATGTAAGCGACACCTCCAATTTTTAAAAAATTGGACACGTTATCAGGAGAAACCAGTCCCTGGAGAAAGACCTGGTGCTCGGGAAAGTAGAGGGGCTGCAAAAAAATGAGAAAGCCCTTCACTGAGAGGGATGAACACAGTGGCAGGAACAACGGGCTCTGACACAAGGATCGTTGTGAGGCCAGCGCAGGACACGGCAGCGTTTTGTTCTGTTGTGTATCAGCTCGCTGATACAGCACGCCGAACAACGGCAAGAGCTCTCGGTGCTGTTGAAATCTTCATGTAACAATAATATATGATTGAGCAAGAATTCCCAAGGGTGAGAGGGGAGGGGAGGGAGGGAGGGAGGGGCAAAAAGGAGGAGCTGATACCAAGGGCTCCAGTAGAAAGAAGATGTTAAGGAAACGTTGATGGCGACATAGGTTCAGAGTGCTTAATACAATTGCATGATGGATTGTCAAGATTTTTAAGAGCCCCCTGCAA
>NW_022109491.1:12317900-12319721 GCF_000313985.2 Echinops telfairi
CTGCCACCCAGGAACCTGTATCATTTTTGCTTACTGTCCTGTCCATTAGTGCTGACGCCTCGGACTGCGACCCGCCAAGGTCAGCATTTCAAAACCACCGGTCCCTCCTCAGCAGAAAGAGGGGACTTTCTACTTCCATGAAGGGTTACAGTCTCAGAAACCCACAGGGGCAGTGCTACCCGGTCCTGTAGGGTCGCTAGGAGCGGGCCTTGACTCAAGTCCCGCCCATTCTCTTCAGATCTGTGGCAGGCTGGGCCATCCCAATCAAAATGTCCACGAGGATTCCAGAGGCTGCTGGCAAGCTGGTCCTACCATTCCAGGGAGAGAACGATGCAGCCTGAGGGTTTGGGGGCCACTCTATGGGCCACTGTGCTGGTCAGAGTGCTGCTGTCGTCACTCCCCAGGCAATCCTGCCCCCTGGAATCCTCGCCGGTGCAGTCGATCTGCCCGTGGGGGGTTTTAAAGCAGATCCCCAGGGCTGTCGCCCAAGGCACTCCTGGGTGGGTTTGGCCAGTGGCCCAGTGATTCACTGTTTGCCGTCTGTGACTGACTAAGCACAGAAAGAATAAAGAGTGGAAGGTAGGGAGGGGAGGGAACGCTGGGGCCTGGGGGTGGCTGGGGGCTAAGAGCAGCCCAATGAGAAATCACCAGGGTCAAACTCTCTGAGGCTGGAGGGCACTGGGCTCCTGGGACGAACTGGAAGAGGGTAGACGACGGTGGACCTCCACCACCCGTCTGTCCGTTTGTCTGACTGCGTGCTGTGACGCTGGAAGCGATGCCATTTCAAATGACAGCAGGGTCCCCCATGGCGGACAGATTTCAGAAGCGCTTCCAGATGAAGACAGACTAGGGAGAAGGGCTTGTGGATCTACTTCTGAAAACGTGGCTCTCCTGTGTCCTCCTGTCCAGCCCTGGTGGTGTAATGCTAACTCATTGGGTTGCTAACCACGAGGTCAGCAGTTTGAAACCACCAGGTGGTCCGTGGGAGAAAGATAAGGCTTTCTACTCGGATGAAAATGTACCATCTTGGAAACCCACAGGGGCAGTTCTACCCTGTCCTCTGGCAGGGAGTTTGGTTTGGGTTTGGGGCTCACTGAGGTCACTGCCCTCCAAAGCCTCCGCCATCCAAGTCAGCGCTGTCTCCCCGAAGCAGCACGTCTCTCGAAGAAGGTCAAAACGGAGCAGTGTCCTAGAGAGTGCTGGTAGATGCATCCCCTCGGTTGGAAGGTAACTTGCTGGCCATCTGAGTATGGTGAGAGTGGGGCAGCCTTTGCTCTGCTGTACACAAGGCTGCAATCAAAGACAGCTGACAAGTTGGGGGACCTGGGGTATAAGTAATGCAACAAGTGGGGGACAGGCCTTGATGCCATGCCAGGCCTCCTTTGTGCGGTGTCTGGTGCCCAGTCCCTGCGCCCTTGGATGGCAGTGGGTGGGAGCAGATCTGGGGGGGAGGGGGTCGGGGGGGTACAGGACACCTTTCATCCTGGTTCAACTTCTTGGAGCTGATTCCAATGGACCCCACAATTCTGAAACTAGGGTTGGGTCGTAGTCCTGCCCCCCACCCCTCCCTCCACAGAGATTCTGAGCAGGGACTTACGGAGGCAGAACCAGGGGGCCCTTACCCTCAAGAGCAGCAATTCTCAACCTTCCTAATGCCCGACCCTTTCATAGTGACCCCTAACCCTAAAATTATTTTCGTTGCTACTTCATCACTGTCATTTTGCTACTGTTATGAATCGGGCGAGTCCTGTGAAAGGATCGTTTGATCCCCAAGGGGTTCACGACCCACAGGTTGAGAACCGCTGCTCCAAAGGGTCAGAG
>NW_022109491.1:12325997-12327173 GCF_000313985.2 Echinops telfairi
ATTTAAATATATGTACATAGACCTATATCTCTATCATTATATATTAATACATTTACATATGTGCATGCCTATATTTATACCTCTATCAATAGCTTTTGCCTCCTAGTTGTTAGCTGAGGGCAAGTACTGAGAGTTGAATGAAGGTTGAACATGATAGTGGGACAGGAGGAAAGTAAAAAGAAGCAGATACCGTTCTTGACACTTGCAATGTGTTAATGAGCAAACCAGGCTATGGCCCCGGCCCCTGGAGCGGCTATTCCAGCAGGGGAGACAGCCAAGACACAGAAGTGCTCAAGTCTGTTTAAAATCACCTCTGACACAAAAAGCCATATACCGTCTGATCCCACTTCTATGAAACACTTAAAATAGACAATAAAAAAAATGGACAAGGGCGTCTAGAAAAGTTCGTTAGTGGTTACCAGCGGCAGGAGTGGAGGGAGGGGGGCGGAGAAGGGGAGTAATTCATGAAGAGGGACCGAGTTTCTGTTGAGGGAACAGAAACATTTGAAAATGAATAGTGGTAGTGGTTACACACCCCATCGTGAATGTCATTAAGGTCACTGAATTATACGCTTAGAAATGGTTAAATCGCATATGCATGCATAGATGTATACATGTATGTATGTGTGTGTGTGTGTGTGTGTGTGTATATATATATATATATAAATAATCTCCCCCATTCATTGCCATCATGTCACTTCTGAATCATAGTGACTCTGTGTGACGGGGTAGAACTGCCTCTTTGTTTTTCCAAGGCTGTGCATTTTAATGAGAGCAGAAAGCCTCACCTTTCTCCTGGGGAGTGACTAGTGCCTTTGAACTGCTGACCCTGCAGCTAGCAACCCATATATGTAATCCACTAGTACATCAGGGTTCCTTCAGAGAAATAAATACTCGTAAGCCCACTGCCATAGTGATCTGATGTAGAGCTTAGAGGCTCAGGCTCGTCTTTCTCCCACAGAGTGGTTGGTGGGTTTGAACCAGAGAGTTTGAGGTCAGCAGTACAAAGCCTAGCCCACCATGCTACCAAGTCAGCTCTCTGTCTCTTTCTCTCACTCTCCCTCCATATAAATGCACCATAAAATAAAGTAGCTAATACTCCTACTACATAAAGACCTCTGACTGCTTGCATTTTAACCGAATGATCCAAGTCAATTCACTTTATTTTTAATTTTT
>NW_022109491.1:12327828-12335974 GCF_000313985.2 Echinops telfairi
GCTAAACATTGGCCTCTCACTTGTTTTGTAAACACGAAGATCCTCCTCAGACTTCTTTTGGTGGTGAGAATAAGGATTCACATCGGTCCTCATAAAAGGGAAATGGGTCAAGTGAACTTTGGAAAAGCAGAGGGCATCCAGGAAGGGTTCCGTAGTGTAACATTGCATGTGTGTGGGCGTGCATTCGTGTGGGTGCGTGTGCGAGCGCGTGCATTCCTCTAGTCGTGTCCAGCTTGATCAGAGCACACACAAGCTTAGCCTCAGATGATTTCCAGACAGACAGCCATTCCACACAAAAAATAGTGATTTTTGTTTTGGAAAACGCATGCTGCTCTCAAAGACAAAAAGGCAAATAAAAGTAGCTTGCAGAAACTCTGAAAAGAGGAGTGCTTTCTTTACTGAAGGCAGAGCCACTTCAGAAGAGGTGTGACAATCTCCAAACCCGTGCAACAACAACTACAAAAAGATGCCCGATGGGATGTCCAGTTTGCCCATGAAGTGATATCTTGAATTCGGTCAGAGAATCCTACTTTATTTGAGCAGACCACATTTGGGGTTAGAATCCTCAGTTTCTGTAGCATCTACAAAGTCCATTCATCTGTGAAAACGGGCTCGAAGAAACCTCAGGTCTACTATTGTGAGCGAAACGTGTGAGATGAATATTCAGAAATGACTATTCAGAAATGCCAGCAGTATCTAATCTTTTCTCCTTAGGAATACCTGCAGACTGCATTTGAAATGAAGATAACTCACATATGTCCATGTTACAGGTGATGAAATCCTGACTCTATTGTTCATTCTTCATTTATTAAAGTTAGACTCTTTCTATTACAAGAAATTCACTTGCTCTTTGGGTACTCGGTGGCTCCATGAGATAGGAGAGGCAGGGGAACTATTGGATTCTTCGTCTTTATTTCTCAGTTTTCAAAAGAATGAGTTGGTTTCTCCAAGGTTGCCAACTGATAAGCCCTTAGACTGAAACATCTTGGTTGTGTTTTCATCTGCAGCATGTGCAATTTTTATTTATGCTTAAATGGTTCCATTTCTGACCTTTCTATTGAGTCCCATGACCTTCTGAAAATGGCCTTGGGTCTCTTTGATCCCTTCTGACGTCTTTGTTTTCTGAGTTGCTGAGACATCCCAGGATCATCTTAGATGTTTTCTACCTCAAACCTGGGAAACTGTGCTTTTAAATCTATGGTTATTTGAGAAACTCGGTTATGCAAAATATTTTAAGTGCCAAGATCTAGTCCAGTAGGACGCAGTTGACAAGTGTTGGTTGGCTGAATAAATCCATGGCTATCACCTTCATTAATTTCTACGTTCCCTTGAGGTCAAGGATCACATACACCCGCCTCGAGCCCTCCATCCATCTTTACGACTCCCGCGTGCATCCTTGTCTCCACTCCAGAGCCTCCACAGCAGGTACCAACACGTATCTGTTGAGTAGATACATGTGAAAATGAAGCGTGACAGTGTAGTGGTCCCCACTGAGGGCACACCCTGACATCTGTGGCCCTTTACCACCCTCTGGTGGGGAAGGTGGTTGTTGTTAGTGCCATCAAGCCAATTCCAACTCTACTCACTACAGGGGGAACCACTCCCAGTCCTGCGCCATGGTATTTGGGCCCACTGTTGCGGTCCCTGTGTCCATCCATCTCCCTGAGGGCCGCCTCCTCTTTCGCTGCCCCTCACTTTACCAAGCATCAGGTCCTTCTCCAGGGACTGGTCTCTCCTGACAACATGTCCAAAGAATGTGAGACAAAGTCTCGCCATCCTTGCCTCTAAGGAGCACTCTGTTCTTCCAAGACAGATTTGGTTGTTCTTTTGGCAGTCCCCAGTATTTCCTTTTCTTTTCCACCCATTGTGTCCAGCATATTTGTACATGTGTTGCCATCATCATTCTCAAAACGTTTTCTTTCCACTTGAGCCTTGATATCAGCTCATTTCCCCCTTCCCTCCTCCCTCCCTCCCTCATGAACCCTTGATAATTTATAAATTATTATTTTTTCATGTCTTACACTGACCGATGTCTCCCTTCACCCACTTTTCTGTTGTCCGTCCCCCTGGGAAGGGGTTATAGGTAGACCATTGTGATTGGTTCTCCCTTTCTCCCCCCACCTTCCTCTTCCCTTCCTGGGCCCACAGTATTTTCAACAGTCTTCGCCAGTACCATCGTTCAAAAGCGTCCGTTCTTCTTCAGTCTCCCTTATTCAATGTCCAACTTTCACTTGCATAGGAGGCCACTGGAGATACCATGACTTGCCCGGGTCAGGCGCACCTCCTCCAATGATCCCAGTCTCTTACCAGTAGCAGGGTCGCTCTGCACTAGAATCGGCTGCGTGGCAGAGGGTTTCAGTCGACCACTACCGGCTGCATCAAGTCGGCACGTAGTGACCCCGTGTGTGTCAGAGAGGAACCGAACGCCATAGGTTTCTCAAGAGCTGATTTTTTTCATAAGTAGATCACCAGGCCTTTCTTCCAAGGCGCCTCGGGGTGGACTCGAACCTACAATCTTTCCGTTCGCAGGCAGCACATAAACCATTTGTACCACCCGAAACCCAAACCAAACCCACTGCCCTCCAGTTGATTTTGGCTCATAGGGTTTCCGAGTTTATATATAGTATCTTTACGGGAGCAAATAGCTTCAGCTGTTCCGTCGTGGAGTGACGGGTGGGTGTGAACTGCTGACCTCGGGGTGAGCAGCCCAATGTCTAACCCCTGGTGTCACCTGGGCTCCTTCTTGCAGCATCCAGGAACTCAAGTCCCCGGGTGAGAGTGAGATTCGAACCTGCGGTGCACAGGCGCGCCACGGCCTGGTATGGTAGCAGGAGTTGGGAGATGAGCGCGCTGCAGTACCCGCCAGTCACCGGAAGGGGGAGCGCGCGGACGCCGGCGCGCCAACTCTCCGCCAAGGGGTGGGGCCCGCGCGCGGCCACGCCCACCGTTCCGAGGGAGGCGGAGCACCCACCAGAAGGGTGCGACGGTGGCCGAGAGGGCCCGCGGCGGCGGACGGTGGCCGACGAGGTCGGACATGGATCATCTGGAGCGCTGCGCGTGGTTCCTCCGGGGGACCCTGGTGCGGGCGGCCGTGCGGCGCTACCTGCCATGGGCGCTGGTGACGTTCATGCTGATGGGCTCCGTCCTCAAGGAGCTGTCCCCGCTGCCCGAGAGCTACCTCAGCAACAAGCGCAACGTCCTCAACATGTGAGTTCACCCCTGCTCCTCTCCTGCCCCCACTTTAGCCGGCCTGCCACCGCCTTTGGTGGGCACTGGGCCTGGCTGAAGCCTGGCCGACGGGTCGACTCGCCCGGAGCAGCGGGGGGTTAGCTTCTCGGACGAGAAGTTACTTGGAGGGGGGTGAGCTCTTCTCCCAAACGTGACAGCAGCATTTCGCGCGCGCGTTGCGACGGAGGGGCGCCGGAATAGCTAGTGGCCCCCTGAACCCGCGTCTGCAAACTCAAACCAGGTAGCCTGAGCTTGGCCGAACAGTGTCCCGCTGGGCAATGTGCGAGTGTCGGGGTGGGGGCCACGTGAAGCAGCCGAGATTTCGGATACCATCCCCGACCCCTAGTTTTCTTTGGGGTTAGGAGCTGGGCGATGCCACCCCTCACCTGCTTTTGTTAAGATCCTCACATCTCTATGGACCCTTTGAGGATTCCCCAGCCTGTGACAATGGCCCACCTTCTCCCGCCACCCCAGCATTGACAGCCTTGCCCCCAGCGTCTGGGACCTTGGCGCGGAGGAGGCTAGAACAGTGCAGCCGGTCACCTTTCCCCCGAATTTACTTGGACCTTCTCACTCACCCAAAGTGCATGGCAGCGGCCCAGCGCAGCAATCACAGAGGGGCACTTTGAAGACATCTGAACTCTGCCAGCCTGTTCCTTCTTTTTTTTGGCCGAGATTGTTAAGTGCATTGCACATCAGCATTGCCGCAATAATAGGTCTGAAAGGCCAAGTGCATCCCTTGATTCCAGCCCAGCTTTTGCTTCAGACTTGTGTCTGCAGAACCTCTTGAAAGAAGGCTCAACTTGGGTTATCTACTTAAACTTCTGGTTTGTCTCCCAGGCTGCTGTGTCAAATGTCAGGCAGACCTTGACTCTGGTAAGATCTTTGCATGGCAGTACAATTTGAGTGGCAGGCCCTTGAGTTGGTATCTGAGAAACCTTGGGATTCTGGGAAGAGTCCTTTTGTCCTTGGCCCTCCTTCCTTTTTTCCTGCACGGCCAGGCTAAGAATAGATCGTAGTGTCCCTGGGTCTCTTGCTTGGGTGTTTGCCACAACCAGGTTCCCAGGTCAGCCACCTTTCGTGAGCTCGTAGGAAGCCGACAAGACAGCTGCTGCTGTGTGCTGCCCGGGTGGGCTAGTAGCCAGGCAGCCTGGCAGACAAGTGCCTAGTGTTTGGGGAATAGCCGAGGGTTCCGGCTCTTAGTTCCAAGCCTATGTGCTAATTACTGAAAGGCACTCCTGAACCATTGGGCCTGGAAGCACCCCGTTCCCTGTGGGATGGGTATATTTACAACAGCAACCCAAAAGAATAGCTGTCTGGGCTGCAGTGGACAACGAAATCCCTCAAGGGATGCGGTTCCTTGGTGTGGAGGTTTTTCGGCATGGTTTCATGGGACAGCCCCGTTGATCGGCCTGATAAGGTAGTGCTTTCCGTACTACCTCCTAATGGGTTGTGTGAGGCGTAGGGTCTTGAAAAACCTTTCAGGTGACCAGCTAAGGCACAGCACTTGGTCGCCATTTGCCTCGAGAAGCAGAGGAAGAATCAGGAATAGGAAGGAGGGAGGTCTGGGATGTGTGCCCCCTTCTGCCATGAGACCAGAGTACTTGGAGGGTGCCCAGCTGCCATTACAGGATATTTTGATCAAAGAGTTGATAGAAGAAACCTGATCAAAGGCGGGGTGTGTGTATGGGAGTCGGGATTGGAATTGCAGAACAAATTTCACATTCTTACACACTTTCTAGAGCCCTGGAGGCTGGATGAAACCTAGAAACTATTGCCACCCACAGATCAGCTTTAAACTTAAAGATATCCACTGCCGCCTTCTGAAAAGCAAACAGCAGAGCAATGGATTAGCTTACCTAGTTTAAAAGACGAAAGCTGTGCTTGTAAAAGAACTGTCTGTATGGGATGAGATTGTCAATAGCCACTCAAAAAATCCGGCGGGAACCTTGGGTGGCATTGCATTTCTGTTATCAAGGGAGGAACAAGGGAGGGTGAGTGAGAATGCTTGTTCAACTCAAGGATGTACCCCGTGTCCCTAAAGTGCACGAGCAGAAACTGTTGAATCTGCATGTGTTTGCTGTGTCTGTTCTCCACAACACACAAAGCAGTCACATGTCCCCTTTCGTTCTATGAACAGCGGAGGAAAGGGGCTTAGAGAAGTGAGTTCAGAGTCAGGATCTGAAACTGGGTCATTGAGCTTGGAAGTGTCCAGGTCTTGGGGAACCAGTTCCTTTAGAATGGAGCTGGGTGGTTCATAGACCGTGCCTGCCTCAGTGGGGTGGGGGAGCCTGGGCTTGGGGCCCGCCGAACCTAGCTCTCCTCTGTGCTTGCTGGTATTCCAAGTGTTGCCGGGGGACTTGCCAAGTGTTCCATTACTGCAGCTTTCCTGAGCTGCTCACAGGTCCTGGATCCCGTCCCAGCTCCACCACCACTTACCTCCCTCTGTTCTGGGCACGACTTTTGTCAACTTTTGTCTGTTAACCCCACTGGCATGGAGTTGATTCGGCCTCAGAGTGACCCCATGGGGACACAATAGAGTTACCCCTGAGGGTTTCCAAGGCTGTAACCTCTTTTTTTAAGCATTTTATTGGGGGCTCGTACAACTCTTATCACAATCCATACATCCATACATCCATCGTGTCAAGCACGTTTGTACATTTGTTGCCATCATTCTCAAAACATTTGCTTTCTGCTTGAGCCCTTGGTATCAGCTCGTTTTTTCCCCTCTCTACCGCTCCCCCCTCCTTCATGAACCCTTGATAATTTATAAATTATTATTTTGTCATATCTTACACTGTCCGACGTCTCCCTTCACCCACTTTTCTGTTGTCCATCTCCCAGGGAGAAGGTTACATGTAGATCCTTGTAATCGGTTTCCCCTTTGTACCCCACCCTCCCTACACCCTCCCAGTATGGCCACTCTCGGCACTGGTCCTGAGGGGATCATCTGTCCTGGATTCCCTGTGTTTCCAATTTCTATCTGTACTAGTGTACAGCCTCTGGTCTAGCCGGATTTGTAAGGTAGAATTGGGATCATGATAGTGGAGGGGGAGGGGGAGAGGCAGGAAGCATTTAGGAACTAGAGGAAAGGTGTATATTTCATGGTTGCCCAAGGCTCTAATCTTACCCCCCCCCCTCCCAAGGCTGTAATCTTAACAGAAGCCAACAGCCTCCTCTTTTTCCCTCAGGGCGCTTGGTGGTTTGGAACTACTGACCTTTAGATTTGCGGCCCAGCGCTTAACCGCGACGCCATTTTTCAATCTGGCAAATGGGCAAACCTCAGAGAGCCGCGTTAAGAGGTTGCTAACTAAGGATTAAAGTATTTCGGGAACGTAGCGGCCCCGCTGGTTCTAGAGCCTTCGGGAGCTCTCGCAATGGTGGACCCCGTTGGGCGTATAGAGACCCTTCTCGCGGCGGTGTTTCCCCTCCGTCACTCCCCATCTGGTCACTTGCTCTTTTCTCCTCTGCCAGGTATTTTGTCAAAGTAGCCTGGGCCTGGACCTTCAGCCTCCTGCTGCCTTTCATTGCCCTCACCACCTACCAGCTGACTGGCAAGCCCAGGCTGGTCCTGCAGCGGCTGACCACTCTGCTGGTGGGCACGGCCATCTGGTACGGGTGCACCACGTTCTTCCACAACGTCGAGCACTACACGGGCAACTGCTACGGCTCGCCCGCCCTGGAGGGGCTGCGGAGGGAGCACCGGAGCAAGCAGCAGTGTCACGGGGCGGGCGGCTTCTGGCACGGCTTCGACATCTCGGGCCACTCCTTCCTGCTGACCTTCTGCGCCCTCATGATCGTGGAGGAGATGGCCGTGCTGCACGGGGTGAAGACGCGGCGCGAGCAGCGCCTGCACGCCGCCATCACCAGCCTGGTCATCGCCCTGGGCGCCCTGACCTTCCTCTGGGTGCTGATGTTCCTCTGCACAGCCGTTTACTTCCACGACTTCGCCCAGAAAGTGTTCGGGACCCTGTTCGGCCTGCTGGGCTGGTACGGGACCTATGGGTTTTGGTATCTGAAAGCCTTCTCCCCCGGACTTCCTCCCCAGAGCTCCGGTTTCAGTTCGAAGCGGGACAATTACAAGAAATAAAGGGGAAGCAAAGGGGACAGCAGCGGGGTGCCGGCCGACACCCCCCCCCTCCACGTCTGGGTCTTAGTTAGGCGGCCACGTGGTCCGGTCTCCTGGAGCAGAGAGGACAGTCTGGGCTGAGGTGGTAGGTGGGGTCCCGGGCATGAGTGTCCTGCCTCGACTCGTCCTGGCGATGTTGGCCTGCGCCACAGACACCCCTTCAGCCTGGCCCTGGGTGTCCCTGCGAGGACCTGACCGTCGTCGCATAGGACACCCCTTCTGTCTCCAGATGGCGGGGCGCTCCCGGTGCTTGGCCGTGGGGAGGTCAGGGCCTCGGGACTGCTCACCCCATCTTCCTGACCCCGGGGGTGGTCTTGCTTGGAATCCGTGTTAAATGCTGATATTTAAAAAAGGTTGTCCCCCGCCCCCCCCAACTTCCCACCAGGCCCATTTGGCCCAAGCTTCGAGTTCCGGCCAGGTTCTAGAAAACCGCCGGTCACCTGAAACACCACCCGGGTTCTAGTGCTGGTTTATTTCCGCAGTTAAAAGTGCACCTGGTGTATTTCCGCAATGTTAAATAGTGCACCTGGTGTATTTCCACAATGTTAAATAGTGCACCTGGTGTATTTCCACAATGTTAAATAGTGCACCTGGCTGCTGATCGGCTGCCGAAATCGGGCCAGGGGGCCTGGAGCGACTCGGCCCGAGCGGTCCGCAGCTTCGCACTTTGCGGCTTCGGGGACTTTCTGCCCGTGATCGCCGCCCACGCGTTTCGGTCCCCGAAGCTGTAAGCTGACCGCTCCCCTTCTCCTCGGAGCAGACGCTTGATTAGGTTTCAGTAATAACCAC
>NW_022109491.1:12337079-12338509 GCF_000313985.2 Echinops telfairi
CCCCAAGCAGGAGAAACGCTATGATGTTTCAAGTGCATTGCCAAGCTGTGAGGGCTGCCCGGTGGAGCAGACATCCCTCCCCCCACTCTGGGCGAGGCAGGTGCTTCCTGAGGGATTGCAGCCTCAGGACTGTTTCCTGTTCTGCACCAAAAGGTGACAGCCACAGGGCACTCTGGAAGTTCCTTGGTGACTCTCAGACCTCCAGGTGTGGTTTCACACAGATTCAGACCCAGCGCTGGATGGACTCAGGTCGGCCGGTGTCCATTACCACAGCCATCCACCACTTCCTCTTTGGTAAGGAGCCCGTTCTCCATCCCTTGTCAGACGGCATGGCTGTGGCCCCGGCACCTGCAAGACCCAGTTCCAAGGCTGCCGCCACCGTGTGTGGTACTTCCCTGGCTCCCAGGTCTTCCCACCACTATTCAGACGAGGAAGCAAGATCTGGCCGGGAGCACGCTATTGCATCTCACCAGACCCCCGTCCTCATCTGAGCAGTGGGGAGGGGCCGCGGGACTAGGGGAAGTATTGCCCTTTGTGCCTACTGGGCGCTCGTCCTACCTGCCCCCTCTCCTGTAGGAGCACTCAGAACTTTGTGGCATCACCAGAGAAGCCAGTGGTAATGGACACCCGCTGGTGTGCCACTTGGGGTCTGGGTCTCCCACTTTGAAAAGTGCCTGTTGTCCCCGGCTGCTGAGCCAGACCTGTGAGGGATGGCAGAGGGTTTGCATACTGACGCTCCTTTTTCCACACACGTCTGTCAGAGTCTGGGCACCAGATTGTATCGAGAGACTGGCTCTTGCCTCTGTTAGATGCACAGCCCGTGTGTGTAAACAAGCAAATGGAACTAAACGAGAGAATGCAACCTCACGTCCCAGTGGTCTGTGTCTTCCTTTCCAGAACCCTCGGGGAGATCCGCTGGGTGCCAGCTCGCCTGGCGGCAGGAGGCCAGCTCCTGGCTTGCCGGGCACTCAGACAGTGGTGTTTTCTCACCAGTGGGGCCTGAGTCAGTCCCGCAAACCACGTATTTGCACCTCCATTGAAGCAGGCCAGCCCAGCTTCTGTGACCTCTGCACAGCTCACGCCTCCTCTCCCTGCCTGCCATATCCTCGCCCTACAGCCCCGAGGGCTAGAGCAGTCCAAGGAGCAGAGATGGGGCTCACAGAAGGAGCGGCGAGGAAGAGCTACAAAGTTCACTGGAAGGAGGCTGTGGGACACCCTGTACAAAGGTGAAGGCCGTGGACCTGCCCACTCACTTGGCAGCCCCACGCAGTGTCTGTTGAAAGCCCTATGTCCCCAGGGTACAGCGTCCTCGCACGCCTAACTGCCCCGCTGACAGTCTTTCAACAGGGTCAACCGTTCTGAGGGATCAGGCCTGCGAGCCAGGTGCTGGGGTCCACTGATACACGCCCTCTCTGTGAGGGCTGTGCCCA
>NW_022109491.1:12339409-12401053 GCF_000313985.2 Echinops telfairi
CCCCCAAGGACACATTAGTCCAGTGACTGTCTCAATCGATAGCTTTACTATCCTGGATTTCACAGACAGAAAAACTTTAACAAAACAAAACCTAACAACAGCAACGTAAAACATTTTTGAAAACCCAAATGTGTGTGTGGGGGGGTGAGAAACAGGCAATATATACAAATTTAAAATGGGTCAAAAGGAAGAAAAGGACACTTTCCAAGGCAGATCGAAAGGTGTGAAATTTTAACCTAACTGCATCTGCAGTAGCCCACTTTCCCCATGCTAAAATCCACGCATTTTTTCCAGCTGTCCAGGGGACGGCCAGCCCTGTAGAGAGGAGCTGTGCGATCTGAGCTCCTTCAGCCGTGGCCCCGAGACCCCCCTGGGAAGTAAGTGAACCAGAGCCTGGAAGACAGGTGCTCCCGTTTCCTCGGCGGGAGGGCAGGTTGGTACTTCTTATCTAGCTGGTCAGCTGGCAGCATGGGCATTTTGCTGTTCAGCCCCAGCAGTCTCCTCCTAGTGGTGTAGCCAATGCAACTGCCCCTAGAAGTGGGCAAGGGCACAAGGGCTTTACACAAGCTGTTAGTGACAGTGGTCATTGTCATGAGCAGCCACACCAGCGCGCTAAGCAAGCTGTGGCAACCGCTTATCAGAAGTCAGCATGGCGGTCACCAGATAGCCAGCAACAGGATGCACAGCTAGCGTGCCGTCCAGACACACAGCAGCCTGGCCTCAAGCCGGCAGAGTGTGCCGCTGCACGCCCTCCCTCTGACCTCTGCTTCCCACGTGGGAGCCCGGACAGCAGCAGCCCCCGTCCCACTCGGCATCCCCTCAGTCCGCGTTAGAGGGGCACCGGAGGAGGTGCCGGGACCCATGCTCAGCTACTAACTGAGAGGCTGTAAGTTCAAGTCCACCCACAGGCACTGGGAAGAAAGGCCTGGCAGGCTAGTAATGAAAAATCTGCCATCGACAGCCCAGTGGAGTCCTGTCCTGCTGTGGCACACGAGGGGTGCACTGAGCCAGCGCTGACTTGGCGGCAGCTGGACCGGGCAGTCGGACGGACGTGGCCTGGCCTTCAGTGAGTTTACAGTCCAAACGGTGGCAAGCTTCAAAGCAGAGCAGCCTCCACACCCCACCTCCCCACACCCACTCATTCGTTAGAGGTGCACAGGAGGGAGGGTTACGGTCGGCCACCCCTGACCCTGTGACTCTGAGCCTCTCTCGGTGCCTTCAACCATAAACGCAGGGGAATGGGAGAGGATTAAGTGAAGCCAGTGCTGTAAGGTGCACAGAACAGGATCTAGCACACGAGGAGCACTTTACCATGTTTCCCAAGCGCACAGTAAGTCAGTAGCATGGCGCTGTGGGGTTAGACGTTGGCCTGCTAACCATGGAGTTGGCTGTTCAAACCCACCCTCCCCTCCGGCTGTTCTGTGAAGAGTTACGGTCTTAGATAGCTTCTCTGAGGTTCCTGTGAGTTGTGCTTAGCGGGGTGGCAGTAGCGGGTTTTGATTATAAGCAAGGAAAATGAAAGCCAGTCCATGCTGTTTCTGAGTTTGATGGACTCCAAGGAATTTAAAGGTGTGCGATCAGCATGCCCTGGGAGTGGGGCTGCAACCAGAGAGAGTTGACAGGGAAGGGCACATGCTAAGTGTGGTGCCCCCTCAGCTGAGGACGGTCCCTGGTGTTTGAGGCCTTGGCCACTACCAGGCTTCCTGGCCCTGGGAGTGGGGCTGCAACCAGAGAGAGTTGACAGGGAAGGGCACATGCTAAGTGTGGTGCCCTCTCAGCTGAGGACGGTCCCTGGTGTTTGAGGCCTTGGCCACTACCAGGCTTCCTGGCCCTGGGCCCAGCTGTCCCTCTTCAGAGAAGGGGCTAGAGTTTATCGCTGAGGCTCAGCCTGTCTGCCCCCACCCCCACCCTGCCTTCTCTGACATGGCTGCCCCGTTTGTGTGTCCCAGGTGTCTAAGTAGCTAGGGAACGAGTGGGTGGGGAAGCTTGGGATTAATAGCTTGCTTTCTGGAGCCTTGATAGCCTAAGCAGCGGCTCTCAACCTGTGGGTGATGACGCCTTTGGGGGTCGAACGACCCTTTCACAGGGGTCGCCGGATCCATAACATTAAAAAAAGGACAGTGACGAACTTTTCATAACATGAGGAACTGTATGAAAGGGTCGTGGCATTAGGAAGGTTGAGAACCAGTGGGTTACGAGTTGGGTTGGGAGCCACAAGTTCAAAACCACCAGCTGCTCCTCAAGAGACAGACGAGGCTGTCGCCTGGAAAGATTAGCAGCCTTGGAGACCCACAGGGGCACCTGACAGCAGTTCAGCTTTTGGTTCTGGACACTGTTCTACTAACGCGGCACTCTGTGATGCCCACCTTCCCGACACGATCGCTGACGACAAAATGGGTGCATAAGCAAATGTGGTGAAGAAAGCTGATGGTGATCAGCTTCAAATGATAGAGCATCTGGGGTCTTAAAGGACTGAAGATAAATAAGCGGCCACCTGGCTGAGAAGAAACAAAGCCCACAGGGAAGAAACACACCAGCCTGTGTGATCACGGGGTATCAATGGGGTCAGGTATCAGGCATCAAAGACCCAAAACACAGCAAAACAAAAATCATATCAATGGGAATGAGGGTGAGAGCAGAGTGGAGACCCAAAGTCCATCCGTAGTCAAGTGGACAGCCCCTGTCAGAAGGGTCACAAGGAAGAGATGAGCCATTCAGGGTGCAGTACAGCACCAACAAAACACACTACCTTCCTCCAGTTCTTTAATGCTTCCTCTCGCCCCCACTATCAGGACCCCAATTCTATCTTATAAATCTGACAAACCAGAACATGTACACGGGTACAGATAAGAGCTCGCAACACAGCATGTAGGACAGATAAACCCTCAGGACCAATAAGGGGAGCAACGATACTAGGAGGGTAAGGGAAGGTGGGGGGAATAAGGGAAAACTGATCACAGTAATCGTGTGGCCCCTCTCTCCCAGGGGGATGGAGGGCAGAAAAGTGGGTGAAGGGAGACAGTGGTTGGTGTAAGACATGGAAAAAAAAAAAAAGAAGAATTTACAAATTATCAAGGGGACTTGGGGGAGGGAAGAGGGAAATGAGCTGATACCAAGGGCTCAAGTAGAAAGAAAATGTTTTGGAAAAGATGGTGGCAACATATGTATAGATGTGTTTGACGCAATGTATGGATTGTGATAAGAGCTGTAAGAGCCCAAGAAAATAAAATTTGAAAAAAAGAAAGCGTGGGGTTCTGGAGCAGCGTTCCCAGGCTAGACCACACAAACTACCGTTGCTCATCCCCGTCCCAGCTCCTTCACCCCGTCCTTCCCCTCCCTGCCTGCACTTCCACCCCGTGCTGCCGGGAGCCATGCGGGGGCGGTGAGTGGGTGGGAGCATCCACGTCCACCGGAGTTGCCCTTGGGTAGAGAAGGGCACACTGGACATGGTGCCATGCATCTCTTCAGCTGTGTGATCTTGGGATAGTCGCTTAGCCTCTCTGGGCTTACCATCCGTCTGTGAAGTGAGTCTGCCTGCCTCACCAGCCCTGATGGCCTTACTGAGATCATGAATGTGAAGATGTTTTATACTCTGAAATGGTGGCCACCAACAAAGGCTGCAGGTCATTGGGACTTACTGTGACTGACATGTCCCGTAACCCAGACATGACACCATCATATCAGTGTATTTATTTAAACATATATTAAATATCTAATGTAACACATACATGTAGTAAACATATATATATATCGATGTCTGTTTACTGCAACATCAAATAAAATTAGTCGAAACCAGTGTTTCTCCTGACTTTAATTCTCGTGGAATCATTCCACTGAACTGTCACCTCTAGTTCCAACAACGTCTCACTCACTGACGTGGCGGCGACTCTGACTCACGGCAGCCCCTACAGGACCGGGTGGAACTGCCCCTGTGGGTTTCGGAGACTGTAACTCTTGATGGGAGTAGAAAGCCTCCTCTTTCTCCTGGGGAGGGGCTGGTGTTTTCGAACTGCTGACCTTGTGGTTAGCAGCCCAATAAGTAACCTGTTACACCACCGAAGCACCTGTCCAACAACTGAGAACATTATTTAAAATTTAAAAAACATGTTTTTTTAAACCAGCAAGCATTCTGGCTTCTAACGCATCTGACTTTGTGTCTCACCTATAAGGATGACTGTTACAGTTATGCTCTGTAACAAACACCCCCCCCCCCCTAAACTCTGGTTTAAAACAGCCAGTGCTTGCAGGTTCACCAGGGGCGGTAGACCTACACTGGGCTCGGCTTCAGGCTGTAGGTGACTGGCGCTTGCCTCACTTGTCTCGGGTCCAAACAGAAGGGGCAGCTATCTGGGGTATGACAATAAGTGGGGCACCAAAGCCTCAGGCGTGGCCACTCACATGCCACGGACCCCAGCAAGTCATGTGAGTACACCCAGCGTCCGTGGAAGCGAGGTGGCCCACTCCACCCACCCTCTGCAGTGGGTGGGAAAAGTTCCTTGTCAGGCCCTGGAAGTCCGATTCTTTTAGAGAAGAACAGGAATCGAATCCACCATGATGTTCCAGCGCTGCCAACTGCCACCTCCCGTGCCATCCTCACGATGGGTACCTTTGAGCGCATTGTCTCGGCCGCTGTGTCGGGCCATCTCAGTGAGCATCTGCCTCCTTTTGTTTTGCTACCTTCTCCTCTGCCCTGCATGGTGTCTGCCTTTACAGCAGCAGTTCTCAACCTGTGGGTCTCGACTCCTTGAGGGGTTGAACGACCCTTTCACAGGGTCACCCAATTCATAACAGTAGCAACATGACAGTGATGCAATACCAAGGACAATAATGTTAGGGTTGGGGGTCACCACCCCATGAGGAACTGTATGAAAGGGTCTCAGCATCAGGAAGGTTGAGAACCACCACTTTAGAGATCTGAACACAGAAGACCCTTGGGTGCAGGGGCCCAGGTTGCTTGAGAAGGACTAACCCTGTGTGGGTTTGTTGGTTTTTTAATCTCAGGACTTTGTCAACGTTTGTGTTCCCTGTCATAATGTAGTCTGTAGAGACGTTACGATGCTGGTATCCCCATCACGGAACACGGACCCACCACAGCTGATGAGGTCGTGCTGTACATAGTGAGCGGGAACCCCAAACATCCATCGGACTCACAGCCACCCCACAGGGCAGAGCGGAACTGCTCCTGAAGTCTTACAAAACCCTAACTCCTTCTGCAAGCAGACAGCTTCATCTGCCGCCCAAAGAGCAGCCCATCGCCGAATCCACCACGCTACCAGTGCTGCTTGATGACATCGTCAGATGCTTGCTGAGTTGGTTCCGACCCCTAGCACCCGATGGACGTGAACCTCACCCTGCCTGGTCCTTGGCCAACCTCACAGTGGTTGTTGGAGGCCATGGTTGCAGCGACCCTGGCAGTCCATCTCCTGGAGGGTGTCCCTCCTGTTTCCTGACCCTCTGTGGGATCAAGCGGTGATGTCCTTCTCCAGGGACGGGTCTCTGCTGATAACACAACCAACACGTGAGGGCTCTCGCCATCGCTGCTTCTCAGGAGCATCTTCCACGACAGATCTGTGTGTTCTTCTGCCAGACGGGGCCCTTTCAATAGTCCTCTCTAGACCCACCATGCAAATGCTCCTTCGTGAGCAGGAAGGAGCCAGGAATCCACATGCTTTAGTCAGACCCAGGAAATTGCCAAGAATACCCAGGCAATTCAGAGGCCTGGTTGTCATTGAAGCTTCTAGAGACCCAGGCGTCCAGACTATGTCAAGATATCCCCGCTCCCCAAGTGAGAGACAAGTGGCTGATCCTTCCTTACAAAGAAGGCATAACACTAGCTGAACCTCTGGCCTCAGGAGGCATCTTGTTTCCATCGGCATGGGCTGCGCCCACTCGTTGACCGAGTCACTCATAAGGATGCCGGTTTTCAGTGCCTCCCAAAGTGGACTCAGGCTGCGGTGCAAGATACTTACTTGTAGGCAAACCTAGGACCCAGGAGCGTTTACAATGCGCATGAGCTAAGGATGCTATAAGGAGCCTCTAACAACTTTGAGGACTTGAAACAAAGTCATGTCCTCTCCCACAAATAACAGTTGTCCTTCTGAGAATCAGCTCCTGGCTTGCTACCAGGTCTGATAGAGACCGGATGTCTGACCATGCGACACTAAGCCACGAGGCAACCTGAGCTGCCCATCGTGGACTGGATGTCCTCTGATCTTTTAAGCCACAAAGATAGTCACGCACAACAGTATTCGATCATTACGTGACATTTTCTATTGTCTATTCCTGCTGCAGGGCTGCCTCTTCTCCAACCAACACCGAAGACCTCAGGGCGAGTACCCTGGGATCTGCTGTGCAGGAACAGAAGACACAGACCTGGCACCCACTGGAAGCAGAGGGTTGCAAAGGATAGGAATAGCCCGGAAAGACCTTGGGAAAGAGGAGGGATGCTTTCAGGGAGCAGAATTTCAAGCACTACATAGGGTTTTCCACTGCATCTGGGGTCGGCACACTGTTGGGGGGTAGCCAGCCCCCCGCAACTAATCACGGGTTCGGTAGGCGCAATTGTATGGTTAAGATATCAAGATTATGGTAAAGTCGAAGAAAAATAGGAGAGATGGAGAGTGTCCTATAGAGGTGTGAGACAGTTTTTTTTGTCGTGTTCTCCTCTGCTCTTCTTTTTGTTGTACGTGTGGGTGTGGGAGACGAGGGCAGGAGAGAGCTCTCGTGAGGTTTTATTTCTATCCAAAGCTTGTATACCCTTGCGGGCATGCAAGCCTCCTGATTACAGATGACCAATATCATAGGAAGGGGTTGTAACAGGCAATACAAGCAATAGGAGGGGGATGACCTAGGGGTGTATGCGCAACAGTAAAGGGAGGGAATGGGGGTACATATATGGCAAGATGGGCGGATCCTAGACCCTATAGTAGCCTACACTTAGTCATCCTTGAGTGGTCCCCAGCTTGCCTTCGGGCTCTCCTTCAAGGGAACTTATCAGAAGGGAGTGGGCCCTCCTAAGGGCGAGTCAGACTCTACAGTCGGGTTGCTCTAGAGGGCTGACCTCTAGAATAACCTCTGACCTACTTTCCTTGACCTAGTGTACAGTCATTTACCAGGTGTAGCAAGCAGCATCTTGGGTGTGGCATCTATCTGGGGGAGACAACTTGGGAGAGATCTTACTGTATCCCACACACTGTGGCTCTCGGACCATGTGTGTTTCTTTCGATATGTAAATGTGGCTCTGAAGTAAAACTGGGGAAAAGTGAATGGCTGGTATTCAGATCATGGTGTTTTCATTGTTTGTAAAAATATATTCATGGCTCTTGAATCATTTTTAAATTTTGTGAGGGGCAGGATTGGCTCTTCTGTCTCCAAAGTTTGCTGACCCCAGCTCTAGAGCTGTTTAAGTTTCCAGACTTATTTGGCCTTCTGTCCCAGTTCCCTTATTTGGCCTTTGCTCCCTGAGAAAAAATTACTCAGCACCCCTGGCAATGAAAAACGTTTGTACTATAATCCAGGATAAAGTAACTGTTTATAGGCCACCCTGACCGCAAAGTCAGAAACAACCAGATGGCAGAGTTAGGGTTGGCTGGTTTGGATCGTTCCAGCAGCAGCACCACCCCCCACCCACCACCCACCCCCTGGGGATGGGAAACACGGAGGCTGAAGTCTGGAACTGGAGGCTGAAGTCCGGAACTGGAGGCTGAAGTCCGGAACTGGAGGCTGAAGTCCGGAACTATGAAACTATGTGTACTCCTGGGTGGACGGTTTGCCCGGATGATGGGGAACATGGAAAGAACAAGACTGGAAGGCGAGTCATGAGGTGTGAAGGAGCAGGTCCACCATGGATGGACCCTTAATAGGCACAGGATGAGAACATTCGTGTTCTGCATGAATGTTTCCCCCAAGGGGCACTGCAGGGAGGACGGCTCTCAACAACCCGATGGCCAAGATGACCTCTTCTGCAGATGTCAGCCTTTCCCTGCCACCTTCATCCTAGCTCACTAAGCTCGTGCTCAAAATGGCCATGATCATTGGGAGGGTGGTTGTAATCCACTTAGCAACATGGACTTCCAGGCTTGAAGAGGGATCTAGCCGATGTCACTGTTGGGTGTCTAACCTGTGCAGAGTTCCTGAGATGGCACGGTTGCCCATGGGGGCTAGTCACTGAGTAGCAGGATGATGAGGCCAAACCCCCTTTCCATCATGGGTACCTTTCACCTTCTCTGACCACCACACCTCCATGGACTTGTGAACACCATGGTGCCTGTGGGGTGCTCCATCCAGCATGGCTTCTGAGCTGATAGTGCAGCGAGGCAAATGCGGGGGTGTGATTATGCCCGTGGAAATGTCCTGGCTTCACCATGGGCTCTACGGCTTAGAAGCAGTGGGACTTTTGGGACCTTGAGATAGCCCATTTCAGAATGCTCACAGTACCAGCTGGAGGACACTGCAGTGGGAGCGTCCGGTCCTCCAGCACGCACTGCATGCTTGGCACGCATCACTGACAAGCAGTGTGGTTTCTTCTACAGCCAGAAAGTGGGTCCAGTGACACAAGCTCACTGTGACACCCAACACTACCCCAGTTGTGAAAATGTTGCTCCCCGCCCTTGAGACCTTGTACTTTGATGGTTTAAAAGCTGTTCCCGAGGGAGGGAGGTTTCTATCAGGGAGTGCATCAACAGTTCCGTTGCATTAAACATGGAGGCTGTCCACCCCACCATGGCCAGCTCCTCCTATCACTGGCCACCCAAAGAACTGGATTACTGGACAGACGAGTGGTTGACCCTGGTCACTGAGGAAGGTGGAGTTCCTGCCACACAATGGCCATGTGGACGACTCTGTGAGGAAGCCAGGGTACTTCGTGAGGTGCCTCCCAGTACTTCCTCGTCCAAGTTCAACAGAAGAGCACAACAGCCCAAGGACCATCCCTGTTTAAGTCCCGTCCACGACTAACCCATCCCAACCACCTGAGATGCCGACGGAGGGCAAAGAGCAAGACTCATTAGTCGGGGGTGGGGGGAAAGAAAAGAAACTGAAACTATCAACCACAGATTTGCAATCAACTACAGACATGGAGACGGTAGCAGCGGTGACCATCTTCCTCCTTGCCCACGCCCACACGGACATTCACATTATGGAATGCTGGTGACGGCTAAGGGTACGGTGTGATCTGTACTTCACGTACACTCGGGTCTGCGGGTGACTTCCAGAACTAGGAACCCAGGTCATCCAGCATGATGGCACTACCGGGTGGAGATCTGTGGGGATTCCTGAGGGCAGATCCATCTTCTTGAATGGGAAGCTAATGATGAGTGGAAGGGCGTTACGGGTGTTTGTGTAGCCAAAGAGGTGGACAGTGCCTGATGGTCTGTGGTCTCCAAAGCCTGCTCTTGGCCTGTTTTCTTGTCATCTTGATGGGAAACACACACACACACACACACACCACACGTGAATTCTTACACCTTTTTAATCCCCCTGAAAAATATAACTTTACCTTACATTTCACTAATCATACTTCGAAGGATTTCATGTCCTTTGGGTATTTGTAACCCATGTCCCCTTTGAGAAACTTCTGTGGGCACGAGCCCTTGCAGGTCTGTGTGCGCGTGAGTGAATGATTGAGGATGTCCTCTGTAGACTGTGAGGCAGGGCGCCAAGAGAGGTGGGTTTATGTCAAGGTCAGGGCTCTGAGAAACCAATCCGGAGCCATCCTCAGACCCAGCCCTGAACTCAACTCTGTGTACTCCTGTGGAAGAACTCGGGCCGAAGCCTCCTGTCTTCTTCTGTGGGTTCCACCCTTTGGAAAAGAGAGCTCGATGGACAACAGAGGTTTAGAAATGAAAAGCGACTGCTCCCCCCGGATGCTTTATTGGGGCGTTCAGTGGTTTGTTTCTAAGCAGTGAGCGGCAGTGCCTACCCCCTAGACCCTTTCTCAACATGCAAAAGGCACAGGAAAGTGAGACATGACCCAGGTGGGCAAGGTGAATACCGAGACCCCCTCCTAACGTGGTCTGGTGGGGCTCGGGGGGGAGCCCCGTGAGTGGTGAGAAAGGTGGGTTTTGAAAGGAGATGGCTTTGGCCGAGGTTGGGACAGGGGTCTGAGGCTCTTCTACCTCTGGGCCCATGCCTGCACTTGGGCCGGGGCTGACCTTCTGGGAAAAGGCCAACATACATGGCTTTAAGTGGAAGTCCCATCTCCCGAGGTGGGAACACTAAGCCCCGGGTAGGCGATGATGGGTACTGCCTTCGGGATCGGTCTGTGTCAAACCACCCCCCACCCCACCCCAGGAAACAAGAGCGGGGTGAGAAGGGCTAATGGTGTCAGCCCCAACCACGGCCCAGTTTGGGGGTGCCACTTCCTTGGCTCGCTACAGTGCTGTCTCAGTCCAGGTCCAAGGGAGAAGTGACGCTCCTTCTGGTCTTCAGGGGGTGCCCACAGGGTCTCTAGGTTTGCAGCCCCAGCCGGAGGTGCTGGTTAGAAGAGTGGAGTCTTGTTGGCTTTGTCCTGTGGAAGAGTGCCCGGGCAAGAGGGCAGGGGAGGCGTAGGGTCAGGCCTTCTCAGCCCCCAGCCCCTCCCAGAGTCTAGGGCCTGGGCGGGTGAGACAGCCGGGGGCTCACCTCAGACCCTAACCAGTCCCCACCGTTCCATCTGGACACCTTGAATCAAAAGGAAAGGCATCGAGCTCTGTGTGTCTCCTCTTCTTTAGCAGCGCCGTGGCCTCCACGCACGGCACTGGCAACGTCTACTTCTAAACTATGGAATGTGTTCACGCTGACGCTAAAATTACTCAGAACAAGGGGCGGGGGGAGTGGGGGGCTGTCCACGTGTGGGCAAAACGTTGTTACTGAGAACTCGGGGATCACACAGCACAGACACCGGCAGTCACACACCAGGCCCCAGGCCCGGCTCTAGATGTATTTTTTCTTGAGGTACCAGTAGGCAAAGTAGCCCATCCCACCCAGGGAGCCCATGAGGAAGGACGCCCCGAAGAAAGAGGGGGGTTTCCGTTTGACCAGCCGGAAAGCGTTGGGGATGACGGCGGAGAGCAGGGTGGTGTGGATGTCGCCCAGCACTTTCCGGAAGGCAAAGCGTCTCTGGACCTTCTCAAAGAAGGACTGCAGGTTGGGCCGGCTGCCGTCTTCCCAGTATTTCTTGGATAGTCCCAGGAACTTGAGGCGGTGCAGGGTGGCCCCCAGGAGGACGTCCGCGAGGGTGAAGGCACAGCCGCAGAGCCACAGCTCGCATTTCTGCCCTGGAGCGGAAGAGAGAGGGATGCCAGGAGGGCAAAGGAGGACACGAGGCGCGCGCGCGCATCTCTGCCCTCCATGGCATAGCGATGCTGGTCTCAGTCCCCTCAAGATCATCCATTCATTCTTGACCCATAGAGATGGTTGGCCATGTCCAATGCTATCTCTCCTCCCGCTTGGTGACGTAGAGGGTCGGTGACAAAGAGAAAGACCCCCAACAAGATGGGCTGACACAGTGGCTGGGTCAATGGACGCAGGTATAACCACTGGGAGGATGGCCAGGGCTGGGCAGCGCTTGATTCTGCTGCATGTAGGGCGCTCTGAGCCAGGATCAGCTTGATGGCACCTAACAACAATACTGTCGGGGTACCAGTCCCCCAACAGTCGATCAGGGCCTTAGGAGCGGCTTTGCAATGACAGAAAATAATATAGTCAAAGGGAGGCACAGGGGCTCCTGTCCCCATGTCAGGACCAAGAGAGCAAATGTAGTTTTCACTGGGCATATGTATTCATGGGGTACACAGATCTTTCAACAGGCATGCACGCGATATGGTGAACATGTGAGAGAGCAAATGGGTCGTAGAATATGTGCGAAATCAAATGAGTCAGCAGCCTAACCTTAAGTGCCCTTGCGGCCTCCCCAGGGTAGCAATCTATGACTCGTGTCGGGCGGGAGGAGACCTCCGAAGGGAGGTGGCTGCTCTTTAGTGGGGGCGGGCAGTAGAGCCTGATTGCTCTTAACTGCAGATAACCTCCAGGCGTACAGCAAACAGCCAGGCACATCTTGTATAACAGCTCCTGTATGGAGGGCAATGGTGGGGCTCTTTGCGGCCGGAGAATGTGTATTTGAGGACGACGCCTATATCTTGGAACAATGGAGGTTTTCCTTGAAGTAAGCTGGTCTTCAGGGCCCGTGGTTGTGAGCCCAGGAGTAAGGCCAGATACACTCTTCCACATCCTCAGTTTTCCATAGCCTCCTCTAGGGGACCTGGTGCCACTGTCAGGTAAGTGATGACAGCTAACCAGGAGGTCGGGGGTTCAAACCCACCAGCCACTCGATGGGAGAAAGCAGAGACTGTGTGCTCCCCTCAGGAGCCCCACCTAGATCATAGGGTTGTTGTGAGTCAGAATTGATTCAGTGGCAATGCGAATACTATGTCTCCTTGTCTTGACTTTTTTCCTTCTTTACATCAACTGACTTTTAAAAGGGAAAGGCATGTATTTAAACTTTAGACTCAATGGCCCATTTGGCTGTTTCCCTTGGGTGTCCGCTGTCCATTTCAAACTCAACACATCCAAGCTGGATGTGTGATGGGCCTGCCCAAGCTGGACACTTGGGTGTCACTCCCACCCCACCCCCACCCCCCTACTCATTTCAGTGACGTCACCCCCATCCTTCCAGCTCCTTAGACCAGAAGTCTTCAACCAGCCCTCTCTGATTGACCTTCATGTCATCCTCTCTCACACCCGACATACAGCCTGTCAGCAATCCCCATCAGCTCTTCCTTCAAAACATCCAGAATCTGATGTCTTTTATTGCCCCCCCCCCTCCACCACCACCTGGGAGAAACCACAGCTACCCCCTCCCTGGTTTAACGCAGAGCAAACAGACAAAACCAGCAGCTGTCTGTGGGTCCCGACACCTGGTGGCCCCATGTGCGTCAATGTAGAGCTGGGCTCTGCGGGGCTCTCAGTGTTGGATCTCCTCCAGGCAGGCTGCCAGGTCTCTCTTACAAGGCACCTCTTGTGGACCTGAACCTCCAACCTTCCTGTTAGCAGCCTAGTGTGTTAACAGTCTGCCTATGCAGGGACCCCAAATTAGCAGGGACCCCGTAAACAGTCCCCCTGCTTCTGCCCTTGCCCCCTCGAGTAAAGCAGCCAGAGGGTTACCATTAACATTTAAATCACTTCTCTATGCTCAAAACCCTCTCCTGCTCATTAGTGAAAGCTGAGGCTAAGAGGCCTTGCATGATGACCCCTGGGTGCCTTTCAGACTTGGACTCCCACTCCTCTCCCCTGGTCGATTTTCCTCCAGCACACTGGCCTCCTTGTCCTTCAACCTCGGGCCCTTTGCACACGATGCTCCCTCGGTCTGAAACACTCTTGCCTTCAGGCCTCACTCCCTGCCTTTCCTCCTCCGGTCTTGGCTCAAATTGCCAGCCTCTCGACTGGGTTTCCTTGAGCACCTACCAAAGGGTTTCAGGACGTTCCTGGAGAAATGCCACGGTCAGTCAAGTCCCCTCGTCCGTGGACTTTTTGAAGCCTTCCTCATGTTGACAACAGAAAGCCACAGCACAGCAATCACCACCCTCTCTCCTGCTTCAATGCCCCCTAGAAGGTCCCGCCATCACGGCATCGCGTGCGCCTGCTCTCTGTCTGCTGTCTTCCTCCTACTAGGATGGAAGCCCCATCTTCCTCTTGCTCAGTGGCTGGTGGTTTCGAACTGCTTACCTTGTGGTTAGCGGCCTAATGCATAACCACTATGCTAGCAAGGCTCCTCTAAGGGGTTAAATCCCGGCATCACACCGAGTTTTTTTCTTGGTATAATTGAGATCATTGGAGAAAACTAAACTTCCGTGATTTTGTATTGTTTCTTGTCACACTCACACGCCACCCAAAATTAGTCTACATAGTTGGGAACATACATGTTTCTCCCAATCATCTTGAATTGAAACACTGAAGTTCTTTTGCCTCCGATATCAAGCACTTTCGGGGGGGCCCCCCATCAAAATCCCTGATTCCCTCCCACTTACCCCAGGTGACCATCCAAATCCCTTTGCCCAGTGTTCAAGATCTCCCAGTAGCCTAGCACCAACAGACTCCTCGAATCCAGTCTTCTCCTGAATCCCCCATCTGCCCACTGTCTCCCCACAAGCGAGCCAGGCCCCTTCTAACCTCTGCGTCTTCACCCCCTGCTGCTGGCTCCCACGCCTGGGACACGCTTTCCTCCTGCGTTTGCATCTTGCACCAGCCACTCCTTTCAGCCGGGCAATCCTGTGACTCTCACACCCTAGCCGGCTCTCCCTCCACCATCAGCGGAGGGAGCCCTGGTGGCGGTGCCCTGTGAAGCCCTCAGCTGGTAACCCCGCATCTCTGCGGGGAGGAAGGTGGGGGTGGGATAGAGCCAGGCAATCTGCTGCCCTGAAGGTTACCGCCGAGAAGCCCAGGGGGACAGTGCCACCTGCCTGCGGGGCCGCTCTGAGTCGGAACCAGGTCAACGGCCACCCTTTCACTCTGTCCCTCCTTATTCATTCAGTAAAGGTGTACACCTTCCTTGGGCATCGAGACACAAGACACAATGTCTTCCTTGTCCGGGTCGGGGGGTGGGGTGCGGAGTAGGGGGAGTAAACGTAAGGAAGGCTTTGGTCAGAAGTTTGTAACCTTCCCGTAATGGTTAGGCACACCCAAGGGCGGTCAGGAGCCCTAAGTTAGAGATACAGGGCCCGACCTAGCTCAGGGGAGCATTTCTCCAGGTTCTTGTTGCTCGGGGCCGCCGCATAGCAACCCCATGTACAACAGGACCAAGCACCACCTGGTCCTGCGTCATCCTCACACCTGGCCTTAGGGTCGAGCCCATCGCTGCAGCCACTGTGTCCACCCATCTTCCCACGGAGGCCCCGGGGCCGGATGGCGTCAGTGAGGAAGCTTGGAGCAGGCTCAGGGCTAGGCCTGGGGCCCTCGGAGATTTAGCGATTGGCCAACGACGACGAGAAAGGAGTGCAGGAGCGTGAGAAGGGGCAGCCTGCGGGGCAAGAGGCGAACAGGGAAGAGTGTAGGGTCCTGGAGTCATTCCCAAGATGGGAATGCGTCTCCAAGAGGAGGGAGTGCTCAACTGGGCTTAAAGGCTGCTGAGAAGTCGCTGAAGCCGAGGCCTGAGACTCCATGGCTGCGTTAGACTCCCAGGGGCCCCGTCAAGAGCGGCTGCTGATGGCCGTCCACCTGGAGCGAGGGCAAAGAGGGTGTGAGAGGAACGGGAGCCGATCAGCCAAGACCTCTTTTCAAAGAGTGTTGTTCAGACAGGAAGCGGGGCCGCCGTGGGAGGCGAGTAGGAAGCGATTTTCAGTTGGGATGGACAGGAGCCTGCTGACGGGCAGGGTCCCCCAGAGAGGAGGGGACTCATCTGGCAGCGAAGAGCAGAGAGGATCGCTGCTGAGATGTGCGGGAGGGGATGAGCGTGGTTCGGATCCATGGATCCAGCACTTGGGGAGGCGATTGGTCCAGGCTACGGCAGAGACCGTTCATCCACAGTCATCAGGGGAAGCGCCCGGTGCCATCCGCCCTCAAATCTCAGTTGCCACCCTAAGGTAAGACACACACCCTCTGCCCCCCCTCCCCCCCCGCCCCCCAAGAGAACAAGGGATTCAACCAAACTCTCAAGTGCAAGAAACGTCACCATGTCAGATGACAGGGCGAGATTTGCCAAGGATGCAGGGTCGGGGCTGAGGACAAGACGCAGGGCCGGGGGTGAGGCTGGAAAGTGGGTCGTTGTGGTCGGGTGGGAGCCCTGAGGATGGCTCCTCGGTGACTAAGAAAGGTTTCAGCAGGGAGCAAGACAGGGAGAGGAGGGAGGGAGGGTCTTGAAGAAAGAAGAAGGTGTGAAGTAGTCATCGCGGGAGGGGTCGGAGCCCTCGGCAGCAGAAAGGGCCACCTGAGGTCGGTGTCCATGGGTTGGGGAGGCTGGCCAGCACCACGGAGCGGGCCCTGAGTAGGAAGACAGAAAGTGAGACAGAGAGTGGCCCTGAACCACTTCCGAGGTTTGCCAAGCGAGATGCTGAAGCCAGGGAAGGGCGGGCAAGTTGAAGGTGGAGGCCCCCCGGGAGGTGCTCAGCGAGCTGGGTCGAGGGGGGCACCTGGGTGCAGAGGGCAGGGAGCTCAGGATGGGAGTGAAGCCCAGGGGAGGGACGAAGGACCAAGGCGGTGGTCCCAGCAGGCAGGAGGACTATGGGCGCTGTGTCTCTAGAGGGAGTAAGCTGAAAAATAGCAGGTGGTGCGATAAGAAGTTGAGATTCTGGAGTGTTCTCAGTTCGTGGGGATGTGTTGGTGTCAAGTATGAGTTGCAGAAGGTGCCACAGACAGAGGTCAGAGAACTGAGGGAGCAAGCTCTACGAATGACCGCCAACCATTATGACAGGAGTGGTGCTGGGTGAGCAGAGGGCCACAGGGGACTGCCGGTGGTGGGAGGGGACAGAGTGGTGTGGTTCATAACCAGATTAAAATTTGGAGGTCGTGGGGGACATTTAGGGAGGAGAGAGTGGGGTGGGGAGAGAGTTGGGAAATGGCAATGAGGATTCAGGAGGACCACCTACTCCCCACCCCATGGGTGAGAAAGGATTGCAGGGGAGGCTGGCTGGTGAGGGGAGCTCAGGGCTTAGCTCAGAAGATCTGGAGAATTAGGGTGGGGACTCTGGGGAGCTTATGGGCGGGGCGGGGGGGGGGCGGCAGGGGAGAAAACCACATGGCGTAGAAAAACACAAGAAAGGGCTTGAACTTGATCCAGGGATGAATAAGGAGGCTGGTCCAGCAGTCAAGGGAGAGCTGAGGGAACAGAAGCAGACGAGGTTGAGATGTTTAGGGGCCTTTGTGCCCACGTGGAGAGGAGGCCGTGCAGTGCCTCAGACGATGGCCCAGGAAGAAAAGTAGATTGAGGAGAGAGGTGAGGTTTGGCTTCCAGACACGGAGAGCTGGAGGAGTCCCCTGGAGTGACTCATCCCAGCATCCCCCGGGCGTGACCAGTCCCCAGCTTAACCCTTGCCACACTCTTGGGAAGGTCATTTCGAGGGTGAACGTCGCTGCTCTTCACTGGACGCCCCGTCCTTATGCACACGGTCTGTTGTGTTCGCTGCACGGAGTCGGCCCCTGCTCCTGACAGCCTCACGCCCAAGGCAACAGCACACTGCCCGGTCCTGCACCAGCCGCACGATGGGTTGTAGATCTGCCCGTTGGGACCATGAGGTTTGCTGGGGCTGGTCTTCGACTGTGGGATATTGGGCCATTCTTCGCCCATCTTTGTCTGGAAGCACTGCGGAAGCCTGTTCAGGACCGCAGCCACAACCTACATCATGATGACGATGACGAGATGCTTAAGCTCGTATTGGACTTACTCGGTGCCAGTTGGCTTAGAGCACTGGACACAATGACCTCCTTTCATCTTCACAACTACTCTACAAACCAGAAACCAAACCCGCAGTCACCAAGCTCGCCGACACACAGCATTTCCAAGACTGCACATCTGGACGGGAGGCAACAGCCTCATCTTTCTCCCTTGGAGAAGCTGGTGGGTTTTGAACAGCCAGCCTTACTGTTAGTAGTCCAACGTTTACCCCGCAGCACCGCCAGGGCTTCTTAATCCTCTGAAGTGGATGCGATTATTTTCCCAATTTGGCAGATGATAGTATCAAGGGACAGAGAGGTAACTGTGAGGTGATGTCGAGAGGCAAGAATGAGTCACTGTGCCAAAGCTACGCAGCAGGTGGCAACGTCTGGATTCGAACCCCGGTCATCTAGTCCCAACGTCTTCTCATAACTACTCCCTTCCCCTGTGTCTTTCCAGCCTCAGTGAGCACGTGCACCCGGGCGCCTTCCCACAGGCACGGCCTGCCCTGCGTCTGTGTCCAGGCTGTCCGCTTCTTCGACACACACAGTCAGTGTGTTCACTGTAGTGTGCCTGCACAACCCCCTGCGGCCAACGGTGTGTGTGTACGCGCACATCCCCGTGCTTATAGCAACCCTACATGTCCTGGTGTATCCACCTGTGTCCACGGAGGTGTGTGCGGGAGGGGAGGGCATGCCCACCACTACCTAGCTGTCTGCCTGCTGAAGTACGTCCATGGCTGAGTACTTGGGACATGTGGTCAGGGGAGCCCAGTGCCTGGAGGAGGACATCATGCTTGGTAAGGTGGATTGGCACCGAGGCTGTGTCCATGGGCTCAGGCATGGGAACAATGGTGAGCAGGGCAAGGGTGGGACTGGGCAGTGTTTCTTTTCCCTGGCCACGGCAGCACTGGGGGTGGGACTGACCCGAGGACACCAACCAGCAGCAACCACGACAACAGCCGCAACATGTCTGGGTTCGTCTTGGGCAAATTCAGACACGTGACATCTCGGGGTGCAGGCGGCCAGCAGGGCTCACCACTCGCGCCACAAAGCCCAGGGGGGGCACTCAGCACACCTGGGGCCCGGTTCTGGTGCATGCTCATGCTCTCATCCCCTGGCCCAGAGGAGGAGTCAATGTCTCAGCGGTTCTCAACCTGTGGGTCGAGACCCCTTTGGGGGTCGAATAACCCTTTCACAGGGGTTGCTTAAGACCATCAGAAAACACATAAATATTTAATGATATATAATTACATGTTACTTGGTGATTAATCACTATACTTTAATTATGTTGAGGTAGTTAGTTTATTGTGCCAACCTGGCCGATAAACGCATGTGGGGTTAATTGAAGGGCGGAGGGATAAATGGCTGAGTGAGCCTCACCTTTCGAGTTCTTGGGTCTCTTGCTTTGTGATAGTGGTACCAGGGTGCAGCTGCCTTAGCAGTTCCCTGCTTCAGCTTGCAAGGCTGACTTCCTGCAAGACATCCCCAAGGAGAAGCCACATGGACCTACCCCGATGCAGCCCTGGGTGCTGGAGCAGCCGTTTGGAGATCCCTGCCAGCGCTGAGATGCTTACCCGTTTACTGATTTGACTTTCCTCCTGAAGTCGGCATCACTGCGCGTGTTTTGTGAGATGGAGGAGGACTTTCTGGATTGGTGTCGAATATATGGGTTAATGGGTTAATATTGGACTTGTGGGTTTGGACAGCACTGGGTTGGGATGTTTTCTTGATGCACACTTAATCATTATATAAAACTCTCTCTTATACATGAGTTTCTGTGGATTTGTTTCTCTAAAGTACCCAGACTAACACATATGTTCAATTTGTAACCATGAAAATACATCCTGCATTATCAGATATTTACATGACGATTCATAACATTAGCAAAATGACAGTTATGAAGTAGAGACAAAAATAATGTTACGGTTGGGGGGTCATCACCACAGGAGGAACTGTATGAAAGGGTCGCAGCATGAGGAATGTTGAGAAGCACTGCAATATCTGATCTCTTCCACCTGGCTCCTCTCCCTCTCACCTCTCACAGCCCTTCCCCCAGGCCTGCATCAGCTGATGACCTTGCCTCATACTTCATTCAGAAAACAGAAGCCTTCTCCCAGGAAGGGTCACTTCCCACGGGTGCCCCCACTCACCTTCTGCCACCCTGGGCTGGGCAGGCAGCATCCTGCTCCTCCCTAGACTAGCCCAGGGATGCACCCTGACCCTTCCTCCTCTGTCGGCCTCTCCAGGACTGCCCTCCTCCCTCCTGCAGCTGTTCGGTGCCCTGGGAGCCTGACCGCAGCTACCTCCCACCCCCCAGGGCTCCAGGCCCTCTGGCAGCCAGCAGGGCCCAGCTAGTGGGAACAGAGGCAGCAGATGTGGGGGGTAGGGGGATGAAGGGAGGACTGAGTGAGTATTCCCCACTCTCTGGGGGTAACTATTGTCTCTTTACTGAAAGGCACAGCTCCTGCCAAGTCTCTTCTCCACAGCCTCTCTGTCCAGCTTCCTGAGACCCCTCCCCCCACCTCACCCCCTGCCCCATGCCCGGTTCAGCCCGGGCACTACCCCTTTCCTGGTGGCTCCCTGTATCCTGCCTACACCTCTGTAAACCATCCCTCAGCTGCACCGCTTCTGTTTACCCAGGGAGCCCTGGTGGGGCCACGGTGGGGCCCTCAGCCGCTGGTTCAAGCTCTCCCGGGGCCTGTGGGCGAAAGGCCTGGTCACCTGCCCCCCAGGATGACTGCTCTGAAAGCTCGAGGGGCAGTCTTACTCCATCACGGGGGTCGGCAGCGGCCCCCACCACCAACACTCCGCCCAGGTTCAGCGTGCCACCTGTCCGTAACGGAGACCCTGTCCACACGACGCTCCTTCCCACAGCTCCAGAACGTGGCAAAGGCCTGCAGCATTCATTCCCCTCTCCACGGGGCCACTTCTGTCCGCGTGAAACATACTCTCATGCCTACTGTCTGTCTTACACACACACACACACACACACACACACACACACACACACAAATGCGCCTCCCTTGACTTCACACGCCCACCTTGAACCACCGCCCCATTTCCTCATTGCTTTTTACAGCTAGACTTCCCCGAAGGCTTGTCAGTTGTCATTGTCATTGCTCACCTGGGACACACTCACAAGCCCTCTGCAGCCCAGGCCAGGCTGGCGTTTGCCTCGCACGTTAATGGAACGGCTCTGTCAAGGTCACCCACAGCATCCAGGGGACAGCACCCAGGGACTTCTTCTTATCCTTGGTTTACTCAGTCTCCTAGCAGCATGGGACACCATCCGCCCTGACGTCCTGTGACACAGGCTCCTCCTCCCCCCCTCCTTCCCTGCCAGCTGTGCCAGCTCCTCTGCCTCACCTGCCTCTCGATGTGGGTGAACCTCAGGACGAGTGTGGTAGTTTGAAAACACACCCACGACGTGTGTGACATCCCTCCCTTTAGGGAATCCCAATTCTACTCCCCTTGGATGTGGGTTGTATAGTTCCTTACTCCTGTCTCACGACTGTAAATGTGGTAGAAATGACAGCGTGACTCTCAATAGTCAGGCATTAGAGACATCGTGGAGTCTGCCTTTTCCTCTCTTTCTTTCTGGGATCACTTGTTTTGGGGGGAGCCAGCTGCCCTGTCGGCAAGAGAAGACATACATGTCGCCCCACGGAGAGGCCTGCGTAGGGAGGAGCTCTAGTCAATGGCCATGAGAAATGAACCACCGTGCGTGGAAGTGGAGTCTCCAATTCTAGTGAGGCCAAACAGCCCAGCCATGGCCAGTGGAAACAAGGTCAGGGCACAGGGTGCATAGCAACCAAATATCCTGGGTGTCAGGTTTTTACCCCAGTGGGAAACGGGCAACAGAGCCCCATTAAAAAATGGTGGCCAAGGACATTACTTTGAAAGTGCACCAGCCACCATCTTTGAGCAGGGCTCTGCTGCCTGTGTCCTACTTGGTTCGGGAGATCTGGTTGCTGTGAAGTATGTACACTGCCCTTGTTTCCGTCGGCCACGAGAGAACTGTTCTGAACCGGTTCAAAGTGCTGGCTGACAGCTTGATTACAACCTCATGATAACCCTACATTACCAGTGGCGCTGCTCCAGAATTCCTGATCCACAGAAAATGCATGACACGATCAATGCTTTAAATAACGGAAGACATACATAGCAGATGACAAACTAGACCTACAGCCTAACTTCCTAAAAATTAAACACGGAGGGGCGTCAACTATTTCACCAGAAGAGTAAAGAGAGAATCCACAGATCAGGAAAAACAAACAAACAGAAAACCCCTTTGGTACGACATATTGGACAAGGGGCTAGCCTGGAACATTTAAAGAAAGCTCGAATACCTCAGCAAGAGGTAGATGACCCAATGGGGAGAAATGGGCAGCAGACTTAAAACAGACACTTCACCCAAGAAGACATCCAGGCGGCCAGCAAGCACTGGGCGAGGGGCTAACAACCATGAGTCGTTCGGGAAGCACCAATCCAAATAACAATGGGCTGTCACCACACGCAGCATTGACAGCAACGTTCAAAACAACACAACACAGAAAAGAACAAATGCTGTCGAAAGTGTGGAGAGACTGGGACCCTCATACTCTGCTGAGGGACCACTGAAATAGTGCCGTGACTCTGGGAAACGGTATGGTGCTTTTTGAAAGGCTGGATGTAGAAATACTACATGGTCCAGAGACCCCGCTCCTGGTGGATAAGCTAGAAAAACAAGAGCTGTATGCGCACCACCTTCATCGCAGCACTGGTCCACAGCACAGGGCGGAAACCACCTAAATGCCCGCCCACGGACGAATGGGTAAGCAAACTGTGGTCCAGACACACAGTGGAGCACGACCCAACCTTCAAGAACAGCGAAGAGTCTGCGAAACACCTCTTAGCATGGATAGACCTGAAGGTCAGGGCAGGCTGAGTGAAATCTGTCAATCAAGAAGAGCAAATACTGCAGGAGGCACTATTATAAAGAGTGGAGAAGCGATTTCCACACCAAGAGAGACATTCTTTTCCCTTCCAGGGATGGGAGGGAGGCGGGCGGCAAAGGACCAGGTAGAGGGCAGACTCGGCTAAAAGGGTAGGCGATGGCAACGGGAGGGAGGTAAGTAACAGAACGATGGAGACAGAAGACAGCAGGAAGAACGCGAGGGCTAAAGGCCGCCAAGTGAAATCCTCTTGTAGGCACAATCCTGCAACACAAGTAGATGCGAGGATAGACATGCTCCTTCAATGGGTGTGGGAGGAAGCGTGGGAGTCAAACTTGGAATGTCTATAGGTTGGACAGGGATATTTGCACATGGGTATTTACCTTGGCTGCAAATATATCCATGGAGGTGGTAGAGCACACAGGGGAGAAAGTTATGAAAACGTCTTAGGTAGAACCAAATGCTCTGAGGAAATGAGTTGCTGGGTCTAGGGGTTCAGGACCATAGTCTAAGGGAACCCCAGGTCAATCAGCATCACCTAGTTCACAAGTACAATGTTCTTCATCTTATGTTGCTGAGTAGCGACTGGGGTTTTAAAAGCCCCCTGAGTGGCATGGAAGGCAATACTGTGGTTTCCCTCTGCTTGGAGGAAAGAAGAGTACAGAAAATTGAGGACACATGGACACCACTAGTCCAGTGGATCCGTCCACACAGCCTCTGTCTCCACGACCCTGACTGAGACCAGAAGGTCCCACTGCCAACCACTCTGAAAGGGATCCTACAGCGGTTCTCAACCTGTGGGTCGCACCCCCTTTGGGGGTCAAACGACCCTTTCACAGGGGTCACCCAATTCATAACAGTAGCAAAATAACAGTTATGAAGTTAGCAACGAAAATAATGTCATGGTTGGGGGGTCACCACAACATGAGGAACTGTATTAAAGGGTGGCAGCATTAGGAAGGTTGGGAACCACTGTGCTAGTAGGTCTTGGATACAGTAGTGGTGGGAATGTAGAACACAACTCTAAATCAAAAAAGACCAGGATTACTGATCAGATGAAGACTGGTGAACCCCCAAGACTATGGTCCTTAGTCACACTTTAGGTCTGGCAGTGAACTCCCCGCAACTCAATTTTCAGCTGAAGAATAGCCAGTTCTGGGCGGGGAACAATGACACGAGTCAGACACACCTTAGAGAAATCAACCATCTGAAAATGTTAAGGACAGACTTGGCGTGGACCCAAGGACAAGGTTCAAAACAGTAAGGTGGAGAAATGTGAATGGGAAGCACAGGGAGGATGAAATTGGATGAGTGGGGATTGCAACCAATGACAGGAAACAAAATGTGCCTGAATGATTGAGTGGGAAACAGATCTGCTCTGTATACCTTCACCAAAATCCACAAGGAACAGTTTACACACACACACACACACACACACACACACACACACGCTTTATGTTTGGGGGTAATTTGTTACATGGTAATAGAACACTAATAGAAGAGATCTTGACTTATATTTTTGGATTTCCCTCTACTTGATCCTTAAATTGTCCAATTTCATGGCCTTTAGCACCATAAATATGCTGGGGATCCCTAAATCGGTATCTCCAAATTCTGATCTCTTCTTTGAGTTAGACATGTCTCACAGGCACCTCAAACTCACTGTGTCTTACACGAAACATGGTTCCATTTTCTTGTATCAAGCATCATTTTCTTAATCGAGTAAATGGTACCATGCAGTAGCTTTAGGTCCAAACCCGAGTCACCATTGACTTCTCCTTCCCATGCCCAACCCTGGACAAGCACTCAGTACGTTCCATCCATTTGTCTGCCTCAAATCCACTGACATGCCCACTGCCTCTCACCTTGAAGCCTACGCTGACACAGCCACCAGAGTGCTTTGAAATGCAACATCAGAACACCTCACTCCTGTGTTGATAGGAAACGTGTCTACATCTCGAACCTATCCTTGTACACACACCCCTGGGCAAGAGACAGAACCTAAATCCTCTGCCTCTGTGGTGTGGGCTTGGCAGAAGAATGGGACGGTGTGCAGCCATCGTCTTTGTCAGCGTCAGCATCAGCATCGGCCTTCGTTAAACACCCACTATTTGCTGAGCACTCCGTTGAATGAGCCCATGCAGTCTCACAACAACTCTCTGAGCAAAGCCCTAGTATTATGGACACTTTATAAGTAAAACACTGAAATGCAGATGTGAACTGTTTGACTGAAGGCCACTCAGCCAGCAAGTGGCCATGTTGAAACATGAGCCCAGGCTCGCGTAACGCCACGAGCCATGATTCTCACCACGGAGAACATCCTTGGAGATCTTTGCGGGGAAAGGAAGCTGGGTTGGGGCAGAAGCAGGGAGGGCAGGTGCAATTCGTCACCTACCTACCCCGGGGTGGCACTCACCCTCATTCTCCAGCTTTCGCTTCTCCAGCTCAGCCTCGATCTGGTCCAGCACCATGGCCAGCTCCCCGAGGATCTTTTTCAGGTAGTTCACATCGTCATGCTCTAGGATCTTGGCCTGGTTGGAGGGCAAGCAGGAGAGGGCTGGTTGGCCTCACGAGAGCCCGAGATGGCTTGGGAAGGTAGGAGTTGGCCTAACTGCCTTTCTGCAAATCCAGTATCCAAATATCTCCTCAAGTCCAGAGGATGCCCCATCCTTTTTATCCCTAGTTGCAGGGAATGTTGGTGACTACTGGTTCAGAGCTGCCATCATGTCCAGGGCACTACTCTTGGCCAAGGAAGAGCCGCTCTGCCTAGAAGTGCTCAGGAGCTTCTGTCCTTCCTCACCCCCAGGCCATCTGTAGCCAATGGCACATCGATATAGGCTGAAACGGCTAGTCTGGTGCTTCCTTATGATGAACCTCGTGGTCATTTATGCTCCAGAGGTCCCTGTGGGAGCAGGTCAGCTTGGGTTCCTTCCTTCCCCTGCCACTCCCCTTCCTTACAGGGTTCTCCTAAGAGCACTCCCTGGAGTATCAAGTACCCCTGTTCAGTGCTCTGCTTTTAGGGGTCCAACCAGGATATGAAGAAACCGAAACTGGGGGTGGGTGGGGGTGGGATGGGTAGCAGTGACTTGCCAGTGATCATAAAGCCAATACATTACAGAGACAGTGTATGAAAATCAAGCCAGTGCTGTTCCCACTCCACATCATCAGCTGACCCACTACTTAAAGTCCATGTCCTTTTCTAGGGGAAAGATGGTGGGAGGAGGAGTCCGAAGGCCCAGAGGAACTCACCATGAGCTTCTTCTGTTTTGAAAGGTAGGGCTCAGAGAGCTGCGGCTCCTCTTCATGGTCTAATTTCATGAGGTCCGTGGTGGCGTTAGCTAAATGTCCTGGGAAAAGAACAGGAGGGACCCTGTCCTTCTGAATACCAGTGCCTCCCCACCCCTTCCCCCATGCAACATGAAGGTTCCATCCATACAATGCTCAGGAAAGTAGCAAATGTCAAAAGCCAATGATTTTGAAGCAGTTAGATATGAATTATAGGCTGTAACACAGGGATGAATGGAACCCTATCCTGCCCTATGGGGCCTACAAGGTGACCTGCCTAGGGGACGAGGGGCCAAGAAGCCTCCGCCAAAGAGGAAACCCAGTCCTGGAGGAGGAGGAGGAGTTCACCACGTGGACAGAACACAGCACCTGGACAAACTCATAGTTCAGCAAGTATCTTCCGTCCACCCCTCTACACGGATGCAGTAGGTTCAGAGAAGCTGTGTAACCATTCCACACCAGCGACAAGCAGGCTTCGAACTTAGGTCTGTCCGACTTTCAGTCAAACGCTCATCCACTAGCCCTCACAGAGAAAGAGGTGTTCAGTGTAAGAAGGAAAGCACAAGAACAGTTGTCTGGAATCCTCTATTTTGGGGAAGGCTACTTCCTGATGATGTAGGGATGAGGTGGCCCACTCTGCCTGGTAAAACTGGCCCTGCACACCTGCGCAAAGAGAAAGGGTAATGGACAGTAGGTTAATGGTGGAACTCAAAGTAGCATCTTGGGAATTTATCTTAGTGGGTGTTATGCACTGAATTGGGTTGAAAGTTCTAACTCTCAAAACAAAAAAGCAAATGTGAGTCAAGGCGATGCCGACTCACAGCCACCCTATAGGATAGGGTAGAACTGCCCCTGTGAGATTCTGAGACTGTCGCTGTTTACAGGCGTAGAAAGCCTCGTCTTTCTCCTGAGGAGGGGCTGGTGATTTGAACTGCTGATGCTGCAGTTGGTAACCCAGTGCATAACCTGCGGCACATGCCACCAGGCTCCTGTGACTGTGACCTTGCTTAGAAAGGTCTTTGAAGATGTTATCAGTTAACAGGGAGTCATATTAGAGTAAGGGCGTCCTAATACACTATGAGTAGTATCCTCACAAATGAGATGAGACACAGACACGCTGGGGTGGCATTGGGGGGACAATCCTGTGAACACGGAGGCAGAGATCGGAATGATCTACAAGTCAAGAAATGCCAAGGATCACTGGCCAACACCAGAAGCTAAGAGAGGAGAGGCGTGGAATGGAATCTTCCTAAAAGCCCTCAGAAGGATTCCACAGAGGCAATAACCAGACTCCAGACTCCCAGCCTTCACAACGCTGAGACAACTCCTTCTTGTCTAAGTCACCCCGTGTGGGGTATTTGGTTTCAGCAGCCCTAAGAAATGAGTGGAGTGGGAGAAAGATGGGCTCCCATCATCTCACTTTGAACGTCTACTATAACAGGAGGGGGTCTTCGGGGAGCAGCAGGTCCTGGGGCCTGTTCCGAGAAGGGCAGCATTTCTCTGAGATTTCTGGCCAGTCAGCTGGGCCCAGTGGATCGAGTCTTTGGTGAGGCCAGTCCTTCCCTGTCCTCTCCCCTGGGCTCCAGCCCCATCTGGACAGTCCACCCCCCACCCCCAGGTTCCTGGTCCAGCTGGCCTCATCCTCTTCCTTGCTCCTCCCCCTCTTGCATCTCCCCCCTAAGGTGCTGCACCTCCTACCCCCACACTGAAGCAAGGCACCTGCCTGCACGTTGTCCTCCAGTCCCCCCACACACATCAAATCAGCCCCAGGGTCCACTGTCCTTTCCTCCCTAACCTTTCTCTTGAAACTCTCGGGGCTACAAAGGGTTAAGTGCTTCACTGTTCAAACCCATCCAGAAGCCCCGCTGGTGGGCTGCTTCCAATAGGCCACAGCCTCAAGGACCCCTCAGAGCAAATCCAGCCTCCACACACACGGTCTCCTTCTGCGCCCCGGGGGTTTCACCACCCATCACTCCATCTTCTGGCCTGATAGAACTCCCAGCAAACACACGCCCGGCTCTCTCCGCCACAGGGCTATATTAAGTTGCATGGGTGTTTTAGGAATGTGAAGGTCAAAGGTAGCACTTTCTCCCTTGCCGGTCACATGTGGCTCTGTTCGGATTCCAGGGGGCAGGCTAGGCCAAGGAAAGACCTTGAGCTGCTTGTGTGGGGGGCTGGGCAGCGGGTTACTTCAGGCGACGTGGGCTCGTGGGCTCCTTCTGTTCACGTGAGGATTCTCCATGGACCCCTTCTCACTGCCTTCTAGGCACCTCTGATTGGGAGAGTAGAGGAGCACTCCAGAATTTAGGAATTGCCCAGGCCAGGCCACCAGCACTGGCACCCAGAGCCTTCTCACTCACTGCCCCGTTCGTTCTTTGCTGAGTTGGAACAACGGCCCTTGGAGAATGCAGACCCCATCTCGGGGTCTCCACGGCTCCTCCCACTCACATCCCCACCCTTACAGCCCCATGCCCCACCAGGCCTCTCCCACCCTGCAGCAGAGAGGGAGGGAGGGAGACGGAGATGGAAGGTTAGCCAGAAAGGGGAGGGGCACATCAGACTTGGTGAGATGAAGGGAGGGAGACGGAGATGGAGGGGCACAGGGGATCCCCCCACCCCACCCAGGCACTCACTGCGGATCTCTGCAGTGGCGTACTTGGGGATCATGGAGTCCGTGGTGAGCTCGGGGTGCAGGATGCAGCCGTGGGTGTAGGCGTCCATGGGCAGTGCGTCCAGCAGCTCCCGGTACTGCAGCACCCGTGCGTGCTGGGGGCTGCCCACCTCGGGCACCAAGGCCACCACGTGCTCTGCGGGGCACCGCCAGGGGCTGGGCTAGGGCGGGCGGGGCACCCTGCCTCGCCCCATCCAGGCCTCTGAGGAGAAGTCCCCACACTCCCTGTGTGACTGACAGAGGGTCCTGCGAGGCCCCTGCCCCACGTCCCCTCCCCCCAGCTCTGCCCGCTGTCCCTCTCCAGGGCTACTCTCCTCCCTGCGGCCTGGAGTTGCCAGGTCTCAAGAGAAGCTGGAGACCTGAATGCTCTTCGAGTTTTCACAGCTGGCAGCTAATTCTCCCTGAGGAGCTGAGGTGGGGTGGGGGGCGTGGGAACAACCAGCTCCCAGAGGGAGGGCAAAGCCATGCAGGGCCCTGATGGCGGGACTAGAGTGACTAGAGGGACGAGGGAGGAACAAGGAAGAGCCTGGGGCAACCCCTGTTGCCACTGTCCTCAGGCTGCAGCCAGGGCTTTGTCTCTGGACCACTGGCTCCTTCTGAGCCCATGGAGCACTTGGGGGCATGAGCTCTGTGTACAAGGATTCTGCCATCTCTGAGGCATTCTGGGTATGTGGAGCCTGTTCATGTCCGAGAGGTTCTGGGGCCTACCCATGTCTGCTGCTGTCCAGGGTTTCTGGGCCCTTGTTGCCCAAGGTCTGTGGAGTTCTGAGGTGTCTGGTCTATGCTTGGGGTTTGTGGGGCTCCAGGGTGTCTAGGCCCTTGCTGACAAAGGTCTGTGGGGTCTTAGGATATCTGGGCTCATTCCAGGGTCTGTGGGGTTCTGGAGTGTCTAGACCCTTGCTGCTTGGGATCTGTGGAGCTCTGGGGTGTCTGAACCTCAGTCAAAGTCTGTGTCTAGGCCCTGCCGGATATCTATGAGATTCCAAGGTGTAGTGACGCCTTGCTGCACCGGGTCTGTGGGGTCCTGGGATATCTGAGCCCTGCCTGTGTGCGTGGGCTTCTCGAGGTCCTGTGGCCCTGTCGGAGCCCTTGCTGCTGGGCGGGGGCGGGGCCGGGGCCGGGGTACCTCCGGTGAAGGTGCGTTCCAGGTAGTCGATGATCTGGCCGTAGTCGCTGACGATGCTGTCTCGATGGATGATGACAGGCACCTCCTCGCCCAGGTTAAGCCGCATGAACCAGGGCTCCTGGTGCTCACTCTGTGGCAGGCTCACGTCGCGCTCCTCACAGGCCAGGCCCTTCTCCGCGATCACCAGCCGGACCTGCACGCACCCGAGTCAGCGCGGATGCATGGGGTCAGACACACAGGGACACTCTGTCCAGGCCACATGCCGGAGGGGACACTTGTGTGCCTGGTGTGTAGGGAACACAGCCCTGCTCTGGGGGTGGGGCCGGTGCTGCCTGCTGGGAAGGGCCCGGCTGCCATGGTGGCACACGCTTGGCTCCCAGTTCCTGGTGCTGCTGTGTGAGCTTGGGTAAATGTCTTTACCTCTCTGCGCCTCATCTTCCTTAACACCCGGCTGCCCCTCAGCTCATGACCAGGACCAGGATAGGCCGCTCAGTGCAGCTCCCTGAGGCAGACCTGACTAGGAAATCCAGACATTTCTATCGTCACCATCATCGATAGTTCAGGGTCTCAAATGACTCGTATTGGGGGGAAGCAAGATGCACAAAGATATTAGTCAACATCCATCCATGTCTTGACGGCCCCAAAGCCCTGTCCCGTCCAGTTGCCTTGCCAACTGCTGGACGCAGCTGATGACCGCTGGGGTGCCGACCTGAAGTGAGTCAGCTAAGCACCCCTGGGCAGGAGGCTTCCCAGAAGAATGGGGTGCCTCTGGGTCCTTAGCAGTGGAGCTAAGCTAAGAGCTATGTATGCCTTGCCCAGCAGGACAGAGGCCAGCTCTAAGGGGCCCAGGGACTAAGGGAGGGGCCTGCCTGCAGGCACAGCTTCCTAGCTGTCCTGTCAAAGAGGGAGCTCCTGGATTCTGACTTGTAACTCCCCATGCTCAAATGGGAGTTCCGTGTGGTCCCTGAAGGAGCTATCGAGCCGGCAGGGAAGCGGAGAGTGCTGCCCGCTGTGGGAGCCGGGTGGGTGTGAGGCTGATGAGAAGGTTGGAGAGTGGAGGGAAGTCTGTCTGGCCTTTGCCTCATAGGCGGCAGCCTGGGGCTGTTGAACTTGGTTCTCTCTCTTTCCCCTGGTGAAGGAAGGAGAGGCCACAAGTCCTGCCCTAGTCCATTGTTAGAAAGCCCAGCAATCGTTTGGGCTCTACCCCCAGCTTTAGCGTGGACGAAGCTAGCTTCCCTTTCCCTTTGGAGGAGGTGACAGCCGATTGCCTCCTGAACTCCCAGGCTGCATTCACAATCTTCTGCTCCATTTCCCAAAGCAGGGGCTGCAGGGGGTGCTCCGGGACCTAAGGTCCTCACCCTGCCTCAACTACCCCAGGGCTGTGGGGCATTGGAGCCATCTCGGCTTCTTTCTGGGCCCGTGTTTTCCCACCAGTAAAGTGAGGGGGCAGGACTCTGTGTCCAGAGTGCCCGCTGCAGCTCCCCCTGACTGGTGTTCCACTCCCACCCCAACACTCCCACCCGACTCCGGGGGAGTGGGAAGGACCCGCTGGCAGTCTGGGAGAGGAGCAACTCCTGCTGGGGGAATCGCTGGGGGCAGCCTGTCTGGGTCTGGCTGTGTGCACATGTGTTGTCCAGTCCACGTGGGCCACCAGGGTGAGTGGCGACCCTGTGAGAGCAGGTGTGTCTGTGGGTTCATGCAAGTGCATGGGCGTAAGGTAGGTGTGCCTGGGTGAATGTGGACATAATTGTGAGTATTCAAGTATCAGGTGGGGCTGTGCATGAGTGCATGTGTATGCACTAGTGTGTGCATCAGTGTGAGTGTGAGTATGCGTGTGTATGAGCTCATGGGTGCTGCCTATAGCTAGAGCAGCGGTTCTCAACCTGTGGGTCACGACTCTTTGGGGGTAGAATGACCCTTTCACAGGGGTCGCCCAATTCATAACAGTAGCAAAATGACAATGATGAAGTAGCAACGAATATAATTTTATGGTTGGGGGGGTCACCACAACATGAGGAACTGTATGAAAGGGTCAAGACATTAGGAAGGTTGAGAACCACTGATCTAGAGAGACCTGGGAGCAGGGGAGCACCTGTTCCTGTCCCAGGACTCTGCCCCCTCAGCCCTCTGTTCTTGGGACCCCTAGCCGTCCAGCCCCTAGCACAAGCTGGGGCCTCTGCGTGGCGGGCTAAGATGAGAGACTGAGCCAGGCCTGTCGCCTGGCCGGACACTTGCCTGTAGGTTCTAGCACGGGTGGTTGGAGGGATGCCTCCAGGGAGTGGGGCTATCTGGGGTCAGCTGCCGGTGGGCAAAGCCCTGTGTCAACTGGGCGAGGGGGCTGGGGAGAGGAAGGCAGGGGAGGAAGCCAGGTCCTGGGGCAGGGCATGCAGCCACGGAGGCCCTCTGCCATCTCTGCCACCTGGAGCTGGGCAGTGACCAGACATCGGCCATCTCTGGTGAACGACCTTCCCTGTGGGGCTGGAACCCCCCTGAAGTGCTGCCTTCCTTTCCCCTGGCTGAGGTGTCGGCTTCCCCGCCGCCGCCACCCCCCCTCCCCGTAAAGATAAGGAGCTGGGGAATCCTGGGGGGCTGTCTACTCCATGCTAAGGGCCCGTTGTGAGATTCCACAACAATGGGGTTGGGCCCTATTTACAAACACATCACTCTCAGCACCCATTCACCGAGCGCTACTGTGTGCAGGCTGGGCTGTACGCACTGCGGACCCAGCCATGAACAAGACCAAGCTCCTTGTCCTCAAGACGCTGACATTCCAGTAGGGGCAGCTGGGGCTCGACGTTATAATGACGTGGCATGTGGGAAAAGGGGGGTAGAGCTGGGTGAGGGGCGTGGGTGCCGGGTGTCAGGAGGAGGGGTGACGGTTGTGATTTTGAATAGGATGATCTACCAGGGCAGTCCTTTCTGGGAAGGTGCTGTTTGAATGAAGGCCTGGGTCAGCTGAAGAAGGGCTCACACAGGTGTCTGGGGGAAGGGTGCTCCTAGCAGAAAGCATAGCCTGGGGAGGACCCGAACACAGGAGCATGTCCAACCCGTCGGGCCACGAGCAAAGAGGCCTTCATGGCTGGGGCAGAGTAGACAGGGGTGTCAGGCCTGGGAGAGGTGAGGAGGGCAGATAGGATCATGGAAGGAGCTTTTACTCAAGATCCCTCAGGCCCAGGAGTCTAAGAATACCTCCAGGGAGTGCTTAAACTTGGATGGGGCTTTACAAAAAAAGTGACATGTTTATTTCCAGGCATCTGAAACTGTCATGTAGCGGTTTCTTCAATTAGACACGTAGGAGTATGCGACAAAGGGAGGTAGTGTTAGCAGTGCCTGCAACAATGTCATGGCTCGAAGTCACGGATCTTTCCACCACGTAGCAGTTGTAGCCACAGACTTGAAATACCACGGACGCGCCTCACAACAGCCACTTGTACACACGCTGTGGAACGGGTTCATGCAGAGGCATGCATGGCTCTATCACTGCCTTGTTTCAAAGATGCGCTCTTATAATCCATTGCCTCCCTCAGACAGGAGCCTGACATGTTTGTTTTCAGTCCATGAAATATAGGATTCTGAGACGGGCCTAGGTCCAGCAGCTGACAAGGGGTCTGTGCCCCAAGCAAGGCTAGAATCCTGCCTTGTGCCTGGAGGGACCTGGGGAACCACTGGGGTCTTCTGAGTGCAGGAGTGGGCCCATCGACAGGCTCCTTGCCTCCCCAGCTCTCACCTGTGGGTCTCTCAGGAGAGGGGGTGGGGGGTGGAAATAGTTTAGCCCAGGCAGGGCTGGGTCGGCGTCCAGGAGCTTAAAGGCAAGACCAGGGCAGGGCTGAAAGGGACCCTCGCCTCTTGCTTCCTCCTGCCATGCCTGATGGGGCTCCAGAGACCTGCTCAGTTCTTGGGGTCAGAAGTCAGGGGCAGGGGCTCCCCAGGGATCCATTCAGGAGACGAGGGTAGGTCTGGAGAGGATAGAGGAAGGGGATCGTGAACCAGCCTTGCCGCAGGAGTCAGGGGTGGCCTTCCAGATGCCCCCCCAGGTAGAAATGACAACAGTATTAGTAATAACAGCTCGCCCACATAGCACGTCTGCAGTTCCAGTGCTGCTCTAAGAACTTCGCATGCGTGGACCCACTTAACCCGGGCCGCAGCCCCACTAGGTAAGGGCTAGGATTGTGCAAAAGAGGAAACAGAGGCCCAGCTGGGACACATGAAAAAGGGGTAGTTCTTTTTGCCTGAGATGGGAGAGGGGCAGGTGGGACCCACCAGCTAGTCTGTTTTCCTGTTGAGAAAACTGAGACCAGAGAGGGTCAGGACTCATGGGAGGTTACCCGGCCGGTCAGTGAGCCACTCTCTCACTTTTGCCTCACTGCATCCTCAACAACCACCTTCCAAAGGACGGGGGAGTTGGAGGCTGGGCACAGGAACTGCTTCAGAGTCCAGTTGATGGCCCCCCACCCCCACCCCAGGCCCACATGGTCACCTCTGAGGGTGCTTGCAGGGCCACAGTGAAGGGGCGTTTTTAAAGACATTGTGCTAAGTGTATGCCAGCCCTTGACGTCATGGGATCTTCACAGCCCTCTCGGGCAGGACCTGTTATTACCCCAAAACACACAAGGAGGTAGTGGCACAGAAAGTCAAGGACTTTTGTCAAAATCACCCAGCTGGGAAGTGGCTGTGTTGGGATTTGACCGCATCCCCCAAGTCCATGAGTTCGATCCCCATCCAGAGCAGTTGCTGAGTGCCTTCCAGGAGCAGACAGGGTGCGTGCAAGGTGGGGCACGGGGATGCGTGTGTGCAACATCAGCAGGCCTGTCGGGAGGCTTAGAGAGGTACAAGCCAAGGCCCTGGACTTGAAGCAGTTTGCCCAGGAAGGCCACCCACTGGGACCAGAGCCTGGACATGCTGGCCCAGTCTGGGCTGCTCTTTCCTGCTGCCCTCTGGCTCTGGAGGGGTCTCCTGAGCTGTCGTCCCTCCTGGAGGTGGGCTACTTTCAGGATGAATGACACAGGAGACTGTGCCATCAAGGACAGACATCCTGAATGCTCCACAGTGGGGACAGGCCCTGGAAAGCAAGCAAGACCCTCCAGGACTGGAGAAAACACAGAGAACTCACCGGCTGAGTGCTTACTGTGTGCCAGCCTCTTAGTATATGCCCAAGTCCTCTACCAAAAATACCCTCCCCCAAAAAACACCCAACCCCCACACAACAAACTCACTGCCATCAAGTTGATGCTCATAACAACCCCATAGGACAGGGTAGAACTGCTCCTGTGAGTTTCTGAGACTGTAACTGCTTATGGGAGCTGAAAGCCTGTTCTTTCTCCTGGGGAGTGGCTGGTGGTTTCAAACTGCCGACCTTGCAGATCGAAGCTCATCATGTAATCCCTATGCCACCATGCTCCTTCCGTGTCCTGTGAGTGCTCCCAGGCAGTCTGGGGGGTACTCTGTAAAAGTCTCCTTTCTTTAGAAGAAGATGGCTGAGGCTTAGAGAGGTGTGCAGGAACCTGTCCAGGGCCACACAACCAAAGTGCCAAGCTGAAAGTATTACCAGGAGCACCTGACTGCAGTGCCCAGGCTACACTGGGCCCATAAGAGGCCTCTGGGCCGGGGAAGGCCCTGGCAGGAGAGGCAGTTAGATGCCACGGTAGCTGGTCAGGGCTTGGTCACAGTTACATATCCCTGACCAAGGAGCTGCCTTAGCCCTGAGCTCAGGATGACTAGAGAATGTTTCCTGGGCAGAAGAGCAGGAGGGGCCCAGAGGGCTGCTGAGGGATGGTGCTGCCTCCCTGCCTGTCTGCCTGCTGGTCCCCGAGGCCTGGGTCCTGAGGTTCTGCATGGGGAAAGGGTCTTCAATCTCAAAATCGGTCTGATTCATCCAGACCCCCAGCTTCAGGTACCAGCATCTGGCACACGGGTGCCAGATTCAGGGATGTACCCGGTGTGACCTTGGCTAACCCTGACCCCTAGCACTTGGAACTCGCATCATTAAGAGGGCTTTGACCCCTCGCCAGGCACCGCCATCAGCATTTTCTGGGCCTCCTCTCACTTCGCATTTACGATGTGCCCCCAAGAAAGGTATTGTTCGTAGCCCCATTGTACAGATAAGGAAATAGAGGCTTCAGAGAGGCAAAGGGACTCATAGTTAAGTGTTCAAGACCCCATAGTGAGTGAGTGGGGGGAGACACCTCTTCCACTGGGGACTGCCTGCCTTCAGTCTAGTCTCGAAGCTCGGGTTACTAGCAGGGGGTCTGTGGGCCAGCTGCCTTGGAGCTTGTTAGAAACCCAGCACCTCAGACCTACAGAACTGGAACCTCTGGGTGAGGCCCGGCAGGATCAAGTTTGAACACTACCTTACTCTGCCTCTATAACGACACCCCAGCAACCCTGGAGTTCGAGGAGGTAGCTACGGCTCTGCTTATTCCCATTTTCCAGGTGAAGCTGCAGATCTAAGCAGGTTGCACGACTGGGGGCCTGGACCACGACTGAAACTCGTCTTTGATTCTAGTTTCCTCCTCTTTGGAGAACCGGTTTCTGCTTCGGGAAAATGCGCAAATGAGGAAGGACCCTCCGCTGGACCCTGGCCGTGGTGCTGAATTCGTGCCCCGGAGACGGGACAGGCTCCCAAGGTGGGAGATGGCGCCCCTAGAGGCGCCCCAGTCTCACAGGCCCTCGCCCCGGGAAGCGGGAACCAAGAATTCAGTCCCGGGCTAGGTTCCTAAATGCCCCCACCTCCCCTGGCTCTGGGCAGGGGAAAAGGAGCCAAGCCCACCCTGTGCCTTTAAGAACCAAACCCAGACATAGGGGCCGAGCGGAGCTGGTCTGAGGGGGTGGATTAACCTGTTCGCTCCCAGCTCAAGATAAGGGGGAGGAGAGAAGCTGGAGGTAGGTCCCCCAAACCCAACTCTGAAGAAGGTCCAGCTCAGCAAGGGGTAGAGGGGCTGTCACGGGGGTCGGCAGCGACGAAAACAGCGGCTGCAGGCGCTCCCTGCTGGAGCGCGGGGCTGGAGGCTGGACCCCGAGGGGCGCTCCAGCCCCCTCCCCGCCTCAGCTCCCTGCACACAGGCCAGCTCAGATACCCTAGTCTTTGTCTCTGTTCAGTCACCCTCTCCCCACAAGAGGTCAGGTCCTTCTGGAAGAGAAGGAGGCAGGTGGAAGCTCCTAGAATTGGGGACGGTGACTCCAGGGCCCAGGCAGGGCCAGCACCTCTGGCCTGCATCCCAGTCCTTGGGGTCCCGAGAGCCCCATTCTCCACCTTCCAGGCGCGGCCCGCCAGGCCTACCCAGCCGTCCCCCTCTCCCGCGCCAGCAGGCGCTCCCGGGCCCGGGTCCACCCGACCTACCTTCTGCGAGCTGAAGGACTGGGTCCAGTGGTACAGAACCAGGCTCTCCTTGGGCCAATGGGCGGGGCTGGCCGCCTCGGGCGCGTCGGGGGCCTCGGCCGACTTGGCTGCATCGCTCTCCAGCGCTGAGATGGGCCACCAGCTGCAGTTGGTGGGGGTCGCCATGACAGCCGGGGCTCCGAGAGAGGACGGAAGGAGGCTCCCTCGGCGGCGGCGGCTCGCTCGCCCAGCATCACGTGGCCTCGCCGAGCCGGCCCCTCTCCTTCCCCCTCCTCCCCTCTCCACGAATGTCATTACTCACCGGCAGTGGGGGAGGGGCGAGGGGATCCCGGGAGCACCTACCCTTCTCCCCACACCCTCTGGCTGCCCCGGGCCACGCCGGACAGCCAGCCGGCCTCTCGCGATGGGCTCCAGGGGAGGGTGCCTAGAGCCCCCGGAAAGTGGGCCTTGCCCCCTCACTGGCTCCTGTCTGTGCCACCATTGTAAATGCACTCCGTGCCTCTGAACCCTGGTGTCACAGAGACCCGCCCCTGTGAGAAGCCAGGGTCTTGAAAAGAGGCGATGTTTTAACTCTGCCCCTCTCTGGTCTCCATGGTTTAACCAGCCCTGCCCGGCAGTTACTCATTTAACCTTGTTAGAATCCCCGTGACCTCGTTTGACAGAGGTGGGAACTGAGGCACGGGTGTTTATGCAACCTTGTCCAAGGTCACTTAGCGAGTAAGTGCTGGAGCTGGGATTCAAACCCTGGGCAGTCGGTCGCCATGGTGTTTGCTCTTGGCACTAAGTTCACAGTACCATCATGGCTAACAGCACAGCAGGCATGTACCCACGCAGACGCTGCACCTACATCATCTCAATTCACCTGTGCAGTCATCACTGTTTCCTGACAGGAAGGTGAGGCTCAGAGCCCTAAAGTACAAGGTCACGCCTCCACCCCAGAGACAGGCTGGGTGTGGGGTATACAAAATAAAAGAAAAACCTCACTGCCATCTAGTCCCTGCCGACTCATCAACCCTATGCGACAGACAGGATAGAACTGCCCATGTGGGTTTCTGAGACTGTAACTCTGCACGGAAGTAGAAAACACCATCTTTCTCCCGAGGAGAGGCTGGTGGTTTTGAACTGCTGAACTTGCAGTTGGCAGCCCAAAGTATAACCACTAGGAGAGGAGCCCCAGAAAAGCCGGGCATGCCTTTGTTGCCCCATAGCGTCCCTGAAAGGACCATGGAGCCTTTACATAAAGTTCCTGAATCCACTTCATAGAAGGATCTGTTTTCTTTACTATAAAATTCTCATTTTTGTTTTACCTTTGTGCAAAATGGATGTGCCAAGAAGATCCGATTCTCCATCGCACTCCAGGTCAGGCTACAAGGACTCCAGACTGGCAGGCAAGGCCCTTGAGGGATCCCTGTGTTTCCTTCTACCAGATAACAAAAGCTTGGTAGCAGGGACATCCCCTCTTTGCCTTGACTGCCAGGAAGCTGAAGGCTACATTGTATAATAAATCCAAGTCACCGCATTAGCCGCCCTTGTTTGTCACTCTTCTGAAATCTCTTCCTCTTCTTCCGCTCATGGCGGTCTGTTGTTCACTGTGTGATTTTGCGAGGAAGAACACGTGTGTCTCCAGGGGAAGCTTGAATGTCTGCGCACTAGGGGAGTGAGACGGGAGGGGGAGCATCTGGTCCCTGGCTGTGTCTAGAACTGACTGCATCCAGGGAGCCTGACTCCCAGCAGTCACCCCCAAATGTGTGCCTGTTCACTCAACAGCTATTAATGGTGCACCTCGCTTGTTTCTTATCTGAATGATAGATTCCCAGCAATGAAAATTGTTGGGTCAAAGGATTATGTTTTGGGACCAGTTTATGAACCTTACTTATAATCTATGAACTGACATTTCCCTACATTGGGCTGCTTACCAAGAGGTCAGCAGTTCAAAACCATCTTCCTCTGCAGGAAGATGAAGCTTTCTACCCAGGTGAAGAGTAGCAGTCTCAGAAACTCACAAGGGCTGTTCTACTCAGTCCCATCCGGTCATGTGGAGTTGGAATGGAGTCAATGGCTGTGGGTTTGTTTTTCGTTTTGTTTTGTTTTTGTTAACAGCATATATTTCAAAAACATTTTTGTAAATCTATGAATGAAAAATAGTATTGCATTATAGTTGTAATTGGCATATATTTTAAATTTTACTTTGTGTTAGAAAAAGTTCAACTATGAGACCACAAAGAAGGCAGTTGAATAAATGCCCATCTATCCATCACCCAGACGTGACTGTGTGCATCAAACCGATTCTGACTCGTGACAACCCGAGAGGACACAGCCAAGCTGCCCTATCGGGTTTCCTAGGCTGCCACCTCATGGGAGAAGCTCGTCCGGCTTTTTCTTCCTTAGAGACTCTTACAGCTCTTACAACATCCCATACATCAATTGTATCGAGCAGATTTGTACATATGTTGCCATCATCATATCCAAAACATTTTCTACTTGAGCCCTTGGTATAAGCTCCTCTTTTTCTCCTTCCTCCCCCACCCTTCTACCTCGTGAATCCTTGATATATTGCTATTATTATTTCGTATTTTACACTGTCCGTTGTCTCCCTTCACCCATATTTCTGTTATTCATCCCCTTCGGGGGTTGGGGAGCCTATATATCCAACCTTGTGATGGGTTCCCCCTTTCTCTCCCTTCCCCTTCCCCTCCTGCTATCACTATTCCCAATACTGTTCCTAAGGGGTTCCCTTACTCTTTTTTAAAGTTCATCTGCAACAGCATATTCTAAGCACCTGTAGTAAAGTTCATTCCATCCACGGGTATAAAGGATTCGATGGAACTGTACTCGCAATATTTATTTATTCATTTCATAAAACCTGTTATACTTTTGATGAAACATTCCATTTCTATTTCCTGTCATGTGTTAGTTACTTCAGTAAACAAACAATAAGGAGATAAGGTCCAACAAGAGAATGACACACTGCCATTTGTTTCAGCTTTGTGTTACACTCCAAATTCCCGCGAGATATCATGAGTGAATTATGAAATTCCTTAAGTGTTCAAAGAGCTAAAACTATTGTCAGAACAATTGCCATAAGTTAGACAAAAGCAGAAAAGAGTTTTTCAAAGATGAATATAACATGTTCAGAGATGGAAGTCACCTGTTTCTAATCTACCAAACACAATGACTATTATCTAACTGGCCTGCCTCAAAAGGAATGAGATCCCGTCCTATGGTGAAAAGAGGATGAAGGATTAATCAAACAGCCTATAATGCTCAGATAAAGGGGAAGAAAACTGCAAGTGAGGGTGCCAATCAAGAAGCATTATGGAAATATCGTTAATAACAATTTTATTGGGTTTTGGGGGGTCAGGTATTATTTAATATCTTTTCATTAATATTTTAAAATTTTCTCTTACCATCTAATTTTGTGTACCTCTTTTGTTGTTCTTTTTTAAATATGTGGGAGATAATTAACTGCTTTTGCTATACTTTTTTTAATAATTCACATGGTCATTGGGGGCAGTGAGCCAGTCGGGAAATGATTTGAATCCCGCTACTGGTTGGAACACCTTAGTCCTCAAAGTAACATCCTTGCTTTTGTAGACTTTAGAGAGGTTTTGTGCAACTGATTTACGTAAAACACTGCGTCTTTTGATTTCCGGACAGCTGCCTCTATGAGTATTCATTGCGGATCTAAGCAAGAAGAAGTTCTTGATAACTTCAACCTTTCACCACTTTATCATGATGTTTCCCAGTGGTGGGATTCAGCCAGTTCCCACCAGTTTGGCAGAAATGACTCCTCCTTTTGTGTTGAGTTCTGCGAACCCAGTGGTTAACACGGCACTTGTAGTCAGGGTCCTCTCGAAGGTGCGTGACTGGGCAGCTGCCCAATGTAGAAATATCAAATTTACATTCCTTACTCTTTTTAAAATGTGTACCTCTTTTATTGTTCTTAAAGTATTAACTGCATGGGAAAGAAACTGCCTTTTGAACTGTCTTTTTGAAAATACTTAAAGTGGTCAATCATTAGGGCAGCGGACCAGTTGCTGAATTATTTGAATCCCACCACTGAGGTTCCTATTGGTCCAGTTGTGATTTGGGTCTTCTTCACATTGAATCATGATCCGTATTGAAGGCTGCACTCCCTGCTCTTCTTCAGCAAGTACTTCAAGTCCTCCTCACTTTCAGCAAGGAAGGTCGTGTCATCTGCACACCGCAGGTTGTTAAGCCTCCCTGAATTCTGATGCCACACTCTTCTTCGTAGAATCCCACGTCTCTGAAGATTTGCTCAGGGGACAGATTGAATTAAGTATGGTGAGAGGATACACCCCTGATGCATACACCTTTCCTGATTTTAAAGCATGCAGTAGTTCCTTGCTCTGATCGCACAACTCCCTCGTGATCCATGTACAAACACCACGCACACACATTGAAGTGTCTGGAATTCCCATTCATCTCAAGGTTATCCGTAGTTCGTTATGATCCACGCAAATACCCTGGTACAGTCCATAACACACAAAACTTTCTCACTGCCATCGAGTCGAGTCTGACTCGTAGTAACCCTATAGGAAGGGTAGAACTGCCTCTGTGGGTTTCCAAGACTGTAATTCTTTATGAAGGTAAACAGCCTGGTCTTTCTCCCTCAGACCCACTGGTGGTTTTGAACTGTGGACTTTGTGGTTAGCAGGCCAACATGTAACTACTACACCACCAAGGCTTTGCCATAAAGCACAACACTCTTAATATGGTCATAGCCCTGATCTGATGTAAGAGGAGTTCCCAGGGGGTGTGACCTGCATCACCTTTTATCTCCCAAGAGGTTAAAGAAGAGAGGGGTCTCCCACCACCAAGAAGAAAGAGCTAGGAGTGGAATGCCTCCCTTCAAGCCTGGGGTTCCTGCACTGGGAAGCTCTTAGGCCCAGGGGAAGACTGATACCAAGACACCTGTGGATCTCCAAGGAATGCCAGACCCACAGATATTGAGACCAGAACCTTCTTCATAAACTGTGGTCCATCCGGCAGAGGGAGGGAGGGAGGGAGAGAGAGAGAGAGAGAGAGAGAGAGAGAGAGAGAGAGAGAGCCTTCCCCTAGAGCTGGCACCCTGAATTCAGACTTCTAGCCTCCTAAGCTGTGAGAGTAAATTTGTTTGTTAATTATGGTACTTTTGTTATAACAGCACTAAAGACCTGTGATAGTTAGGTTTATTGTGCCAATCTGGCCAATAGGAACATATGGGATTAGTCAGGTCGCAGTTTGATTGGAGGGCAAAGAGATAAATGGTTCTGCAAGGCAGCCCCTCTCTCTTGCTCTCTGGTGATTGGAGCTTCCTTGGGAGTGCTAATTTAGCTAGCTCTCTGCCTCAACCGGTGAGCTACACTACCTGTGGGCCAGGCCAACCCATGGATGGTGCAGCTAGAGCTGAGGGTCTCTCAAGAACTGCTTCCCCACGTTGCTGGTGCGTACATCGCTTGAGCCTGAGGCTGGTGGATTCTGTCCCTTTGCATTGCTTGCATTCGCTATCCCATCTGGAACTGCTTCACTATGCTCCCAAGCTAGTGCTTGCCTTGCCCAAGGGAGGACTCTGCTGTCTGCTTCCTTAACCTTAGACCTGGCAGCCCACGAGTTGAAGAATTCCCAGTATATTAACAGTTCCATGGAAGTGAGTTGAACTGAACCCTCTGTACTGCTGTGTGGACTAATTAGCTGTTATATTCCTTCTTGCTGTATAAACCTATCCATATATATATAATATGCTAAGTGTCCTGGTTTCATTTCTCTAGAGAACCCTGCCTGACACAGGACTGAAGACAGTCTCACAGTAAACACCAAGTTTGATTCTTCTCCATGGTAAATGTCCATGATGCCTCTTTCACCCAGCACTGGTGTGGATCCAGTTCTCCACCCACTGAGGGTCCTTGATTGAACCAATTATCAGAGGCTGTAAAATGACTAATTTTGCCTGCATTCATTGGTTGGCATTTTTTTTATTTGAGTTTTCCTTAAGTAGCGTGAAGTCGAACATCTTTTCAAATGTTTAAAAGCCATTTTAATTAAATGTTTTTTTTAGGTAGTTTATTTCAGCTCCATTTTAGTTTCTTTACCAGCAACTTGCCCATGTTTCTGTGGGAGCCTCGGTGGTGATAGCACAGTGTGGTAAGTTCTGTGGCTGGGGGAAGGTAGGGGGTTGTCGAAGAGCCCGGAAGGGACATTTGACCAATCCTGTGTAAGCGACAGGTCATGCCGGTTGATTTTAGATGCCTTTATGTCAACTGGAAGATGTGTGAAAGTGTAGGTGTGGAGTTCAACCTGTCCTGATATCAGGTCACAGCCTGATAATGCCACCTTGAGGGTGTGGCCTTCTTATAAGCAAGGCACCTGGGAACGTCCCTCTCTCTCTGCCCCTTCACCTTTCTGCTTGCTGGGATTCTGCCACTGCCCTGAGCTGTCGGTGCCCTGCCAGGTTTCCACTGATTTTGGATTCACGCTATCGGCCCCCCCTGGCCTGTGATCTTCCTGCTTCGGGTTCACCTTTCTGTGTCACCAGCATGAGGCTAGGTGAGGTGAGAAGGGACTTATAGACTTGAGACGGACTGGGCTGGGGTGCCTTCTTGACACAGAATTACGTCTTGATACAAAACTTTGTCTTATACATAGATGAGTGGCACGGGGTTTATTTCTCTAGACAACCCGGCCTAGCACATGCATAAAGGCTTCTCAGAGGTGGGAGCTATGGGCAGGGGCTCCTTGGAAGCAGACCCTCAGACAAGAATTCAAGGACAAGGAGCTACTCTGAGCGAGGAAGGACATCCTGGCCGGCACGTGGACAGCCAGTAAAAGTCATGGTGTCCAGGAAGCTACTCCTGTGAAAGACCGGAGACCACTGGGAAACCTCTCGAAGGAGGGAGGCGGTCAGTCAGGGTTTGAGGGCAGGGTGCTCCTTGGGCAGGGTGGCAGATTGAAAAAACATAACCAAACCGGTAGAGTCCATTCAGCTCACAGGGACCCCAGGTGCGTCAGCGCAGGGCTGTGCTCCTCGGGGGTTCCGAGGGCTGTGATCCTTGGGAGCAGATTGCCAGGACTTTCTTCCAAGGTGGCTCTGGGTGAATTCCAACCGCCCATGTTTCGGTTAGCAGCTGCCTGTCTAGTCGTTTGCACCCTGGCAGGTGGTGGGAAAGGGTGCTGATTTTCCCGGTACATAGGCTTGCCCTGTGGGTGGCCAAGAGGGCTCTGAGGGCCACAGAAGTCCCCAGGCTGTGCATGTGGGCCTGCCACCTGGAGTTGGCTGGTGTGCACTGCAAGGGAACAAGTCTGCCATCTCTAGGCAGAACCTTGAAGGATGAGGGACACTTCACCAGGTGAAGACACAAGGAGGGACTGACTCCATAGGACACTGACATCCAACGGGCCAATGGCGAGGCGGGAGCAGAGGGCCAGGTGGGAGGGTTCTAGAATAGTAACAGCTCTGTCTGTGGATGGGTGTGGGGATGCCCAGGTCTAGTCCTGCCCAAATACTAGGTGCCGAGCCTGAAGAACCGAGCTGGAGTCACTCTGGGGGACGTGGGCTTTATTATTTATGGATGGGTACTGATGGAGGTGCAGAAGCCTGCCACCCTGTGTTGGCGGCACAGTCAGGGCTTGGTTTGCACAGCTTGTCCCCACCCCCTGCCAGCAAGCAATGACTTTCATACTGTGTAGTAAGGTCGATGAGGTAGGTTGGTTTGGGGTTTTAGGTCGGGAAGGCGGGAGGGATCCAGGCCTGGAGCAGCTGCGCTGACCGCTGGCTCCCTGGGAACCTCGCCTCCAAGGCCATCCCCAGTCATCACTGTCGCCAATAGCCTTGGTGGTAACATCTTCTCAGCTCTGGCGCTGTGCCTTTAATGGGAGGGCAGCCTGGGGGCGGAGCAGGTTGGGGTGCTCGCAGACTCTGCACCTGGGGATGTGACTCTGGGTGTGGGAGTGAGGCAGAGGGAAGCACCACCTCCATCAGTCCCTGTCATTGTCATGCTCAAGAGGAAAGAACGCTTCTCCAAGAAGCCAAGTGCCTGCGAGAAGCCATTACAGCAAGGAGCGGCCTTTCTGACCCACCCTGGAGTTTTCCCCTACCCCTGTTTCCCACCCTGCACCTCGTCAGGATCACTACCCTGGTCAGGTCAGTCCTAGTTACCTGGACAGGTTCCTGGGCGGCATTCCACACCCTGCGCCTGCCTCTCTGGGAGGGAGGTGGGAATCTGGTTCGCTCCAAAACCTCAGGAGATCTCCCCAGGATCTCCCCAGGGACTCCGCCCTCCAGCCCCTGGGAGGCTTTGTACAATGCCAATTTCTTGGGAGTTTCAGAAAGACTGACCCAGTTGGCCTGGGGGGAGAAAGAGAGGAGCTGGGCTCCCTATTTTGGAAGGCTCCCAGGTGAAAGCTGGCTGCTTGTCAGAGCACCCAAGGCTTTTTGGTCTAAAGCTTCGGAAAGAGAGGGGAAGCAACAGGAGGGAGGAAAGTGTATGTGTAGGGGGAGGGGGGTGGCAGAGGGGAGAGAAGGATAAAGAAACCAATCAACACAAACAGTCCTTCTCTACCGTGGATGCACCTGAGGCCATTTATGACAGGACATTGCCAGGGGTCCACCCCCCTGCCATTCTCACTTCATGGGTGATGCCACAGCCAAGGAATCAGAATTTTTTAAACCCTTTTTTAAAGCTGCCCACTCTGGATGACTCTAGGTTGGTGACTGAAGATGTGGACTCCCAGGCAATGGCATCAGTACACTGAGGCAAAGCCACAGTGAGTACTTATACAGTTGTCCAGGGGGCCTAGAGGGCTGCCACTGTTCCAGGGCCTTGCTACTCAGAGGGTGGTTTGATGCCCAGCAGCATCAGGGCCTCCTGGAAGCTTGTAAGAGATGCATTCGAAGCCTGAGAAGCATTCTGGAGGGCACACCGACTCTCAGAGGAAGGGCAGCCAACGAGGCCCTCCAATTAGGAGCTAGCCCACCATCTAAGGCTGCCCCACCTACCCCTTGAAGCTGCAGAACCTTCTCCAGTATCCCCAGCAGAGTCTGTCTTCAAAGACCTGGGCTTCAATGCACCATGCTGGCGCCATCTGTTCACGGGTTCTTTGTTGGAAGGTCTGGCCATGTGCAAGTCTTGATGGAGCAGCAGGGGGCTTCCAGTCCTTCCTGCCAGAAGGACATCACAGGCCCTTGGTATGCATTCCGAGACCCCGCCACAGGGCTAAGACCATGGAAACAGGTTTCTCTTTAGATCATGGGACAAAGGACAGACTGGTTCTGAGAGGTTCTGGGGCAATCAGAAGACAGTATAGGAAGGGAGGTTTCAGTTCAATATAAGAGACGGGTTCAAACAGGCAGGTAGAGGCCGAGTCAGAAGGCAGTGAGCTCCTTGTACCTGGAAAAGAACAAGCCGAAGCTGAATGGCCTTCCTCCGGAGATACCCCAACGGCCATGGAGATTGGACCAGGCTCAAGCTCCCAAGGCTGGAAAAATGCAGCTTCAAAGACAAAGAGGCAGGACTATGGCATGAGAAAAGGGTAGGGAGCCAGCTAATTTAGGGTATTGAGATTTGAACCACAAGGGCAGCAGTTCAAATCCACCAGCTGCTCTTTAGGAAGAAGATGAGGCTGTTGTCTGTTCCCATAGAGACTGATAGTCTGAGAGACCTTTTTGGGTCGCTATGAGTCTGACTTGACTCGATGGCCATGGGCTTTTGTTTGTTTTCCCTGTGTCAGAGATCTTTGGGTAGTGCAAACAATGAATGGACTAGGTTGTCAACCAAGAGGTTGGAAGTTCAAATCCACCTGGAAAAGCGCCCTAAGGTACATAGTTCTGTTCTGACACACATGGGGTTAGACTCTACTGGATGGCACTGGTTACTGTGTGAGAAGCAGTCGGTCATAAAGCAGTTTAGTTGGATGAACTATTGTTCACGTGTGCAGTCATTTTGTGTTGGGCTCCACTAGTCTAGAAGCTCGGTGAGGGCTGTGACTGGACTCCCTGTTGAGTTCCCAGCCTCTGGCACAGGCTCCAGCATGTAAGCTGTTGATGGAAAATATAATTGGCTGAAGAGGAAGGAGTCTTACTGTATATGGAAGTTACATAGTCTGGCAACTTGAGCAAAGGGGTGGAGTCTAGTCTGTCAATCAGGTCATAGCTAATGAAGCCTCTGTGTGGGCATGGCCTTCTCCTGAGGATTCTGGAAACTCCTGTCTTCTTCCCTGGAGACAGGAAACACTCTCTGCTTCATTCTGTTGACAAGCCACATGAAACTATGCTGATGGCAGCCAGAGCCCCGGAGCTGGAGGAGCCACACGGAGAGCCACGCCAGCACAGAGATGCTTCCACAAGACTTTTCACCCACTGGCCTGTGACCTTCCTGCTTTTAGCATTGCATGTGCTGCGTGGGTCTGTAGAAGAATTTATGGGCTAGTATTGGACATATGGGCTAATATTAAACTTATGGGCGTGATCTGGTCTGGGCCGGAATGTTTTCTTAATGTACAATTACTCTTGGATATAAACCGCTCTCTTACATACATATGAGTATCTCTGGATGTGTTTCTCTAGTCAACCCAGACTAACACTCTGTAGTTCCTTGTTTGCCTCGTAGTGGTCAATTCTATGCTCTGTAACTGTTTGACATCCTTTGGCAGATGCTCAAATTGTCTGTTTCTCTCCTTGTTTTGTCAGTAAGCTCTAATGCTTTTTCATCTAGCTTCTACCTGCCGTGCATGCTTGGTAACCGCAAAACAATGGAGATGTGTTAACTGTCCCACAAAAGGGCATTGTGAAACAGCGTGCATGGCTCAGCGAGGAAACAGAGGGTGTCAACTAATGTTTCATTTGGAACAAGGTCAGTCTATCAATACGTGAAAATAGCAAGCTGCGAAACAGCCTGTCTGGTCAAATCTCATTTTACAAAAGTCTTTTAAGGTAAATGCTTAGAAAATACCTGGGACAAAGATTCTTGTTTTTATTGTGGGGGAGGGGAGAGGCTCAAGAACCTTAGTATTTACTGAGAGCAGCAATCCAAACCCACAGCTCCTTTTAGTGGGCCTGGGGAGCTTGCTCCACGCATCCCAAGGGCCCACCCTCAGATTCTGGTGAGAGCCTCTCAGCTGGAAGAGTCCCAACAAGGTGCCAGCTCCATGGCCTCTGGGTGGGTGGTGTTGGTGGCCTCTTGTCTTCTAGGCAGTATCTTCTGGTTGTCTAGTGCCTGTTCTGAACGTCTGTTACGTTTCAGTACGAACAACAAGCAAAGAGAAACGGGGCTATTTGGAAACTTGGCTTTAAAAGGCGTAGTTCATTGTCAGTGCTTTCAGTAACTCGTCTGTCATCAAGGAAGCTGAGGCCCAAAGAGGTCAAGTGCTGTGTCTACCCAAGGTCCTAAAGCAAGGCAGGACCAGCGCTGGGGCTCCAGTGTGCAGACAGGGGTCTTTTCTGTGTATCACATTTCCTTCTCCCTGCGCCCCTCAGGGTGAATCAGAAACTCCTGCCTGGAGGCTCTGCCCACCAAGGGGACCTGCAGAGAGAATGGAGACAGCCAGTAGTAGACCAGGCCGCCTCCTTTCCTTTACCCCAAACCCTCCCTGGGCTGCAGCTCAGCAGCACAGAAATGCTGGCCCCAGTCCAGTCTGGCTCCAGGGCCAGGAGCTACCTGCCTGTTTCCAAGTCTCCAAGTCGGCCACAGGGGGCCTCACACCCCTTGGACCCGAAAAGGCTGCAGGTAGGGCGATGCTGTTTCTGCCATGTGGGGCATCTTCTTCAGAGTAACCAGGTGAGACTGGCAAGGCCTCCTTGAACACCTGCTCCTGGCTGGGCTGCCTCTGATCCCAGGGAAGGGAGTGGGCCCTTTTCTAGGTCCTCTTGCCATGCTGCCGGCAGGCAGCTCTGCAGAGGCCCAGAGTCTGTGCCTGGTGGCCACAGCCTCAGGCACTCATGGGGTACATGGGCCTGGGGCTGCAAAGCTGAGGATGGTGCCTGGGGGTTGTTTCCTGGTGTCTGGGCAGAGGCTGCTTTCTGTTCAGGTGGTCTGCAAGGAGCATCTCTGGGTTAAGCTGGTTCTGGGATCCCCGTGTGCCTCCTGGGTTGGGCTTCCAGTGGGAGAAGGTGCTTTGGAAGAGCAGGAGAGGCTCCTGAAAGCCAAAGGATGGGGCCACACGGAGCCCTTCTTTCTCTCCCGCACTCAGGGCAATCAGGCAGCTGCAGGTCCGTTACAAGTGTGTTAGGCCGGGCTGTCTGCAGAAAACAGTCAGTGGCTCTCATCTATGCATAAGGCAGAACTTTGTATCAAGAAGTAATGTCATATCAGCCCAGTTCAGTCCAAGCCCCCAAGTCTGAGGTTAGTCTGTAAGTCACGCTTCAGATGCACATAGCTGCAGGGTGGTACCGCAGGAAGGTGAAGCAGGAAACAGGAGGGCACAGGCCAGTGGGTGCAAAGTTGCGTGGACCTGAGGTCAGTGGGAGCACGGCAGGGTGCCAACAGCTCTCAGGGTTGGGTGGCCCACATGGGGCCACCTCTGGAGGCAGAGTCCCAGCAGGCAGGAATGTCAAGTGGCAGAGAGAGAGAAAGAGAGAGAGAGAGATTGCCAGTTTCCCCACTTATAACAAGGCCACACCCCTGTGACCTGATTAACAGGTTGGATTCCACCCCTACACTTGCATTCAAATTTATGTTGATGTGAAATCATCCAACTGCCACAATAACCAATTCAAATAAGGTGCTGAGAAGGAAGTTACTCCATTCCCTTAAAGAGGAGTAAAATAAATAAAATCCGGTCTCATTTTTCAACCTACACGTCAGCAAGATGATTTAAAAAAAAACTGTAGCTGGCCCTGGCCAGGGTGTGAACCTGGGTTTTCCCCCAATGTCGCTGTGGACACAACACGCCCCTGTGGGGTGGGGGCTGTCCTGTACCCCCACACCTCTGGCCTGGACCCATTCCATCGTGAGAATAACCAACCAGGACATTTCCAGCTAGTGGCAGATGCTCCCTGAGAGCAGAGTCCGTCCTGGCTGAGAACTGCAGGCACACACAGGCATGTGGCATACTGGGGGGGTAGGGAGGGGGGAGACTGGAACTCAGCAAGGTGGCCCAGCCATCAGCCATCAGGATGTGTGTCCCCAGGGGTTGCGCTCTGAATGCACCTGCGAGAGGGTTTGATGTGCTGTCTAAGGCCACAGAGTGCCGTATTTCACCATCTGGGAATGGGTCACCCTGACTCAGTGCATCAACACCTGCAAGATGCGGAGGGAGGGAAGAGCTCAGGGGCTCTGGATATATGTCTTGTGGATGACACTCTGGAAGCAGGTAAGCAAGGAGCACAACAGCACAAGGGGAGGGTTTCTGGAAACCTTAGACCAGCGGTTCTCAGCCTGTGGGTCACGACCCCTTTGGGGGTCAAACTACCCTTTCACAGGGTCACCTGATTCATAACAAAATGACAGTAGCAAAATGACACTGATAAAGTAGTGATGAAAATAATTTTATGGTTGGGGGGGTCAGCACAACATGAGGAACTGTATTAAAGGGCGGTGACATTAGGAAGGTTGAGAACCATTGCCTTAGACAGTGCAGATATATGTGTACTGAAAAATGACAAACACAGAAACACTTCCCTGCTTCCTCCTGTTTGTTGAGCCTGGAAGGAGGTACAATCAATCCAAATATCAGTTCAGGGAAACAGCAGTCAAGAAATCAAAGGACACATTGCACTGGGTAAATCTGCTACACCTCTTTAAAGTGATGAAAAGCAAGGAGGTTACCTTGAGAATGAAGGTGTGCAAGGTAACCTTGGGTCAGGTGGCAGGTGGCCTGACCCAAGCCAGTGGTATTTTCCATCGCCTCCTATGTGTGTGAAAGTTGGACACAATAAGGAAGACCAGAGAAAAATGGGTGCACCTGAAGCATGCCGCTGGCGAGGGACGTCGAAAGTACGGTGGGCTGCCAAGAGAATGAACAGATCTGTCCTGGAGGAAGTACAAACAGAAGGGGCCTGAAAGGCAAGAAGGGTGAGGCTTCATTTCAAGGACGTTGGACATGTTGTCAGGGGAGAGCAGTCCTGGGAGAAGGACGTCATGCTTGGTACGGTGAAGGGGCAGGGAGAAAGAGGAGGGCCTTCGACGAGATGGATGGGCACAGGGGTTGCACCGATGGCTCAAACAGAACAACCGTGAGGATGGCGCCGGACCGGGCAGTGTTTCTTCCTGTTGTGCATAGGACTACTATGAGTCGGAACCAGCTCGTCGGCACGTAACAACATGGACAAGGTGGATTGACGGGGAGGGTGGGATACATGGAATTTTCCATGTTTGCTTTCAATATTTCAGCAACACACACATCTTTTTATACGGACACTTTTTATAAGGTAAGAAGCAGGCGAGGGTAATGGAGAAAGCGAGAGGACACTTTTTATAAGGTAAGAAGCAGGCGAGGGTAATGGAGAAAGCGAGAGGAGCCCTCAGGGGTGTCCTGCCAGTCTTCCTTCCAAACTGATCAGGAGTGATTCTAATGCCAATGCCGGAGTAAGCACATGGGGCCTCCTGGGACCCTTGGGGAGGCCACACCTGAAAGTGCCAAGGCAGCATCCGGGTACTACCCTAGCAGGTTCTCAGAGCAACTCTTGCCACGTGGCAGAGAAGGCAGATGCTTGCAAAGAGGAAACTGAGGTTTGCAGAGTGCAGGGACCAGCCCAAGGGCCCACCATCAGAAAGTAGTAGCCAGAGAATGCCCGTGGGGTCTGAGACTGTAAACCTTTCTGGGAGCAGAAAGCCTCATCTGTCTCCCATGGAGCGGCTGGCAGGTTATGAACTGCTGGCCTGTAGCTAGTAGCCAATGCTCATCCCACAGCACCAACCAGGGCTCCTTTTCCCCATATACCAAACAACACACCAACCCACTGCCTGCATGTTGACTCCTGGCGGCCCTCCGTGAGGTTTGTGAGTGGGGTGGGGGCTCTAAAATATCCCAGGAGCTGGACAGATGGGAGGTGGTGGTGTCATTTAACTCAGCTAATTTAAACGAGGTGGGTGGGGGGTGGGGGGAGAAGAGGCACAGTGGGAAAGAGAACATGTCCAGTATTGCTACTGATGCATGCACAGGTTGCTTTTGGAGAAAGCATTTAATCATGTCTGTGGTGATCAGTGGGTGGCTGCAGGCATGTTCTCTCAGTAATACGCCACCTTCGTCTCACTACCTACTACCTACCCACTGGCATCAAATCAAGCCCAACCTATAGCATCGAGTAGAACAGCGCCTAAGGGCCTCTGGGGATAGAAACATTTATGAAGGCAGACTGCCTTATCTTTCCCCTTCCCAGTGGCTGGTGGTTTCATACTGCTGATTTTTTGGGATACAGCCCAGTGCTTAACCCATTCCACCACCAAGACTCCCTTAGTCTCTGTAGGGGGCTTTCAGAAAGATCCAGCCAACACGGTGGCAGGCCAGTTAAATTCACAGATAGAGGTCTTTTCAGAAGGCTACGACAACTATTTTGGGGAGATTGCAAAGGGGGTAATCTTGAGAGATTTTTTCTGGGGTTACCGGATGATTGTGGGCCTTATTATAAACTTTTAAAATTAAAATATCATTTTATTGGTGGCTCTTACAGCTCTTATAACAATCCATACATCAATTGTATCAAGCATATTTGTACATATGTTGTCATCATTATTTTCTAAACATTTAATTTCTATTTGAGCCCTTGGTATCAGCTCCTCTTTTTCCCCCCTCCCTCCTCCCTATGAAGAAGTTTTAAGGAAATGGAAAACTGCATTCATGAGAAAAAAACCAGCAACCTTTTGCTGAGGACTATTGTGCTACCACTACAATGTAACTGCTCATTCTGTGCGGGTAGCAGGAGCTGTCTTGTAAGGAGTTTGTTGGAAAACCTTACATCGTCTACCTTACAGTCCTGATGGTGTCCCTTCAGACTGACCCCTCCCCACCATCCAACTCAAAGAACATGCATTTAAAAGGAAGATCACGTGAGCTTCTCATGGATGCCAAATTTGTTCTGACACAGTGTTAAATCTGAGTGAAGAATTCTTCGGGGATGGGCTGGAGAGATGGACCCCCCTTCGGAAGTGCCGAGACTTGGGTTGGGGGTTCTTGGGAACCTTCGCTTCACATCTTGTTATTTTTGTTTAATAAACATTTCTGTGACTTACCTTCCTATGCGGGACATCCACAGAGAGATGGCCTGGGACAACTGGACAGAGTTGTGGAGGTGACGAGGCAGGTGGGCTAGATGTGGTGTCAGCAGGCAGACATGACCTGAAGCGGCGGGACACGTGCAGCCCAGAGCCTTGTCCCTCTTGGGATCACGGCAACCACTCTGTCCACTGGGGGAGTGCCCCACCAGCTGAGGCAGTCCGCTCCAGAGGTGGGCACATCGTGCCAAGCCAGGTGTAGTGGAGAACCCGTGCTGAGATGGAAAGCACTGTGTTTTCACTCCATGGTCATCTAGTCCTGGCCTGGGCTGCTCACGAATTGCTGCTCAGTGCTGAGTTTCGAATTTGATGTTCTTGAGTCCGTGGTGAAATAATGGTTTTTAAATTGGGATTTCTTTTTTTTTTTTTTTTAACCTTAAAGACAAGTTTTCCTAATTTCCAACATCCTCCCTTTGCAGCTCAGGAGCACAACTTGGGAGTGAAAGAATAGATGCTCTATAAGCCACAGTGTGAAGGTGGCACAAGGAGCCCTGGTGGCATAGTGATTAAGTGCTCCCTTGCTAAGTGACAGGCTGGCAGTTTTAACCTAGCAGCTGTTCCGAGGAATAGAGAGGAGCAATCTGCTTCTGTAAAGATTACAGCGTTGGAAACCCTATGGGCAATTCTACTTTATCCTACAGGGTCACGATGAGTTAGAATAAACTTTAAGGTGATGCATATATGTAATGCACACTGAGTACACAGAAAAAGTGTACCAACTCAGCTGATGGATGACCCAGAATCAATGGAGTCACGGGTTTGCTTCAATAGTATCTTAATGTTCTGTGGACGCTATGGTGGTGCAGTGGTTAAGCATTTGGCTGCCAACTGAAAGGTCAAGGTTTGAGATGTGGCAGAAGCGACGTGGCAGCCTGCTTCTGTAAGGCCTTGGAAACTGCATGGGCCGTTCCACTCTGGTCTGCAGTGTTGCTGTGCGGTGGGCTGACTCAGTGGCAAAGGGTCCAGATGGCTTGGTATCAGATTAGAGAGGTTCCCAGACAGCAGGAGGAGGCATAGCCAAGCGTGCTGATCTAACACACAAAAAGTCGACAGTGTTTCAGAAGAACTATATAGACCTAGATGGAGGAAATGCTGAGAAACAATAGCTTTCCAGTTTGATATTGTTGTTTAATAAAGGTTTCTCTATGCTTGTAGCCATAAAAAAAAATCAGCTGTTAATGAGCAATGAGCCATATGAAAATGAAATTAAGGACACAATTTCATTTTCCATAACATTTAAAAGAATACTTAGGGATGAATTGAATCAGGTAGATTGAAGACATGTACACGGAACACTGTAAAAACATTTCTGAAAGAGAACCTAAGTAAATGGAAAGATGTAGTGGGTTGTGTTTGTCCACTAACCAGGAAGTCTGCAGTTTGAAGACACCAGCCACTCCACTCTGTGAGCGAACCAGGCCTGTTGCCACTGTCAACTGTCACCTGTCAGTGTAGAACTGTCTGTGAGTTTCTGGGACTCTTTATGGGAGTAGAAAGCCCCGTTTTTCTCTGTGAGTTGTGGGTTTGAACTGCTGACCTTGCAGCTGGAAGCCACCAGGGCTCCTTCTACCAGAAGACAAGGTTTTTTTACTCCCATCTAGAGCTTACAGTGTAGAAACCCGCAGGGGCATCTAGTGACTTTGAGAATCCTAGGTCAAGATCCAAAGCCCAATCATAAGGACCCTATATACAGAAATATGTCCATATGGTTTCCAAGTCAACTGTCTTACCTTCCTCCTATGGAGCAGCTGGTGAGTTTGAACTGCTGACCTTGTCATTAGCAACACTTGACTCACTATGCTACCAAAGCTCCTTTCCAAGGGCAGCTGGGGAGGGTTGCGCCATCTGGAAAGCACTCTGCAGTGCACGGGCTCCCTCTGCTGGGCATAGGGAGCAGCCCTGCGAGCTGGGAAAGCTGGCAGTGGGAGAGGCTCCCCACTTACTTGCCCGGAAAGACAGAAAACGAACACAGAAACCACCCAGATGCCCAGGGAAACCAACGGCCGACCAAGAGGAGTCTCGAGGAGAAGAACAGCCAGGAGGGGCTCCCTAGGTTCGTGGGCCGAGGATCTCTATCATGGTACGGAGAGCTGATCGCCTCAAGGGGTGAACTCAGAAAATGTTGATGGGCACCCTAGAAACCAGATGCCAGTATATTACTGAACTGAAGGGATATCTGCGCCCCCTCCCACCCCCAACACCAACAGTGGGATGAATGCTCGTGTTTGCCTTTCAGCGTTCCACTCACCCTTTCCATCACTCCCCACCCTCTCCTGGGACTCAGGAGTTCTGGTGGCATAAGTGGTTATGACTTGGGCTGCTAGCCTCAAGGTCAGCAGTTCGAAACCACTAGTCGCTCTATGGGACAAAGAGTAGACTTTCTACTCCTGTACAGAGTTACAGTCTGGGAAGCCCGCGGGAGCAGTTCTACCCTGCCTCGTAGGGTCACCATGAGTCAGCATCCACTCGATGGCAGTGGGTTTGGTTAGGTTTAGGCTTTGCTGGGACTTCAGGGGCCACCTGCTCACTGACTCCACAATCTCCAATTGCAGTCCAACCCTGGCTCGAGTTTCAGACTCACGGGCACCTCCCCCTGGACAAGGCTGCCCCACACGTCCCTCCCTTTCTCCATGCCCAAACAGGGCACATCACTTAGAGAGGCACCCACCCACACCCCATGGGGGGAAGAAAGGCCACGCCCTCTACCTGGGTTCCAGCTCCCGCTCCAGCTCCACCGCATACCCACCAAGTTACCTCAGGCAAGTTCGTCACCTTCTCTTTGCCTCAGTTTCCTCACCCGGAAAATGCAGAGGAAATTGGGAACCTCAGAGGATTGTTCTGTCTGAGGCTGGGCGTTTTCTGGAGCAAGGCGGTGGCGGTGTGATGCTGGTGAGGGGGCGCGAGTACAGGCTAGGAAAGGACTTGTTGGGGCTGAGGTCTACTGTTTAACCATTCTTCCTGGAGTCCCCGTCACCTGCATTACCTCGAGCTAGAAACCGGCAACACTAGCACCCATTTAGTTGCTTATACCAGAAAGGTTACCAGGGAATTTGTTCCTCATGGGCCTTCTGCTCACATCCAATCTCTTGCCACAGTCTGTTCAACACACCATGACTCTGTTCCTGTGCTTGCTGCTCTAGAACCACCTGCTCTTTGCAGGGCCGCCCCGGCCACTGGACCTGCGCATGCGGGAGCCACGGCAGTGGTTCTAAGACCAGCCTGGTCCTTCCTCTTCTCCCCCTTCCTCTTCGCGTGATTCTTAGGACAGAATCCAAACTTGTCACCGTGGCCTTTGAAACCCTTCACGATCTGCTCCCACTTTCCCCTGCACGTCAAAGTCCTTCTATCCCTGAGCTCTCTCCCCACCCACCCCCAAACCTCTCACACCCAACGCAGACAGGACTGCAGAGCCCAACCCCTCTCCCCTCCCCGACAAGCCGGTGGTCCTGGAGTGGGTTCCAACTCCTCAGGACCCTGTATGACAGGGTGGAACTGGCCCGGAGGCTTGTGAGACTGTCGTCTTTGCAGAAGCACACTGCTCCGTCTTTCTCCTGCGGACAGGCTGGGGAGCACAGGAAGGTGTAACCATGGTGCCACCAGGATCCCTGCTCCGACCAGTCAAAAACTCAAACCTCACTGCCATCAACTCAGAGCGACTCAGAGCGACTCTCTAGTCTCTGACCAAGAGGAACCCTGGTGTTGTAGTGGTTATGCATTGGGCTGACCTTCAGCAGTTCGAAACCACCAGCCACCCTGCGGGGGAAAGACACAACTGTCTACTCCTGTGAAGAGCAGGTCTCGGAAACCCCCAGGGGCAGTTCTACCCTGTCCTATAGGGTCGCCATGAGTCAGAATGGGCTCAATGGCAGTGAGAGTCAGCGTGTCTCTGACCAGTAGTTCCTGTCACTTCTCTCTAATCACTTTAGAACGCACCGCTTCCTCGCCATCCTTCGGCCATTGTTCATTCAGTTCTACTCAGGTCTTTTAATTTGCCTCTCTTCTGTTGCTCCCCCCACCGACCCACAATCTTAAAAACAGCTGCCAGGATAGAAAACTGCCAACTGGTGTGTTATTATTTTGCTTTAAAGAATTCCTGGCTGTTGAGACACAATCCACGTTCGTCAACATGCTTCTGGAGAAATAACCTGCTCAAGGAGGCTTTTCTCTGAGACGCCTCAGCCCAGCCCAGGCCACGAGGGATCCCGGGCCTCTGCTCCGTCTCTGGCTCTCCACCATGCCCGGGAGCGTCATCGGGACTTCTCTGCCAGGCAGCTCAGTGCAAGTGAGGGCAGGCAACCTGAGCCCGCAGCTCCACGTGGAGCTGACGGTGCCACGGTTCTCTGCAGGCACCCTGGCCTCAGGGAGGACCCAGACACTTTGGATGCCTCCCCCTGTAAAGTGACAGTCTCAGAAACCCCAGGGGCAGGTTGACCCAGTCCGAGGGCCATACTGGTTGGAATCCACTCGATGGTGGTGAGTGTGGTTTTGGACACCATCCTGCCCAGGAGTCCCTGGTGGGCTACATGCTCAACTCCTGACGGGAAAGTTGACAGCTCCGACCCACTCAGCGGCAGCTTGGGAAAAAGGTCTGTCGAGCACTTCCGCAAGGTCACTGCCTTGAAAAACCTGACGGAGCAGATCCAGTCTGCACACACCTGGGTCAGAATCAACTGTCGGCTGGGACTGGACCCACACTGCCCGAGAAACAGAGCATTTGCTAACATATCAAAAGAAGCATCTGGATAGTTTCTGGCACCCGATGTACACTTAAGTCATTCATCCAACAAGAACTATGGAGTGCCACTTGGGTTACCACATGTTGGGAGACTAACCAAAAGGTCAGTGGTTCAAAGCCACCAGCAGATCTAAGAGAAATATGAGGCTTTCTTCTCCCGTAAAGAGCTACAGTCTTGAAAAGGCACAGGAGCAGCTCTACCCTGTCCTACGGGGGGGCTAGGAGTTGGGATCATCTTAATGACAGTGAGAACTGTGTACCACACGGGTTTTAGTCTGTGGGATGTACTGTGTTATTATCAATGTTAAAATAGTGTCGTTTTTTTAACTTGCCATTTATTTTAGGTATGACCAAGAAAGAATAAATGCTACCACATAACTCAGCCACGGAATCATTTCTTTTTTCTAAGGCTCAGCATAAAGCTGATTCTTTTATAGCATAGTCATACTTTATTTTTGCACTACACTGCAGTGAAAGTATAGATATTAAAACAAAAGCCTCCTGTCATCGAGTCGATCTTGGGCAGAACAGAGCTGCCCCTGGAACTGCTTTCGATGAGGTGGAGGCTAAAGACGTCCCACAGGCTCAACTGCCCCGACCTGCTGCACTCTGACCTGCCCTCCCCACAGTATTCTCCCTCCTGCCTTTGTCTCAGTAATTCTCAGTAATGTCTCAAAGGATGCACAGATCAGCGGCATAGTTCAGTAGTATATTGGGGAAGTAACGGGGTACAACACAGGATCGGGATCAGTTTGCAGTAATGGGGACAACTCAGGATGCAGCTCTTCCACTGGGATGGCTGCTCCCCAGATGGCTCTTGCTAGTGCTGCGCTGCCATCTGTCTTCTTGCTACAGCTCCTCCCTTAAACCAAGTGGAAGGAAGAACTCACCAATCCCCTTGTTAGGGCTCCATACACCACTTTCGCATGTCCCCCCTCAAGGGTCCTGTGCACCTCATTTGCATTAGCAGCAAGCTGTCCAACTCTCTTGGTGAGCCACAAGCTCTTTATTTGCATAGTCTCACCCAACTGTTGTGCGTGAGTCACAGAGACTACTGCACCGCATGAGGACACAGTCAATTATTAGACACATCCAGAAACTCAAGAGTGCTAACTGGTGGGAGAATGTGCATCTTAGGCTCAATGAAATAAAAGAGTAGTGATACACAGAAGGGATACAGTCTCAGTTATCAAGTAACGTCTATCCTTGTGAGGGGAACTGATAACACATATGCATTGACAGACAGTGTTGAGAGCTGTAACAACACATGAAGCATGATACGGGGCACCAAGTGCAAGGGGTTGCTGTCTTAGCTGGGTGGCCAGGGTAGTCCCCTTTGCAGAACTGATAACTGAGAGACCTGAAGGGCGAGAGAAAGCGTGGATAAGCAATGCTCCAAATGGAGACACCGTTGAATACAAGTGCAAGGAAATACAAGGCAGGCCTGGCTTGGGCTTCATCTCATGCCCGTTTCCGCAAGGCCATTGGTGGGAAGAGGTATCCATGATGTAGCTTGGGAGGGGAGCTGGGAAAATGCTGTGTGACTCTGTTACCAGGTGGGTGGGAGGAGAGTCAGGCTTCCCAGGCTACCACAGCTCTGCTGTGGATAAGTTATTTCACTGTTTGGAGCCTTGGCTGCCCTGGCCATAAAGTGCGGAAAATATAAGTACCTGTTTCACCATTGAAAAAGTATATGGATTCCTAGTGACCAAAAAGTTAAGCACTCTGCCATTAGCCAGAGGGCTGGCAGTTTGAACCTGCTCAGTGGCTCAGAGGGAGAAAGGCCTGGCTATATCTGCTTCTGTAGAGATTAGCCCCAAGAAAACCCGAGGGGACAGTTCTCCTCTGTCATATGAGGTTGCTGAGTGAGGCTGGCTCGACAGCACCAAACAGTTACAACCAGGAATCCATTCATCGGGTTTCATCTTGAAACATAAGACAATACTGCTTCCCCAGGGTACTAACTGATGGCGTGGCAGTCATCTCATTAGGCAAAGGAAGTTCTCTCTTGTAGGCTTTGGATTTGTCTTCTCCAAAGTCACTCAAAACTAAGAGTGAACCACCAGGACTTAGACTCTGTTCTTTTGAGACACTTACCATCCTTCATAAGCCACACCAAAAGACTCGATGTGGAAGCCCCACTACATGAATGGGCTTTACTTCCAACTCACCTGTAGCCCTTGGACTGAAGGCTGAAACTCCCTAGTGAGAAACAGGTGACCGCCATCCCAAGGATATGGAACTGGTGGTCGCTGGCCTTTGGTTTGTATCTGTTGCTTTGAAGGTGCCCAATGCATGGTGGCCCTGGATACCATCTACTTACTATTTTAATGCACTCCGTGCTTTATCATGACATGTATTAATATGGTAGGCGTGGTTCTGCCACGGGCATTGAATACTATTGAAAGTTTGCCCTATCACCCTCCCAACCCCTAAAAAGGACAGTGGTTACCTTTGTATATAAATGATGTTGCACTCTAACTAACAGGAGTCCAGTTTCTCCTACTCCATCGCCTTTAAGGCACATGGTGACAAGAAGGAAACCCCCCACCTTTTTATAGCCTTCTGATTCTGAGGCATTGCTACGTGCACTAAGCTAATGCCAAGCTAATCTAGTGTGTGTAAGTGGGGGTGTCTCCATGGCTGGAAAGATCCTGTGTTGTAGGACACAGGAAGCAGGTGTGACTTTTTGTTCACTTGGGTCATGTGGTCTGTAGCGGCTCTATCACATTCAAGTCTTCATGTATGAGTACGCTGAGGCAGGTCTATCTACAAAACCCACCGCTGAGGCAGGTCTATCTACAAAACCCACCGCTGTAGTCGATTCTCTCAGCCACCTTGGGCTTTCCAAGGCTGGGGATCTTTAAGGGAGCAGATTGCCACCTCTCTGTTCTGTGGAGTGGCTGGTCCAGGCCAGTGCTGATGGTGTGAGAGAACAGACTTCAGTCTGTCTAGAGGGTCTCACCATGCCTGCATCCCCAAGTAAGGAGCAAGAAAGCATCCAACTTTGTGGCGGGAACCGGCTTTGATGAAATGAGTCTTATCCTTTCCTGCTTCCACTTTTGAGTTTTTAGCATTTTAGTACCATAAAAGGCTGCAAGAAGGTAAAATGAGAATTCACCTTAAATACCTGAGCATCTTCGGTGATCAGGCTTTGGAAATTCCCAGTGTCCTGAGCATCTGATGCTGTCAGGCTTTGGGAATTCATTAGTGATCTAGACATCGTCCTGGTCAAGCACTTGGATTGTACCTGAAGCTCTATTTCGGAAGAACAGCTTAAAAACAAATACTTGGTTCTCATGAATTCTCTTGGCAACTAGTGAGAGAGAGAAAAGAAAGAGTACTGTATTGTATTCTCCTTTCTTAATCTTTTCTAAGGGGTGTTGAGAGGCAGGGTAGCAAAGAAGGAGCTCTTGAGACCATTTAAATCCTGACTCAGCCACCAAACAATGGGAGCTGAGACAAGTTGCTAATCTGAGGCCAGCTGTTCTCATCAGAATGTATACAATGGCAGGAACATTAAGTGTGAGAGCATCTACAAGTCTGCCAATTAGTAAATCACAGAGATTAGCATTAGCATCATTAGATTTGGTGTTGGAACTTGTCACCTAACAATTCCCTCTCTTTCTTCTCAGTTACTGAGCTTCTGGAAAAATGGTGGCATGAACAAACCCAGGGACAAGGGAACAACAAGAGATCTAAAGTCGATGGTGAGGAGGGCAAACACTGGTGGGGTTTGATCAAGTGCAATGTAGCTGAGAGGAATTACTGAGAGCCAAATGAAGGTCAGACATGATAGTGGGACCGGAGGAAAGTAAAAGGAAATAGAGGAAAGAACTAGGAGGCAAAGACATTTATAGAGGTATAAGTATAGGCATGTATATATGTAAATATATTAAAATATAACAATAGGGATATAGGTCTATATATTTTTATGTTATGTATTATGGTAGCAGATGGACATTGGGCCTCATAAACTGGCATTCTGTGATGCTCACCTTACCCACAT
>NW_022109491.1:12401665-12418216 GCF_000313985.2 Echinops telfairi
AGAAATGTGAGTGAAGGGAGACAGCGGATGGTGTAAGACATGAAAATAATAATTTATAATTTATCAAGGGTTCATGAGGGTGGGAGGGATAAAAGAGGAGCTGATACCAAGGGTTCAAGTATAAAGAAAATGTTTTGAAAGTGATGATGGCAACATACATTGTTATAAGAGCTGTAAGAGCCCCCAATAAAATGATTTATTTATTTTTAAACGGTGACATGCTGGGGATGTCAGACTTCCTATCAGACAAGGGCAGAGTCAGCATCAGCTTCAGTTCAAGGCTGATTCCTGTGAAGCAGAGGTCAGCCGTGCGTTTAGCTCCCCAGCCGTTACACCAGTTCTGTCCGTGGCGCTATCTATTTCTCTGCCGGGTTTGAGAATTCATTGATATGGCCACACAGACCTCAAATCGGATACTCATGACTATGAGTCTTCTTAGGAAGTTTCAGGTTACAATTCAGGATAAGGAATGATTCAGGATACAGTTCTTTGGTCAGGGAAGTTCCTCAGCTGTGGCTAGGGCAGGCTCTTTGGGCCCATCAAGAGAGTGGGATGAGGTATAATGGGTTCTGTGGATTGGGGAGTCCACTGCAACCTTCTCTTGCAGGTCTCCTGATGCTGCTCTGTCTGCTTCTCTGCCAAAGCTTCTTGCTGTTGCCAGCGGTCAGCTTTGTCTGTCTCTCTGGTCTAATGGGCCTCAGCGCAGGGATCCCAGGTCCAAAGGACAAGCTCTACTCTTAGCTCTTCTTTCTTGGTGGCAGAAAGGTGCCCACTTTCTGCTGTTGGGATGGCTCACCTGATCAAACTCCTTGGTGGTCCACAAGCACCTTACGTGCGTATTATGCCCAATCCTTTGATTGGAGTTCTCACACCACGGCAAGGAAGGCCATGTAAAAGTGGTCTGTTGCATCAGTCTCTGGCACAAGCAACAATTTAAAACATCTTTCTCTAGTTTTATGACAGGTGTTTACTCAGGATACAAGAAATTGTAGATTCTGTTCTTCCCAGACATGGGTTGGGCTTTCCAGAGCCTCACTGCAGTTACAGTAGATGTAGCTAAAGCATCTGCAAGCTAGCAATTCCTGTTAGTTGCCCTCAAGCCTAGTCCTTGACTTGGGGCAACTGCTCCACAGGGTTTTCAAGGTTGTGATCTCTCTGAAGCACATCACCAAGCTTCAACTGCCAATCGTTCGGCTGGGAACCCAGTGCTTAAACATTTAACTACCCGGTAATCTCCAGTCTAGATGGTGGCCTAGTGGTTATGGGCTGGGCTGCAGGGTTAGCAGTTCAAAAGCACCAGACACTCTGAAGAAGCAAGATGAGGCTCTTCTACTCCCATAAAGTTACAGTACTGGAAATCCACAGGGGCAGTTCTACCCTGTCCTATAGCGTCGCTATGACAGCATGACTCCATGGCAGCCAGTTTGGTTATCGATAGATGGGGGTGGGTTCAGGTAACAACCCTCATCCTATATTGGGGCAGGGTTACCTCTTAGCCAACATCCGGTGGGAGAAAGGACAGAGCCGAGAAGCATGCTCAGTTCCCACAACCTGCCCAGGGGGTGGAGGGGGACCTGACACCTGAGCAGCTTTGTGAGTTACAAAAATGGGAGAGGGGGGGTCCAAGCAAACTGCCAGCCACTTGCTATCAGTCCATTCCGATTCAAGCCAACTGCTCCAAGGGTTCCCAGGGTTGTCACTTTGGGAAGCAGACTGCTGCCACACCTTTCACCCACCTTCTGGGTGGCAGCTAGTGCTTTAACGTTGCCTACCAGGTCTCCTTGATTTTTAAGAAAAGGACCCCAAATACCCACAGCAAATGAGCTGATTCCAATTCACAGCGACCCTATGCAGGGTTTCCAAGACTGTACATCTTTACAGGAGCAGACAGCTCCAGCTTTCTTCTGCGGAGCGGCTGGTGGCTTTGAACCGCTGAATGGCGCGCGTTTGAGGTTAGCAGCCCAACACCTAGTTCACAAAGCCCCTAGAAATCACCAATTTAGAGCTGCCTCAGCCCTTTTGCAAAATTTGCTGTGTATGCGCCTTTCTTTGGCGAGAGGATCTCAGAAGTTCGCCTGGTCGAGCCCAATGTCCCCACTGAACAGATAGGGAAACAGGCCCCGAGGCAGGTAGGGGGCTTCAAGTCCGTTCAGCTGGACGAATGCATCGCAGGCGGTCCAGATTCCAGCCTCAAAGCGTCTCGGCCGAGCGCCCAGTTCCGGCTCCTCAGGAGATGCCCCCACCCTGCCCTCACCGGGTGCAACCCCGTTGCCTCGCTGGCACCCAGGACCTGAGGACTCGGGAAGAGCAGACGTGCGGAAGCGGAGGCGCCGGGCGACTGCGAGGAACAACGCCTACTCACTCACCTGACCGAGAGGAGGAAGCCGGCACGCCCCAAAAGCTGGTCCGGAGCGAACCCAGGGCGGAGGGAGGAGGGAGCGAAAAGAATAACAGGAAATGACGCAAGGCGCACGTGCTTCGGAGAGGGGCGTTTGAGAGGCTCGGGCACCGCCCCGCGCCTGCGCAGTTAGCACCTGCGGCGCTGCCGAGTCACCGGGGAGGGAGGAGCGCGAGCAAGGGGCGGGGCGCGTGCGCGAGTGACGCAGGCGCAGTACGACTCCGGAGGCGCGGGCAGTCCCCTCCGCGGGTTTGGATCCGGGTCAGTCAGGCGCGGCGATCGGGGAAAGACGATCTGAAGTGACGGCAGTCGATCACCGGAGCGCCCCAGCTACGAGGAGGTAAGTACCGTGACGAGGCGGGGAGGAGCCGCTGCACCGCGTCTCCCCCGGAGGCCCGGCCTGGGCCCCCGGCGGCTGCCTGCGGGCCGTCCGGTCCGCGTCGCGTCGCCGGGCCGCTGACTCTCCGGGCCGGGCCTGGGCCTCCCGGCGGCCGCGGGCTGGATCTCCCGGAGCTCCACGCTCCTGCCCGCTCCCGCCTTCCTGCCTTCTCCTTGCGCCCGCCGGGTCCGGCTCCTCCGCAGCCTCCCGCCCGGCGCTGGCTTCCCCTTTTCTCGCTCTCTGCCCGCCCTTTGCCCCTTCCCGCCCTTTCCCCGCCGGTCTCAGCCCCGGTCTCGGTGGCCGCAACCCCGCTCCGGTCACCTCCTCCTTCTCTGGCCCTGGCCGGACCCTCCCCTCTCGTTCCGGCCCGGGGAGTGTTCCGAGATGGGAACTTTGAAGCTGGACATCTGGGGCGGGCAGAGCGAGGGCCTGGGCGCCCCCAGATGCTGACCTTCTTGAGCCCGCTTAACGGCGAAAGACCCCGATTCTGGGGGGACCGAATTAGGCCGTTCGAGGCGAGCCCCGTGTGCGTCGGGGTGGAGGGGGTGCGGAGAGGGGGTGAATGTTTTGTCCTGGGAGCCGGTGTCGCCGGCCCCTTCCAGAGGCGAGCCTGGCCTTTCCTCCGCCGGCGCCGGTGTCCGGGGTAACTGTTTCTAAGGCTTTGACTTCAGGATTCGCGTAGGTGCGGATCCTCGGCCTCGGTGTTTTGTTCTTTTTTGAAAGGACATAGAGACCTAGGCGTCTGGTTCGCCCTGGTTCCGCGCTCGGCTGGTAAGGAAGGTCGGCGGTTCGAACCGACCAGCCGTTCCGGTGGGAGACAGCCGAGTGGCGGTCTTCCTACCTAAAGAATGTCTCCTTGAGGAACCCCCTGGGGTCTGTACTGTAGGTGGCTACTCGCCGGCAGTAGGTCTTGGTTTGAAGAGTCTTGGTTAAAGCTTCATTATTTACTTTTAGATTGTGACACATGCGATTTGTTGGAAGCCCCCCGCCCCCGGGAAACCAGCCGTTTGTCCCCTTGGTGGAGGAACTCAGCAGAACGTTACCTGTGTTTTGAAAGGTTGTGGGAAACGTGAAGCAGAGCGCTGACCACCTCCTGAAAGGCTTTTTAAATGGGTGATGTTGGGGGGTGAGGGGATTCAGCTCTAAGAAGTCAGTGCGGTGAAAGCAGCAAGGATGTCTTCCACACATTCCCTGTTTATGAAGAAGCACGAAACCAACTCTCCTGAAGGGTTGTACAGCACCTGTTCTGAGTGCATGGGAAGCAGCTAGGGAGACCAAGGAGCATAAGGAGGCTTTTGTAATCACCGAAAAGCTCTGCTCTAGCTCTTAAGGTCATGGCTAAGATTTATCTTTGCCTAGGGTTAAAATAACAGGAAGATGAAAGAGGGTAATCAAAATGCTCGCAACTGAAAGTTGTTTAGATGGGTCTTGTGTGGAGCTAGGTTTTTGTTTTGGTCTGTTTGGATTTTTAAATGCTAGCGTTTTTGCTGTGTCCACAAGGATGTTAACCAAGTTTGTATTAAGGTTTATGGTGGCCACCTGCAATGCTGATTAAGCCAGCACTATATAATTAAAAATGAACCTACCTGGGTGCAAAGCTGGTCAGCGTCGTGTTAAAAGGACTAACTTAGAGTGTAAGCTCCCGGAGGGCAGAGATGAGACTCCAGTCCAGTCCTAGAGAAATGGCACTCACGTCTTTGTATCAGGTTCACACAGATCCTCAGCATCCAGGCGAGAGCCATGCACATGGTAGGCATTCTGGAAATATTTGTGGAAGGAATGAGTTTCTGTAGTGTATACTTGACGTGTTTACTGACTATTCCCCATCCCCTATACAACACACCCAGGTAAATCAAGCACACACGCAAGCCTGTAGCATGGATAGGAAACTAATGTTTAAGGGAGTTGTGTGGCTTTCAAAAAAAAAAAAAAAGATACAGAGTGTAGGTAAGTAGTGACTGAATGAATCTCAGTTCTGTACTTGTGAGGAGGTTCACTGTTGCAGACTGACTCAGAACTGTAAGCACCAACAGGTTGAGCCTTTTTCTGAAGGGCCACAGGAAACAGAAAAACTAGATAGCAAACTTTAGTTTTGTGTGGCCAGCAGGAAGAATTTGTTTATAGCCTATGATTGCATCCTGTTAGATACTGTGGAGCTTTGAAATATTCAAATACCTGACCTTTCTTCCCCTGCCTCTGGTATATAGGATGATATTGTGTAGTCGGAGGGATCCTACTTGAAATTCAGAAGACTTAGAAACTGGTAAGGATGCAATTGCAAAAATAAGTCATGCCCCACCCCCAACACACACGTGTTTTTGCACAGGTTAAGTAAATCAGAACAACGAGGGGCTTCAAAAAGTTTTTGGGAAAATGGAATGAAAAGATAAGGCGTTTACTCAGGGACAAGTTGGAAGGGTTAGGAAAGGAAGAGATATGCAAACAGGGAAGGCCCTGGGCTGAGAGCTGGGACACAGAGGGGTTGCTGTGGATGAGTGGAAACAAAATGTGTATCACCTGTTGAATGTATAACTGATGATCCGCTCTGTCAGCCTTTACCCAATTCATAATAACTTTAGGGGGAAAAGAGCAGTAATTTGTCACAACTTTTTTGAAGGTTGTCCCCCTCCTGCCCATGTGTGGAGAGTGTATTTAATTTTTTTCCCTATAATGAGTGAAAGGGAATAGTCTCGAGTCTCCTCTTTATATTCTTCACTGGTATAACACTGTTGCATTATATCCAACATTCTGACCCCTGACCTTTGGAATATTAGAGGTCTCACAATAACATCAAACTGATCCCTGAGAAATGAGCAGATCTGGAATCTCTGGACCCAAGGGTCCCCAGAAAGGCACCACGGTGCCTAAGGGGGGTGTGGGGGTGGGGTGGGGCTAGGGGTAAGAGGTTAGAATTAAAGAGGTAAGGTCAATCCTTTGCTTTAACATTTTCCTTTTCTTTTTGGTTCCCTGTGATATGTTCACAGATACAGGTGTGCTTATTATCTGTTGTAAGATTTATTATTCTGGGTGAAAAAATAATTTGGAGACTCAATCCAAAAACTGTATTAATCTGTTGGGTTTCTTTTTTGCCTGGTGCCTCTTCTTGCTTAAATAAAATTCAAGGTGAAAGGAGTAGACAACTTCAGTTTGACTGAGCTGTTTGAGTAACTGGAAATCATCTAAAGGTACATCTACAGAATGATTTATATATAGATTTATGTATATCTACAGAATGATTTTATCTTCCTACTTTTCTTAAAAACAAAAATTTCCCCCTATACTTTGAGTTGTAAGTATATAAGGGGCTACCCCCTCTCCCCCGAAAAATTTTTATTTTTCAAAGCTATGTATTAAATTTTTTTTTTACAAAGCAACCATATCACCTTCAAAGTACTCTATTACACGAAATACATTTGTCATATCTGTGATTCCATTCTTCCTCACCTAGTGGGAAAAATGCATACACGAAAGCGCTGCCCAGCGGAGCTTTTTCCCTTTGGAACAGGGGGGCACTCCCTCGTAGTTTGTGCACTTTTCATCTTGTTTAATATAAAGTATGTGATACTGTACATTAAAACAAAATCAGTGTCTCAACTTTATAGGTAGAATGGGGCCTAATCAGTAGTAATTGAAACATGTTTCTAATCCAACTTTTATCCTCAATTTTATCATGCTTTTATCCCAAGTTAACACCATGGTTACCTTTTTTTTTTTAAGTAGTTGGAATTTAACACCTATATCATTCCTTATTTCAATCACGTTACAGAATTGTACAGTCGCTACCACAATCAGTTTCCAAACAGCATTGTTATCTTATTGGTTATCGACACTAAAACACGCCTTCTTGAATATTAGTATTTTGAGGCTCGACTTACTTGAATCATGCGAGCTCAACTCGACCACTATTGAGCCTTGTTTAAAGAGTCAAAGTGCTCTAGATTTCCCTTTGCGTTTCTGATGCCAAGATGTGTGTGTGTGGAGGGGGGGTTTAGGCACCGTCAGATAAAGATCTCGTGACAAATTGAAAAGCAGAGGGTCTTAGGTGATGTAGTTCCCAACGCTTGGTAAAAGGATATTAGACCATTTAAATTCTATAGCAAATCTGCATTTTGTTTCCTCTGTATAACCTTGCTGTTTCCTAACTGTTAGCACTGTAATGCCCTCCGAGAAGTGTTTTCCTGATGAGCAGTAATAGTATCAGGAATGTGGATCTTCTGAAAAGCGCTCTATTTTATGTACTTGTTTTCACTTTGCATGTCTGCCTTCTTTTTTCTCTTAGCACAAACAGAAACATCCATTAGTAGTGTGAGAACTTTCACAATGAAATCTGAAGCCAAGGATGGAGAGGAGGAAAGTCTACAAACTGCCTTCAAGAAGTTGCGGGTGGATGCATCAGGGTAATGAAATGTTGTATGGTATTGGGGATTATTCATTTCTTACGTTTCAATAGTCCTTTTCCTCTGAAGAGCTTTCTTCATAGAATAACAAGATAGAAGTGTGGGTGGTATGGCATTCTACCAAATTCTCCATAGCATTGTTTTATTTTTTAAAAATTTTATTTTTAATTTTCCTAATTAAAATTTCAATGGTTGTGGGGTTTTTTCTCTGAACATAGGGTGTTTAGCTATCCTTTAACTTTGAAGATTTCCCCTTCTGTCTTCTTAATCAAAGCTTATCGAACACTGTCCCATCTGAGATTGCCTCCTGCCCTCTCAAGGGAGTCACAGTGTTTTTCACTCACAGCGAATTGACTCAATAGAAATCTATAAAGACTTTGTAGATTTCATGGGCTCTGATTGCTGAGCTGATCACTATGGAAACCTCTATTCAGTAGCATTCTGTCATGGAGATCAATAATCTTGGACCCTTTGGCCAGACTAATTAGAGCTCCTGCATACCAGCTGCTGTCTGAATGTTAATATACCCCTTTCTGCAAAATATTCTCTGCCCCCAATCAAAAGCTAGCTCAAGTTTTGAATGGACATAAGAATTTTCTTGTAAACTACACATTGTAAAACACTCCACAACAAGCTGTTACGGTAATGGTTAACATTTAAAACTCATTTCATTCCTAAGCAGGAGCTCTGGTGTCATCGTGTTTACAAGTTGGGACGTTAGCTGTAGGTAGTCAGCTTGAAAACACTAACTGCTCCTTGGGAGAAGATTGGACTTTCTACTCCCATAAAGAGTTGCAGTCTCGGGCACTCACAGGGGCAGTTCCACCCTGTCCTGTAGGGTCGGTGTCAGTATTGACTCAGTGGCAGTGAGCTTTGTTTTTTGTTTTAGTGTAATTCCTAAGTGCTGGGTTAGGTGCTTCGTATCCATACTTCATTTAATCTTCGCTACTTCCCTAAAAGAAAGGTAGTCTCGTAATTCCAGTTTATAGATAGGACCGAAATTAAATCATTTGCTAATGTCCACATAGTGAAGAAGGGTAGAACCAGGATTTGAACACACAGAGCCTGTCTCTAGAACCAGGGTGCTTAACAACTTATTGAAAGACAGTCATATTTGTGCCCATTCCAAAGGAAAGTAATCCAATAGAATGTGGAAATTATTGAACAATATCATTAATATCACCCTCAAGTACAATTTTGCTAAAGATAATTAGACATAGCTACAACAGTACACCCACAGGGAGCTGCCTGAAATTCAAACCACATTCCGAAGACGACTCCGGAAAAGGGATCCTGTTGCTGGTGGCTCTTGACTGGAAGCAGGTAGTACCAGAAAGATGTTTTCTTGACTGCAAAGATAGTCAACTGTGGATTTTAAATTATGAATTAGCATTGAGAATTCCATCCAGAACACTTAATTGTGTTTATGTGGAACCTCACATGGCAAGAGGCAGTAGTTTGAACAGAACATGATTTAAAACCAGGGATTGCTCAGTTTCTCCGCCATCCTGAGTGTGGTGTTGCTCCAACTTCACCATGTCGTCTCATAAGACTTTCAGGATCAAGAGATTACTGGCCAAGAAACAGAAGCAGAATCGCCCCATTCCCCAATGGAGTCGAATGAAAACCGGTAATAAAATCAGGTACCAACTCCAAGAGAAGACATTGGAGAAGAACCAAGCTGGGTCTGTGCCTCGGGATGGCACACATGACCGCATTTTCCCAGTCTCAAATCGTGTTGCATTAAGACTTTTGTCCTCATCTGATCAGTTGAACTTCTATTGGCAAATCTGGTTTATTCCTTGGTTTTTTGCTTCCTCGTCAAGTCTAACAATAAATAATGTAAGGCTGTTAGTTTGAAAAAAGACAAAAACCAGGAATCGTGTGCTTTTAGGGTTGTTATCTTCTCACCATACTTAACTCAGTCTGAATGCTGAGCGAATCTGAGAGGTTGGATTGTATGGAGAATTGTGGCACATCCCAGTTGGTGGAAGGTTTATTAACAACATGATGTGCAGATGACGAGACTCCGCTTGTTGTAAGTAAAAGGACTTGAAGCACTTACTGATGATGATTAAAGACTATAGCCTTCAGTGTGGTTCACACCTCAGCATAAAGAAAGCACAACCTCTTAACTGGACCAGTAACTATATGATAAACAGAAAAGCTCGAAGTTACCATGGATTTCATTTAATAAGGGTCTGCATTCAAGGGCCATGGAAAGAAAGTCGAGAAATAAAATGACGACTGATTGCATTGGGCACATCTTCAAAAGACCTTTAAAGTGTTTAAAAGCAAAGAAGCCAGTTTGAGGACTACGGTGCATCTGACCCAAGCCATGGCATGTTCTCTTGTCCCTTCTGCATATGAAAACTGGACCGTAAGGAAGTTTTTTAAGCTATGGTGCTGGCAAAGAGTACTGAAGCTATGGTGCTGGCAAAGAGTACTGAATATGTCATGGACTTACAGAAGAACAATCATATTTATCTTGGAGGAAGTACAGCCAGCGTACACCTAAGAAACAAGCATGAGACTTTGTCTCACGTATTGTAGAAATACTATCAGGGAGGGACCAGTCCCTAGTAAAGGACATACTTAGTAAGTGGGGGGTCAGTAGAAAGACCCTCAGTGAGATGGACTGACACAATTACTGCAACAATGGACCGAGCTCTTGTACAGAAGGTGCTGTGGGTTGGAACCAACTCGGTGGCCTAACAACAAAAACACAGATACAACACCCCTTAGTGTGTGAGCTTACAAAAATAACTTTGGGTACAGACTTCTTTCTGGGTGTTTTGAATGGAACATAGCTTTAAACTATTTACCTGCCCCTAAAAATTTCTTGGAACATTTAGAAAATTACCTGTATGATGCAGGGTTCAAAATTGTATATTTATAGTATGTGATCACCTGGGATCAAATTAGAGACAGCGAAGGGGCAATGAAGAACATCTGAGAGAACCAACAGAGTGGAAGAAGTGAGTCACGACCATGACTCAGCAGGAAAAGACTTGCGTACTGCAGCTTAGGCGTCTAGTTTAAATATTGTTGCTGACTTACACGTGGGACATCTGAGGGACTGACTCATAATGAACCAAACTTTGGCAGGAATTTAGCATGATCATGTTTCACAGGTCATGATTCCTAATTTGTCATATTAGGATAAATGTATATGTTATAAAACAATCGTTTTCCCTGATTGTAAAAGAATACATTGCAGAAAAATTCACAATAATAAAGGAAGTAAAAGTCACAGTTTATAGTCGCCACCGTTAACATTTTGGTGGTTTCTTACTAGACCATTTGTGTGGGATGTCAGACACCTTTTCTCCCCCACGTAGTTAAGATCATGATGTGCGTGAACGTGTTTCGTCTGTGCTATTTTCTCTGTACACGTTACAAACATTTTTTCAGATCATTAAAATTGTATTGTACACTTAGTTTTTAATAAATTGTTAATATACATTGTATAGATGTGTCCTAGCTTATATAATACAGCGTTTGTCTACTGTTGTACATTTGGCTATCCCACCTTATTAGTTTTAGTGGAAAATGTACTACATTAGTAGATAAATGTGTCTAACCCATTTTTATCAGCCTCACAGCCTGTGGAGTAGGAGCCCATTATGTGGTGTCCCAAGGCCTGGAAGGCTCCATTCCAAATCATTCACCTATCTGTAGGTCGTGAGAGTGTGGATCAGGGCTAGGGAATGTCTGGCCTCAGGGCCATATAAGGCCCTCAAAATCATCTATACTAGCTCACATCACCAAAGAGTGGCAATTCATCACATTCACTCCCTGCCATCGAGTTGAATCAGACTCACAGTGGCCCTATCAGACAGTGTGGAACTGCCCCTGGGGGTTTCCAACACTGCAGCTTTTTATGGGAGTAGAGAGGAGCCTTTTCTTTTTTCATCCCTGAAGAGGGGTTGGTAATTTCGAACTGTTGACCTTTTGGTTAGCAGTCCAACATGTAATCGCTACACCACCAGGGCTCCTGCCATCACATTAGGGGTGAATTAATGAAATGTTTGACTAGTATGGCCCAAGAATGATGTTATACATATTCAATGGCTCCTGGCAGAAAAAGGGTTCCTCACCCCAGTTAGAGGTGTTTCTGCCCCTCTTTTCTTCATGCTCTTTACCGTAACTTTGCTTTAAACTACAAAGGTGTAATTTTGAGTAAGTGATTTAAGATAATTTGGTTTTTTTTTTAAGTTGCAATCTATTTTTAAAAATGTACTTGTTTTCAGTTTTGAGTGACTCTTTAATTTTTACTCCTAAACTTAGTTTCCATAGCTCTAGTCTGAAGTAAGTAGTCACTGTCATTAGTTTTCTTGCTGTGCATAAGGCCTGAATTGTCCCAAATAAATGGCCTTTATAGTCTGCTACCTGGTTGTATGTAGGAACCATTTTTGGTTTTTTATTTTGCAGCAGTGGCCTTTTAGGGATCCTATTCGTTTGGTTTTGGAGGGAAAATGAGCATTTGGGAACTTGAAACTAGAAAGCAAATTTAGATATTGATAAAAGTTGTGTCTGGGTAAGCAAGAACTCTGAGGGCCTATTGTGCGGTTTTCTGTAGCAGTGAACCTGGTTGGCTCTTTCAGGTCCGTGGCAGCTCTGTCTGTTGGAGAAGGCACAGGCGTTAGAACGTCAGCCCGAACAACTACCGAGGACACCAAATCTAAAGCCACAGGCACCGCCAAAGACAGTTGGCATGGGTAAGAGCTGCTTATTCTGGGTGATTTTCATCCTGCCACCCTAACGTATGATTGATTGGTTTACCTTCCTGGGTGCCCGAGAACATGCTATTCGTGAACAGTAGTGTTAGTGAAGCCTTGGTTATGAGGATGATTCTTTGGATGGGTTGGGTCTTGCTGTTTGAGCTGGTTCAGAGTCCGTTTTTAACCATGACCTGTGTGTGCTTGAGAGGAAGAAAGTCCTGGCACTCCATTAGGAAAAGCAGCTATTGTAAACGCTATGGGTCACACGGTCCAACCCTCAACACATCATGGAGTTGAGGCAGGGCCAGTGTTATCTTCTGTTGTGTCTTCTGCACGGGGTCGCGATGAGGTGGCGCCACTGACAGCATCAGCTGTGTCCTTGAAAAGAACGGGCTTTCTCCAGCCACTGGGTCTTGCATTCTGAATGATACTCCGTAAGTCATAGAAGTGCAGAATGGTTTCCTCCTGGGGAACTGAAACTTTAATTACATAGTAGCATTTTTTGTTCTATTCTATACAATAGCTTTTGTTTTAAAGTCAATTTTGTATGGGTTAGCATAAGCTGATCCAGTTTGTTTGGGGTCATTGTTTGCTTACGATATTTTTCTCTCTTACTTTGCATTCATTTTATGTTTCTAAACCTAAGTGTATTTTTCACAAATACCATGTCGTCATGGCTGTGACTCAGTGGTTGGGGGAACTTGTTGTTGGCATAGTGATCAAGCTTGTTTGTTTTGGGGTCATTCTTAGAGCTGCCTTCTTCGCCTCAGAGTCTAGGACCTCTGGAAGGTGGGTGATGTTCTGATCTTTCTTGTGGCTGTGGAAGCCTTTCAGCATGACTTTTCTTTCTTCAAACCAATGACCTTCCGTTATTTATTGTTAAATCTCAGTGTGAAGAAACCAGATATTTGCCAGTGCAAGTTCAATTGATCAGATGGTGGCAAGTCTTAAGCTCCACATGATAGACTCTAGTGAGTCTGGGTAAATGGGGCTGTGCGTGCAGTCCTGCGGGGCACCTTCCAGAGCCAGCTTTGAGTCTTCTCCAGTGTCTCCTCTTAGAGTTATACCTGATCTTATGACCGGTGTTCAATTGAATCCATTGGGGAATGGGCCAATTCTGCTTTTGTGTCTTGACCAGGAATCTTGATCCTGAGAGTGTTTAGGAGATGGCGCTGTGAAGACGGGAACTACCACACTCAGCATGGTGGAGAAACAGAGAAGGGCGGCAGAGCTTTTCTTGACTTTCAGTGCCTTTGCTTTGGCTTCCGTTTCAGGAGAGTCGGGGGCTTTCTTCTTTGCCTTTGGCACCATCATCATAAAAAGCCACCACAATTAATTTTAGAACATTTTCTTCATTCTTGTATTCATTATTAGCTTCCATTTCCCCCTAACCTCATCTGACATAGCCCTAAGAAACTATTAATCCAGTTACTATCTTTACAGATTTACCTATATTCTAGATTTCATATAAAGAAAAATACAACTACCCCCACTCCAATAATAACAAAATAAATAAAGGAAATCTATCCAGAAAAAAAGCAGAAAATAATAAAAACAAGTTTAAAATGAGTCAAAAGGAGAACAAATGATAAGGGGTTAAATTTTAACCTAACTACAGCTGGATTAATCCACTTTGCACACTGAGAGAAAGGATATTCACATCCCTAGATCAGTGGTCAGAGGGAATTCACCAGAGGCTTAATCCATATGAGGACTTTGGGCCTTCACTATCATGCATAGCCTTTTGCAAACAGTTCTTAGAATTTAAATTGCAATACAATTCCCTCCTTTGGTCTTGGATTTTATTATTTACAACCCTTGGATCACACAGGCTGGTGTGCTTCTGTGTGGATGTAGCTGACCCCTCACTTAGGTGGCTGCTTGTTTTAAGACAAGCCTTTAGATCCCAGACGCTCTTCTTTCCGATAGCTGGACACCGTCTGTTTTCTTCACCACATTTTGCTATCATTAGCACCCATACGGTCAGTGATCTCTTCATGAGGGGAAATACTGGATGATGCCAAACTCACTGCCATCGAGTCGGTGCCAACTCATCGTGACCTTATAGGACAGGGTAGAACTGCCCCTGTGAATTTCCAAGACCACCCCAATGTGTAACCACTGTGCCACCAGGGCTTCCGTTATGAGGGAAAAGCCACGTTTAACCTAGTTCTCCTAGAAATGATCTGGCTACTTTCAAGATCTTCCTATATCTATAGTCTCTCATCCTCGCAAGGATTTTCTCAGCCAGTATCTCTTTAAAAAAGAGCACTTTCTCTTTCCTTTGGGGGCTCCAGACTTCCTACTTTATCTTCCATGTGTCTTTTACATCTTTCCCCAAATACTTAACCACCCACTCCCGTCACGTGGATGTGGACTCCCAGTGGCTCTGCAGGACACACCAGATGCCGCTTGGGTTTCCCAGCTTCATCTTTCGCCCATGAAGTGCCTGCTGTGCTCAAAGGGGGCTGTCTTTGCGGTGTGACTCGCTGCCACCAGGGCTGCTTCCTTCCAGGACAGGAGCCAGCCCACTTTGCTATAAAAGGCCAGAGAGTAGTTATCGCAGACTTTGAAGGCTATTGCTACAGGTCACTGACATGAGCGAGAGAACACGCCTCCTCGCTCACTTCTGCCCGTTGTCCTGGGTGGGTGTTCACATGGTGCTCACTTGGCTGAGACGTTCTCGGAACAAAATGAGCGGCCTGACGGATGGAGTGGGGTGCAGTGCTGGGGACAGTTTTATTCTCTATCGTGGTGACACCTAGATCTCGGCATGCCAGGGCATTTGCAGCATTGGCCTCACAGTGAGTGCAGCTGCTGCCCTCGGGGCCCGGGCACACTTCACAAGGCACAGCTGCAGTGGAATTGCCTGTGCAGCCCACTGGTCCTTCCTAGCTGTAGCCCAGAAGACAGACTACCCTTTACTTGGTCTATAGCTTGTAGCGAGGACATGGTGACATTCCTTGAGACTTAGCTTGAAAATGGAGACAGCCCATCTCTTGTGAGGGGAGATTCCATATATGACCTTAGCCTCATGACTTTGACAGGAGATAGATTCCTGACTTTCCATAATGAGCGAGACTGTTCATGAGGAAACTGCATATCACAACATCTTGTGTGTTTTTTCCCTCTTAGATCTACAAGGAAGTCTTCGAGAGGAGCAGCAAGAACCCAGCGCCGGCGACGGTCTAAATCTCCTGTTCTTCATCCTCCCAAGTTTATACATTGCAGTACATTAACTGCTTCTTCCAGCAACCAGCTGAAGCACAAAAGCCAGACTGAGTCCCCTGATGGCAGCAGTGGGCTGGGAATTTCAGCCCCCAAAGAGTTCACTGCAGGGGAATGTGTGCCGCCGCCTCCTGATACTACCCACATGGGGCCAGTCAACGAGCCTTTGCCAACTGTGGTTCCGGGGCTCCGGTCAGAGAGTACCAAGGAAGACTGCGCTGATGTCACCCAAGTCTCCCAAGCAAATCTCAAGGCCAACCATCTCTCTGACTTTGGGTCCGTTTCCAAGCTAAACCAGGGCAAGCCATGTGCGTGTGTAGGCAAGGAGTGCCAGTGTAAGAGGTGGCACGACATGGAAGTGTACTCCTTCTCAGGCCTGCAGAGCGTCCCGCCCCTGGGCCCTGAGCGAAGGGCCCCGCTTGAGGACTACTCCCAGTCGCTGCACACCCGGACTCTGTCTGGCTCCCCTCGGTCCTGTTCTGAGCAAGCTCGTGTCTACGTGGATGACGTGACCATTGAGGACCTGTCAGGCTACATGGAATATTACTTGTATATCCCCAAGAAAATGTCCCACATGGCTGAAATGATGTACACCTGATAGCAAGGAGCTCACTGCTCTGCTTCAAACCAATGAAGGGTTGTCAGATTTAGTTAATGGCAGACCTTCCGGCCACTTTGTGTGAGAAGACATCTCCTTCTGCTCACTGTGCTTGCAATAAAAAACATTTCTTGTCATCTCCGTTCATCTTCGTTCTTTAAATTCACTCTGTTCCTACGTACCCACTGAGGCAAGCTGACCTAAAAACCACACCCCTCCTAGCACAGTGCCCGGGAGGTGAAGACACCTTTGTTACTCTGGACTGGCAGCAGTGGGTATGGACGACAGGGTAAACACCTTGGTCAAGCTGCGCACTTTTCAGATCTGTTGGGTTGAGTGGCCAAGGACCCTCCTTTGAGATTTTATAACGGAACTGAACACTGGTCACGCTGTAGTTGCCGGCCCCAGTATTAGCAGTGATGTGACTGATTGAAGCCATCTGATTCAGTGCAAGAGTTGTTGTCTTTAAAAGCTTTCTTATGTTACTGTTCAACCAGAGATTAAAGTTTAGATTCACTGTGAATAAACTAGCTGGCTTGCGTGACTGCTTGAGAGAATCATTAACCATCACTCAGCCACAGTGGCTGCCGGCCTACCTGATCCGTGTGCTCTGAAGTCTTGGGAGAATGTTGCTTCTGGTGGGTGTGGTATGGGATTAGAAATGAGTGCATCTCTGCCTGGCGTTATGTGCCTGGTATACTTGTTTCTGTCTATCATCAGTGGCCATAGAGGCCTCTTAGACCCCCGCTTCAAATGTGCTGCGTCAGATTGTTTCTGCCCTTCCACCTCAAAACCAAACCCCCTGCCATCAAGTCCAATCTGCCTTG
>NW_022109491.1:12418489-12424379 GCF_000313985.2 Echinops telfairi
CTGATTCATAACAGCAAAATTATAGTTAAGTAGTAACCAAAATTTTATGGTTGGGAGTCCCCACAACCTGAGGAACTGCATTAAAGGGTTGCGGCATCAGGAGGTGAGAAACTGCTGTGTACAGGGTTTCTGAGCTGGAACCCTTAGAGAGCAGGCAGCCTCATCGTTCTCCCGCAGAGTGGCTGGTAGCATTGAACCACCAGCCTTGTAGTTAGCAATCTCTCACTTAACCAGAGGCCCTTCTACCCACCTCCCCAAAGTGGCTTTCCTCTGCTGTAGCCTGTATTTCCAGTGTGCCTTCCAAAATTGCCTACACAATTTGGAAAGCAACCCGCCCTCGGTTTGTCCTGGGGGATGAATCTCTCAGGTGGCTCCAAACTGCGTTTTGCGTGTGACCTGTGCCGATGTTTCCATTTCAAACCATCTCTAGCACACCAAATGGATGAGAATGTATCCAGCTCTCATAAGGTCACGTGGCTCGTTTTCCTTTTCTTGAGATTACAAAATAAGTTTGTTTACTCAGACCTCTCCCTGAGATCGATGCCCGAGCTCTCGGCTTTACAGGTAGCAGTGTGTCCTAGGGCAAGGTGGGCTGGGGACTGGCTAGGGTACCTTGCTTTATGGGAGACACCAAATTCCTAGTGCAGCGTGGCCTCGGGGACACTTGAAGGTGAGATGACAGCCAGGCTGCTGTCACTGCGCCTATCACCAAAGGAGCAGCAGCCATTCTAGTTCCTAGCCTCCAGCAGCCTGGGAGAGCCGAGGATTGCCGCACGACACCGAACCACCCATCCTGGCCGTTAGCGAGCTTGTGGCTATACCCCACCTCACTTCCATCACTGCAGTGGGATGGAGCAGACAGAGCTTAATTAAGATAGGTCAAGCATAAATAATTAAGGTGGACTATGCTGTAAGTCCCTTTTCCTCTTCCTTTCAAATACCGTATATACTCGTGTATAAGCCGTTTCCCAGCACATTTTTAATGCAGTTTCTGTGGTAAAATTAGGTGCCTCGGCTGATGTTCGGGTCGGCTTATACTCGAGTATAGACGGTAGGTGGTCTGGTTTTTTCCTTGATGCTGTGTTCGGTACAGGATCCATACCAAAAGCAAGCTCACTGCTACGGAGTCAACTCTGACTCCTAGTGACCCTATAGGACAGGGTAGGAAACTGCCCCTGGGGTTTCCCAGACTAACTGTTTTGCAGGAGCAGGAAGCCTGGGACCTTTCTCACCATGGCCCAGAGGAGTTGTCGCTGGAAATGCAAGAGCGATGCAGATATTTCTGAGGGAGTGGTTTAAGAGGAGGACAGGAAATCCACACTGGAGTAGAAGTTTAAGAATTCTAGTCTTGTTTGAACGAGTTTCAAGTACATCTCGGTCAGAATATCTCATCAAAACATCAACCTTGAAGCCGACAAGGCTTGGTCAAACCCAGTTGGGCCAATGTGAATATCAATGCCCCTCTTTAGGACACGGGGCCTTTGGTGGCTGTGGTTTCCTGCATTTTTCTCTGATGCATCTTAGAAAATGGATTGTAGATGGAGGAGCTGTTGAACTTTTCCTCTCTTGAAAAGTACCCTCCCAATTTTCCCACATGCCTTCCTTAACCACTCGTTGACCCTTCACTTATTTAATAGATCGCATTTGCATGTCCCCCCCCTCCCCCATGCCAGGCACAGCATCGCAGGTGCAGCAACTAGAACAGCAAGCAGAACTGCGTCCTTCCCTTCAGGCAGAGAAAGGTGATGGGCATATATCTAATAGCCATCAAGACAAAAGAATCAGAAGTTAAGAGTGCTGCGATAGAGTAGCTGGTTGCGGCCTGATACAGAATAGGACTGTGGTCCTTGGGGTTTGGATGGGCGGCCAGGGGAGGGGTCGCTTGCCTGGCCTTCTGAGGCACCACTGAGTGAATTTGAACTTCCAACATTTGGAGCCAAGTATATTAACTTTACACCAGCTAAGGGTTGCTGTTTTTTGTTTTGTTTTGTTTTACTGCGACTGAGGAAACGCTACTAAGGTGACACTTGAACAGTGATCTGAAGGACCGGAGGGAGGAAAGAAACCTTGTGGATTTTTAGGGGGAAGCATTCTGAGCAGAAGGAAGAGTCAGGTGAGCAGGTGAAGGAGAGGCAGGGAGGACACACAGAACCAGAGGGGCTTGTGGGCCTGTTTAAGGGCGTGGGCTCTTACCGAATGATGTAGGGAGCCATTGGAGGGATTGAGGAGAGACATAATCAGCCTTGCCTTTGATGAAGACTAGGTAGGGGTGTGGGGACCAGAGGGGAGAATCGGAAGGGAAGTGAGGAGTTGGCTATTGCAGGAAACGGGGCAGTAGTTTCTGGTGGCTTGCCACGGGCCAGTGATGGAGATAAGATGTGTGTTACAGTCATTTTAAAGGTGGAGCTGATGGAATTTGCTCTTGGGTTGCATAGGTTGTTAAAAAACAAACGCAGACTCACTGCCATCAAGTTCATTCACACTCATGGTCATTCTACAGAACAGGGTAGAGCTGTCCTCTGTGAGTATCTGAGACTGTAACTCTTTACAGGAGTAGAAAGCCCTTTCTTTCTCCCTCGGAGCTGGTAGTGGTTTTGAACTGCTGACCTTGCAGTTAGCAGCTCAACCACTATGCCACCAGGGCTCCTGTTGTGACTGTTAGGTGCCATCAAATCTGGCTGGGCACCATTCTCACAATCCTTGCCAAGTTTGAGCCCATTGTTGTAGCCACTTGGACAATCCACATCCTTGAGAGTCTTCCTCCTTTTTACTGACCCTCTACCAAGCACGATGTCCTTCTCCAGGGACTGGTCCCTGCCGATAACGTGTCCAACATCAAGGAGATGAAGTTTCGCCATTCTTGGGGAGGGAGACGGAGCATTCTGGCTGTACTACTTCCAACAAAGATTTGCTGTTTGTTCTGGCTTTCCGTGACCCTTCCAATGTTCTCCAACACCAAAGGCACCGATTCAAACAAATTGCATGTATATCAGGCAATTGAAAATACCATGGCTTTAGTCAGATGTACCTTAATCCTCAGATTGGCCTCTTCGCGCTTTGAGGCTTTGAAGAGGTCTTTTGCGGCAGATTTACCCAATGCAAGACATCATTTGGTTTGTGGTTCTTTGGTTTTTCACTTCTGCTTCATGAGTTTTGACTAGATCCAAGTAAAAAGAAATTCTTAACAACTTCAATACTTTTTCCATTTATCGTGATGTTCCTTTGTGGCCCAGTTGTGAGCAGTTTTGTTTTCTTTCTTTACACTGAGTTGTAATCCATCTCGAAGGCTGTCGTTTTTGATCTTTATCAGTAAGTGTGTCAAGTCTTCTTCGCCTTCAGCAAGCCATGTTGGTTTATTTGTACATCACAGTCTGTTAGGGAGCCTTCCTCCAATCTTGATACTGTATTCTTCGTGTCATCTAGCTTCGTGGATTATTGCTCAGCAGACAGATTGAGTAGGAATGGTGGAAGGAATCGGCCCTGACGTCCCCTTTCTGATTTTAAACCATGCAGCATCCCCTTGTTCTGTCCAAAAGACTGCCTCTTGGTCCGTGCTCTGGGATTCCCATTCCTCACAATGTTATCCATAATTTGTTGTGATCCACAGTTGAATGTCTTTGCATAATCCATAAAGCACAAGCAAACATCTTTCTACTAGTCTCAGCTTTTAGCCAAGATCCGTGTGACAGCAGCAATGATATCCCTGTTCCATGTCCTCTTCTGAATCTAGGTTGGATTTCTATCTAGTCATTTCCTGTTGATATGCTACTGCAACCTCTTTTGAATCATAGTCAACAAAATTCTACTTGCATGTGATTATTAATGCTACTATTCAGTAATCCCCACGTCGTATTACATCACCTTTCTTCAGAAAGGGCAGAAGTAGGGATCTCTTTCAGTCTGACAGATTTATTAGCAGCACTTCAAGCATTGTATCTGTTAGTTGAAACATCTCGATTGGTATTGTTAGTCCCCAGAGTCCGGTTTTTGCCAATGCCTCAGACATCTTTTTTCAATACCATTACCTCTTGATCTTATGCTAACTCCTGAAATGTTTGAAGACTGGCCAGGTTCTTTCTTACTCTTTTGAAAAAGCGACTCTAACACTTCCATATTCTTTTGATACTTTCTGTGTGAGTTAATATTTTGCCCACTGGCTCCTTCAGTATTGTCATTTGAAGCATGAGTCTTTTTTCAGTTCTTTCAGTGTGGGAAGTGACGAGCGTGTCTCGGCTCTCTAACCCCAGGTCTGTGTACACTTGATTAGAAGGCTGTCTTCTCCAGTTCATCTCTGAGATCAGTTCATCTCTGAGACCTGCACGTCTCCCACTTGCTTTAGTTCCTCCTTGTGCAGGGTTCAGAGTCTCCGCTAACATCCGCTTTGGCGTGCTTCCTCTTTTCCTCTTTCTTTAACCATCTTTTGCTTTCTTCATGTATGATGTCCCTGCGGCCATCCAACAGCTTGTGCTTGTCTCATCTTCAGACATTAGCCTGCCACGTGTCAAATCTATCCCTGAGGTGGTCTCTACACTCAGGTGGGGTACACACAGGGTTGTATTTTGGCTCTTGTGGGCTTTGTGTGTATGTGTGTGGGGGGCTTGCTTTTAACTTTCTTCGGCTTTTACTTGAACTTGAATTTGAGCAATAGCAGGCCTATTTTGCAATTTGCCCCTGGCCTTATTCTGTTGATGCTGTTGAGCTTCTCCATGATCTCTTTCAACATGTAGAGTCCATTTGATTTCTGTGGATCCCATCCTGCAAGATCCCCATGGGTAGTCACTGTGTATTATTGTTAAGAAAGACAGGAGGGGAAATTCAGGGTTTGATTTGTTTGTTTGTTTGTTTTGAGTTCGAGATGTCATGTAGAGATACTGAAAAGGTAAGGGCTTATGACCAGAGATCCAGCGAGACTCACAAGCTTGAGATACAAACCTAGGAGTCACCAGCATCTGGATGTTATTTAAAGTCATGCTTAGAGAGTGAGTGGTCCCAGGACCAAGCCCAGGGCATTGAGCCCTGGTGCTGTATGGTTACATGTTGGGCTGCTAACTGCACGGTCCCTAGTTTGAAACCACCAGCTGCTTTGTGGGAGAAAGACAGGGCTTTCTAATTCCATAGAGTTACAGTCTTGGAAACTCACAAGGTCTGAACCTCCCTGACCTATAGCGTGTCTATGAGTCAGCTTGGGCTCGATGGCAGTGAGCGGCCAGGAAGGGCAGGCGAGGCGGAACCAACCAAAGGCTGAGCACGTGTTCCTACTCCACAGAGGGATCCTGAGAGTCAGGTGAAGAAGCATTCTGAGGGGTGGGTAGCGCCCAATACTGCAGGGAACAAGGGGGTGGGATTTAGCTGATTCACACAGGTTCAGCAAACCTACAATTGTGTTGAGCTTGATGAATTGGTTGTTAAAATGGCACTTGTAATCAGGGTTCTCTCTAAGGTGGAAATTACAGATTTACGTTCCTCTCTCTTTTTTAATGTTCAACCTGTGCATATCTTTTATTGTTCTTCTTGAAGCATTAACTGTATGAAATAATAAACTACCTATTGGTTTATAGTTTTTAATATATATATACTTAAAACAGTCATTAGGGCAGCGGACCAGTTGTTAAATTATTCGAATTTCATCATTGGGAGCCCTTGGGGAGCTCTGGCTATACAAAGATGTATGTCTGCCTGCCAGCCACAGAGTAGGCAGTTTAAGGGTTCTTGGTTTGATTGAATGGAGGTAATACTGGCTTCAAACAGCTCGTCATTCTAGGGAGGACAGTTATGTATTTTTAATGAACTATGCTGCTTGAATTCAGGAAGCAGGTGGGCAGGGCTCATCACTAGCCCAGGGAATTTGTCTGGAACAGCGTCTTGGGGTTGGGGGCCTTCCTCAGCGGAG
>NW_022109491.1:12424503-12433610 GCF_000313985.2 Echinops telfairi
ACGCCATCCTCTCTGTTTTTTCTGGATTTTCTGTTCCCTCCTTTCCTCGCTCTGGGAAGCCACCAAATTTGATAGATTGGGAAAGAAACCAGGAGGAATCACTGCTCTGATCAGAATCAGAGGGCAGAGTCAGAAAACACCCGAGAGTGAAGAATGAGAGAGAACAGGTTTGCTACCTTTAAAAGACAGCCTAAAATTAGTTTTAAAGTTCAGTAAATTCCCCGGAGTCTGCCATCAGCTTTCCTAAAGAAAACCGGTTGTGATGTATGCGTGGCCACAAGGGGTCTCCCTCCACCCTTCCTTGTGTGGGTGTTCCGGGGTCAGGCCCAAATCTCCATGGCTTGTCAAAGCGCTGCACCCTGGTCAGACCAGGCCAGAAACAAATCTGGCCCATTTGTTTGTGGGAAAATTCAAAATGTCCACGAACTTTTAAAAGTCACCCCCTCACTCAAAGCCCAAGTGGCCCTTTACCGGTCAGTCAGGTTAGTTTAAACAATGGAGGAATCACAGGGTAAAATGTGTACTACGGAATGTCAGGATTTACTGCTGACGGATGCTCTCTGTCCCCTCCCTGGTCGCTCAACCTAGTGATCTGAAAGGCACCTTATCATGGGAGAAGAATAAATAGCTACCATGTACTAAGAGCCCTGGTGGGGAGGAGCCCTCGTGGCTTAGTGAGTTACGTATTGGGTTGCTAGCTGCAAGGTTAGCAGTTCAATCCCACCAGCTGCCCTGGGGAAGACAAATGATGCTTCCTGCGCTCTGTAGAGCTACAGCTCTGGAAACCCACAGGGGCAGTTCCACTGTGAGTCAGAACGGACTCAATGGCAGTGAGATCATGTATTAGATGTTTATTGTGTCGTGAGTGTTCTATTAGCCTCACTCCACTGCCATCGAGTCGATGCTGACTCACAGCGAGCCTATAGGACAGGGTAGAACCGCCCCTGTGGGTTTCCGAGGCCAAATCTTCCCAGGAGCAGAAAGCCAGGTCTTCCTTCCAGAGTTGCAAGTGGTTTTGAACAGCCGACCCTGCAGGTTAGCAGCCCAATTCCATTTAGTGAAACGTAGGTGCTTGGTAAAAGGTGAGGGTCAGATCCAGTCTATGTGGGACGGGAAGGGAAATGCTGAGCAGAGGGTCGGACCAGAATGAACCGGCTCGCAGCCCTGCAGAGGTGGGTCCTCTTTTGCCTCCGAGTCTACAGAGGAAGAAGCTGCACCCTGAGAGAAAGTCACCAGGTTGACACGGCTTGTGCAGAAGTGGGACTTGGACACCCATCTGACTCTGGACTAAGTGTTCCCTGCGGCCTGTCCTAAGTGGATTGATGGATGGCCCGGGTGAAGAAGCAGATTCTTTATTGGAAGACTTGCCGTGGTTCTTCAGCAGGGATGAGAATGAGACTCACCTGGGGAGGCTTTGAAACCCGCCCATGCCCACATCATCTTCTTGGACACTTTGATACAGTGAGGGTGTTGAAAGGCCTGGTTGAAAGGCCCATGGGTGATTCTAAGGTCTGCTCACCGGCCACCATCAGAAGATTCTGTGGATGGAAAGTCCGGGCAGGCATGAGAACTTGCTGAGACCCAACAGCCACAGAGTCTTTCAACAAGGTGAGGGCCACTTGAGCAGCATTCAACATCAAAGGCAACCCCAGATCCTCTGCTTCCAGTTGGAGAGGCAAGCCCCTCTCCCGTTGAGTGCAGAGCTGAAAGGACACTTGTGATTGGTTGAAGACCTACAGGAGTTGCTAGGCGCTGTCCAGTCGGCTCCGGAGCATTAGCAGCCTTATGTAAAACCGACGGTTTGCCCAGTCCTGTGCTGTCTCCACCATTGCTGCTCCGCTTGAGTCCAGTGGTGTGGTTATTGTGTCCGATCGTTTCATGGAGGCCTCCCTTGTTTTCGAGGAGCCTCGGTGGCACAGTGGTTTAAGCACTGGACTGCTAGCTACCAGGTCAGCAGTTCAAAACCACCAGCCGATCCGAGGGCATAAGAGGTGGCTTTCTTCTCCCATAAAGAGTTACAGTCTCAGAAACCCATGGGAGCAGTTCTACTCTGTCCTATGGGGTTGCTATGAGTCAGCATCGACCCTATGGCAGTGAGTTCGAGTCCCGCCGCCAGCCATGATGCCCTCTTGGTTGGCATTTGCTAATGATGTGTCCCCTCGCACATCTAAGGACCTCACATGTATTTGCTCTTCCTCCTGGCAGCCCACCAACACCAGCCTTCGAAGACAGCAGCTCTCCTCTCTTCCTCTTCCGTCATCTATTAGCTGTGCATGAGAATGAGGCGAGGGCAACGGTCATGGCTTGGATCAGGTGTGCCTTAGGCATCAACATCATCTTTGCTTTTTAAGACTCTTAGGAGGTCCCCGAGAGCAGATTTGCCCAATGCCATTTGTCCTTTGGTGTTTTGACTGCTCCTACCATGGACATTGACAGCGGATCCAAGCAGGATGACATGGCTGGCAGAAGAGTGGATGCAAAGCAGACCTCTGGAGGCAGCCCAAAGGTGTCCAGAGAAGAAGGAAGGTGCCCAGACGACCTGCCCTGCCCGTTCAATGTGGCCCTCACCTGCTGTGGCCTTGGCTGCCTGTCTGCCTGGCAACAGTCCTGAGTGTAAGCTTGAGAGGCTTGGTGTTCCTCGCTGGTGGTGAAAGGTAGACCCAGCAGGACTCTTTAAGGCAGGGGGTCTGTGAATGGTGAAGCCAAATCCTCAGAACTAGAATGGGGTTCAGCTGGGATGATGGGAGAGGACAGTCATTTTTGACCCCTTCTGGAGGCAAGAAGAACCCCGGAGGTGACTTACAGCAGCCTAGCGTCATGAAGTTTGGGGTTTGTCCACTGAGGCCAAAAAGGTGGAGTCAGAGAACAATCTGGGGTTCTCAGGTGCCTCCTGTGTTTTTGCTTTCTCGCCCTCTCTTCCCACGCCCCTACCTCCTTCCCTCGCACATGTATGTGTCTGTCCGTCAGTCTGTCTCCCTCAGCTTCCCTTTCTCAGCTTGATTTTCCTCCTGCCGGGCATCGGGTCGCTGTGGGTGGGAACAGCTCGATGGCACCTAACATCGAGTTAGGCTCCGTTGGGGGTTCGGGCCAGTCATAGTCCTGCCACCACTGCCTGTCCTGGAGCTCTAGCGGTCCCTTTTGCTGAAGCTGGTGGGAGCCTGGGTGCTGGGAATCCACCTGCAGCCTTGACCCTGAAGTTACTCTCATGGACACCTGAGCTCAGATGGGAAAAATCAAGATCCCCGAGCAGTTCTGAGGTGACTTCCTTCCAAATGACAGCCCCATCCCCACCACCCCTGCCAGAGGAGCTAATCACCCTGCAATGGAGGAGAAAGGGAGGTGATGTCTGCACTGGGCTTTTCCCAGGGGTCTTGGGGAGGAGCGGGGGCTGGGGGGCTGTGCTTGAATGCTGGCCTCAGAGTTGCCCCCGCCCCTGTCATGGTACCCAGCCCCTCCCCTCTTCCCACATAAGTCCCCGTGCAGCCAGCCCGTTCCTTTTTCTCTCCAGGGCACCAGATCCCTCCACAGGGCTGGCAGCGAGCTGCGGCCCCAGGCCCTGTTGTGACATGTGAGCGGTGGGCTGGGAGCTGCCAGCTTCCACGCTCCTGGGGGGTTTGGAGTGTTCCGGGACAGGCTGTTCTGCTAGTCGTCCTTGCCTCGCCCCTCCCTCTCCTCGGAAGCCGGGGACTTGGGGGGTGGGAGGGACGCCAGCCCCTGGGAAGCACAGACACAGCACGGCCAGGCTGCCCACATTGCATTCTCGGCTTCCCGCAGGCCACTCCCTGGGCCCAAAGCCCTAACCCTGTTGGAAACACCCCCTCCTGCTTGGAAGGAGGCTGGCCTGGCCAGGGGGTTTATTTTGGGAGCAGCTTCTGAATCCAATGGCCTTGTTAGGGCAACACTGACCTTTCCAACCGAGGGGGAGGGCAGGAGGAGAGAAGAGGCGGGGCAGCGACAGAGAGCGGCAGCCCCACACGCCCACTGGCTGGGGGAGAAGGGGGCCAGCGGCTGGCCAGCCCGGGCCGGGAAGCCAGCCTCGGGAGGAGGCTGTCGCTGAGGGCATTCCTCCTTTTCATATCAGACGGGGGACCCCTGCACCGCACCCCGTGTACAGGCTTCTTAAAGGGATCACCCGCTTTTCCTTTGAATCCATGGAAGCCAGACGTGGGACGCTTGGTGGCCTTCGCCTCCGTCCTTCCTGCTTCCTTCCCAGCTGGCCGCCCGCCTCTGGCTCCCAGGGGCCTCGCAGGCATGGCACTGACCAGCCAGCCCAGTGCTGACTTGGCCCCTGGGCTCTCTCAGCCCAGGGTGGCAGCTCGCTGCTCCCCTGCTGGGGCAGGGTGGTGAATCTGGGGACCCACCCGGAGCACCCCTGCCTGCCCAGTGCCGCTGGCCCTCCGGCCCTCCACACCCACGCTGGAGAACCGGGAGGTGGTTGGGGACTCTGGGGGCTACGATGAGATGAGCGGGGGCCGCTTTGACTTTGATGATGGCGGGGCGTACTGCGGGGGCTGGGAGGCGGGCAAGGCCCACGGACACGGGCTGTGCACTGGCCCCAAGGGCCAGGGCGAGTACTCCGGCTCCTGGAACTTTGGCTTTGAGGTGGCAGGCGTCTACACCTGGCCCAGCGGGAACACCTTCGAGGGTTACTGGAGCCAGGGCAAGCGGCACGGGCTGGGCATAGAGACCAAGGGGCGCTGGCTGTACAAGGGCGAGTGGACGCACGGCTTTAAGGGGCGCTACGGCACTCGGCAGAGCACCAGCAGCGGCGCCAAGTACGAGGGCACCTGGAGCAACGGCCTGCAGGACGGCTATGGCACAGAGACCTACGCCGACGGAGGTGAGCTTCCCGCAGGCCACTCCCTGGGCCAGAGGGAGGCTGGCCGGGCGCGGGGACCGGCGTGGGCAGGCTCGCTGCTCAGCGGCCTCTGTAAGCAAGCGCCTAGCTTCCTTTGGAGAGATGGGCTCAGGGAGGGTTCTGGAGGGCACACTGGGGTGCCCAGCACAGAGGCTGGCCCAGAACACATGCTCAGCTCGCTGTAAGGGCCCCTGCCTGTTGGCCAGCAGCTGAACAGCCGAGGAATGCTCTTGGGCGTGTGCACCAGCTGAGTTGGGGGCGAAGTCCCAACATTGCCTTATGTTATTTTGCAGCCCTAACACAGTTCCTCCCTCCCTCCCTTCTTCCCTCCCTCCCTCCCTCCCTCCTGTCCATCCATCCATCCACCCATCCATCTCCTCCTCTACCCTTCCATTCCGTGCATGCTTAGGGAACATGGCCTATTTGCCAAAGGGCAGGATCCCTGCTGATGCAGAGGTTAGAGTGGTCAACCGCTAACTAATAAGGTGGGTGGTTCGAACCCACCAGCCGCTCCTTGGGGGAAAGATGAGACATTTGCTTCTGACAGCCTTGTAGACCTATGGGGCAGGTCTGCTTCAGCCAGTAGGGCTGCCGTCGATTAGAATGCACTGGCTATGGGGTTGGTTCCCTGGAGTTTGGTGTGAAGGGTTAGCTATAAAAAGGAGAGAGACCTGTCCCCTGGCTTCATAGGTGCTGGCCACAGACTGACGGTACGTGCCCTGTGAGGACAGGGTCTAAGGAAGGAGCAGGTGGACAGCAATGGTCAAGGCGCGTTTTGAGGTGGTGTGGTTGTCGCTGGAGCTTGGTGGGAGCCGGGGACCCTGCAGGCTGAGAGAGGAACATGTACCGTGACACAGAAGCTGGTACACACTTGGGGGTGGGGGTGGACTTTGCACTGGCAGCTCTGTGGCAGAGCAGATACCATCCTATTTTTTAAAAATCATTTTATTTTTTAAAATCATCATTGGACACATACAGCATTGTGTCAAGCACATTTGTATTATGTTGCCATCATTTTCAAAACATTGTCTTTCTACTTGAGCCCTTGGTATCAGCGCCTCATTTTCCCCCTCCCTCTCTCCCTCATGAACCCTTGATAATTTATAAATTATGATTATTTTTTCATATCTTACACTGACTGATGTTTCCCTTCACCCACTTTTCTGTTGTCTGTCCCCCTGGGAGGGTGTCATATGTAGATCATTGTGATCAGTTCCCCTTTTCTCCCCCCACCTTCCCCTTGCCCTCCTGGTATCGCTACTCTCATTATTGGCCCTGAGGGGTTTATTTGTCCTGGATTCCCTGTGTTGAAAGTGTTATCTGTACCCGTGTACATGTTCTGGTCTAGCCGGATTTGTAAGGTAGAATCAGGGTCATGATAGTGGAGGGAGGGGGAAGGGAAACATTAAAAAACTAGAAGAAAGTTATATGTTTCATCTGTGCTATACTGCACCCTGACTGGCTTATCTCTGCCTGGTGACCCTTCTGTAAGGGATTGGATACCATCCTCTTGTACACAGGCTGTGACCCTGGACATGACGCTGATGCAGCTCCCATTCCCTCATCCATAGACTGGGGGGCTGAAATCAGCACCTGCCCACCTGCAAATGTGCCAGAAGTGCACATTTCAGGCTTCACAGCAGACCTACTGAGTCAGGTCAGCAGGCCCGGGAATGCTATCAAGCTGCGCAGGTGATTCTGAGGCACGTTGGCGTTTACGAAGCACTGCTCCACATCAAGGGCTCGCAGATTGTGAGTCCCCTGCCAAATCCAGCAGACCCCTCTTTTTGTACAACCTGCCAGCTAAGAGGGGGTTTACATTTTTCAGTGATTGGGGTTGGGGTTGGGGGAAGAAATCCAAAGAACCATATATGTTGCATGCGGAAACAGTATGCACAGAAAACACAAAACCCAAGCTCACTGCCATCGAGTTGATTTTTACTCACTGAGACTCTATAGTACAGGGCAGAAGTGCCCTGTGGATTTCCAAGACTGTAAATCCTAACAGGAGCAGAAAGCCTCATCTTTCTCCTCCAGAGTGGCTAGTGTGTTTGAACCGCTGACCTAGCAGTTAGTAGCCCAACTCAGTACCCACTGCTAGTGTCTATATGATTGTGTCTCTTGGTACACAATGATTTATTTCCTAGGAAAAAGCAGTTTTTCCGGCTGCTTTACATGGTCATTACATGGTCCCTTGTGGCTCAGGATAAGTGCTACCAAGTCTTCCTAATGGGCCACATTGGAAAGAGAGGAGGCGACAGATAGGATGGGCGCTCACTTAGAAAAAGATGATCAGAGTTGGGACTAGCCTTCCCTTTATGGCAGATCGGGCTAGCAGGGTGGGATGGTAGGGGTGGGGGGCATAGGGGAGCCCAGGGATGGAGTTTTGCTCAAGCTGAGGCCCGTGGGCAGGCTGAGAGCCGAACAGGACAGGTGGGTATCTGGGTGTCCAGTTGGTGGGTCTCTGGGTGAAGATCCACCTCTCCCATGTGTCTGGACATTAAGGAGCTTGCATCCTTCAGCATCCTGTCTATCTGGGTAGGACAACACAGAGGACCAGTTCTGCCTTTCCCACTCGCGAGAGTTCAGTGATCTCAGGCCCTGTGCCAAGTCTGTCCAAGAAAACCATTGCTTCCAGTAGGTTCCACCCAGAGCAACCCCACAGGACAGGGTAGAACTCGACTCCATGGAAGTCTTGGTGGATGGGGATGGCCCCCTCTATCCCCGGCAGAGCGGCTGGTGTGCTGGAACTACTGGCCTCCCTGTCAGCAGTGGGGCATGTAGCCACGGCGCCACCACAGCCCCAGGAACCACTCCAACTCAGCCGGCAGGCTTCAACTTATTGGATGTGGGCGACAGGCATTGCGCTAGGTCCTGCGGATGCAGCTGAGAGCAAGCCTCAGTTTCCTGGCTGCAGACTAGCTAGAGCTAGTCCTTGAGTCCTTCCTGTGCCTCAGTTACAACCTCACATGGGGCAGGGCAGGCTGAGAGTCCACTCCCTCTCCTCCAATAGGAATCCCAAATGGGTACTAGTGCTGGGGTGCTGGGGGAAGTCTCAAGGCCTGGGGCAAGGTGGGCTTACCTTCCTCTACGCCTCAAAGCGGAAGGCAAAATTGGATACAGGCCACCCCCACGGGCATCTCCTCTCCCAGGAGATCAGACCTGTGCTCGGAATCAGGATGGTACCTCCCAACTGAATCCTGCCTCCCTCACAGAGCAAACGTAGCCTAATCCTCACTAACATAACCCAATCCAGCACATCAGGGACCAAGCTTGCAAGCAGCATACAATGGAGGACCATTACATCAGGTCCCAAAGGAGCAGCACCACAAGGGCTAGCCAAGTGGCCACGATTCACGACAGGCATGCTGGGTAGCAGGGACGGAGTGAGTGAGGTGGACTCATGGACTTGGCCATGTGGCTTTGCAGGGCCGGGCCCTTCTCCTAGGCATGTCAGGGGCCTTTCAGGGCGGGGAGCCAAGCTGCTTCTTCCGACTGAGACGGCCCCACACCCAGGCAGGCTGGATGCCTCACAGGCCTTGGCTCCCTGGCCACACACGAGGTGCCACCCTCCAAATTTAGACTCAGCCGCTGCTTCGGAAAGTCTCTTTAATCATCCTGTCAGCAGTCTTCCACGGGTTTGCTAAGGGCCTGCCCTCTGCCCCTTTTTGGGGTGCTCGGAGGGGGATGTGGACCAGAAGGCTCCTGTGATGGGGAAGGCTGGAAGACAGGCCACCCTGGATTCCTACCCTGGCCCTGCTAACTTACTATTCCAGCGACCTTGCACAAATTATTTAATCTCCTCAAACCTTAGGTTCCTCACCCATAAAATGGACCTATAATTTTCTCTCCTAGGATTTTGCAGGGAATAGCTCAATAATGGTAGTTGCTATCAATAGGATTAGCTATGATGAACAGAGTCAAAGGAGGCCTGGTAGCATAGTGGTTATCCAGTGGGAATCACAAGGCCAGCAGTTCAAAGCCACCAGACACTCCTTGGGAGAAAGACGAGGCTTTCTACTCTGGTAAAGATGGACTCCCACAGGGGAAGTTCTACTTGTCCCCCAGGGTCACTGTAAGTTGGAATTGACTAAGCGGCAGTGAGTTTTTTATTTTTTGTACTCACGGCATTTATCAATTATTACAAAGCCCAAACTCCATGACTCTGAGTGATGTAGGGCCCCCGAGACTTCAACAGGAAATTATCCTACAGCATGCAAGTGCTCAGGGGAGCTGGTGGCACAGCAGT
>NW_022109491.1:12433787-12434660 GCF_000313985.2 Echinops telfairi
ACCTGGCTTGTTTGTGTGTGTGTACAAGGGGCTCCGCAAGGGAGTCTGGGGGGTTAAGGAGCAAGAGGTGAGTAGTCCACCAGGCCCTGGTCATCCCAGGAGGCTTCCAGGAGTTAGTGACACACCGAGCCTTCCAATACGAGGGGGCTTCAAAAAATTCTTGGAAGAATATAATGGAAATATCATGGGATTTTTCCATCAACGTTTTGAAGCCCCCTCATATGTGCATGAGAGCCAGGTGGGAAGGTAGAAGACAGGGGTCCAGGTAGTGAGAACATATCCCACTGCCATCGAGGGAGAGGGGAGGCACAAGAGCCAGGAGGCCCCCACTGCCGTCCAGGCAGAGCTAAAGCCTCCGGAGAGGCAAGGCATCCCCAAGCAGGCACGCTATTGCTCAAAGCGGCCTCCCTGGCTCGTCCTCCTCGTCCCCACCCCACCTGTCCTGAGGGAGGTCGCATCCATTCTCCAGACAGGAGGTGAAAGCTATCTAGTCAGTGAGTGATGACCTGCTGCTTTTTTTGTAAATGAAAGAGAAAAATATGAGAGTGCTTCATAGAGAATCAGATTAAGCCACGTTTTCTAAAACATTTGCTGAGGCTATGTGGGGTGAGATCTATTTTTATATATAAAAAAGAGGGGACTTCAAAAGGTCCAAGGAAGAATCCCATTATCTTGTGATCCCATTTTCCCACGCACTGTGTGTGTGTGTGTGATGTGAAATGGGCTTCATCCCGAGGCTGACAATCACCACTGTCACTGAAGTCCCTGCCATTCTTACCCACATACATACAGCCCCCACCCCACCCCCCTCTCCTCTATGCAAGGAGAGCTGGTGCCAAAGGTTAAGCCCTTGGCTGCTCACCCAAAGGTCAC
>NW_022109491.1:12434936-12460493 GCF_000313985.2 Echinops telfairi
CCTATAGCCCACATTCCTCTCTGGCCATATATAGCAAAGTTAAAAATAGGTGCTGACTTAAAGCTCAAACATGCCTGGCCCTTACGTGGCCGCCTGGCTGTCCCCACCCCAGCGACTGTGAGACTCCAGCACTAAAGGGCCCTCCGTGGTCTTTGTTTTGGGGCTTTTTCTCCAGGGCCAGTGCCTGGTCCTCACAGCCAACAAAGAACAAAACAGGACAAAAACTGATTGTTTCCAGGTCAAAACATAGGAGAACAAAACCCAATTGTTTCTGGGTCAACTCCAACTCATGGCGACCATCAGTGTTTCAGAGACCTGCTTCCTGGGGCTCTTTTGGGGAGCAGGTCACCAGACCTATCTTCTGCATTCCCCTGGGTGGGTGCAAACTGCCAGCCTTTGGGCTATGGTCCTGCGATTAGCCAGTTCCACCACCCAGGAACTAAAAGTATTTTAGAGTTATAATTACTTGCTAAAAAGATGAGATGAGCTTCTCTATGCCGCTAGGGCAAAACTGACTTCGTTTAGGAAGACTCCAGCACATCCTCCCTGCACGTTAGTCAGACGACTTCTCTCCTTCCTCTTCCTTGTTCTTTCTTTCTCCTTCAGCATTTCTTTCCTCTTCAAAATCCATCAGGTTCTCTTCTGTCGGATCCCCTTCCCAATCCACGAGCTGGCCCACATCGGTGACAGCAGGTTCTGGCTTGGCATCTTCTTGGCACCATCGTACCTGCTCATCCCGTTTTCCATGAGCTTCCTGGAGCTCCCACGTGTGAATCCTGGTCAAACGTCTTAGTGTTCACATCACACAATCCCCACCCCTGTCCCCTCCCGTCTCCTGCACACATTTTCCTCACAGGAAGATGCAACAGTCGAGATCAGTGGTTCTCAACCTGTGGGTCCCGGCCCCTTTGAAGGCCGAACGACCCTTTCATAGGGGTCGCCTAAGACATCGGACAACACATATTTCCAATGGTCTTAGGAACCGAGACACCGCTCCTCTCTCTCTCTCCTGGTGGTCTGCCCACATGCAGATACGCCTGCATATGAGTACCTGGCATGAAGACTGTTACCCACGCTACACCATGCTCAAGACAAAATTTCATTTATTTGTCATTAGACATAACTATTTCACAATATATAATTACATCTTATTTTTGTGATGAATCACTATGCTTTCATTATGTTCAGTTTATAACAGTGAAAATACATCCTGCCTATCAGATATTTACAGGACATTCATAACAGTAGCAAAATGACAGTGATGAAGTAGAAATGAAAATAATTTTATGGGGGTCACCACAACACGAGGAACTGCATGAAAGGTTCGCAGCAATAGGAAGGCTGAGAACCACTGCTGTAGATAAGCCAGCGGTCTCAGTTTCATGTGTCGGAACTCGAATACGTCGTAAGTCAGGGATTTAATATACTGTAATGCCTGGCCTATGGAAAGTGCCCACTGCATAATCCTCTTCCTTCACTTCCTTCACATGCCCGGGAGTGGATATTTCAGGGTGGCCTGGATTAACCACAGTTGTCCCTCCCTGCCTTTGGGAGAATATCTCACCACAAAAAATGAATCTCTGACTTTGGGACTGTGAGTAAGCTAAGACTTTGATCCGCTTAGCTCTGCCTGTGTACATGGAGCCTGCGCCAGGCACGATTCCATTTCCAGTGTACAATCAGCATAATTTAATCTCATCTTGAAAATCTCGGGGCCCGGTTCACAGCCAGGGCCCAGCATGACACCGGGCCGAGGAACAGTCTCATCCCTGGCGTTCTAGGGGCGCCCTGGGGGTGGGGTGGATCTTCAACAAGAAGGGGAAGGGAGGTGCCACAGGCCTGTGCTTTCGGGGCTCTCTGTGGTTCTCCTGTTCAACGATTGGCCACGTTTCCATTCCATAGACATGCGCCCTCCAAGGCCAGGCACACGGATGTGTGGAGCTTGCTTATTTCCAAGGTCCTGCTCATTCCGTGCCCCAGCAGCTGTTCCGGAGCCAGGCCAGGCCTGCCACACCCGCATGAAGAATGCCGAGTCTCCTTTCCTGAGGGCCCTTGGGTGAGGGGGTTTGTGTGTGTGTGTGTGTGTGTGTGTGTGGTGGGGGGTAGGGGGGTAGGGCGGCAGGGGAAGGGGAAGGGGCAGGCTTGTTTCTTGCCATTCAGGAGGCCATGCCCCTCTCTCCTTATCTCTCCTCCCCAACCAGAGTCACAGGGTGAGTGGCAGAGCGAGTCTAGGTCCAGGACCTGACTCCTGGCTGCATAACTCAGAACTCTCAGGCCCGGCTCAAAGGGAGTGGAGAAGAGCTCGCTTACCCAGGCCTATGACTGGCACAACCCACAGAGCCTACCCGAGGCAGCAGGAGCTTCTGAATCTGCTCCATGCCCAGCAGTGAGCTGGGGGCCCCCGGAGGTGTCCAAGCACTGGTTGCTGTGGACAGTGCAGAGTAGGGTCCGCACGCTGAGGCTGTGCGTGTGGGCTGCATGGGGTCTCCATGACTTTGACCCCAGCGCAGAGAAGCGACAGGGCGACCAAGGAGGGAGGTCCTGCAGGCATTCCTTCGAGATGCCATTGCAGCGTGGGCTCCGTCCGTTTTGCAGTCACGGAAGTGATGAGAAGTGGTTGGATTCCCAATCTACTTCGAAGGCAGAGCACACATTTTGTGGAGACATTAGACTGGGGGTGGGGTGAGAGAAAGGGAGGAGTCAAGGGTGGGTCTGAGGTTTTGGGGGGTGAGCCGTGGCAGGAAGGGCCATGCCATTAGCTGATGTGGGACGAGTGTTTAAGGTGCGGCGGTTGAGGGCTGTGTGTTGGGCGCTGTGGATGGGAGATGTCCACTAGACTTGCCACCTGGGCACTCGGGTTGTGGGCACAGACTAGGCTGCCTCCGTGACCAACAGTGAGCCTCCTTCGGAACCCAGAGCCTCACCTCGGGGTTCCATCTGCCTCCTTCTCTCACCCGACTGTTCCTGCGGTCCCGGACCCACAGGAGGCCTGGTGGCCCTGAGGCGCTGAGCTGACACAGGCCACAGGGGCTCTCACTTGGTCCTGTCAGCAACCCCCTCCCTCCGCCCACGGCAACCTGACCCTCTCCCAGGCGCCAGTCACAAGTGCTGTCAGCTTGTTCGCGCTGAGTCACCTCTGGGAGTCACCTCTTGGATACTGAAGACAGTGGGGCTTTGATGGGCAGCAGCATGTGGGAGCTCTGGGAAAGGGACTTTGATGGAAGCCTTGCAGGTGAGCCAGGGAGGAAGGCATTGGATGGTTATAGGGAAAATGTAGTGGAATCCAAGGTGACTGTTGAATTGGGGACGAGATCACGCCGTGGAGACGAGCCAGTTGGCACCATGCCGGTTCTGACTCCGGAGCCGCTGTGTGCGTCAGGGTAGAAATGAGCGGATACCAAGGGCTCAAGTGGGAAAAAGATGTTTTGAAAATGATGATGGCAACACATGTACAAATGTGCTTGACACAACGGATGGATGCCTGGGTTGTGGTAAGAGCTGTAAGAGCCCCCCAAAAAAGGATTTTTTAAAAAAGAACTGTGCTCCTGGTGTCTTTGGAGATCATGAGGCCTGTCTTCCGAGGTGACTCTGGGGGACTCGAACCTCCACCCTTCTGCTTAACTGCTAAGCATGTTGGAGCGCTCGTGTGATCCCAGGGCAGGCTGCAGAGAGCGCGGCAGGAGTGGCTACCTCAGTCATGAAGCCACATGGACTTCTTCGTCTAAGTTTTATCTAGAAAGCACAGGAACCACACGTGGAAGCAGCTGTCAAGCAGCAGGCAATGGAACACCTTGGGTCACTCGGCCTTAAACCAGCTTTGTGAAATGTTAGCCAAGAGCCATGGCACTTTGAGGGCCTGACCGAAGCCATGGTGTTTGCCATCGCCTCACGCACCTGCTTTGTTAGTCTGGGTTCTCTAGCGAAGCCCAACCAGTGACGCCAGTATGCGTTTGTATCTAGAACGAGGTGTGTATCGACAATCACGTGGTTGTAGAAGTGGTTGAGTCCGGTCCGGCCATCCAGAAGCAGGATGACAGTCGAGAGGCAGTGGGGCACAGGCTGGCGGATGCACAGGTAAATGGATCCGAAGTTGACCAAATGAATCCACCCTCCCAGTGATAGCTCCTGGGGTGGCAGGCAACAAAGCAGACTGAAGGGCTCGACCCAAGATCCAGCTCCAGCAGGAGGCAAAGAGAGAGCTTGGTTCTGCTCAGGGTCTGTCTCTCTTTCTCATACAAAAGGCCACACCCCCAAAGAGGTGTCCTCAGGCTGCGGCCGATTTGATAGGTTGAGCTCCACTGGGACCCTACCCTAGGAGTGTCTAGTTGGCATGCTTTCTAGCCATCACACCTCCCAAAACGGAACCATGAATCGGTTAGACGGAAGATAAAATGATTCATTTAAATGATTGATGCGGACTTTTGAGCGTGCCTGCCTAAAACAGCTCGGAGGCAGAGGCCATGGCTGAAGCAGTTTCTCCTTTCTGAGAGAACCTCAGGTTTCACCCCAACTGACCGGGTGCGGTCCAGCCACACATCAAGGTCAACCTCTTCTCCTTAGAAGTGACCGAGGGCAGAAGTGAAGGATATCTATCACACACCTTCCCAGGAGCTCCTCCGGGAGGGGTTGATTATAGAACCGCGAACGATGAAACGTTGCAGCTAGTCGATCCCGATTCATAGCGACCCTACAGGACAGAGTAGACTGCCCCCAGAAGGTTCCTAGGCTGACCACCTCTACAGAAGCAGATGGCCACATTGTTCTCCCTCTGCACGGCAGTGAGTTTGAATCGTTGACCTTTTGGTTAGCAGCCAAGCGCTTTCACCTCCAGTCAATGGACACACAAATCTCCCTACCACGGTGGGTGACCCTACAATCCTTGCCCATGAAGTAAAGGGAGCTAACCGATTCTGAGAGCCTCGTCTCCACTCGATGCCCCCTGTAATATCCACAGCAACCCCGCAATGGAAAGCGCCGTGCCCACTACTGAGAGGAGATCACCTCCCCGGGTTGTTCATGGCCAGGTGGACCTGCATCCATCCACCTGACGGCCTTCAATGGGCCCTTCACTGAATGAGGACAGGGAGCAGTGGGATGAGCGAGGCTGACCTGGCCGCTGCCCTCAGGAGCATGCCTGCAAGAGGCATGAGACCAACCTCCAGCCCTTCCTTAGTTACGTACAAAGGCATTTGTAGGGAAAACGGAGGTGGATTTGCGTTTGTAACAGGAAGCCTGGCCAGACTAGAGACTCTGAGTGGATGGCACGTTCATGGCTCTGCCCAAAGTCTTGTGCTGCAATCTGGAGGTGGCGGATCAGGGCCGACTGGCTTCTGGGCGACATGGACAAGTTAGAGACAAGACGTGGGGTCTGGGATGGGCTAGAGCCACCTGGACCGCCTCCGACAACAGTGACCACAGGACAGACAGGTGCCTCAGGAGGGCAGAAGTGACCCGTCTTAGGCAGGGAGCAGAGGGAGGAAGGGAGGAAGACAGCTTTGAAACTGGGCTTGGCAGGGGTAGGGAAGACAAGGCAGGTGAGCTGGGGCGGATCCTCAAGGACTAGGACCCGCAGGTTTCGGGGACCCTTGAAGAGGATCGAGTCTTGGTTTCTTCCACTCCAAGGCTGTTCAGTCCTCCAGCATCTGCCTTTGCACCCCCAGTCTCCTGGAAACAGGAAGGTGTTACTGCCAGATAGCATGCTTGTCACAGAGTCCGTCTGTGTCTTGGCCTGAGCCACATGTACCTGTGCTCTGGGTCTCCTGGGCGTCGGCCCGTGGGTCTCTGATCTGGCTGAGCTTTCTTCAGTGCCCTTCGGAAGGGACGTTTAGGTGAGGCCTTTGCAGCTTCAACTTATAAGGGCTGTTCACAGGGTCTTAGAGGTATAGAGGGACAGATACGAATACAGCCTATGGTGATCCTGGACAAGAATGCCAGCACCCCTTGCTTGCTTCCGTGTTCCTATCAGGTGACTGGGAAATCCTCCACAGGCCCTCAGTGTGGTCTCTGGTGGCCGGAACTCAATGGCCCATGGGGAGCACACAGAGGCGGTCCCTATAGACCAGCTCAAGGGCAGGCTCTCCAGGGGGTCAGACCACAATTGCCCTCCCCAAGGAAGACCAGAAATACAGTTTCCTCTTCACTGAACTCCCCGCCCCCCCAAGTCTGTCTACATAGGGCTATTTGCTTTTGGTCCCTTGCCTCTTCCCTGACCACCCATCTGGTACATAGGTTCCCAAACTTTCTGACTTACTGCTCCCTTTTCAGGAAAAAAAAAAATTTACTCAGCGTCCCACCCCCCACAATGGAAAATGTTTGTGTTCTATCCCCCCATCCAGGAAGCAGCCCCCCTGGATGGTCCAGCGCCCCCCAGGAAACACTGATTCTGGTATCTTCCCACCTGAGACAGGCAGACCATTGTTAAGGCAAATGCCTTCCGGCTGATGTTACAGGCACAGACTGCCTTTGGGTGGTGTCGTCAATATCAGTTATACGTCCATTACTCAAATTAAACCAAACTAAACCCAGTGAGTCAAGGACGACTCAGAGACCCGATAGGACAGGTAGAATGGCCCCTGTGGTTTGGGAGACTGTAAACCTTGATAGGAGTAGAAAGCCTCATTTTTTCTCCCAAGGAGCAGCTGCAGGTTTCGAACTACTAACCTTGAGGTTAGCAGCCCAACTTGTAACTTACTAAGATGCCATGGCTCCTTATACTCAATAAACCAGTGGAAAAGAAGAAAACAAACCAAACTCATTGCCGTGGTGTGGACTTTGACTCCTATGGACCCTCTGGGACAGAGTAGAATTGTCCCTTTGGGTTGGAGGCTGCAAATCTTTACAGGAGCGGAAGCCGCATCTTTCTTCCTCTTAGCAGTCCACTATGTAAGCTACTATCCCACCTGGGCTCCTAAGCCAGGGAAAAGAGGAAACATTGGGAAAAGATACTTATTTCTTGCAGTATTATTTTAATGTAAGTCCTATATATGTATAGCTATTCAATCTTTTTTAAAAATTCACTAATCTTTTAATAATAAAGTCACACTGGATGGAGTTTATCATCGTCTTTCTTGCATTCGCACAATACATCCAGGAGAATCTCCAGTCTTCAAAATAAAGGGAGACATTAAAGGCATTTACAAGGTGATCTGCGCGAAGAAAATGTTTACGTTTTTATAACTCTTCCCAAGTCCTTTTGTCCCGATCTTATTCCTACCGAATTTGAGAGCAATATTTTGGGGATTCTTCTTTGTAGATTCAGGTCGTTTTCAAAAAAAATGACAATTCTCTGTATTGGTACCCCCATATGTCATTGGCTATATAATCAATACATGCACGCGCACGCACACACACACACACACACACCATTGCTGAGCTTGTCATAGTTTGGTGGCTTGTATGATGCGATGGTGCTGGGAGCGATTCCACCAGTATTTTAATACCATTAGGGGCACCCCTGGCAGATGGGTCTCAGTGGAGCCGGCAGACCAAGAACAAAGGCGGTAACAATCTCCTTCTGACTATGCCAGCGAAAACCCAATGATGGCCGCAGAGTACTGTTCCACCTAGAGCTGGAAGGTGAGCCTCCAGGTGGGAAGGCTCTACCCAAAGCTGCAGCAGCCATCAGCTGTGAAGCTGGTGCAGGGCCACGTAATGCTTCACTGAGTTGTACCTGGTGAGGCCTCGCTTAAGTGCTTTTACAAGGAACGGAGCCTGTCAGGTCAGGGAGCCAGGTGGTTAACTGGGACCTGCTGGGAGGTTGGTGAACAGCTCTTAACTCAGGCAGCTTGTTCGCATCCTCTGACATGCTGGGAAACTGGAGTGCGCTCATCCTCCCGCCATGATCTCTGGCCAAGAAGGAGACTCTTTCGGTGTACACAAGGCTTCCAGAAACCGGCTTGTGTGTGAGGAGATGTGAAGGCAGGCACTCTGAAAAGCAGACTCCAACATTTACTTCCTCCCAAGGATGAAGGCTCTGAAGGCCATCCCCGGGTCCAGGAAGGCAGTGCCCTAAGCCAGGACACGAGGTGTCCCAGGGCCCAGCAGGCAGCCAGACGGAGGAAGAACCTGTGCTGACCCCTCTCTCTCCCTCCGAGCTTTCTGTCCTCTCTAGTGCCTTTTCATCTTCCCAGTCAATCCTTTCTGGGCCAGCCTCCCCAAGCTGACTCTGATCTGCCAAAAAGCTGGTTTGTACTGCGCATTTACTGTGTGCGAGACACTGTGCTGCTGTTGTGTGTGTCAGAGTGGACTCTGACTCCCAGCAACCTTATGGGACAGAGTCCAATGGCTCCCTCGGGTTCCCTGGGTGGATCTCCAGGGGAGCAGTTTGCCAGGTCTTTTCTCCTCGGAAACAGCTGGTGGCTCCCAACACTCGGATCTTTTGCTTAGCCACTGAGCACTTCAACATCGTGTCACCAGGACTTCTTGGCTCCCTGCTCAAGCAAGCAAGCAAACAAACTCACTGCCAGGGAGTAGATTCCAATTTGGAGCAAGCCTATAGGACAGGGTAGCTCTGAGCCTGTGGGTTTCCGAGACTGTACCTCTTTACTGGCGTGGAAAGCACCACCTTTCTCCTGAGGAGTGACTCCTGGTTTCAAACTGCTGACCTTGTGGTGGTTGGCCCCACAGGTAATCAGTATGCCACCAGGGTTCCTGCTAGCTGTCTCCATATGCTAGTTCACTTAGTCCAAGGGTCAACCAACCCCCCCACTCCACTGCCATCCAAGACCCAGACCATTAGCTCTTGTCTGAACCACTGCTGTGGCTTCCAGACATGTATTCTGAGATGGATGATTACGTTTCGTCTCCCTCTGGCATGACATTCCGAGCCCCTGGTGAGCAGGAGCCACGTCTCTGTAGGTCATTGCTATCTACAAGCCCCTCACACAGTGACCGCCTGATCCGGAGGAAAGATTTAGCTAACATTTATCACATTTCAGTGTTAGGGTGAGCTCTATAGAGAAACAAAACCAGGGCACTCAAATGGTTAAGAAGAACCTTTTATCAAGAAAGGATTTTACACGGTCCACAGGTCAGATGCTAGCTGGAGGTACCTCCAGACCCACACCACCACAGGCAGATGGAGCAAGGAGGCACAGGGGGAAGCTGGGGGATCGTAGGCTGGTGGGTGCAGAGGCCACAGGAACACGGCAGGGCACTGACTGCTCCCAGGGTCTGTCTATACTGACCAGGGAGAAAGGTGACATTTGGGCTTTATTTCATTCAGGAGCCCCATCTGAGGAACAGGATGGTGTTTGCTAAGGTCATGACCTGCCCTAACTTTTCATGAGAACCCCAATCACTCCCAGCATTGGGACTACTGAACCTGTCCCTGATCGCACTGGGCAGCCACTGTGATTAAGGCTTCAGAATTAAGCACGTAGTGCACTCTGAGTCCTGAGGGCAAAGAGATGTGGGTCTTTAAGTTCCTGGAAGAACGTGGGTGTCACACACACAGGAGAAGACCTGGGTTGAGCAGCTGTTTACTGAGGACTTCCTGGGGCTTGGGCCCGGTGCTAGGTGCTGGGGTCACAGTGGCAGTCAGCTAAACACGCTGCCTCCTCACGGAAGCCAACACCTAGCAGAGAAGCCTTCAGGGGCACCGACAGTTGGAAGTATTGTTGAACAGGGCTTGGGAAAAGGGCCGAGAGGAAGTGGAGGGTGACATGATAGGCTGAGACTGTTCCCAGCAGTGCGAGAAATCTTCCTGGGAGATGTCACATTTAAGCCAGAACTTGAAGTATCCACAGGAGTGGACCTGAAACATAAGAAGAGAGCTAGGCCCCGGGGTGGGGCGGCCAGCATTGCTGGGGAGCAGGTGAAGGTGAAGGAGGAGAGGGGTGTGTGGAGGCGGGGGTAAGGTAGGGGAGTGATGGGCGGGCTGTGTGATCCCACGGATCTGGTTCCTTCTTCTCAGGGCTGGTTTCAGCCATAAAAAAAGGCTGCAGCCCAAAGGGCCTGGGAGAACCACTCCCTTCCACAGAGGGCCCTCTCAGCAGACTGGGGCCTCTTTCTCTCCCTCCCCAGCTGCCCCACCCTGCCCCATCCGCAGAACTGTCCTGTATAGAGAGAGTCAGGCGGGGGATGGCCGGGGCACTTGGCTTTTCCCCCTTCCCAGGGCCCCGGCACTCCCTGCCTCCCCTGGGTGTCCCTGTCCCTTGTCATATGCTTGTACGTTTCCTAATATAGCTAGGCCATTTCCTCCCCAACTGGTGGACCAGAGCTGTTCTCATGTTGCAATCTCAGTCTTCCTGGGCTTAAAGGGACCAGGGCATGCCAACTGAAGCGAAGGATGGGCTGGTGGATTCCATTTCCCCACATGCCAACGTCGCTGATGTAGGCTCGTTCACTTCCCTCTTCCGAGTCTTCTCCCTCTCTCCCTTTCTTCTGACAAGTCAAAGGAACCCAGGTCACATTTCTGAGCTGTGTCATCTTGGGCGAATCGTGTGTCCTCGGTGGGTGGGCCTTCGTCTTTTCCTTAAAGAAACCATAACGCCCTTGCCTATTTGTTTCCGTAAGGCTGGGTTCACAGAAAGAGGTCAGACTCCTGTTCTAGAACGCAAGCTGCTCATTCAGGCATTTATCAAAAATTCCCGAGTGCCAATCTGGGGCTGTTCTAGGGCATGAGGACCCGGCAGTGAACAAAATAGAAAAGCCTGCTTTTATGGAGTTCGCATTCTGGTCAGGGAGACGGTCAATACACGAAACAAAAAGCAAATGATTAGTTTTATTAGGCATGCTCCGAGGGAAATCAAGCAAGGGACGAATATAGGAAATTGGGGGCGAGGGATTACAATTTTCATTTGGGTCGTCTAGGGAGGCTTCATTAAAGAGACACCATCTGAGTAAAGATTTGAAGATGGCCAAGGAGCAAGCCATGCAGGGATCTACAAGTATCTGGAGGGAGACTATCCCAGGTGGCTGCTGCTGTTGTTAGGTGCTATCTAGTGGGCTGCGATTGACAGTGACCCTGTGCACAGCAGAATGAAACACAGCAACAGCAAATGCAAAGGCCCTGAGGCAGGACCTTGGCCAGTGTGTGGGAGGCCCAGCAAGATCTTGCGGCTAGAGTGGAAGGAGAGAATGGGAGGGCACAGGGACTGAGGCGGTATGGGGATGAAACCAGAGACAGCCTTGTGGGTCCCTACAGGCTTCAGCTTTTCCTGTGGGTGAGCGGGACAATTTCTGGGAGATGCTGGGCCATGCAAAGACTTGACTTCACTTGTAACAGACTCCCAGTTCTGTGCTGCCTCTCTACCTGGCTTTGGGCAAGTCACTTACCTCCTCTGAACATCAATGTACCTACGGAATGGAGATCATAGTTCCTCCTCCTTCTCCATGAAGTCGCGCCCAGGGTTCACCTCTCCTCATCTGCCCCCATCTCTCTTGGACCCTTGTCGAGCTGGTATTCCATAATGATGAGTTTCCCATGGCTGGTCATTGAAATGAGAGGAGCCCTGATGTCCAGCTGCTCCTGCCTGCCCTACACAGGGCCTGGACACCCAAGATGTACACGGGCAGTGGGAGCCCTAGGGGCCCGCTCCAACTCATTCAATCAAATTCTCTAGTGGTGGAGCCCAGAAATCAGAATTTCTTAAAGTTCCCTTCATGCACAGTGACCTAGACCTTGGGCTGCTAACTGTCAGGTCAGTAGTTCGAAAGACGGGCCTGTCTGCTCCTGTGAAGAATTCCTGTCAGTACCCCAACGGGGCAGTTCTATTATGTCCCACAAGATTGTTCTGAGTCAGAATCGATTTGAGGGTGGAAAATTTGGTTTGGAGTTTTGGAGTGCCTGTAATGCGCAGTCAGGATGGAGAATCACGGGCTCAGAGCATGGCCTCCAGCATCAGATGGACTTGGGTTTGAATCCTGCTTTCTTGGGCCAGTTGTTAAACCTCTCAGACCGCCAACTTCCTCTTCTTTGCAGGAGAACAATCCTGGGATTTCCTTGATAGGGCTGTGGGGAGGCTTAGGTGAGCCCTACGCCCTGTTGGTGTTCCTGACTGGGGGCTGTTATTCCAGAAAGGGCTGGGGCGGGTGGTGTAGGACCATGAGCTGCTCCACTACCCACTGGAGAGACCTGTGAGGACATCTCTGGGCCCCAATTCCTAGGACACTAGCACCACAGAGAAAGGCTGACCCCTAGAGAGCTTCACACTCCATGTGTCACTCGAAGATGGGGACATGGAGGCCACCAGAAAGCAAGGGCATTTCACAAGGTCACACAATTTGATTGAGTTTCTGGTCAGGGTCAGCCGGCCATCCAACAAATCTTTATAGAGCAACTCCACCACCTATAGAGGATCCCTGGTGGTGGGTGTAGTGGTTATGTGTTAGGCTGCTAACCACAAGGTCAGCAGTTCGAAACCACCTGACTCTGCAGAAGGCAGTCCCAGAAACGCCCAGGGGCAGGTCCACCCTGTCTTACAGCATTGCTGTGAGTCCGAAGTGGCTCCATGGCAGTGAGTCCTTTTTCTTCCGAGCCAGGCAGTGGCCAACCCTTAGAGGCCTCTCCCCTCACAGGAGCCTCCATTCCAGACAGGGGAGGAAAGCGGTGTGTTAAGCATACAAGTGTTAGAAGGTACTGTGTGCTGTGGGGAAAGGGAAAGTTGAGCAGGCAGCACCCTGTCTTGCACACCTGTGGCCTTGCATGTCCGCAGCAATGGCAATATCACCATCAGACAGGCCATAGAGGGCTGGTCCAATCCTATCTTTGATCACACATCAACCTCATGCCAACCCTATACACTGTTCACACTTCCTAGACTAACAGTCATACAGTCATGCCCTCCCACCCACTGAGCATTCACACCAGTGCACAAACTCCTTGCACACCCATGGAGCCTCTCCTGCCTCCCTAACTTGGCACCAGTTGCCCCTCAGATGGGCTGCTGTCTCCCAGCCCTGCGGGGCCTAGAGCATGCCTCCCTCTCTACCCCACCCCACTGTGCCCGTGTGGGGACTCCGTGCCACTAACGCGCACTCCCTTCGCCCGCAGGGACTTACCAAGGCCAGTTCACCAACGGCATGCGCCACGGCTACGGCGTGCGCCAGAGCGTGCCCTACGGGATGGCCGTGGTGGTGCGATCGCCGCTGCGCACGTCGCTCTCGTCCCTGCGCAGCGAGCACAGCAACGGCACGGTGGCCCCGGACTCGCCCGCCTCAACGGCCGCTGACGGCCCGACGCTGCCCCTGCCCGTCACCCCGCGCGGCGGCTTCGCGCTCAGCCTCCTGGCCAACGCCGAGGCGGCCGCCCGGGCGCCCAAGGGCGGCGGCCTCTTCCAGCGGGGCGCCCTGCTGGGCAAGCTGGGCCGCGCCGAGTCGCGCACGTCGCTGGGCAGCCAGCGCAGCCGCGTGAGCTTCCTCAAGGGCGACCTCAGCTCGGGGGCCAGCGACGCCGCCTCCACCGCCAGCCTGGGCGAGGGCGCCGAGGGCGCCGACGAGGCCGCGCCCTTCGAGGCGGACATCGACGCCACCACCACCGAGACCTACATGGGCGAGTGGAAGAACGACCGGCGCTCGGGCTTCGGCGTGAGCGAGCGGTCCAGCGGCCTCCGCTACGAGGGCGAGTGGCTGGACAACCTGCGCCACGGCTACGGCTGCACCACGCTGCCCAACGGCCACCGCGAGGAGGGCAAGTACCGCCACAACGTGCTGGTCAAGGGCACCAAGCGCCGCGTGCTGCCGCTCAAGAACGGCAAGGTCCGCCAGAAGGTCGAGCACAGCGTGGAGGGCGCCCAGCGCGCCGCCGCCATCGCGCGCCAGAAGGCGGAGATCGCCACGTCCAGGTAGGAGCCCACCCCAGCGGGCCGCTCCGGGCCTCGGCCGCAGGCTACGGGGGAGGCCCCGTTGGGAGCCTGCATCTCTGGTTTTGACCCGCAGGGCTGCGCCGTGACCTTGAAGAGGTTAATGGGCGCCGCTAATAGGAGCTCCGCCCACCCACCCACCTTTCCATCCCTCCAGCCACTGAAACGACAGGCACACCTCATTCCACTGTGCCCCCCAAGAAACTGCAGGTTTAGGGGTGGGTTGTTTTTAAAAAGCGGAAGGTTTATGGCAATCCCGCCTGGATTAAGTCTGTCAGTGCCGTTCCCGAAACATTAGGGCCTCCCTTCTGTTCCGCGTGTCACATGTTGGTCATGCTCACAGCATTTCAAACATTGGCATAATGATAGCGCTTGTGTGCACTTAGCCGGCTCCAGGTTAGTATAAACATGGCTTTTATAGGCAAACGACTCACGTGACTTGCTCTATTGCAATGTTCTCTTTATTGTGGTGGTCTAGCCTCCACAATATCTTCCAGCGATTCCCACAATCAAACCTTCTATACACATGGCCTTTTGACCCACCAAGCTTCCTCACATGCCCCTGAACAGCCACCCGGCCACCCAGCCGTGTTCGCATCTACACCATTCACCCACTCAACTTTCTTGTTATTCATCCAACCATCTCATCCTAATCCATCCACCCAGCTAGCTACCAATCCAACCACCCAACACTTGTTCCCTCATCTACCAATCCATTCACATAGCTGCTCCTGTCCTCCCACCCACACCCATCCTTTACTCAACGACTCCCATCACCCAACTCCTGTCTATCCACCCAAACATCCCCTCACACCATCCCACCCCATCATCCATCTTTCCATCCATATAACCCATATTTTTTAAATCATTTTATTAGGGGCTCATACAACTCTTATCACAATCCATCCATATATCAATTATGTAAAGCGCATTTGTACATTCATTGCCTCATCATTCTCTAAACATTTCCTCTCCACTTAAGCCCCCGGCATTAGGTCCTCATTTTTCCCCTCCCTCCTGCATATAACCCATATTTATGTTCAGTGATCCGTTCATACTTCCATGCCCTCAACCCCCCTAAGAAGCCATCTACCTAACCATGTGTACATCTACTCTCCCATCTACCCAGCACCCACCCACCTTTTCATCCCCCGTTATACTTCAGAAAAAGCTCAAAGGTTTTCTCCAACATTTACCATGCTTACTCTGTGCCAAGTGCCATTTCATTGTGAAAATGTTGTTGCTGAGATTGTACATGGCAAAACACACATCCATTCAACCACTTCTGCATGTGCTCTTCCATGGCAGTGATTACATTCTCTGAGCTGGAGAATGACTATCAGCCCCCTTTCTAAATTATTCCTTCCCATTGACATAAACCCACCTTCCCCTAGAGTTCCTATTCAGTCCTGTAAGTTGCTGTTGTCTTTTTGAACAGGTGTGGACAGGTCTTAGAAAACTGTAATGCTCAAGGTAGATTTTTTGACTCTCTCTCTCAGTCCTTCACTGCCATTAAGTAGATTCTATGTGGTAGTGATTCTACAGAACAGTGTAGTCCCTGTGGGTTTCTGAGACTGTAACTCTTTACAGGATTTTTATTGTTTTACTAGCGAGGCTAAACTATTGTTTGGTTTTAAGACGATTTTAGGGGATTTTTTTGGGGGGGGATAAGTTTTAAAGATCACCTTAAGGCAGCGGTTCTCAACCTGTGGGTCACCATCCCTTTGAAGGTTTAGAACTACTAACCTTGGGGTTAGCAGCCCATGTGTAACCCACGATACCACAAGGGCCACTTTCAGACTCACATGACAGAGTGCAATTGTCATAGGGTTTCCAAGACTGTAATCTTTCTAGAAGCCGGCAGCCACACCTTCCTTTCAGAGAACCACTGGCCTTCCAATTAGCTGATGAGCACTAAATCACTGTGCCACCTGGGGCCGGCTGCCTTTTCATTCTGTGACCCGGTCAAATCAGTTGTCCTTCAGTATCTGAGTCAGCATGTCCTTGGACAAATCTGTTTTTTTCTCTAAGCCTCTGAGGCCTGTAAGAATGAGGTTGTTGGGCGCACCAGCCTGTGTGATCACGACGTGTTGATGGGATCAGGCATCAGGTATCAAAGAACAAAAAAATCATATCAGGGTGCAGTGCAGAAACGATGAAACATACAACTTTCCTCTAGTTCTTAAATGCTTCCTCCCTCCACTATCATGATCCCAATTCTACCTTACAAATCTGGCTGGACCGGAGGATGTACACTGGTACAAATAGGAACTGGAAAGACAGGGAATCCAGGACAGATTAACCCTTCAGGACCAGTGGTGAGAGTGGCGATACCAGGAGGGTAGAGGGAAGGTGGGTTGGAAAGAGGGAACCGATCACAAGGATCTACCTATAACCCCCTCCCTGGGGGACAGACAACAGAAAGGTGGGTGAAGGGAGACATTGGGCAGTGTAAGACATGACAAAATAATTTATAAATTATCAAGCGTTCATGAAAGGGGAGTTGGGGAAGGGGGGAAAATGAGAAGCTGATATCAAGGGCTCAAGTAGAAAGGAAATGTTTTGAGAATGATGATGGCAACAAATGTGCTTGACACAATGGATGGATGTATGGATTGTGATAAGAGTTGTACGAGCCCCCAATAAAATGATTTAAAAAAACAAAAGCCAAAAAAAGAATGAGGTTGTTCTGAAGGTGAAGGAAGATCTCACAGCCCTAGCGGTTCCTGCCTTCCCAGCTCCCTGAGAGGCAGACCTCCGATGCAATCGGGGTGCGTTCTCTGAATCGGTGCTCATGGGGGCAGAGACTGGTGATCTCCGGTGATCACAGGGGGAGCGTCAAGTGGAGGTGCCCTTCAGGGTGTCCCCGTTTGAGGTGAGGAGGCTGAATCTTTCTATTCCCGGCTATGGATGCATCCAACCTGGGGCAGGTCGACTCTCTTTGCCTGAGGACGGTCCCCGGAGGGGCTGGCAGCACTCTGAGCAGCTGTGGGAATCAGTCTCCGGTCCTAATGAGGAATCTGAGTGGCGATGACAGCATCCACCACAGTGCTGGGCCACGGCTGGGAGGGCCCTGCTATGCTAAGGAATTCGCTGCACCGCAACCACCATCATGTCTTTGGCAACACCAACGTTGGTCCATAAGAGTAGGGTGAACTAGTTTGAATTTCACTAGTTTTTTTTTTTACTTGTTTTTTCCGTTACGGGAACCATTGGCCCTTTTTTTTTTGATTTTCGTTCTTTTTCCCCAGTAATGACCTCTTTAATCAAATTTCAGAGAGCCCTGGCGGCATAGTGGTTACATGCTAAGCTGCAAACCACAAAGTCAGCAGTTCGAAACCACTAGTGACTTTTCGGGAGAAGGACGAGGTTCTCTTCTTCCATGAACAGAACAGGGGCAGTTCTACCCTGTCCTATAGGGTCACTGTGGGTCAGAATCGACTCTCGGGCAACGAGATTGTTTGTTGAATTTTACTAGTTTTATCTGAATTTCCCTCGGTTTTATTTGAATTTCACTGGTTGTTCCAGCAATGGTCTCTCTCTGTCCCAGAGTCCCATCCAGGATACCACATTGCAGGTGGTCTTCACGTCTCCTTAGCAGAGGGAGATCTAAGGCATGGTTGTTGTGGCACCTACTCTGGTCGCCACCTGAGGAGTTTCCCCACCGCAACAGTTTAAAGCAATTGTCGCAGGTGCTGTTTTCCATAGGGACACCTCTGTTCCTTCGTCTCTTCTGGTCGGGGCAGTTTCTCAGTGCATTCCTCATGGAATTTGAGGAGTCCTGAGCTGTGAAGGCTGCTCTGAGCGGCTAGCGCTGTCATGATCAAGCACCTGGTTTCCGCAGGTGAGAGGAAGTATGAGCTTGGACAGGAGTGAGCACTCCCCTCCGACCCCCACTGGGAGGGCTGAGGGACCTGTGCCTGGGAAGCAGTAAGAAGTTGGGGGCCAGCTTCCTCTGCGTGGCACTGCTGAGAGAATGCCTCCTGACCCGCTCTCTGGAAGCTGGGTTCTCTCCTGCTTCCTGGTGTGCCCGGAGGCTGCTCTTGGGGGTGGCTGCCAGGCTCGATTTTACATCCTGGCTGAATTTCCAATTAAGGGAATCTTTGGGATCGGAGGACAAGCAGGCTGTGGCTGTCTTCCTCCGAGACGCTTGCCCCCATCCCTGTCCCTGTCCCCAGGGCTTGTGTGAGCTGGCTCCGTAGAGAGGGACAGGAAGCATTCCTAGCTGCTATCTCAACCTGCTCCCCCTCCCCCCACCCACGCTGGCTTGGGGTTTCTTTGCACTCTAGCCTGCTGCAGGAGCCCTGGTGGCATCGTGGTTACGAGCTGGGTCGGCAGTTCGAAACCACCAGCTGCTCCATGGGAGCAAGATGAGGCTTTCTGCTTCTCCAAAGAGTGATAGTCTCAGAAACGCACAGAGGCAGGTCTACCTGCTCTTAGTCAGGATCGGCCTGATGACAGTGGGGTAGGTGGCTGGCAGCATGGTGCCCCAGGGTAGGTGGACTTGGCTGCTCAGAGACTAGGACCAGGGCACACCTTTCCTAGGGGAGAGGAGAAAACTGAGCTCGGGACAGAAAAAGATGCAAGATCTGTGCTCTCCAATGTGGTAGCCACAGGTGGCTCTTACATGGGATAGGCCATCACTGACATGGCTGTGTAAAATGCACACTGGATTCCGAAGACTCGCTTCCAGAAAAAAAAAATAGGTATACCTATCAATCTTTGTATGTCGTTACATGTGGACATGATTCTATTTCGGTTGTGTGGGGTAGATCCAATACACTGATAAAATTAATCTCACCTGCTCCTCTCTCCCTTTTCGAATGCGACTGCTGGGACTGTGTAACCCTACCTACGTGACTCACAGGACGCTATTGGACAAGGCTGCTCTGGGTCTCACGCAAGGGCCTGGGGGCTACCAACCAGGTGGGGGAACTTTGGTGCAGAAAGAGCCCCTAAGGGACCGAGGGGAAGCGAGATTCGTGTCTTTGGATTTTAGGGCCAAGAACTCTTTTTGTAGCACCTTTTAAGGCCATGGAGACTGGGCCTCGGAGGGAAGCGGGGTGTTTTCTGTTGTCATGCCAACACCCTTTTGGACAGAGACCTGCGCAGAGAGCGTGGCGGCTTTGGCTCTGCCTCCTCTCTGCCGGGGCTTGCCTTCTCTCTGGCCCTTAGGGCCTTTCTTTCTAAAAGGAGAAAGTGGAGCCATGGTGGCTCAGTGGTTAAAGCCCTCAGCTGCCAACCATGAGGTTAGTGACTGGGACCCACCAGTGGCTCCGCAGGAGAACGACGAGGCAGCCTGCTCCTGATGGGGTCACGGCGAGTCGGATTCCACGGGCCGCAGTGGTTGTTGGGTTTGGTTGAACCTCCGCCTGTTTTCAGGGGGGCACGCTTGTAAGTCAGAGGCTGTGGCGGGTGCTCTCAGCTCTGCACCGGGGAGCAGGACGTTCTTCGTGAATGCTAGCTGCTGTGAACCCAGAGTCAGCATCGTCGTCCTTCCCGCCCCTACCCCCACCCCTCCAGGTGTGTCCTAGGGTGTCATCAGGGTGGCTCTGGAGACGGGGCCCTCTGAGCTGATCTAGTCTCCCCATTCCTAGCCCTTCCCCAGACGGACCCTGCGGGCTCCTGGGGTTAGATCCGGCTCTGGCACTTGCTGGCAGTGCCAGGTTTCTGGTGAGAAGAGTCCGTGGGAGTGGTGCTAAGGGCTTGGGTTGTGCCATCGAAAGGACCCAAATTCTGCCCCGGCCCGGCCTCTTCGTGGATCTTAGGCAAGTGACCTCCCTTCTCTGGGCCTCAGTTCCGTCTCCCGTCGGATAGGAATTGTCCCCTCTTCCTCCTGCAGAAACGTCGGTGGGGGGGGGTGGGGACCATTCTCCTTTCCTTCCATCTTTCCACAAGCTCTTTGAAGCACCTCCGCACGGTTGCAGAGAACAGAAGAGATGGTGGGAGGCCGGCAAGGAAGGGTGAGCTGTTACGATGACGCCCCTCCTGCTCTGCAGATCTGGAAGTTTCCTCCAAGATGAAGGAAGGAAGGCTGTCTTCTCCCACAGCCCCTGCCTCGGTTTCCCCATCTTTCATCGTCTTCATGGTGCCATCGCACAGCCTGCCTCAAGGAGCCCGGGAGGCACGGTGGGTTAGGGGTGGGGCTGCTGGCTTCAGGTCAGCAGTTCAAACCCCCAGTCACTCCTCGGGAGAAAGGTGAGGCTGTCTGCTCCTATCCAAGGTTCCAGCCTCAGAAACCACTGGGGCGGTCCTACCCTGCCCTTGAGGGTGGCTCTGAGTTGGAACCGATTGGATGGAAGTGAGTTGTCAGCGCCAAACTCTCTTACTTATCCTTTCTTTCTCTCTCTCTCTCTCTCAATCAACTCACTTAAAAATGAAAGTCTCAGAGAGACTTTCAACATGGTTCCCGTCCACAGCAGTAGAGCCGGTATCGCAGTCCATGGGGCCGCGTGGACTGGGGTTTCCCAGTGTGTGCTACACGTGGACTGTTCTATAGTCTCTGAGGTGTGCGGTCGCGCTTTGAAGCCCTTTGAAATAGGGTGAGCAGGACCACAATGTGGCCCAGAGGCACAAAGCGGCTGCCCGCTGTTGGGGTTCCCAACAGTGTGTGGGAAGTGCCTGCACTGGAAGGGAGAACTTACTCATCTCCACCGTAGGTGGGAAGCCAGCATCCTGGGGATGCAGCCGTTGAAGAACACTCTGGAAGCTGGACAGTGGCATTCAAGTGTCACCCTACTGTTGGCCGGAGATGCTGGGTGGGAAGCCACTCTCTCTCATTAAAGAGACTTTGGAAAGAGACAGAGGGGTGGGATGGATGCCAGGCCGATGGGCACCTACTGAGGCTCTTTCGCTGACGAACAAGAATGAATGTGGTGTTAATTGGGGCTGTGACTTGGCACTGCCAATACTCACTCCCAGGGCCATTTCAGTGTGCAGGCCACCAAGGGGGATTAGGCCAAAGAGAGGGTCTGGCTACTACCCAGGTTAGGAGCCCTGGTGGCGTAGTGGGTTATGCATTGAGCTGTTAACCGAAAAATCAGAAGTTCAAACCCACCGGCTGCTCTGCAGGAGAAAGATTAGGCTGTCTGCTCCCATAAAGAGTTATAGACTCAGAAACCCACAGGGGCAGTTCTGCTCAGTCCTATAGTTTTGATGTGATTCTGAATCAATTTGGTGGCTTAGGAGTTTGCTTAATTAATTTTTGATTTAACAAACATGTGTAGAGTCTTTCTGGGAGCCAGCCACACTTCTAAGAACCTTAATTATACAAGGGGTGGTGGTGGTGCTTCAAAACACGCGTGGAAAAGCAGAATAGCAAGATAGTAGAATATTTCCACAAAGCTTTTGAAGCCCCTCACGAAGCCCCCTATGTAATGCTCGAAACTCCTCTGTGAGGGAGGTGCTATTACTACCTCCCTGTAACAGGTGAGGAACTCGAGGCTCAGATGGTTACGTGCTTTGAACCAAGTCCTCTGGCTCAGTCATAGCAGAGGGAGGAGTTTTAACCAGGCAGCCTGGCTCTAGAATACTCTTAACCCTGGTCTGACCTTTGGATGAATTTCTTTCACAAACTTTTATAGCCCTTAGGCTGTGTCAGGCTGGCACCGGGGTCCTGGAACCCGCTGGTGGTAGCATGGTCAGCATCCTGTGGGCACTGACAGCCTAACAGCTCTGGCAGGCAGTATCCCACACACGGAGGTGGATTGAAGGGAGGCTGGCGCTGAGAGCAGCTAGCTGCCCTAGGTGGTCTGGGAAAGCTCCCTGCGGACAGTGACGTCTGGTTGGGAGTTCGCCAGGTGGAGAAGAGGGAGGGAAAGGTCGTTCCAGGTAGAGGCTCTAGGATGTGAAAAGCACGGGGCTAGGAATGTGCAGGGGTATTTTGGGAGCATGAGTCAGTGAGAGTGCTGCAGTGGGGACAGAGACTAGACATGAGACTGGGAAGGCAGGCTGGGGTCAGGTGGGGGTGGCTCTGAAGGCCAGGTTAAGGAGCAGGAGCCTGAAGATTGGAGCTGAAGTACAGTGAGCATCAGTAGCCATCAGGCCAGCATCCTTCTCAGTAGCAGATGGTGGATGTTCGGAGCCCTGGCCTTGGCGGCGGCGGCGGCGGCATAGCCCCAGGAAAGGGGCCACTGCTTCCTAACTCTAGCTGATGGCTGCCCCAGAGGTACAGGGACCCGGTGGTCACACAGCTCCCCATTTCTCAAGACACTGGACCTCTACACTCTGGAAGGAAATGGAACCTGCTTTGAGTTTTCACTGTGGATGAACAAATGAGATGCACGGGGGGCGGAGGGGGGGGCGGTATTGCAAATACCCATATGCTCATTACATAGATTGAGCAATTGGTCAAAACTTGGCCAAGTTTTATATATATATACATATATATATGTATATATGTGTATATGTATATATATGTATGTATGTGTATGTGTGTATGTATATAAATGCATGTCTGTATATCTATTCTTGATACAACAGTTTTAAATAAATTACAGACATGTCACCTCTAAGTCCTTCAAGGTACATCTCTGAAAGGTAAACACATTTTCTACCTAGCTCTAAAACCCCATCACATTTAACAGTTGAGCAATCATCCCTCAAGTTTAATTTCATCCTCTGCTTTTCCCAAAATGCATTTTAAACCTGGTTTGTTTAAATGAGAAATTATGGCTTTCTCTCTCTGTCTTTCTTTTCCAGAATGTTTTTAAATAAATTTGACATTATTTACATACTATAAAATTTTCTTTTAAAGTATACAGTTCAATTAATATATATATATATATATATATTCACAGAGGAGTGTGACTATCACCACTTTTCAGTTCTAGAATATCTTAATTCAAGTGAGAACTCTGCTTTCAAGCCATCCATAGCCCTCTGCAAAGTGGGTGCTCAGAATGAAACTCTAATACAACTCCCTCTTCTGATCTTGGATTTTATTATTTACAGTCCTTAGATCACATGTGCTGGTGTGTGCCTTATTTTAGCAAACTTAGCCACTTATTTTAAGACAAACATTTGAGACCCCAGATGCTATTCTTTCTGATAGGCATCGTCTGATTTCTTTAGCATCATATCTAGTGATCACTTCGTGAAGGCCAGTATTGAGTAGGGCTTCGTCATAAGAATTAATTGTTCTTAGATTAGGGCTTCAGATTGAGTACAAACTCAAAGTCCATTTCTATACCTAAAGTTTATACGATAGTGTATATCCTTTGTTCACTTTAGAGGCAGCATCATCAGTTTGTTGAGAAATCACTTAAGTAATTACCATGAGACATTTGGTAATTCTAATAATAGTTTCCTTAATCTAGCAAATGGTACAGAATTTAAATTTATTGAGAAAGAAAATATGTATATGTAGGGAAACTTTTTAGACTACAATACAAGGGATGTTCACTTATGCAGTTTATAAAAGTCAAGCAACTGAACACTGATTAAGAAAGAAATGAGGTTAGATCCAAAGCAACTATTTCAATCATGCACATTCACCAAGGCATACTTCCGTATGCAGGATAAAGACACGTCACAAAGAGAAAAGAGAGTATGGGAACAGCAAGTGTGTGGTGGTCTTAAATGGCCAATTATTGAGCACCCTCAAAAACAAGAGATTTGAACCCAAGCCCATTGACTTCCAGGCCCACAAGCTTGGGATCACAGTCTTCTGCCTCTTCTCACACTGGGCTGTTTCAGCTTTAAGTCCAAAGGAGGATTTCCGTTCTTTTAATCTGCAGCAGGTCTGTTTGAGGTAAAGCCTGGTTGCTTTAGTGGGGTTTCCAGTGTGATCTATGAAGAATGCCATACACCTTAGAAAAGAAACCCAGTTAAAAATGCATGATGAGCAACATAATACTGGGTGGATTTTTTCCCTGGGAGTTTATAGAAATCATGTTAAGTGTTTTCCCAAGAACTTTTTTATCAGCTCTCAGAGAAGCCTTGTACCCATGATCTGTTGTTCCTTACTCCTTGGCAATCCCAAATCTACCTTCTGTTTCTGTGCCTTCCCTCCACTGCACATTTCCAATACATGGGATCAAACAATAGGTGACCTTTGTGTCTGGCTTCTTTCACTTAGCATCATGCTTTCAAGGCTCATCCATGTGAGGGCACCCATCAGGACATTATTCTTCTCACGGTTCAAACCCTATTCCACTGTATGGGAACACCATGTTTTGTGTATCTGTTCAGCAGTTAGGAACCCATTGGGCCCAGTGGTTCAGTGCTTGGCTGCTAACTGAAAGGTTCAAACTCATTAGTTGCTCTGAAGGAGAAAGATGCAGCTGCTTGCTTCTTTACAACCTTGAGAACCCTAGGGGCAGGTGACTCTGCTCTGTAAGACTGGTCCGAGTTGGAATCACAGGCCACAGCGGTGGGTGTGGGCCATTCATCCATTGATAGGCCTTTGGGTTGCTTCCACTTCGGGGCTATTATAAGTAATACTGTTTCGTACGAGAAACTTGGGTGGGCATATGCTTTTGTTTCTTTTAAAAAGCTGTGTTTGTATTGTCGTTACTGTTGTGTTGTTCACGAGGATACACACAGCAGCAAATTGACGTATGTTCCCGTTGGTATATACCCATTGAACATATTCTGCATGCACAATTCAACGGCACTGATGATGACATCCTTCAAGTTGTTCCGTCCTTCTCCTCTCCCTTTTCTTAGTTGGGTTTCTCTCCTTAACATTAACTTAATACCCACCCCCACGGATCCTGTCTAAACTTTCATGTTGCTGTTGTCAATTTGGTCCCATATAAAGAGCTATTAAAGCGCATAATGCTAAAAGCAGACACGGTTTAGTAGTGACGCTAAATCATGGTCTGATTTTAAGAAGACTTTAGGGGAGTAGCTTGCTTTTTCTGACATAAGATGTTTCGATATCTCTTCATCTTAGTACACATAAATCTGCCTCACTCTTCGGAAGAGTGCCTCACATTCCATCGTCGGCTGTGTGTTGAACCAGGTCTCTTTGTGTGGACATTGAAACCATGTCTGGCTTTCCTGATTACAAGCCATGAACATGTGCTCTTTCCTCCCAGGTCTGGTCAGAGGGCGAGGCCAGTATGCAACTGATTTCATGAAGGCGACACCTTAGGTGGGGTTCTCCAGAGAAGCAAAAGCAGTGGAGCTTGGCTATGTATATATACCGAGAGATTTATATCAAGGAAATGACCCCCAGTTATAGAAGCAGGCACATCTCAGGCTGGCTGGAGGCTACGACTTGTGTAGCTGCGGGGGTGGGGTGGGGGGTGGGGTGGATCAACCCAAGATCCGCAGGAAGACATCAGGCTTGTGGCTGCAGAGGAGAATGGAGCAAGTCCAGGAGGTAAAATGTCAAGCCCTTGATGGTTGCGAGGACCGGCGGGCATTATGGCAAGTTCAAGTCCACAGAACCAGGGTTTGCAGAGGCAGACGCAGGCTCCCCACCCAGGGAAGCACAACGGAGCTTTTTGGAAGTGTCTGTTTATTTACTGGAAACAGGCCATCCCCTCGAGAGGGGATTAGGTCTTAATTGCCAAACCACTGAAAATCCCAGCCCAGCCAAGTTGACAGAAATCCTTAAGGGTCTCACAAGCCTTTGAAACATCACTGGAAAAAATGGAACCAGTAATGCCGGCTAACTTGGATGTCTGCAAGAGATGACCCTGACATTCACTGGCCAACTGTAAATTGGTGGCCCCTCTCCTGACAAAGCTCAATACCGCCCTTGGGCAGAGGGACACCACCGTACAAATGACAAAACCCAACCCAC
>NW_022109491.1:12460593-12468895 GCF_000313985.2 Echinops telfairi
AGATGTTCAGCCAATGCTGTAAGGATCGTTGTTGGAAGGAGTGGCAGATTATAAATGTGACCGCACCCCTGCGCCTCTGCCCGCCTCTGTCTGCACAGGTCTGTTTGTGGGTGAGATTCTCTCGAGTAGAATTGTGGGCTCAAAGAACAAAGGCCTTTTAGCGATGATCACAACCCAAGTGGCTAGTCGCCTGACCCCTGGCCAAGAAGGCTGGCATTTTGCATCCTTCCAGTGACACCTCGGAGGACAGTCTGGTGACCTGCTACTGAAAGGTCATAGCAGCAGCAAAACGCTCTGGAGAATCTAAGCTTTGGCACACGCTGCAGCACAGGAGGCTGTCTGGATTTGCAACAGACTCTCTTGCAACTAACTAACAGCAGCAGCAGCAAGGGTGCACCACGTTTACACCCTCCCCCACCTCCACCAGCCATGTGAGAATACCATTCCCCACCCACCCACCCTTACCAACACCAGGTCTCTGCCAACTTGTTTGATGGCAATCAGATGTCCCCTCAAACCAATGACCACCCCCAACAGCTCCCCTCCAGCCAGCTGCCCATGCCCATGGAGGCCAAAGCTTGCCCTGTTCTCTGTGCTTCTGGTCTGCTGAGATTCCTGCAGAGCCTCTGAGGGACTAGCCCCTTCTCCTAGGATGGGGATGGTCTTGATGCTGTCAGGAAGGCCCCCCGACCCTAGACCCCTGCCATGTCCATCCTTTACAGATCGCCAGATGGACAAACTCCTCCAGCTCCCAGGGCCTGAAGTCTGGGGTGAATGGAATTTCCTGAGTTGTCAGGGCTGGGTTCTCATGACAGACATAAAGCAGCTGTGACCCCAGGGCCGCCATGAAGCTGAGCGGTCGGGGAGGAGAGCACCCTGAGTCCCCAACACGGGGGACATAAAACTTTGGAGAGATGGGTGTGGCGGGGGGGGGCGGGGGGGAGGGAGGAAGTGGACAGTGTAAGATATGACAAAATAATAATAGTTTATAAATTATCAAGGGTTCATGAGGGGGGGGGGAGGGGGCAGGCCTTCCAGACTGGCAGAGTGAACTAGGGGAAAGACCCAGCATGCACCTGTGGTTCGCAGAAAGAAAGGCACTTCTTTGGGGGCTGGGAGCACCTCGCAGAGTGCTCCTTTCACGGATGCAGAAACTGAGGTCGTTCAGGGTCAGCACCAAGAGTCTGCTGAGAGGTTAGGGTCTGGGAGGTCCTGGTTAATCCGCAGTGAGTTCCCCGGCCACACTGGATAAAGGAGTCCTGGTGGCATAGGGGGTTTCGTTGGGTTGCTAAGCACAAGGTCAGAAGTTCAAAACCACCAGCTGCTTCTCGGGAGAAAGACAGGGCTTTCTACTCCCATAAAGAGGTACAGTCTCGGAAACCCACAGGAACAGTTAGTTCTACCCTGTCCTATAGGGTGGCTGTAAGTCAGCATCGACTCCATGGCAGTGGGTTTGGTTGAGTTTGTGGGGTCGACTGCTAACTGCAAGTTAAGCAGTTAAAACCACCAGCAGATCCTCGGAAGAAAGATGGGCGTCCTGCTCCCATAAACAATGGCAGCCTCGGAAACTCACCGGGGCAGCTCTACCCTGTCCTACAGGGGAGCTCCATCTTTGTCCATCAGAGTGGCTGCTGGTTTCAAACTGGTGACCTTGTAGTTAGCAGCCTACCTCGTCACCACTACACCAAGGCCCCTTAGTTCAGCAGCATCTCGTGTAATCCCGGTGAGCCTCTCAAACCCAGAGGGAAGGCTACTCGATGGCGGTGAGTCTGGTCTGGTTTGCGGTTTGGTCTCGCCGGCCTGACGTTCTCTTGGCGTGGTGCTGTGCTTGTAAGCCTAGGCTGGGGAAGACCGGGACACGTAGGTTTGATTCTCAGCTCTCCTGCTTGCTCACCCTGTGTGTCTGGGCCGCCTCACTTTGCTCAGCTGTAGATAGGGCCAGCAGCAGGCCCGCCTGCCAGGGTTAGCGGGAGGAGGGAGTTGCAGGCTCGGCGGTGCTCCGGGGTGATGGCCGGGACCCGTGTTCTCATCCTTCTTCATACCCAGAGCGGTATGGGGCTCCTTTCCAAGCCTCGGCCTCTCCCAAGTGGAAGATCATTCTCTCCCCTGGGTTTCCAATGCCCAGTCCAGCTTCAACTTGACTTCCCAAGTCCCTGCCCTGGGATGGGGAGTTAAAAATAAACCCCAGGCTGAAGATCATTCAAGTAAACACCCAGCAAGCTAAAAATAGCCCCTCCAAAAGAGGTCTGCAGAGGCCTGCGGGTCTCGAGGGATGGAACTGGAGAAGCTGCTCCTGGAAGCCAGCTCAGCCTCCATCCACCCCATCACAGAGCCTCGGGTCCTGAGAGGAGCCAGTGCCCCTGCCCTCTTTCTCTACAGCCACTGGTGCCTCCACTACCCCGATTCCTGCAAGGCCCCTCGGTGCTTCTTGGCTTCTCTTCCTTCCCCTGCACACTTATCTGGGCAGCAGCCAATCAAGCTTTGCCCTGTTGTTAACTGGACGGCAAAGAGCCCTGTTGGTGCTGTGGAATAGACATTGGGCTGCTAGCCAAAGGCTTACTGGTTCAAGCCTACTGGCTGATCCAGGGGAGGAAGATGAGACTGTTTGTTCCCTGCAGACTGAGTCTCAGAAACTCTACAGAGCGCTTCTACTTAGGCCTCTGTAAGGTAGCGAGTTTTCACTTGATCAAGTCTCTCTGAGGTGTAAAACTTTCAGGGGGCCCCTTGATTGGGTCACGCACACACCCCTTATTAGGTCTAGTTGTCTAGAGAAACAAATCCAATGACACTCATACATGGATAAGAAAGAGATTGATATCAAGGAATAATATTCTACCAAGAAGGCATCCCAGCCGAGTCCAATTCAAGCCCACAAGTCCGATGCCAGCCAGGGCCTCTGCGGATTCACGCAGCTGCAGGCAGATGGCGCGGGAAGACAACGCAGAATGCAGTATGATCACAGGCCAGTGGGTACATAGTTACGTGGATCCAAGGTCAGTGCCAACATGGCAGGTGCCGGCAGCTCAGGGTTGGGCAGCCCACACAGGGCCACTCCTGAGGCAGAGTCCCGGCAGGCAGGAGGGCAAAGTGGCATAGAGAATATAGACTCCCAGGCTGCTCCGCTTAGAAGAAGAAGGCCACGCCCCCAAGGAGGCATCACCAGGCTGTGACCGGATGGACAGGCTGGACGCCAGCCCGACACTCTCATGCAAATAAAAGGTGGCATAAAATCATCTAATTACCACCCCACCCCACCCCCACACACATTGATACCTGCTTCTGGGACGTGCTTGCCAGACCCTCCTTAGAGGGAGGGTTCCACCTTATTACCCCACCAGCTCCGTCTCCAGCCACAACCCCAACAAACGCCCTCCCGGGGCTGCCTGCTCTGTACCTCGCCAGCAAACACCCCCCACCCTCAGCCTCGCTCCCCTCTGGCTGAGGCTCCATGTCGGATGTGACTTCCGCACCCCGTGCTCCCCTGCCTCCTCCACCAACCCCCCACTCCATCATCTGCTCCTCTGGCTTCCCATCAGAGCGGCTGGTGCATTTGAACCACTGACCTTGCAGTCGATGGCCCAACTCGTAACCCACCAGGGCACTCACAAGGCATGTTAGAGGGCAGCGAAGCAGGGTGCGAGGGTCCAAGGGACTGAAGGTCGGTGGTGGGGACAAGCTGCTAACCTGAGTTAAGTAAAGATTAAACACAGCGAGGCCCATGAGAGGCTGCCTTGTTCCCCCAGATCTCCCAGACTCCCACCCCCACTGCACCCCCCTCCCTCCCATTGCCCTGTGAGCGGGCAGGACCTGAGCATTCCTCTTCTGACAGGTGTCCACCCCACTCAGCCTCCCGGGGTCCCAGGTTTCGTGTCCGTGAGCCTCCGTGAGAAGGAGACCCGTCAGTGGACAGGAAGGAGGGGCCAGGAGAGTGGCTCTGCCCCAGGACATGCCTACCATGCTGGGGGGAAATCAGGAGAGAGAGCGTCCTACTAAGGGGGCAGAAGCCAGAGAAGAGCCACAGTGTGACTTGGGGACAGGGTGGCAGAACGGTGTGCCCCTCACGGTGGCAGCCACTAGCCAGATGTGGCTGTCAAGTTCATTAAAATAGGATCAACTCAAAGCTCTGTTCCTCAGCTGAGGCAGCCACCTCAATTGAACTCAGGGGCCCTAGGGACTTCCGGCCGGCTGGCAGTGGGGAGGCAGGGCATCGCTGCCCTGCTGAGGGATCTTGGGACAGTGTCAAGTCAAAATATTTCACTGTGGGGCAGAGAAGCCGCCCGCTCCTACTGGGCGCGCAGCCCTGAGCCAGCCTTCACTCCCCAAAGTGGGATGAACAGAGCGTGCAGGGTCATTTGTTGCAGCCCCCCAAGGAAGCCTTTCCCATCATCCTTGCCCAAACCAAACAACTCCCAAGCCAGACTCATTGCCATCAAGTAGATGATCCCGCTGGCGCGTAGCGACCCTGTAGGACCGGTTAGCACTGCCCCTGTGAGTGTCCCGGACTGTACCAGGGGCAGTAGAAAGCCCCGTCTTTCTCCCTGGAAGGGCCTGGTGGTTTTGAACTGCTGATCTTTCAGATTATAGCCCAACTTGGAACCACTACGTCACCAGGGCTCCTTCAGGGCTGGGAAACGCCACTCACCTCCTCTCAGGACGGCTCAGGCCATCGAGGGGGTTAAAACAACCAACAAATAAACCCGCTACCAACTCCGAGCGACTCCCTGTGGGCGCCCACATCCAGCTCTCTCAGCCTGTGCCCTTTGCCCCCATCCTCAAAAGGCGATCATTGCACCCCTTGCTTCACCTCTGCATTCAGCCAGGAAGAGGGCAGGGCAAATGACAGAAGACAAACACGCCATGAGGAAGTGATGCCATCCCAGGAATTTTCTCCTACATCTCATTGGCCGGAACGGGGTCACATGGCCTTCCCAAGCTGCAAAGGAGTCTTGGAAAATGATTTTTTTTTTTTAGCTAGACATTTCCTGAAATAGACAAGAATCATAATAATTGGGTCTGTTGGTAGGGGAGAAGGGGAGAATGGGTACTTAGTTACTAGTGAGGACCTCGTGGGGTAGCCGTGATGTACTGGGCTCAGAGCCACGTGAGCAGTGTCTGTCCTTGAGTTTTCCTTGAGAGATTTAGAGTTTGTTGTCTTAGCATTCCCTGGTCTTCCCTGGTCAACTAACATCCAGTTCCTTTCCTCCGACCCCCATTTTCCAGGTGGACAACCAAAGACACAGAAATCAGTCAGTTAGTGGTCCAGAGCCTAGGCTCCGGGGCCAGACAACCCTCCTTCTTTGGGCGAGTCAGTTCACGGCCTCCGTTTCCCCTCTGTGGGATGTCACCCTTCACATGGAGGGCATCGTGAGGGCAGGAGAGGGGAGCCCTGGCCAGGCCCTGGGCTCGGTGCCCAGCCATCCCTCGTAGCAGCCGTTAGGATCTTTATGGTTCCAGCTGTTACTACTCTTTGTTGTTGTTGTTGTTGTCGGTTGCCATGGTGCCGGTTGCCCTCCCAGCGACCCTGACCCTCACGTGTGCAGGGTGCAGTAGCAGTAGATCACCAGGCCTGACTCCTGAGATGTCTCGCCTACCAGTGACTTTGAACCATACATGCCCCAGGGTCAAGGGGACCCTGGCACCATGCGTCTGGGGAGGGGTGTCTCAGGACTCAGAGGGGAAGGAGGGGCTGCCGTCAGGGGGCATCTCCAAAGGCTGCCTATGGCCCAGCCGGATACCTTGCAGGGGGGCTATCGCGTAACTGCCCAGATGCCGTTCCCCTTGACCCTGGCTCTGGGAAGGGCTATTACTACAAGGTCATGGCCGCTCTGTGCCAACACTGTAACCCTGCAGGACTCACTGTTGGCTGGGGCCCCAAGCCTGGACAAGGGATGGCAGCCCCAGGGGCTCTGACCCACCCAGGGTGGTCATGCCACTGTGAGAGGGTCCTCGAAAGAAACTTGTGAAAGAGGAGCTGGCCTGGGGCAGGGCCCCCCTCCACCCCTGGCACTCCCCCCTCTGCCCCCAGACCCCTTCTTGACCACCCCCACTGGTGTAGATGCAGAGGGAGCAAGGCACAGCGGAGACTCTGGACTGATTGTTCCCTATAATTTTTAAATGATTTATGCACTCAAAGTTTAAAGACTCACACACTCACTCTTTATCCAGCTGATTCCAATTCACAGTGATCTGCAAGACGGAGAACTGGCCCGTAGGTTTCTGAGACTGTCAATCTTCCCCCCCTCCAACATTTTTATTGACACCTAACCCACATATCATACAATTCAATAGTTCACTCGTTCAATCATATCAAGAAGAATTGTACAGTCATTACCACAATCAATTTTAGAACACCTCTTCTCCCCATGTAAGGGAATAGAAAGCCGCCTCTTTCTCCCAGAGTGCGGCTGGTAGTTCTGAACGGCTGACCTTGCAGTTAGCAATGCGAAAAGTTCACAGTTATGAAAATGTAATGTCTCTTTACGTTTTTATGTCTTACCCCTCTCTTCATCTTGACCCCACCTTCACATTATATAGATATTTAACCAAGCCAGTTGCCCCTGATCAGTTCTGATTCCTGGTGCCCCCTCTATGCCGTAGAGTAGAAGCGCCCTCCATGGAAAGGGGTGGCAGGTGTCTTTTGAAAGTTGATCAACGGGCCTTTCTTCCAAGGTGCCTCTGGGTGGGCTTGAAGCCCTAACCTTTCCATGATGAGCTGAAATCTCAGCATTTGTGCCACCTGGAGACTCTGTCCTCTAGAGTCCACACCAAGCCCGTTGCCACCGAGCGCTTTCTGACTCACGGAGCCCCTCTGGGAGAGAGCACAGTGACCCCAGGGGTCTCCAAGGCTCTCTGCAGAGGGGCACGGCCACATCTTTCTCCGCAGAGCAGCTGGCGGCTTTGAACTGACTGCTTCTCTCTGTCCATAGCCTGGCGCTTAATCCCAGCACCCCCAGGGATCCTTCCGTGCCCCATAGGCAACTACTGTGTCTGGTTTCTGATCTCCCAGAGTTCCTTCATGTTGGACCAGAGGAATGACTAGTCTTTGACCGTGTTTGACTAAAATGAGTCTATTTCCCCCTTTCTTACACAAAACCAGAAAAACAAACCCAAACAAACAAACGAGTAAGACTGGTTACCATGGAGCCCGTTCAGAGTCCTGCAGGCTGCATGAGTAGCAGGTAGGAAGGGCTGTGCTGGGCTTTCAAGGCTGCGCCTTTGTGGAAATAGACCACTTCCCAAGGCACATCTGGGTGGGTTTGAATCGCCTGCCTTTCGGTCCACAGGGAAGCATACAACCTGTATGCACCACCCGGGGCTGCCTTTCTTACTCAACGGGAGTCTCTACATGCTGTTCTGAGCATTGCTATCGTCCCTTTTGCTCCCTGTGGCCCTATCAGGTAAGTATTGGACTGCTAACCGCAGTTCAAACCTACCAGCTGCTCCTTGGAAGAAAGAGGAGGCTGTTTGCTCCCGTCAAGATTTGCAAAGCCTTGGCTTTTTCAGGGTTGCGGGATCAGAATGGCCTCACGCAGTGGGTTTGGTGTAGATATTGGGGAGCTTTCCCTGGCCTCCCAAACAAAAACGCACCTTCCAATAGTTGTAAAAAGGGATTTGATCAGATTTGTATACCATGCAGTTGTTGTGGGTTACTGAGTCTGGTCCATCTCGTAGTGGCCCTGGACACACCAGCACGGTCCTGCCTGGTTCTCACAATGGTCGCTGTGTGTGAGCCCACGGGGACAGCCCTGGGTTCGTCCCCAGCATTCCACTTCTGGCTCTTCCTGTCCCTGGCCGCATCTTCATCCATTTCAGCGAGCCCATGTTGAGGGTGGGAGGCGCCTCGTGGTTACTTGCTGGGCTGAAGTTCGAAACCACCAGCTGCTCTGCGGGAGTCAGACGATGCTTTCAACTCCTGAGTTGCAGTCTCGGAAACTCACAGGGCCGTTCTTCCCTGCCCTGTAGGGTCTCTCTGAGTCAGTTCTGACTCGAGGGCAGTGAGTGTGGGGTGCTGGGCATGGCGGCTTCTAACTTCGGGCTGGACCTGAACCAGCATCTCTAGACCTCGTTAGTACAGGTGGCTCCCAATGTATCTGCCCACCCATGTTGCTTGAGCAGGCGAAGGGCTCCCAGGTGACTTGCTAAGTGGCCTTGGGCAACCCCCTACCCCTCTTCTGGAGCCTGGAACCCTGAGCCTCCTTGCCTTGTTCTTGGGAAAGAGAGCTGTCTCAGATCTTTCCCATCCTGCCTTTGGCCCAGATGAAGTCCCAGGCAGCCCTGAGAGATGACACAGAAGAGCCGACAG
>NW_022109491.1:12468995-12483253 GCF_000313985.2 Echinops telfairi
GTGGGCCAGGACTTCACTCCCAATGTGCTTTCCCAAATCTTGCCGGGCCCGCATGCCATCGGATTATGACTCCCCCCTTAACTACTTTTAAAGCCTTTTAACTTTTTTCAACCTAAATTTGTTTCTTATAAAGCCGCATTAGATCATTACCATAAATAGAAATCTAGACCAAAAAGAAATTTAAAAAAAAAAGAAGAAGAAAAAGAAAAGCACAATGAAGCAGGCCATCACTGACCTCCCTCTGTGCTATAGGCTTGGGCTCTCCTCTGTCAGTCTGTCTGTCTCTGTGTCTGTCTCCAACCCCCCCCCACCACCTCTGCAAATTAAAAAGGGGGCTTGCAAGAGAAGCGTTAAAGGCATATTTTCACCAAAGAAGACTCTCTTCTGGATGAGATCGGGATGGCTGAAATGTGACTGGACTCAGATCTCATAAACCGGCACCCTGCATCATTCTTGACCCCACGGCACACGTAAGTTTTTGCTGGGCCTTGGCGAGTCCGTTCCGACGCTAGCAACAGAGCGACACGCTGCCTGGTCTTGTGCCATCCTCACAATCGTGATAAAAGCAAACCGAAGAAGCAGACCCAAGCCAAACCCGTGGCCACCAAGCCAAACCCGTGGCCACCAAGCCGACGCTGACTCCTGCTGACCCCGTGCGTGCGGGTCAGAGGAGGGCTGTGCTCCGTGGGGATTTCGGTGTTGGGGTTTTAAACAGGAGATCACCAAGCCTTTCTTCTGAGGCACCTCTAGGTGGGCTGTGGGCTAGCAACAGAACGTGCTGACTGCTCGCACTGCCCGGGGGCTCCCGTTTTCTTCCCAACTCCCTCTTTCAGAAGCCTGCACAGTCTGGGATTGGGTAAGAGGAAAACGTACATCCTGGGCTTTTCCTTCAATGAGCGCTTTCCAGAGTGGGCGGTGCTGCTGCTCTGGGGACACTGGAATGACCCACGGGTGGGACATGCAGTAGGAGCCTCCCGTACAAAGAAGAGCTTGTGTCTGTCACCTGTTCTCTGGAAAGGGGGCAGTAGGCCAGGTAAGTTCTGCGGATCTTTCTACTAGTCTCCATGAGGGTCAAGGAGCCCTCGTAGTATAGTCGTTACGAGTTGGGCTGCTAATCACAAGGTCGACAGTTCGAAACCACCCGCTTCTCCTTGAGAGAAAGATGAGGCTTTCTTGGGAACCCACAGGGGCAGTTCTCCCCTGTCCTATAAGGTCGCTGTGGGTCTGAGTCAACCGGATGACAGATTTTTCTTTTTTTTTTGGTTTGGTTTATGAGGATAAGTCAACAAAGTGTTCCTACAAAATCATAGAAACCTTTATTAAACAAAAATGGCAAAACATGAAGCCATTGTTTCTCAGCATATCCTCCATCAGCCCACGCCCACACACGTTGGAAGGCAGCGTTGTTATCTCTCTAACGGTTAGAGTCTAACCCCTCCCCAGAGATGTCTGTGCTCTTGCACATCCACCGCGTCAAAGTGGCAGTTTGGGCATCTCAGGGGACTCCATCATGTCCCTTTCCCATGCTCTTTGACTTCTGGGAGCATGAAGTCTGCAGACAGGGCAGAGTTGGAGTGGGTGGGGTGAGGTTTCCCAAGGAAATTCTCCTAGGACAGCAGGTGTGCTGTCCTGATGGAGAAAAAACATCGTAGGCACACTTTTCCTGGCCTTTTCCTCACCATCGTGGTGCTCGATGTACGGCCCTCTGGCCTCCCCGGCCCTTTCAGAAGATCCAGCAAGGTTAGCCCTTGAGAGCCCCCAAGGTCAGTCGCCATTAGCTCCTGAGCCGACCTCCCTGCTGGGAGCTCATCTCCATCGGAGGTCCTCCCAACTTCCCTGTAAGCGCTTGGCCCACCCACGCACTGCTTTTATGTGGAGTTGTATCAAAAAGTTGATGTTAGCTCTGACCTTGAAGTTGTCCATCTTCCCCCATGACGCAGACAGTGAACCTTATTTGGAAGGCACCCTTCAACCAGATGGAAAAAGGATATGACTTGACTGCAGCCATCCCCTGATGGCAGAGATGTGGGTTTCTTTTTTTGTTTGTTTTTACTAAGATTTTTATTTATTTAACAGTTTTATTGGTATTTCTAAGGTCTTTGGGCCAGAACTTTGGTTTTAAGTTTCCTTCAATCCCCATTGCTCCGGCCAGTGCTGACATTAACAGGCACCCCATCTACACTGTCGAAGGGAGCGGAGGGCAGAAAGGGAGGTGTGCAGAGCACTAGGCAGGGAGTCCACCCACTCCTGCTGTGCATGGACGGTAGGCAGACCCTCCACCTGTCCAGGCCTGTTTACTCATCTGTACCCTGTTCTCTCCCATTTCCTTGTGCCCCAACCATCAGATGTACCCCTCTCCACTCAGCAGACCCACCCCCCTTAGCCATGAGATGTACCCCTCCCCACACAGCAGATCCACCCCCCCTTAACCATCAGATGTACCCCTCCCTACCCAGCAGACCCACCCCCACCAGCCTCACAGTCTTTGCCCTGACTGTGCCCACCTTTGCCCAGAGTGCCCTCCTTCCCCAGTCTGTCCATCCTTCAGGCCCACCAAGGTCTGACCCCTCCCTCCCTGCAGTGTCTTCTTTGAGTCTGGGACCCTGCTGTTCTATCAATCATGAGCTCAGCAGGAATGGACCCCTTCCCTCTTTGTTTTGCCCCCTCTGACATTTCTACCCATTTCCCCAGGGCTCAGGCACAGACCCAAAAGAAGCGCCTCCTATGCGTTTCTTTCCTGCTTAGGAACTTAATGGAGTCACTGTTGGCTGCCCATTGACCACAGAACAAGATGTCATGTGGCCCTGTGCCTGCCTGGCGGCTTCTGAGTGAGATCACTGTGATGCAAAGGGTTTCCCTGGCTGATTTCCAGAAGGAGAGCGCCAGGCCTTTCTTCCGAGTCCATCTTAGTCGGGAAGGCCCACCGAAACCTGATGGCCTCTGCTGGCAGCCGGGCTGTGGCTGCTCAGGACATATGCTAACTAGGGATCGAACCCAGGCCTCCTGCGTGGAAGGGGAGCAGTCTGCCCCCCTCAGGAAATCTCTCCCCTTTCATTTCACCCAGGACCTGAGGGTGGGTTTTCAATGTCCTCATCCTCCGGGGGGTTATTTTCCCTGGAAAATCTGAAGGCGGGATCTGCGACAGCCCTGCCCAGCAGCCCTGCCCTTGTTGGTGCCCCTCATGCTGACTGCAGAGAGCTGCATCCCTATCCGCCCATCTCCAGCCCCAGGTGGCTCCTTAGGGTGGCCCACAAGATGGGCAGAGCCCATGGCCCCTGGCACCCGACAACAGCAGTTTACGATGTTTGTGGTTTTAATAGCATGCTCCTTGACTCTCAGCAGGAACCCTGGTGGTACCATGAATTAAGCACTAGGCTGCTAACTGCAAGGTTAGCAGTTCAAGCCTACCAGCTGCCCTCTGAGAGAGAAATGAGGCCATCTACTTCTGTCAGGGTTTATAGTCTCAGAACCCCTGTGGAGCAGTGCACTCTGCCCTATGGGGTGCCCGAGTCTGATCGGCTCAAGGGCAGTGGGTCTAGTTTGGGTTGATGTCCATGCATTCATTTGAATGCACTCTCCAGGCCTCTTATGCAAACCACTTGAGATAGGACCCCGGCTGTGAGAATTTTGCAAACACTAGTTCATTTACAAGGAGCCCTATGGTTACCTGGTGGGCTGCTCACAGCAGTTCGGCAGTGTGAAGCGCTGGTCCATATAGAGCTACTTACAGGGGCAGTGCTACCCTGCCCTGTAGGGTTGCTGCGAGCCAGCATCCACTCACTGGCAGGGAGTTTGAGCTTCTGTAATCCTCCTCCCCTTCTGAAGTTGGTATTGGGACCCACTGTGGTGGAGGGGATCCTGACTTGGGGCGACCCTCCAGGATGGAGTAGAGCCACCCCATAGTAGGGTTTCCACTGCTGTCATTTGTATGGAGCAGACTGGGTTCAAACCACTGGACTCTGGGTTAGCAGTGGTGTGCTTTAACCACAGCGCCAACCAGGGCCCATCTAGGTATTCTTGTCCCCGTTTCACAGGTGGAGACACTGAGGCACAGAGCTTATGCAGCTAGGAAGAAGCTGGGGTAGGATTTGAACTCAGGTCATCTGGTGTCAGAATCCTGCTCAGCTCTCCCAGACTCGCCCCCTACCCCACCCCGCCCCACCTGTGCCTTATCCAGTCATGATCACTGCCCTTGGGTTTTGTGACTTGCGGACAGGGTCAGGGTTCAAGTCTGCCCTGGACTCCTTTGTGCCTGGCACAGTGCCTGAGGGTCCGCTGGGTTTCTGGAATTGCTTTTTTGAACCCAAACCAAACCAAACCCACTGCCATCCAGTCTGCTTCAACTCCCAGTGACCCTGTGGGCAGAGCAGAGCTGCCCTGTAGAAAGCCCATCTCTCTCCTAAAGAGTGCCCAGTGCTTTCCTGCCGCAGACCAACGTCACCGCTACACGCCACTGCCCCCTTTGAGCCAAGGGGTGCGATTTGCTGGAGTTGGGGAGTGGACTTAGCAGGAGCCCCCCAAACTGAGCAAGGCTTCTTCTTTCCCAATACATGTGGCTACAGGGGTACCAGCTCCCAGAAGCAGATGAAGCTGCCCTGAATTCCTTCCCAGGCCCCTTATCAGTTTGCAGAGTGACTTGGTAGGGGAGAGTTGGAATGCCTCCTGGGGCCCCCACCTGGGGAGGGGCCCGGGTGTGTGGGTGTGGGTGTGCATGTGCGTGTGTGTGCGCACACGCTGGGCAGAGGGCTGGCTGCCACATTCCCGGGTTCACAGAAGGCTCTCCTGGGCGCCCGTTGTGCCCTTATTTAGTCAGGAGCCCTCTGCCGACTCGGGCCGTGGGGGATGCCACTGCTGGCCAGCTCACCAATCAGAGTCCTTGGACCTGGGGCCTGAGATCCCTGCTGGCTCTGACTCTCCAGGGCGGGGAGGGCAAGGCGGGGAACAGAAGCCATCTTAGTTAGGAATGCTGGTGGCACAATCGTGAAAGCACTCGGCAGCTCAAGGCAAAGCTGGCGTCTCGTCAGATGCTCAGAGAGTGATGGGGCGCAGGCTTCCATAGAGTCCCAGGCTGGGAAGGCAGGGGTAACCCTATGAGGCCTCCCACTGGGTCCACAGGGTGGCTGTGTGTCAGAGCCTGGGCGGTAGAGGGCAGTGTGGTGGATGTAGTCACAGGCAAGGCGCCCTCGTGGGCACCGCGATGTTGCCAGCCACTGCACTAGGCTCATTTATAAGCTCTGGGAGGGCAGGGGCCTCGTGCCCCTGGCTCACTGTGTACCCCCACATCTAGACCAGATCCAGCGCACAGTAGGTGCATAAATCCTTTCAGTGATGGAATGAATAAACCCTTTCCATACACCTCACTTAATCCACACCAACCTTTGCTGCTAGCTCGGTGCTCTGCACTGACCCATGCCACAGATGGGGAAACAGAGGCTCTCGGAGAGGCTCTATGCATCAGGGAAACGGGGGAACTGGAATTTGAATCAAGGTTGTCTGCCTTCAATGTTAATCTGTCCTCCACCATCTGATTTTGCTGTAAGCTACAGGACTCACCTATCTCCCCCCACCCCCCATTGGCTGTATGAGTTAGAATGGTTGTCTAATAGGTTATACTCAGTTTTTCTCATCTGTAGAATGGGGGTAGGTAATCACCTTGGAGAATATTGTGAAGATTTCATAAGACCACACACATAAGTGTCTTTGCAGAGTGCCCAGCATGGGGTAGGTACTTAGCAAATATTCCCTGTTAGTCTTGGCTGGGTTGGACCCATCGAGTACGGTGGGCAAGAGGTTCATTGTCCAGCATGCTCTGTCCCCTCCCCAGAGTGCAGTGACAATCAGGGCCCCCGAGAAGGGCGGCAGCACCTGTCTCATCTCCAGGTCATTTCAGTAGCCCCAGGTCATTAAGCACCCGGCAACTAGCTGAAAGGTGGTCTGTTCAAACCCACCCTGAGGTGCATCGGAAGACAGGCCTGGCAGTCTGCTTCCAAAGGCCCCAGCCTTGGAAACTGGGTCAGTTCTACTCTGTAGGCGGGCTCCCATCCCGCAGCACCATCACAGTGACAACTGACAGTCCTCCGTCTGCAGCCTGCCACGTGTCTGAGAGCAGGAAGCTGGGGAGAGGGGGGCTTTTAGGGGGCCAGTCCATTCCTTACTCCTTACAAGAGCCCCACAAAGAAGCGGGGAGAGAGCTCGTTGATATCAAGCTGATTCTAACTCACGGCAATCCCCTGTGCCAGACTAGAGCTGTTCGCTCCCTGGGGTTTTCAGGCCGGGCCTTCAGCAAGTCGCCAGACCTCTCCTCCAAGGTGCCTCTGAGTGGGTTAGACCCACCAACCTTTGGCTAGCTTGTTTGTGCCACCTAGAGCCCTCACAGCAGCCCTAAGGGGCAGGTGTCTCCACTAAACACCCAGGAAAATGAGGCTCCCAGAGGCACTGAGACCCTGGGGTCACCACACAGCTAGGATATGTGGGGTTGGGACAGATCCCCAAGTCTGCCTGACACACCTGTCCAGGGACTGAGTTAAAACCTGGGTTCCCAGGTGGATGTTTCAGCTGGTCAGAGATGGAAGGGGGGTAGGAGGAGTGTCTGAGCTCTAGGGGGGTAGTGTATACACCAGAGATGACTCAGGGGTCCCCCCAGCCATGCCCTGTGGGAGACCCTTTAGTTGCTGGACTTTGGGGGTGACAGGTGTCCTGGCCAGGAGGACAGGTCAGAAACAGGGCCACAGGGAGCTGAGCGCACTATGGTGACCGGGTGGTGCGGAAGACTCCAGAACTTTAACAGCTGACACGCCCAGGCAAGTCCGAGACCCTGGAGGGCCAGCTTTTTCCTCTGGGGAAGTGGGAGGCCTCACTGCCAGGAACCACGAGCCCTGGGCCCTTCAGACAGGCCGGGTGCATGCTGGGATAGTCCAGCTGTTGGGTCTTTGGGGGCTTGAGCAGAAGCACTGGAGCCGAACGTCGGGGGACAGGACAGCAAAGGCCTTGGTGCTAGAGAGAGCTGGTTTGGGTTTGAGCCAGCTCTGACACTGGGTGCTTGGGCAAATGATTTTCCAAGTCTGTGTATCTTCTCTGGTAACACCGGCAACTGTGGAGTCCATTTTAACTCCACATATGTCAGAGTAGAGCTGTGCTCCACAGGATTTTCAGGGAAATTCTGGAATTAGATCACCAGGCATTTCTTACACAAGGTGCTTCTGGGTGAACTTGAAATCTCCAGCCTTCTGGTGGGGAGCCAAGTTCCTGAACCTTTTGTGGTGCCATACAGTGGGATCATACTGCCCCCACATGGCTTCTATGAGCATGGCATGCAGGTTGTATTCATTTCCTAAGTAATGTAACAAATTGCTACATATTTAGATACTTCTGTTTCCCATTCTGGAAACAGAAGTCTGAAATCAGTTTTCACTGGGAAGTTTCAATGGCGGCAGGGCTGGGTTCTGCTAGAGGCTCCAAGGCGAGAACACATTCCCTTGTCTTTTCCAGGTGCTAGTAGCTGCCTGCATTCCTTGGCTCGTGGCCCCTTCCTCCATGTTCAAGGCACATCACCCCGGCTTCCATCATCACAAGGCCTCCTACTCTTCTGTGGTCAGAGTTCCTCTCAGTCTTGGGATTACACTTAGCACTCACCCATCTAAGCCAGGATAATGCTCCATCTCCAAAGCCGTAAGCACAGCTGCAAAGTCCCGTTTACCATGTAAAGTGATATTTGCAGGCTCCAGGGATTAGATCTGATGTCCATGGGCCATTATACAGCCTGCCACATGGGTCAAGTGTCAGGTACTTAGTTAGCACTTGCTGAACTGTAATGCATAGCTGCTTTGCCCCCCTTCAAGACTGGGGGTCAGTCACCCCCTCACTCAGTGGAGGAGCTTCCGCTGGGCTGGAGAAGGGTCGCCATGAAACATGACTGGAAGAAGCCTTGGGCGCCATGACCAGGGGAGTTCCACCCGGCTCCAGAGTGGGAGGTTCCAGGGTGGCACAGCACCCTAGACTCACATCTCCTCCCTCCTGCCCCACTTTTTACATCTGTGACCACTCTCTCAGACTGGCTGTGTGCCAGTGCCTGTCCCCTGAGCCTTGTGTACATTGATTCACTCTCTGATCCCAGCAACCCCATGAGGGAGGGGCCACTGATATTCCCACTATAGCCAGCCCACTGCCTTCAGGTCAGTTCTGACTGGTGTCTCCCCAGGTGGGCCAGAGTAGAACTGTGCCCCAGGGGGTGGTCCGTGACTGATCTTTGGAAAACAGATCACCAGGCCTTTCTTCTGAGGCACCTCTCAGTGAACTCAAAGGTCCAGCTTTTCACTTAGCAGAAGTCAGTGAGTGCAGACCTGCCTAGCCCCCCTCCCTGAGGCAGGAGCTGGCCCTTTAAGGCCCGGAGGGTGGGAGGACAGGAAAGAGCTTGCAGGCAGGGGACAGCCTTAGCAGAGGCCTGGGCTTCGGGTAGGGGGGTGGGAAGGCGTGTCAGTCCACAGAGATTGCCCCTTGGGCCAGATGAAGAGACAAATGGCTGGTGAGACCCCTGGGAAGCCCAGGCAGCTATACCTGAGGCTGGGTCTAGGGGTGGGGGCAGGGGGTGGGGGCAGGGTGATAGGTGCTCAGCCCTGCCCCCTCCTGCCCCACCCTGAAACCATCAGCTTTATTTTTAATCCCGCTGACCAGTGAGAATCTGAATGAAATCAAGAAGAGCGGCTTATCCTTGCCCCTGCCCCCTCCCCGCCCCACTTACTGCTCTGGGACCCCTTCCCCCTGCCCCCCACGCAGCCAGAGCCCTCCCAGGAGAACCACCCCTAGGATATGGGCTCAGACAAGAGAAAGAGATGGGTCCTGTGTTTTCCTGCAGGGCTGTGACATGGAGGGACCCTGGACATTAAAATACCCCCTCCTACCACTGTTGCCCTCAAGCCAACTCTGATGCCAGCTGGCCTGGGTGTCTGAGGAACACTACCCTCTGCAGCCTGCAGGCCTTGCAGAAGGAGGGCGCCATGCCTGTTTTATGAGGTGCCTCAGGAGAGGCTCAAACCCATAGCCTTTTGATCAGCAGCCAAGGGCATTAACAGCCTGCCCTGCCCTGCCGGCTCTTCTAAAGAGAACCTGGACTTACAGGAAAGGACTTCAGGCTCCCAGAGGGGTGGGCAGGCTGGGGGCCAGCAGCCCCGGGGGAGGAGCTGGTGCCCTCTTTCTGTCTGCTCGTGCTTGTCTAATCCTAGTGAGAGGACCAGTGGCCTCTGGGGACAGCCCTGGGAGCTGTCCCCACCCCCACCCACCCCAATCCGGGCTGCCTGGAGCAGAGGACACTGTGCCCTGTGGTTTTGACTCCACGTGGCTTCTGAGGGGTTGGCAGTGCACAGCTACCCAGTAACTCGGATGGAGCAAGACATAGTCGGGCGCTCTCGTCTGGGTGACCACCGGGAGAAAACCCTGTGGCAGTCCTGTGCTGCCCGTGGGGTCTCTGTGGGTCTGAAAAGCTGGGCTCCGCAGCACATGAGCAGCAGCAACAGAAGGCAGCCCAGCAGGGGCCTGGATGCTTCCAGGTAGAATGACCCTTCATTCCATGGCACTGCAACCTACCTCGGGCACCGCCGCCATCAGACGCCCGTGGAGGCTTACCAGGATGCAAACCGGGTTTCCGTGGAACTTCCAGACTAAGGCAGACTAGGAAAACAGGTCTGGGGACCTACATCTGAAAATCAGTCAGTGACAGCCCAAGGATCAGAGCGGCCCGTCCTGCCCGTCCACAGGGGTCCCCATGAGTGGAGGACAACTTCACAGGCGCCTTACAAAGATCGTGAGCCAGGAGTGAGGCCATCGGATGTAGGCTTGGGCTACAGCAGGTATGGGGAGCAGCTGGAGCTCCCCAGGAGATGGATGGGGGCGTTGCTGCAGCAGTTGGCTGGCGAGGGTGGGGAGCTTGGGGATGGGGAGTGGAGGGGTGGGGCAGATTCCAGTGGGCTGAGAAGACACAGAAGTGAGTGATGGAGTGAATGGGATATGGTGGAGACGGGGCAGGAGGGCAAGGGGGAGCTCTGGGACCTCTGGAGGGGGTGGTTCAGAGACCAGCGCAGGTTGGGGCTTGATAAGGGCTGAGGGTGCCCAGGGAGCAGAGGTCCCAGGAGCAAGCTTCCTCTCATAGACTGCACTGCCTGCGAGGCCCCGCCCCGACGGAGGCCCCGCCCCTGTCCACGCAGCCCTGCAGGGTGCAATATAAACTCTAAAGCCGTATCAATCAGACCACGCAGGTTCCAGTCCCCTAGCCCCGCCCTACCGGGGCTCTGGTACAGCGGTAGGGGTGGGTGGCGATGTACTGCTCAGCGCCTCCGTTTCCTCATCTGCACATCGGAGACAATAAGTCTGCGTCCTGAGAAGCAGGGCAGCGGACACTAGCCACGATGCTGCGGTGACGGTGACGGAGGAGAAGCAGCGGGTGGCACACGCTTATCCCCAGGCTCACGTTTTGGCCGCACAGGCTTGTCTGCTAGACTTCGTGCTACCCTTTTCAGAGCCGCTTCCCGGGAACCGGTGAGGGAGGGGCGAGGGTGGGGGCTGCGTCAATCTGCCAAAGAAAGTGCAGGGAGACAGACGCTCATTCCCCTGTGTTCTGAGAAGCCGAGTTATAGGCAGAGCCTGTAAGGGTCCTGAGTATATTGCAGCCATCTCGCCCTAGAAAAGCCAATATTGGAATCCAGGGCTGCTGACTGCAAACTGCTTGCTATTCTCCATGCTGCCTCCTTGCACATCTATATTTGGTTATCTTTTCATTCATCAGAGCCATGATGGGGTCGTGAGTTAAGTCCTGGGCCACGAGTATCCGTGGTTCAAAGCCATCATCCTGTCTGAGGGAGACAGATGAGGCTGTCAGTCTCCCTGTAAAGATTTACAGTCTCGGAAACCGTGGAGGTCACTATAAACCAGGATCTATGCTGTGGGCAGGACTTGGGTCATGGTGTCAGGGAACACTGGCACAGCGCCCAGGGGTCGCTTCTCAGACGGAGATCTTGCTCTGGCCTCCTGTGGTCTTGGTCTAGAACCACCTTCCCCAAACCTAACCAAGCGTCTTGCCATCGAGCCAAGAGAGTGATACTGCCCAGCTCTGTAAGCTTGCACGAGGTCCTGTCCGCCGTCTGAGTAGCAGAGCCGGAGGTGGGGCTCTTTTGCAAGTGCTGCCCGGAGGGGCTTCAGGTCAGTTCTCCTGACGGGGAGAAGGCTCAAACCCCACAGCCCCCCAGACTGCCAGACATCATCTGGCATGCAAGTTCAAGTGTTCTGCAGGCCATCTGCCTTTCTGACTGGCTGGCTACAAGTGTTAGGTTCACTCTACTTCTTCCCGATACTAAATTCAAGCCCAGTACACCCATACTTCTACCCTGTCGATGTTAAGGAAACACACATACACACCCCTCATGGTCACTGAGTCTATTCGGATCTAAAGCAGCCTGTAGGGCAGGGTAGAGCTGCCCCGCATGGGTTTCTGAGACTGGTTGTTGTTGGTGTTGGGTCATCAAGTCAGTTCAGACTCAGAGTGACCCCCGTCCCCCAGAAGGAAGCACACGGACACATTGTCCGGGTCTGCCGCCATCACAGTCACTGCCCAGTGTAAGCCACTGTGTCAGTCGGCTCCTTGAGGGCCTTCCTCATTTTCACTGACCTTCTGCCAAACTTGACACCCTTCTCTTGGGATTGGTCTCTCCCAAGAACGTGTTTAAAGTAAGTGACAGGACCCTCTTGCTCCTAAAAGCATTCCTAGAAGCTGTGCTTCCTCTAAGACAAATTTAATTCTTCTGGCAGTCTGTGGTAAAATCAGTCCTCGGCACCGACACCGTCATTCACAGGCATCCATGCCTCAGCGGGCTTCCGTAGTCGATGTCCAGACCTCCCATGCACAGGAGGAGAGGGAGAACACCATGGCCGGCCGGCACGCTTCCGTTCTCACAGGGACCTCTTGGCTCATCACACTTGACAGAGGCCGTTTGCAGCAGATTTCCCCCAGTTCAACTCCTTGTGGGTTTTCTTGACTGCTGCAGCTTCCGTGGGTGTTGTGTTATTCTGGGTAGACTAGAGAAACCAATTCATAAACACTCTTATGTATATAAGAAAGATTTTTAGATACAAGAACAATTGAATATTGAGGAAACACCCCAGCCCAGTCCAGATCAAGTCCAGAAGTCTGATATCAGCCTATATGTCCAATACCAATCTATAAATGCCTCTGCAGACGCACACAGCACATGCAATGAAGCCGAATGCAGGAGGATCACAGGCCAGTGGGTGGGAAGTCTTGTGGATCCAGTGGTGGTGTAAGCATCTCAGTGCTGGCAGGGGTCTCTATGTGGCTTCTCTAGCTAGGGCACTAGTGTAGCTCTCTATGTCTCGTCAGCTGCAATGTCTCCCAGGGAGTGAGTGTGTGTCCCACCTCCAACGAACTGTTTATCTCCTTAGTGCCTGCAAATGAGGTCATCAAGCTGTGGCCTGATTGACAGGCTAAACTCCACCCCTTCACTCGTGAGTTTCAAATTGACAACAGATGATGTAACTACCACAGGTGTTGACTGTGGATTGAGTAAAAGAAAATCCTTGGCAGCTTTTGTTTGTCTTCAAGTGGTCAAGGGCTACTAGCCTGGTTGTCAGGGGGTTTGTCTTATGTTGAAGTGTCACCCCCACACAAGGCTGTCGTCTGTGATCTTCACCCCTCTTCACTTTCAGCACGTAAGGGGGGTCGGCTGCAGACCGCCGGTTGCTAATGAGTGTGCCCCCCAATTCCGACGCTGCTTCCTTTTTCAGGTTGTCCAGTTTCTTGAATTGTCGTGCTGTGGTGGCTTGCATGTTGCTGTCATGCTACAAGCTGTGCCATTGGTACCCCCAAAATAAACCCAAACTCACTGTCATTGCTCTAATGCTGACTCATTGGGATCCCTGAAGGTTTCTGAGACTGAAACTGTTTATAGGAGTAGAAAGCCCAGTCCTTCTCCTGAGGAGGTGCTGGTGGTTTCAAACTACCGGCCATTCGGATTGCAGCCCAGTGCGTAACCAGTACACCACCAGGGCTCCATTGGTATTTCCAAACAGACACCAAGGCGACCCCTGGTGGGAAGGTTTCTGTGACATCCCCATACTAAGACAGACTGTGCAGGAAGACCTAGCAACTTGCCTCTGGAGGTGAGGGTCGTGGTGGTGGGTGGGACTCGTCTGCGGAAACCTTCGGACGTTGTCTGGTAGAGTGCAGGAAGATGAGGCCTTCAGGCGGAAGGCATTACAGACACGACGGAGGAAGAGCTGCCGCCTCAAAGTAGAGTTGGCCTGGATGAGGGGAGCTTTCAGAACTGGAAGTCACAGCCACGAGGCGGTTTTAAGACAATTCCACGGCCTTCAACCTTTACCTTGAATCAGATAACACGTGCCTGGTTGTGGGAGCCTTGGCAGTGCCAAGGTGGCACGTTGGGCGGCTCACCGCTAGGTTGGCACTTGGAAGCCAGCAGCTCCTCCTCTGGAGAAAGAGGAGGCTTTCTCGGCCCATCAAGAATTAGTCTCTGAAAGCCATCGAGCAGTCCTACCCTCCTCAGTCCTGCCAGCGAGGCAATTCTGCCTCACATACAGCGGCCCTGAGCTTTCCACGACCGCAACTCTTTATGGGGGATAGAAAGCCGTTACTCTCTCCTCAGAGTGGCTTGTGGATTTGGTGGATTTGAACCGCTTACCTTGTGGTTAGTAGCCCAGCTCGAAGCCCCGAGCCGCCAGGGCTCCTACCCTATCCAGTAGGGTCCCTATGAGTCAGAGTTGACTTCATGGCAGTGAGCTGGTTAGTTGGTGTCTGATGGCCTGGGAGTGCCCAGGCCAGTCCCTAATTCTTTGTGTGAGCAACTTTCTGCGTACAGATTAAGGCACTTTGAACCACGCGTGTCCTGAGGACGACTTGCTTCTTCCTGGGCTTGCCCCACTAGGAGCCATGGCGATCAGCAGTTCAAAGCCACCAGCTGCTTCAAGGGAGAAAGCGGAGGCTTTTGACTCTGTAAAGAGTGACAGTTTCAACCCCCCCTCCCCCACCAGGGGCTGTTCTACTCTGTCCTGTAGGGCTGCTTTGAGATGGGATCAACTCAATGGCAGTGAGTTATGAGGCCCATCTGAGCAGAGCCGCAGGCTGAATGGTCAGCGAGCTTCAGAGAAGGAACAAAACTCAAAGGGCGTCTTGGAGTTAGGGCGTCCTTGTACACAGACTGCAGCCTTCCACACGCCCAGGGCTTTAGAAACGCACGCAC
>NW_022109491.1:12484102-12490127 GCF_000313985.2 Echinops telfairi
GAGGCTCACTGAGCCATTTATCCCTCCGCCCTTCAATTAATCCCACATGCGTTTATCGGCCAGGTTGGCACAATAAACTAACTACCTCAAATCATATTACAAAGAATTGCACAATCATCACTACAATCAATTTTAGAACATTTCCATTCTTATACGCATTGTTGTTAGCTCCCCTCCCCCTCCCCAACTTCCCCCACCATACCCTCAAACCAAAAAACCAAACTCACTGCCATCAGGTTGATGCCGACTCATAGCAACCCTATAGGACAGGGTAAAGTTGCCCCGTTGAGTTTCCAAGACTGTAAGTAACTCTTTACGAGAGTGGAAGTCCTGTCCTTCTACTGGCTGTACCCCGAGCAACCACTAATCCACACACTGTCTCTATAGATCTACCCAGCCGGGATTTCATATGCAGAAACAACAACAACAACACAACCAACAACAATGACAAAGTAAGAACGTCAGAGAAAATCCTCAATGGAAAACAAGGCAGAACATATGAAAAATGAGCACGAATTCAAGCTGCGTCGAAAGGGAGCGCAAAGGCTAAAAGGTGTTACAAGTTAACTCACTGTATCTGCAGCCGTCCACTTTCCAATGTGCTCTGCATCATGGCAAGGCGGGTCACAGCCCTGCTCCGTGGTCAGCAGACATCATAGCAAACATGCCCAAGGATGCCCTGCCCTCCTGGGGTGTCAGTGTCGTCTGTCACCAACCAGGAAGCTCACCAGAGTTTTTATGGGGTTTCATCACATGATTGATTGAATGATTTCTTGGCCCTGTGATTGAACATGGCCTTCAGCTCCACCCACCTGCCCAGAGGTGGGTCTTTCAGGCCCCATTCTGGGTCAGCTCATCAGCATAAACTCAAGTGTGGTCTGGAGCCTGCCACCTTTCACAGACCCTCCAGTTACTTGGGAAATTCTAAGTCAGCGCTTCTCAACCTGTGGGTCGTGAGTTGATTCATAACAGTAGCAAAATGACAGTGATGGAGTAGTAATGAAAATAATTTTATGGTTGGGGGGTCACCACGACATGAGCAACTGTATAAAAGGGTCGCAGCCTGAAGAAGGTTGAGAACCACTGTTCTAAGGGTTTAGAGGTCCCAGACCTAGAACCTGGAGCCAAGGCCAAGTGGTAGGACTCCTTGGGTAAAGTATAGGGACTCTGGTGGTGGGGCTGCTAACTGAAAGCTCCAAGGTTCTAACCCACCAGCTGAGCCCCTGGGGGAAAGATGGGGCTTTCTACTTCCACAGAGAGTTACAGACTCAGAAACCCACAGGGACAGTTGTACCCTGTCCTCCAGGGTGACGAAGGGTCTGAATCAACTCAAGGGCATGAGTTGGGTTTGGTTTGGTTTGGGGGTTATTCTCATTCTCCCGCCTCAGGAGAGAGTGGGGAAGAAGCTCTGTAGAAGGAGAAGGAGCCGAAGGAGGAGAAGGAGCCGAAGGAGGAGAAGGAGCCGAAGGAGGAGAAGGATAGGAGGAGGGATAAGGATCAGGAGGAAGCTGAGCTCAACTTCAGCCCCAGCTCGACGGCAAAGGGCTGGCCTTTTGTACCCCAGGGTTAAAGGGGGTTGTGGGTTGTGGCTGCCTGCGTGGGGTACATGCATGGGTAGGTGGGTGTTTTGACCTCTGAGACCAGGTGTCCCACATGGCTACAGTTCCCCGAGACAGCAGCGAGCTCTTAGCAGGCAACACTCAGAGCCGCTGGGGCAGGGGGCATTTGCCCAGTGAAGGGGAGTGCACGGGGCACCACCGGGTCTACTCTTGCTGCCGCTGCCGCTGTTTCTGCCCAGGAAGCCCCTGATTCATGACAATCAAGTCTCACATCATTCCCTCCATTCTAATGTCTTCCCTGGCTCATTGTCATCAGCAGATCAGCAGGCCCACCTTCCTAGTGGAAGCTCCCCTGAAACCCGGGCAGCACCGTAGCCACATGTGGGCCACCACCGGCAAACAGGCGGTGGCAGTGCATGAGGCGCATTGGCTGGGAATCGAACCCAGGTCTCCCACATCCTCCCACTGAGTCACCACTTCCCCCTTCTGTATTACTGCAGATGGGAATGGCCACGCCTTTCTTGTTCAGACCGCTCTCTGAAATGTTGGTTCCTTCAATTAGGGAGATAGGCCATAAGCTGTCATTGTATAGGCAGCAGCTGCACCGGAAATGCAGGTGTTCTACCCTGAAGCAGCACAGCCAGTTCCTCACTCCTGTGTTAGAGGAAGAAAGAGAAATGTATTAGAAGGTTCCAGCGAGGAGGCCAGGTGTCCTGGAGGTGCGGTGACTACGCAATCCTCGAGGTCAGCAGTTTGAAACCACCAGCCGCTCCACAGGGGAAAGATGAAACTTTCTACTCCTGTCCACAGTGGCAGTCTCAGAAACTCCCAGGGGCACTTCTGCTTTGTCCCTTATGGTCGATAGGAGCTGGCACTGACTCAATGGCAGTGAGTTTGTATTTTGAGTGAGCTGCCTTGGTGGGGTCCTGTTTGAAACCAGAACACCTGGAGAATATGCACCTTTTACTTTGCAATGTACGCTTTGGGGAGTCCTGTGTAGATGTTTTGCATTGGCTCAGGTTTCAGGGTAACCACAGGAAATAACGATTGACCAGGAGCGAGCAAACAGAGCAATGAGGTTCTTCAAGGCTCAGGTCAGTCTTGGGATGCCTTTATTAACTCTCTAGATAACAGGGCCCCGCTCTTAAGACGGCTCAGTGTAAGCGGGCTCTGTCAGGTGACATCTGCATCCAACCTGCTTGCCTTTGAACAATTTCTAAAATACCATAAAGGTAGATTGAACTAAGTAAAGTACCTTAGGTGACCTGCATTTAGTAAGGGGGATTTTTTTCTAACTAAATTAAGTGAAATAATTTATGTTATATCACCAGCAAGTAGACATCACATATATTTTTATGTCACATTGCTGTTATTGTAGATATTTTTGAAATATCCTTTATGTTCATCTATAAAATGATGATGGATTTTTTTTTTTAACAAAGACATACATACATCATTCCATTTTTCCCCCTTGAGACTATTTTGGTGGTAATATGTCCATAATTGTGTTCCTTTGTTGTCCTATTTATTTTATTGAATGCATTTAAGACATTATTCTGAGATCTGGCTCATCTCTTCACTAGACTGCCAACGGTATCTGTCTATCAACCCAGCAGGCAGAGCTCCCTGCTCTCAGGCCTGGGCCTCCTCTGTAGTCAACCAGCAGCACACATGTCTGCCCACCCTGCATTGGCCAAACTCAGTCACTTGACCACAACTAACTACAAGGCAGGCTGGGAAATGTAGTCCATCCATGGGCTCAGAAATAAAGGAAGAGGTCTCGGGAAGCCTAGCAGTTTGGGGCACTCACTGCCATTAATCAAGTTGATTCTAACTCATGTTCATGGACCACTTGAGTGAATGAATTTCCTATCCCGGGTGTCACCTCTTTGTGGGCCGGGGGTGGGGGAGGAGTGGTGTGGAGGGGCCGAGGTGGTTCTCAGGAAGGCCCCTGAGCCCCCTGTCATGTCTTCTTAGGACAAGCCATGCCAAGACCAAAGCGGAGGCAGCAGAGCAGGCTGCCCTGGCTGCCAACCAAGAGTCCAACGTTGCCCGCACGATGGCCAGGGAGCTGGCCCCAGACTTCTACCAGCCAGGTAAGGCCATCCAGGACACAATGGACTGGGGTGGTGGTGGTGGCGGCACTTTTCTTTGGGTGGGAGGGAAGCTGAGATGCCCGAGTGGGTAATGGACGAATGCTTGTGAGTTTTAGAAGCCGTGAGCGGGTGGTGCTGCATACACGGGGAGGGATGATGCCTGGGGTCTGTGGGAAAGGTACGTCCCAGCTCTCGAGAGGCTGAGCTTGTCAGAGGTTCCCAGCTGTGGGCCGCCCCCCATCCCTCAGGGAAGATAGTGGGGCTGGTGAGACTTAGAGGGGGAAGGGTTTCTGGGTGGTGAGGGGCAGGAGGGCTTCCTCCACTGGCTCAGCAGTTGCAGCCAGGCATTCACTGAGCACTGCCCACATGTCAGGCACCGTGCTGGACTCCAAGGCACATAGAACTGGAGCCAGAATCGAGTCACATAGCCGTGGGGAGGTGGAGGTGGACGGATGGCATTGCGTACTAGGGGTGGGACCTCGGGCAAGTTATCTAACTTCCATAAACCTCAGTTGACTGATGTGCAAAATGGGAGTAAGAATGGTGCCCGCATTTTGGGGTGTGGATGGAATGCATACAAGGTACAGAGCCCTCTTCGGATGTCCACAGTAAGCCCACAGGAACTGCCTGCTTTCCGTTCACAACTGGGATTAAGTTGTAGCAGCATGCTGAGTGCTGTGTGCGGTTATAGCAGGGGCCATGGGGGCTCTCAGGGGCACATACCTGCATCAGGCCAGGCCAGGCCAGGGAAGGTGTTAGAGAAGTCACCTCTCCCCACACACCCCCTGCTGCCACCAAGGACAGGCCATTGGAGCTGAATCTTGGCAGCTGAACAGGAGATGACCAGGTCAGTGGGTCTCAAACCTGACCAGCTTGCTGGGCCCACCCCCAGCCCAGGAGCCTGCATTTCTAACAAGTTCTCAGCGGAGGCCGAGGCTGCAGGCTAGCGTGGGGCCACACTCGGAGAACTTCTGCAACAAGTCTCGCTGGGCGGACGGGTTGGCGTCATCAAGCAGAGGGACAGTAGGCTGAAAGGCACACAGTGGGAGCAGAGTGGTTGCAGGGGCGCTGACACGTTAACTAGATGGCGCGAGTGAGGTGCAGAGTGAAGCGCCTCTGGGCTCTGTGCAAGACTAGGAGTCTGGACGGTGCACTTGAGAGGGGCCTTGGGGACTCGGAGGGAGGAGGTTGAAGGGCCTTTAAAGGGAGGGATATGCTTTGATTAGTTTTCTAGCCATGATCTGGCGGCAGCAGCAAGAGCCGGGAGGGACACGTAGCTGAAAAACCATCCCTCACGGATCTTGCGAGGCTGAGTGGGACGTACACAGGCCATTTCCCATCCCTGCGGAGCTCCCCCTGCTGGTCCCAGGAAGAATGACCATGGCTGGCCCACTGGGCTTTCCCAGGCTCTAAAATTCACTGCCGCCAGTGGATTCCAGCTGACAGCGGACCCCAAAGGACAGGGTGACACTGCCCCTGTGGGTTTCCGAGATGGTAACTCTTTAAGGTATAGAAAGCACCATCTTCCTCCTTCGGAGTGGCTGGTGGTTTCAAACTGCTGACCTCGAGGTTAGCAGCCCAACACGGAACTCCTGTGCCTCCCCTGAGCACTCTGTGACCTTGCGTTTCATCCTTCTATGGTATTTACGAAACAAGTCTCATTTTACAGAGAAGGGGTTGGAAAAGAGTGGCCAGCGTTGAGTTAAGAGCAGAAATTCTAGAGCCCGCCATCCCAGGGTGCTGGTGCAGGCTCTGCCCGTGGTCCGCTGAACCTCAGTTTCTTCATCTGTCAAGTGGAGGTGAATAACTGCATCAACCACGTGTGGCTGTTCAGTGGCTTTGAGTTGATGTATGGCCCACAGGGTCTCCTGGGTTGTCACTTCATGGGGAGCGTCCTTGGTGGTCCTCCAGGTGGTCCCCCAGGTCCTAGCACTGGTAGCTAGGAAACCTTCCATAGAGTTGTTCTGAGTCAGAAACGATTGGATGGCTGAGGGGTGTGGGGGCAATCTATGGGAGCAGATGGTCAGGTGAGCAGATAAAAAACCAAACTCGCTGCCATCAAGTCAGTCCTGGCTCGTAGACACCCCGTGTGGGTTTCCAAGACTGTAACTGTTGACGGGAGTAGAAAGCCCCGTCTTTCTTCCCCGGAGCTGCTGGTGGTTTCGAACTGCCGAGCATGCGGGTCGCAGCCCAATGAAAGCGTCATCACACCAGGTGAGCAGATAGCCAGGTGCTTCTCCCCTGCAGCAGGGGGTGAGGTCTAGCAGTTTCCCTACAGAGCGCTGGACCGCCGTGCCACCAGGCTTCCTCATCGACCTCAAGAGGGGTCATGAGAAAGGTGCATTGGCTTTTGGAGCTGCTTAGAACCGC
>NW_022109491.1:12490760-12491980 GCF_000313985.2 Echinops telfairi
GGCCCCCGCGCCCCGGGGCCCAGAGTCGGAGCCGCTAGCCAAGCTGGAGCCCAAGCCCATCGTCCCGAAGGCTGAGTCCAAGGCCAAGGCTCGTAAGACGGAGGCTCGAGGTCTGACCAAGGGCAAGAAGAAGGCTCGGAAGGAGGCTGCGCTGGCAGCCGAGGCGGAGGTGGAGGTGGAAGAGGTGAGCTTGGCAGCAAAGCAGGGGTGCTTTAAGGGGCATCAGCAGGGCAGGGGGAGTGATCCCAGCAGGGGTGTGGGCTTGGAGTAGCCCTGGCCTGACCCACAGGGACCCTGCGCTGCCCTGGCAGAGGACAGGAGCGGCAGACCCGTGCCCGGCCCAATTGGGTACCGGCAACACCTGTGCCGGGGTGTAGCACGGAGGGCCCAACAGGTCTTGAGCTCAGGGTGGCAGGCTGTGTGCTTGCAGGCTTCGTGCTGGGGTCACAGCAGGGAGGAGTGACACAGGACACTGAGCCAGTCTAGGAGTGGGGGTGGGGGTGGGGAGGGCACCTGAGTCTGGGTCCTATTCTGCCCATGTCCCTGGGTGGGCAAAATGGGGGGAGGGAGTGGTGGTGCCCTCAGGAGGGCTCAGTTGGTTCTTAAGCCTCTGTCCAGCTGAGTGTGGGGGGATGGGGTGGGCGGAGGGAGACAGGCCGGTGCTCAGAGACCCCGGGCACTCAGCAGCCTCTCTCCACCTCTAGGTCCCCAACACTGTCCTCATCTGCATGGTGATCCTGCTGAACATCGGCCTGGCCATCCTCTTCGTGCACCTCCTGACCTGACCCTCACCTGCCAGGTGTGGCCGCAGGGGGTTCTGGGCACCAGGGTGGTGGGCATAGGGGCCCACTGCCTACCAGGCATTATAGTGGGGGGTGGGGGGCTCGTGTAGGCACACCCCACGGAAGCACAGACCTGGCATTGGGACGCTCCCCTCTCCACCCCTTCCTCAGCTCAGCCTTTGCAGAACGAGACCTCAGGCCATGGGTCACTCTGGAGCCTGTCATTTCAGCCATTTGCACATTCATTCACTGACCAGCACTTCCTGTAGAATGGCTCTGTGGGGGCGAGGCTAACCCCAGGTGAGGACCGGAGACCTCTTGTTTAGTCTCATGAAACAGCTTTTTGGCCCCTCCTCCCAGCCCGAGGTCTCGCTGTGGCCTTGTGAGTGGCAGGATGCGCTCCTCTTTTTTCTTGCTCATTGTAAAACACCGCCCCCC
>NW_022109491.1:12492096-12496514 GCF_000313985.2 Echinops telfairi
GGAGTTCTCATTGCTCTTAGGGGGAAGCAGCTTCAGGGCAAAGGCCTGCCCTCCCCACCTCCAGAGTCCTATGCTGGGGAATGCCTCCCCCAGTCTCCACCAAGGCCCCTCCCATGAATCCAGGGCCTGGCCTCAGGTCTTGCTGAGCCTCAGAGCAGAGGCTAGGCTGCAGAGGCCCAGGGAGAAGGCCAGTCCCAAGGCCTGAAGCCTGTGGCCTGCTGGGCAGAGCTTGGGGGGCTCCCACCCTCACCAGACCCTCTTTTCTCTCTGCAGAGCCAGGAGTGCGTGCTGGGGATTCCAGGACCCCTCTTTCTGCAGTGCCAGGCAGGAGGGCCAAGGAGGACCGAACTCCACACCGACCTCCGGGGGCCAGCTGGCACTCACAACAGACGTTTACGGAGGCCTTGCACTGTGCCGTGCTGGGCGGCAGACGGTGCCAGGAGGAATAGAATGTGCTGGAACCCTCTGGAAGCTCTCTACCCACTCTGAGGAAGGCCCAGAGGAGATGAGCCCTGATCCTTTGAGCTTTCTGCACTGCTCCTGTCCCCCAGCCCATCCACTTCTTTGTCTGTTTCCGGGCTTTTGCGTCATGTTTTGGGAGAAGTCACCACATGGGGGATGAATGAGAACCCCGCCCACCTTCTGCTCCGCTCCAGCCACTCCCCGCAAGCTTCTGACCGGTGGGCCTAGGCTGCCCAGGAGATCAGAGGGAATATGTGACCCCGTGTGACACCAAGGAACCACCCCCAGACCCTCAGCTGACCCACTCCTAACTGTCCCAACTGCCCGCACCCTGATGCCAACTGGGGCAGCCTGGCTTCTCTCAGCAGTCAGGTCAAGGCAGGTGCTGTGCAAGGGGGAGACCCAGGGACACGGGAGCCCCTATCCAGGCTGGAGGAGACAGGGGATAGTTAAGATGGGCCCTGATTCTGAGTGTGACCGGCTGGATGGGGATGGCACTGTCCCCCTGCGCCCCCCACCATGTGGGTTCAGGGTGGAGACACTTAAGGGGAACTCTGCTGCAATGGCCTGCGATTGGCTTGTTCGATTCTTTGCCATGGTCCCTGGGGGCTTGGGGGAGGCCCAGGGGGCCCCTGATGGTGCCGGGAACAGACTGCCTGCAGCTGGGGGCTACAATGTCCCCACTGGGGGCTGGGCTGTCCGTGTGGCTTGCTTGGTGGGGAAGACAGGCTTGCACGCACTCACTGATGATGCTTTGTACCTCACGCGGGGAGGGGGGTGGGTGCAGGGGTGGGTGTCAGGGTCTTTGTGCTCCCTGTGGGTGGGTAGAGTCCCGGTCCCCCATGCCATGAGGAGGAGTGAGGAAGGGCGGCCAGGCCCCTGGGGTCCAGGAATGAACGTAACTCCAGCATCTGGCATTGGCATCTGAGCAGACAGGGCTGCCTCTTGGCTCTGCATCTCTGGATGCTGGGGGCCCCCGACTGTGTGATGGCCTCAGAGCTCCCCCCACCGGGGACACCCCCGCCCCCTGCCCCCCGCCCTACAATACTCAGGTCTCCCTTCTCCTCCAGCTTCACACTCACTGTGTCCAGGGTCCGGAGCCCAGCTCTGCAGTGGTTGGAGTCCTGTACCACGTCTCTGTGAAGAGAAGCTTGGCCTCTGGGCTCCCTGGGGGTGGGGTGGGGGGAGGAGTAGTGGGGGCCCTGTTCAGTTTTCTGGGCTGTGGCATCAGGACTTGGCTCTGAAGTCTCTATTCAAGTTTTGGGGAAAAGGCTTTGAGAGGATGCTAATGGGCCTACCCTGGGGAGAGAGCTCAAGATGCTGCATTCTGTGCAATAATAAACCCGCATCTGTTCCCAGGCCCCGGCCAGCTGAGCTGCTGTGTGTGTCTGCCTGTGGCTGGGATAGGGGCTGGCTGCAGGGGGCAGGGAGGGCAGGAGCCAGGACTGTGCAACCTGCTGATCTGCAACCCCCTCGACCCCCCATTCTCCCCTCCCCCCACTGCTTACTTCCCAAAGAACTTCCCATGGTGCAGTGCAGGACAGAAGACTTTAAAGCCACGGACTTTCTAGGGAAGAGCTTGCCTGTCTAAAAGACTTCCAGAAGTTTCTCTGAGCAGGGCATGATGAAAGAAAGAACCTGTCCTTTGAGGTCAGGTCACCTTGGCCTCTGATCCTAGCTCAGTCATTCTGTTCACTTCCCCGAGCCCCAGTTTCCTCCTCCATAAAATGGGGATACCAATAGCACCCACCTTGGGGTTGGACGGAGGGTCACATTAAGCAGCAGAGCCGTGGAAAGGCCCGAGGGTGGGACCAGCTGTGTGTCAGTCCGGGTTGACTAGAGAAATAAATCCAGAGACACTCATAGAGAACTTTATATCAAAGAGTAATTGTATATTGAGAAAACATCCCAGCCCAGTCCAGATCAAGTCCATAGGTCCGCTATTAGCCCATATGCCCGATACCAGTCTATAAATTCCTCTTCGGACTCATGCAGCACATACAATGATGCCGAATGCAGGATTATCACAGGCCAGTGGGTGGAAAGACTTTGGGGATCCAGAGGCAGTAGAAGCATCTCGGTGCTGGCATGGGTTTCCATGTGGCTCTTCTAGCTCCAGGGCTCTGGCTGCCATCAGCATAGCTCCATGTGGCTTATCAACAGGAATGTCTCCCAGCGAGAGAGCCTGTTATCTTAGCTCCAGCAAGCTATTTATCTCCTTGGCGCCTCCAAATGAGGTCATCAAGCTGCAACCTGATGGACAGGCTAAACTCCACCCCTTCCCAGTAGATTACGTAACTGCCCCAAGCTGGGACTTGGGACTTGTATTGCTGCTACTGCTCAGATGCTAACTCAGTATTATTGCTACTGCTGAGCCAGGTGACCCCACCAGCGGCTCAGTCATAATCGGCTCCATAGCACACAACACTTTCAAAGCTTCTGGCCTTCGGCTGAGGACCCCAGGGGCCCTGGACACCAGCTATCCAGTCACAGGGTAGCCAAAGAGATGCACAGGCCTCCAGTGCACGCACTTACAGACTCAGAGAGGAGCAGGGACTTCCCCAAGGTCACACAGCAAGCCAGCGGCCAGGCTTGCAGGAGAGTACAAACACCTTCCTCTATGACTCTTTCAAAACCAGCAAATCCTCTGCCGCTGGTGGGAAGAGAGCTCCTTCACAGGCAGGTGACACGGAGCCCCTGTTCTCGCCCCAGTGCCTCCCCTGACTGGCTGTGTGTCCCCTTGGGCCAGTCACCCCCTCTTTTTGTCAAGGAGACGCTGACCTCAGCCCCAGTGTCTCCCCCACAGGAAGCAGGGCTTGGAGGATCACCGGAGGCTGGTTTGGGGCTGTAGAGGGTTTTTGCTAACCCTGCCATGAGAGTTCAAGGGGGAAGGACGTTTGGCGGAATGGGGAGGGGGGAATTGTTTACATCTGCAGAGGCTTTGAAGTGACCCCCTGAGGTGAGAGGTGGGCGACACGCCCAGTGGGCTAGTCTGCAGACTGGCTGTGGTGGGGTGGGGTGGGTGGACAGTGGAGCAAGGGCTGCAGTATCTTGGATGTTTGTAAAGAAGGCAGCTCCCTGACGCTGGGCCTGGATCCAGGGGAAGTTTGGGTGGCGCCTGGCACCCCCTGGTGGCTCAGACCCAGAACAGCCTGGCGGCACCTCCTCTTCCTGGCCAGGCCACCCAGGACGTTTGATGAAGCCCTGTGAGCACTTCAGGGGTTTACATCGTGGAGAAAGGGGGATGAAAGCTGACTTGTGGGCACCGGTGCAGGTCCAATCCCTGCCCACTGCCCTCTGGTCTCCACAGGATCTCCCCAGGGCAGAGAAGGGAGCGGGAGCGAACCAGGGGAGTCAGATTTGGGATTCAGAAAAGAAAGGCATTTCGATCTGTCTCCACTGCCACCTCGGGTGGTCCAGCTGTGCTGAGAGAGGCAGGTCCAGATGCTGACCGGAAGAAGCCAGAGGAAGCACCCCTAAGCCAGAAGTCAAAGGACAAGCAAGCCTTCAACTGTAGGACACCAAGGCGTGCATGTATGCAGACATGAAACTGGCTCCCGTTTTTCCTTCCCTCTGGGTACATTTCTGACTCTGTGTATACGGAGGGTGAATCTCTCTCTGTCCCATCTTTCTGGCCTACCGAGGAGGGAGCAAGCCCCCACTCAGCGGGCCAGGCGCTGTGCTCTGGGGAGGGGGCAGAGCTGCAGTGGGGTTCTGTGTGAGCCCCAGACAGACCGCCTCCCCCCTCAACCTTCCCATCTGCATGGCTCCATCCTTCAGTATCTTGGACTCCCGAGCTTCCTTCGCCAGGCTCCCTCCCTGACATCACTTATTTGGCTTCTATTGCTGTTGGGACACTGCACAGCAGAACACACACCAGCCCAATACTTTCTACTACACCCCCACCCCCACCCCGCCCCCAAACTTGCTGCCATCCAGTCAATACCGACTCATTG
>NW_022109491.1:12498863-12506997 GCF_000313985.2 Echinops telfairi
AAGGATTTTTGAATCCCACTCTAGCCAGGATCTTCCAAAGTTGATTCTTACAGGAGCCGTTTGACCTGTAGTTCTTAGTGGTGGCCACTCTGGGGCGCCATCACCACACAGGAGTCAACAAGCACATCTACAGAGAACTGAAATCCACTGTCAGCATCTCAGTGACCCTGTAGGACAGAGTCGAGGCCCCGCTGTGGGGTTTCCAAGGCTGTTAAACCATTAGGGGGGCAGAAAGCCTCATCTTACGCCTGTGGAGCAGCTGGTGGTTTCAAACTGTTGACCTTATGGTGAACAATCCAACCCCCTACCCCACCCCATGCAGCGCACACGTGCTCTCATCAATGCAGGCTGCCTTTGTCTTTGGGGCATCGCCATCATTATTTTCTGATTCGCCACATGTGACTGTGCACCAAGACCCGCACTGACCACTTCCCGTGTGTTTGTTAAAGCACTGCCATTGGCCCGCAATTCACCTGTCATATGATCCAGGCGTCCAGTCGCATCAAGAAGGGCCGCTATAAAGGTCTTGTTTCATACAAGGGGTCTTCAAAAACTTTGGGATCCAGACGCCGCTTCCGGTGTCCACAGAAGGAACGTGAGACTCAGTGGCACGCAGAACCGTGTTCTAGGTCGCAGGGCTAGGCTAGCAAGCACAGGAACGCAGGCGCCGGCACAGGACTCTGGCCGTCTCCGGCCTTTAGTCTCAGGGCTGTCAGAAAGTGCGTGCTTGCAGATGCTTCCTGGGGTCATGACTTCCCGGCATCCTTCCAGATCATCCTGCGACCTTCTGCGTGGATCCCGTGCTTCTGTGCAGAATCCTCCCCGTGTTGCTTCCCTCTGGTCAGGCTGCGCGTACACAGCGCATCCTGGGGTTTGTCATTTGGACGGAGGACCGGTCTTTCCCGGCATTGGCTGAGCTGACGGGGCACGGCTAGCGGCAGGAAAAGGCGGGCCCTGGGCGACTCCCAGCGTGGAGACCCTGCCGAGAGAGGAACACCTGGCCATGCTCCGTTTCCCCCACTGCGCTACCGTCAGAGCCCGCAGCCCTCCGTGGGAGGGGCACAGAGGAGCCGAATCCTGGGCTTCTAAACTCAAAATGATGGCCTGGGAGGAAGACACAAGAGGCTGGAAGGGAGAGGCAATGTAGCAAGCCTTGGCTTCATCCTTCTCATGGGGGTTCCTAAGCAGCTGGGAGGAGAACTCAGACAATCTCCACCCCTATGGAGCCGAGATGCTGGTGGAGGGAGTCTGACAATCCGTCATCAGTACACTAGATGGAGGGACCACCACGCTTTAGGGAAGAAAAACGTATCGCTTTCTATCCAGAGCAGGGGACCATGTCATCAAACCTAGGGGTGGCATTAAACTGTTTTTTTATGTAAATAGTGTTTCCTGGAGTGGTGTGCACAGCAGCCTGGGTTCGCTGAGGTAAGAGCAAACATTGCATCCACAGAGCAGGAACAGAATGCTATATATACTATGTACATCTATACATAATGCTATATATCTATGTATAAAGACAACTAGAAGCGCATAGAAATTAAAATGTCTTCATAACTGAACATTTTAAAAGACAAGTAGAGGAAACTTCCTAGAAGCCATCCTCCAAAAGGCAAGTGCATAGAGAATGATGGGGGTGGGGGGACGGGGACGGTGCTCATGCAACATCTGTCCAAATCGGGACCACAGAAGAGAGGGAGGAAATACTAAAAGACACAATACAAGCAAACTCCCGGGAAGAAGTTTCCCCGATGAGCAGGGTTCACCGAATGGCGGCACCGTGAAGACAGATTCATGCGAACCTACATCAGGGTGCGATTCCAAGATGGAGGGGGGACACAGAAAATCGGAAAGTTCATGAAACTGCTCGCCCTCGTGTTTGCAGCCGCTGCCAGGCTGCCAGTGTGCTGTAAGCCCAGCACCATCTCCAGCTCGCAGAGCTCCGACCCACAAACTGCTGCCATGCATCCAGCTGATGCCAGCTCACGGGGACCCCAGGGTGCAGCGCGAGGGCAGCCCCTGGGAAACGGCCATCTGTCCAGCTGCTTGCACGAGGCGCCCTCTGCTGGAGGAGTGAAGAAACGTCACCGTCCCAGCACCAGCTCAGCGGAGCATTGTGAAATCAGAGGTTATCAAAAGAGCACACGACTTCCGATTCACAAACTTCCCTTCCAGGCCTGGGGGCGAGGAATTGCTCTGGACGTCAGTACAGATCTGAGCTTCCAGAACAGCAAGGCTGTCGGTGCTGTGCCTTCAACACTGAGACAAGAGTCGTTTTCCACCCAGAGGTCCTGGCCCAGCCAAACCAGCCATCAAGTGTGAGGGAGGATTGAAGACATGGGCAGACTTGCCCACTTCTTTCCCACATGCCCTTCCATAAAGTGTACTGCGCGTTAGCCCCCAACAAAGGAGCCGAACTCGACAGAGGACGAGGCGGAATCCTGGGAAGACTGGGCCCTTCAGAGGAGGAGAACAGGGAGTTGGGAGATCACCATACACGGCGCTCCTGAGGCCAGCGGTTTGCTCCTGCTTAGAGGAAAGCACCCAGCGGGGCCCAGAGGGTCTGACCGCACCCAGAGGGTGGGCACAGTTCTGTGAGACTGGGGGAAGAAGACCAGGGGTGGGGTGGAGGGTGCAAAGGAAAATGATGAAAAACAAACCCTAACCAGAAAACTATTTAAGGAAAAATGCAACCGCAGTATACCCACCTTGGCCTGTTAGTAAATACTAATACTAATAATGTTGACTGGGAGCCCCAGTGGTCTAGTGAACTCTGCATTGAGCTGCTCACTGCAAGGTCAGTGGTTTGAAACCACTTGTTGTTCCTCAGGAGAAAGAAGAGGCTGGCTGCTCCTGTGTGGATTTTAAAGTCTCGGAACCCCACAGACGCAGTTCTGCTCAATGGGCCACTGTGAGCAGGCATCCACTCCGTGGCAGTGAGAGGGAGAGTGAATGATGTAAAGATGGAATAGTGGTTTAGCCAAAGACCTGTGGTGTCGTCGGAGACTAACCAGTTAGAAATTGTGGCCATGAGGCTGACACACACCTGTGTGTCAGGGCGAAGCTGCGCCCCACAGGGTTTCCGCGGGTGACTTGTCAGAAGTACATCACCAGGCATTTCTTCCGAGGTGACCCTCCAACTTCTTGGTGAGCAGTCCTGCGTGTGAATTATGCCACCCAGGGACCATTGGGAGCACAGGAGGGGGGAAACAAAGACAGATGTATATGAGTGCTAAATCGTTATTTTCTGTAGAATGTTTTTGATAGTACAAATCAAGAAATAACCAACCCACCAAACAAATCCAAACCCAAACAAAATCAAACCAAACCTCACGATCATCCCGTCAAACCGGAGCCACGGCACCCTGTCCGACATGGTGGAGCTGCTCCTTTGGGTCCCTGAGGCTGGAGAGCTTCCCAGGAGCAGACAGCCTCATCTTTGTCCTGCAGGGCAGTGGGTGGGTTTGAACTGCCCAACCTTGTGGTTAGCAGCTCCCTGTGTTACCCACTACACTACCAGGGCTCCTTCAGGAGGCAATCATCTGTGCATACTTGTGTGGCAAACACCAGGGGCAACAGCTGAGAGCTAAGGGAGTGACTGCCCCCCAACCCCCCCAGGCCGAGGTGGGCAGCCCAGCCTGGGTGGGGGTGGTGGGGGGAGGGTTGAGGGGTGGGAAAAGCTGGGGCCAGGTTTCAGGGAGCTCTCCAACACAGTGTGACATGATATGCCCTGCGCAAAGCACTACGTTTTTTAAGTGGAGAACCTTGAAGATTAACATGCTCACGCCCACAGAGGTGCTAATTGCTGTTATAAAACAGCATGAAATCACTGGGTGCCAGAGCTGCGCAGGCAGGATTTTACGCTGCGTGGCCCTGGCATCCTTGAAGTGCCTCTCTGTCACATTTTGCCTTCCCAGCACCCTTTCTAATTCCGAGGGCACCTGCCAGGTCACAGCTGGCTGACCTCTTGTCTCCTTTGTCCTTTGGCGTCTCACCTGAACTTCAGGAAGCTCTTCCCAACCCTGGTGTGGGTGCTGGCAATGTTGGCGGTGATGGCTCGCTGGGACTCATGGCCTGTGTTTGTGGGGCAGTGACTAGGGAGGGAGGCCCCTGAGGTCAGGGCTCCTTGCCCCGGGCCCCTTTTCTCTACTGGCCCGCTCTTCCCCATACCTGCGGCCAGGCCTCGCTGTCCCCTCGCCCAAAGAGGCTTTGCAGGCAAGGCGCCCCTCTTGTGCATTCCGATGGTGACCCCTGCCAGGCCGTTTGTAGTGGCTGCTCTCCTCCGCCGCCTCCCCACCTGGACTGCCTACACCTGGAGGTCAGCGCCTGGGTTCATTTTGGTCCTCGGCCAGAAGCCTGGCACACAGTGACCGACCAATGGAATGGCCTTTATGCGGAACACATTGTGTGCCAGCCTCATGGACTGTGCCCTCTGCCGGCAGGGCCAGCCACCCTGGCCTGCCCACACACCACTCCACCGAGGAGGTCTCAGTACTGGGCACAGCCCAGGCTCTGCCCAGCTCCCTCGTGGGCTCCAAGTCTTAGCAGGGCCTCCTGTTAGGCTCCCAGTGTGTTTGGATGGATGAAGGCTTTGAAGAAGCCGCTTGTCAGTGAGATGGGGCAGTGTTCTATTTGCCTGCTCCAGCCCGGACAGTGGGGTCGAGCTGTAAGTGGGTGCCCTGACCTCTCAGTGCCATGGACACAGCTGAAGATGTCCAGACCCCAGACTGACAGTCTCTGAGAGGTGCAAATGGGTGGCTCTTGGCTGGTGACCAGAGGCTGAAGGTTCAAACCTACCCACTGACACCACTGAAGACAAAGGCTTGACCCGCTGCTCCCGCCAAGAGGAGAACCGAGGCCCAGGTGAACAGCTCAGTTCCGTGACACATGGGGACCCCTGGGTCTCAAGTCAACAATAACCCTGCAGCAACAGACCCAAGGCCAGGTCGGCGCTCTGACCTAGGGTGTCCCGTGGCCGCAGCCCTGGGACCAGGCCTGGGGAGGGCAACCACGAGTGCCACTGCACGTGGCTCATGGCTGGGTGCTTGTCATAGAGTAGAGGAGAGAGATAGAAGCAGACACAACTTCCCGGGGACAGAACTTCCTGTGAGAGGTCAGGGACCTGCCTCCCAGGGGTTGGGATGCTGCATCTGCTTCACCCAGCGGGCTGAAGATGGGGGACATTCCTGATGTGGCCCCAAACCTGTGCACAGGCTCAGCGGTACTGGATGCCAGAGGACCCTACTTCCCTGGAACAGGGGTCTCGGAGTGGGCTGGGTGGGGTAGAAGCGGAGTAAGGATGCTGCGAGGACAGACAGAACCCCCTGGGCTCCAGGTGAGCTCTGGGTCCCTCACTATTCAGCCATGAGCGGTGGCAACTGGACTGGAGACAGGGCATCTTTGGGCCATGGGAGTTTGCTGTGAGCCCTGAGTGCTCTACTCTCAGCCTCCAGGCATGGGTGCACTTGGCCAGCACCCATGCTTCTGCCAGCAGCCTCCTTGCTCTCCCATTGTACAGGGGCCAGAACACACACGCATGCACACATACACCCTAATACCCATATCTATGGGACACTTGGACTCTGCTTGGCAGTCCCCGAGGGTCTCTGGAAGACGGATCCTTCCACAGACACGAGACCCCGAGAGGGTGTGTGGGTGGGCGGGTGGGTGGAGGCGTCTGGCTCAGGAGGGAGACCCTGGCGTCTCACACGGTCATCGCTCGGGGCTGTCCGTCTGTGAGGAGTCCAGGGATGCTGTTTTCTCAAACATAGAGGTGGGAGTCACACATGTCGCCGTCTGTCTTGTCCTGACGTTACGGACAAGCCCCGCGCAGCACAGGAAACAGGGGAGGTGTGAGCTTGCGCGACATCGCAGTGATGCTGCTGTGCCCCCCCGCACGGGGTTCTGTTTGCCTGCGAGGGTCTCCTTCGCCAAAGCGGAGGACAGAGCTTTTCAGGAGGAACCTGCTGCCCCGGGACTGTTGGCTGGGGAAGGGCATTGAACACGGTTCAAGAACAGGGCCCCTGAGAGCTGTCCGGGAGGTGGAGGTCCCACCTGAAATACCTGTCAGGAGGCTGAGTACCTGTAGCCCCTCAACAGCCCCATCCACCCCAGGCCACTGCTAACCTTTTTCTAGACCAGCGGTTCTCAACCTTCCTAACGCCGCGACCCTTTCATGCAGTTCCTCACGGGGTGGTGATCCCCCAACCATCACATTATTGTTGTTGCTACTTCATCACTGTCATTTTGCTACTGTTCTGAATCGGGCGACCCCTGTGAAAGGGCCGTTTGACCCCCAAAGGGGTCGTGACCCACAGGTTGAGAACCGATGCTCTAGACACAAAGTCGCTGCCGAACGGTGCCTGGCCTTTCCCCTTGCTGGGGTACCACAAGGAGCCCTAGTGGGGTCATGGTTATGCGTTCGGCTGCCACCCACAAGGTCAGCAGTTTGGAACCACCCACTGCTCCACCGGAGAAAGACGGGGCTTTCTACTCGTCTCGGAACTCACACGGGCAGCCCCACCCTGTCTGGTAGGGTCACTATGAGTCGGCATTGACTCGATGGCTGTGAGTTTGGTTGCTTGGTGTGAAAGGACCACTGCCTCGCATCGGCCTTGCCGCGTGCGCTTTGCTGAGATGCTGGAAGCGGTAATATCGCTATTTCTGCGACAGGGGAGCTCCCACAGACTGGGAAGAAAGGCCTGGCGGGCTACTCCCCACAACGAGCCGATGAAAGCCCTCTGGATTTCATCACACTTGACCTACTCGCTTTGGACAGGAGGGGTTCATGGCTGGAGGAGGTCATCTTGCTTTATCAAGTGGAGGGCCAGCCAGGTGTGCACAGCCTCAGTGAGATGCCAAAGCGAACTTGACCTTCGGGGCCATCCACGGAGGGTGCCGGCCCGGGCAGCATTGTGTCCCGTTGCACAGGGAGCTGGATTGGACGGGCAGTCGTGATTGACATCCCTCGAGGTGGGTGTCAGGCTTTCACTGCCGAGAAGAGGGACCCACAGGGGCAGCTCTGCACGGTCCTACAGGGTAGCTACGGGTTGGCATCGACCAGATGGCAGTGAGTTTGGGTTTTTTGTTGTTGAATCTGGAACCCTGGTGGGTAGTGGGTTACATTTCGCTTGGCCAACTGCAAGGTCAGGAGTTCAAACTCAGCTGCTCCATGGCTGCCTACTCCTGCAACGATTTCGTCTTGGAAATGTCAAGGAACAATTCTACCCTGTCCTGTAGGGCCGATAGGAGCTGGAATCGGACTCGATGGCTGTGAGTTTGTTTTTTGCAAACCTTCCCTCCCTCCCCATTCATCTGCTGGAAAGCTGGCTGGGAGTCCCTGTCTGGGCGATTTCCTATATGCATATTTAGAGAAATGCCCTCCCTACCTCCCTTCTCAGCCTTCCTCCCCCCACCCCTCTTTTTCCGGAGCCCAGAGGTCCCCTCGCTGAAGGCCCACCACTGTCACTCACTAATGAACTGTACTACCAGGCAGAATAGCGAGTGCCCTGTGTGGTCACATCTCTATGCCCACGATCCCTTCTAATCACCCCAGAACCCTATGCGTGGGTGCCATCCGGATCCTCTGCTCTGAAGTGGGTTCCATGACCTCTGACCCCACACCCGAGGCCAGGGAGGCCCACCCCCGGCTCAGAGACCCAAGTGGCCGGTGGACGGCAGGCAGGTGGCCCTGTCCCGGTCGAGCCGCCTCCCTTTGCCAAAGCCACGTCGGGAGGCCCAGCTTGGGCGTATGGAGTAAGGAGAGACAAAACCGCTGTCCACTTTTCGGAAGTTTTATTATAAAGGAATTGGAGAGAAGCACTGGGCATCGAGACAGACATTGGCAGGGCCAGGACACAGCTGCAAACAACAGGAAAAACCCAAGCTGAGCAACCGACAGCCCCAGACAAAACACCGGGCACACCGAGGAGAGGTCTGGCTCTCCCCTCTCCTCATAAGTAGACAAAAGTCGTCATTGGCAACGTTAAATAGGTGGACAGATGGTTACAGGAGAAGAAGGGTGTCCATCGGGCAGTGGGGGCTGCCAATCGCCCAGGGCTTGCTGGGTGGATGGGAACATGGGTGCAGCCGCCTCGGGGCATGTCTCCCTTTAGATAAAACGTGCCCCCCCCCC
>NW_022109491.1:12509091-12530477 GCF_000313985.2 Echinops telfairi
CCCATTCTACATGTCGCGCTCACTCTCACTCCAACGTCACTCACGCCCATTCAACACACTCACTCCCACTCCCACTCCAACACGTCACGCTCACGCCATTCAACACGTCATGCTCACTCCCACTCCAACATGTCACACTCACGCCCATTCAACACGTCACGCTCATGCCCATTCAACACACTCACTCCCATTCAACACGTCACACTCACGCCATTCAACATGTCACGCTCACGCCCACTCCAACACGTCACACTTACGCCCATTCAACACGTCACGCACTCCCACTCCAACACGTCACACTCACATCCATTCAACACGTCACGCACTCCCACTACAACACGTCACACTCACGCCCATTCAACACGTCATGCACTCCCACTCCAACACATCACACTCATGCCATTCAACACGTCACGCTCACGCCCACTCCAACATGTCACACTCACACCCATTCAACACGTCACGCTCACGCCCACTCCAACATGTCACACTCACACCCATTCAACACGTCACACTCACGCCCATTCAACACGTCACGCTCACTCCCACTCCAACACGTCACGCTCACGCCCACTCCAACACGTCACTCACGCCCCCTCCAACACGTCACACTCATGCCCATCCAACACGTCACGCTCACGCCCACTCCAACACGTCACACTCACGCCCATTCAACACGTCACACTCATTCCCACTCCAACATGTCACTCACACCCATTCAACACGTCACACTCACTCCCACTCCAACATGTCACATTCACTCCCACTCCAACGCGTCACATTCACTCCCATTCAACACGTCACGCTCACGCCCATTCTACATGTCACACTCACTCACACTCACATCCATTCTCACAGACTATCAGGTACATCTGTTCCCACACACAGTCACTCATGCCCATTCTCATACAATGTCACACTCATGTCCATTCACAGACTGCCACAATCATTCCCATTTCCAGCACCTCACACCTACATGCACATTCACGCTCACACCTACTCCCCCACACCAACATACTCATATTCACACTCACACCTACTCCCCCACACCAACATACTCATATTCATGCTCACACCTACTCCCCCACACTAACATTCACATTCACACCTACTCCCCCACACCAACATACTCATATTCACACTCACACCTACTCCCCCCACCAACACACTCATTCACACTCAAACCTACTCCCCCACACTAACATGCTCACTCACACCTATTCCTCCACACCAACATGCTCACACTCACATCACACCTACTCCCCCACACCAACACACTCATTCACACTCACACCTACTCCCCCACACCAACACACTAATTCACACTGACACCTACTCCCCCATACCAACATGCTTACACTCACATCTACTCCCTAACACCAACACACTCACATCTACTCCCCAACACCAACACACTCACACCCAGTCCCACACCATCACGCTCACGTCCCTCTCTCATCAGTGTCTCCAGTTGTTTATTAAATAGCATTCTCGGTGGCAGGTACTTTCTCTGGCTTTCAAATTGGGCAGAGCTGTGGCCTACCCTCTGCGTGAGGAAAGCGGGCTCAGGGTGGAAAGGCTGGCCTGGGGAGGTTGGTCTTCTAATAAGGTTCACTGAAGAACCCCACACTTTTGGGGAGAATTTGTAGGATGGGAAAAGGGCTAGGTCAGGAGGGTCTGCAGGAGGGTGTGGGGAGGGGGATTCCTGCTGAGTTGAGGGTCTACCATGGCATGGGGGCAAGGTCGTCCTTGGCAGCTCAGCACTCAGGGGCAACCTGAACAAGATGTTGCCTGTGTCAGTGGTCTTAGCATGAGCAGCCCTGCATGGGAAAGCAGATGGCTGTAGCCCAGAGTGGCTGTTCCCTGGTACAGATTGGCCACCCATCATGGGTCAGCCATGCTGGGCCTTTGGTTGCATGGAACTATCTGGGAGCTGGCTGCTCAGGTGTGGTTCTTGCCAAGGGGGGAGCACCAGAGTAGGCAGGTTAAGGAGCACTTGGGGCTCACGCACTGTCTGTGTTTCCCCTGGAAGTCACTCTCCCTGGAGATAGGAAGGGGAAGGCAGGAGGAGGGGAGGGCACAGGCCAAGCTTTCCAGAGGAGTGGGCAGTTCACCTGGGTTCAAGGCTAAGTGTGCAGGCAGGGAGCAGAGGCCCAGAGGCTGGAGGTGGCAGAAGGACCAGGCAGGAGCCCTCACTGCTGGAGTCTGTGTGCCTAGAGAAGATGCTGGGCTGCAGGGAGACATGGGGTGCCTCTAAGACGTGGGGTTCCTTCAGTTCCGTGTTTAGTCCCCTCTGCGAGGGCGTGATGAACACTGCTGGTGCCACACCTAGCTCTCCTTCATTGAGCACCCAGCTGGCCCCTTCTCCAGAGAACTGCCCTTGGCTGAATGGAACAGCCTTGCCCCGGGGCAGCACTCGCCCAGGGACAGTCTGCAGCCAATGGCTGACTGGCATGAAGTTCAGAAGGCCAGCTCTCTAATAATGTCAAGGTGGTACCAAATATGCAGTGCCGCTCCTGCTCCAGGGCTCCCCATGGGCTCGGGTTGAAGCAGGTCTCTAGCTGAGACTACACCCTTCCCAGTTTCTTCCACTCCTGTCCTGCTGCCCTCCCATCATATCTCATGAGAACACTTCTTCAAGGTCTCAACGTCTCATGAAGTGTACCCAGATCCCTGCCTCTGGTTCCAGACACACAGAACTTTTCAGAGGTCAATGGAAACATTGGGGTGGGGGTGGGGGAGTGGCCTCATGAGGCCCCACCTGGCTCTGCAGCCATATCCTGGATATACCAATGCCCAGTGCCTAAGAGGAGCTGTGCACAGAGATGGCAGTGGCTCACACAGGCACAAATCTCTCCCTGGCCCTTTCCCAACCACGCTGCTGTACCTGCTCCCAAGTGTCGCCAGGGCAGAGGCAGGATGGGTGGGACAAGGGAGAACTGACCTGCATGTGCTGATGCCACACTCCCCACTGGGGTAACTGCTTTCCCAATCTCCACTGCCTGTGGGGTTGGACGGGCCAGGCGAGCGGGACCCCGAACCACTGGGGAACTCAGAGATGTGTGGGAAGTCCTGCAAAGGGGAGGAGGAAATGGGTAAACAGGAGAGGCAAAGGGGGGGGACTGTCTGTAGTAGGACAGGCAAAGGGGTGGACTGTCTGGTGGGACAGGCAAAGGGCCGACTGTCTCTGGCAGAAACATGGGGGCAGGGCCCCTGTGTGCCTGAGAGTGTTCACACTCTAAAGAGACACTTCCTCTGGGTACGAAATCCCCATTGTGTCTATGCCTGGAATAAAGCTTCCTTTCTCTAGTAGAGCACCTGTTGAAAGGTGCTGTCTTAGCCACATCTGAAGGTGAAGGACTTTGTCTTTGGGATTTTTTTCACCCCCTCTGGGGCTCAGTTTCTCAATCTGGATTACTGGATTGACCGCATGACCCTCAGAGCCGTGTAACAATCTCTGTGGAACAATTATGGAGGTCGGTACTCCAAAACTCTGAGGAGAGCTATCCCATGGCTAAGGGATAAGCCATAGCAGCCCCAGTTTCTCCGGTCAGGGAGCAGAAGTGGGCAGAAAATAAAAGAATGTGGGCCTGAAATGTCCTCAGAAAATATCTGGCAAATTGGCACCAGTTCGCTACGTTCCAGGTAAGGTGTATTAGACCCAATTTGGAGAGGTGGTCACTTAGGCTCAGGAAGGTAATGTGCCTAGGCTAAGGTTGCATAGCTAGTGCATTGACAGGGCCAGGATTTGAAGGGCCCATTCCCACCCTGCCCTGCTTACCTGTGGCCCTGAAGGTGAAGGGCTCATAGCCAGCTGCACCTGGAGTGCCATGGGGGTGGGCAGGACAGGAGGCTGGGGGGCTGGGGACATGCTAACAGGGGGGCTGAGGAGGGCACCCTGTGCATGTGGGGGCAGTGGCAACTGTTGGTGCAGAGGGGGACTGAGCGGGAAAGTGGGTGGTGGGGGTGGGGAGGATGCACTGAGGCCAGGCAGCAGTGACTTGGAGCCCAGCGTCCGGGCAAGGCTGGCAGGCGAGGCCCCAGTACGGAAGGCCTGCAGGTCTGACGGCGTCAGGAAGGAGGCCAGGCTTGGCATGGCGTACATGGGCTGCTTGGGTGGGAGCATTTTGGCCGGCGGATTTGCCTGAGTGCTCTTGGTCTCGGCCTGGTCCGGGGAACTCTGGAAGGAAGCAGAACCCAGTGATTCTGGAGAAGAGGAGGGAGCCAGACTGGGCTCATGAGAGCAGTTGGTCCTGCAACCCACTGACATGACCTGTGGCGGGCTCTCTGGCCCCCTGGGGGAGAACTGTGGGCTCACCAGAGATCATGCAAGGCTCTTAGTACACCTGGATGGTGGTGCAGATGATTAATGTGCTCACAGTTCACCAAAGGTTGTCAGTTCAAGCCCTCCAAGAAGTGCCTCGGAAGGATGGTGATCACTTCTAAAAAAAAATCTGCCCTCGAAAGTTGTGTCTATGGGACTACTAGACCACCCAAAGCACAGCCTCCTCTAACCTGGGCTAGAAGAATTAGACTGTACCTGGCTGCCGATACCAGCTGTTCTGATAAGGGACACGACAGAAGGCACCCAAAGAAATGGGAACACAACTCAAATTCCCAAAAAGGGTCAGACCTGGGCCAACAGACATCAGAGAATCACCAAGATTATTGCCCCCAAATAATCTTTGAACTTGGATTTGAAGCTACTTCTGTGGGTCACCTTTCTTCCAAATAATAGAAGGGTTTATACAATGAGCAGCGCCACCTTCGAGGAATGTGCTTCCTTCAACAATGACCTATCTGAGGTCAAATCGTCAGCATTTGCCCAGAGAGAAGATGACACGGCAGGGAGACGAAGGGAAGCGAAGAACGAACAGAATAGAAGTAATGAACGGTGACACGTCGCGAACCCTGCCACCAGCGGCATGGGACGATTTGCGTTAAAATTTTGTGCAACAGAAACCTCATTTGCTGGGTAGAGTCAAAAAAATAATCCACGGGGCTTGGTTCTACTCTGACACACAATGCAGTGGCCAGGAGCTGGAATCCACTCGATGACAACAGCTTGGTTGGTTGGTGTCGTAGTTTCTAGTGAGGTTTTATCGGAAAGACCACGAGTGGCTAGTATTTGTCAACCACGAGTCTATCATCTTGCAGGGGAGGAGGCTGGAAGTCTGAATTCTGGGATGCAGTCTAGAAAAAGGCTTTCTCTGTGGGCTCTAGAGGAAGGTCCTTGTTTCCTTTCACTGTCCTTGGGGCTGATATTCTTTGAAAATCCCTGTGTGTGTGTCTGGACATAATCGGCCCCCTGGGTCTAGGAGGTTCTTACTCTGGATGCAAAGGGCTTGGCCTGCTTTCAGCTCTTCTTTCTTGATGGTACTGAGGGCCCTGTCTCGCGGCTTGTTTCTCTTTCTTTTCATCTTGTAAGGTATAAAGTAAGACAGGCCAAACTTCCCTTACATTGGATCAGGGCTGTAACCTGAATAAGGGTGCTGCATCCCCCCTTAATCCCATTACAATGGATTGATTGATCACATCAGCTCACATAATTGGGACGATCACATCATTTCATGGTGATGAAGCATTAGAATGACTGCATTATTATATGGTTGCCAAATGACATCATTATAAAATGGCCAGGTTAACACCTGTTTTTGGTGGGGACACAATGGGCAATTGGCATGTTCGCTTGACTCTGACCTCCCAGCCACCTCTGCTTTAATCCCTGGGGGCTCTCCCCCCATGGGGATTCTTTGCTTCCCCCCGGCCCCGGGGGCCAGCGTCATAGTTGAATGAAACTTGTCTCCTGCTGCTCTCCAGCCTCTCTGCTTTTGCACACGCTGCTCTTGCTACTTGGAACACCCTCAATGCTTAATTCCTTACGTGGCTTAGCCCAGATGTCACCTCCTTTGCAGCAGCCCCAGGACAACCCTCTGGTCTCCACACCCATGGCCACACCCAGCACCCAAATTCTCTACTGTTCACAGAGGAGAAAGGTAGTGTTTTGGGGTAAAAGCCAAATTGGAAGACCAACAAACTCGGGTTGCATCCTACACATAAGCTGGGTAATTTCAGGCAAGCGAAGTAAGACCCGAAAACCGGATCTGAATCCTATACTTGATGAGCTGAATAATTTCAGGTCAGTTCCTTGACCCCTTTGAGGGCTGGGTTCTTGTTAGAAGAATTCAATTAGGTGAGGTTCACGACAAGTGCCCAGCATGAGCCTGGCACACATGAGTGCGGTAGAGAAGTGACGGTGTGGCCTTTACGAGACTGGTATTGGTCAGCAAAACAGGTACCAGGGGATGAAATGCTGCCTGGTCCAGAGCCATCCGCATGGTGGGCTGTGGACTGGACCACTGTGATCCACAGAGTTCTCAAGGCTGATTTCTGGGAGTGGATCACCAGGCCGCTCTCTTTCTAGTCCATCTGAACTCGGAAGCTCTGCTGAAACCTGCTCAGGGCCGCAGCAACACACAATCTACCACCGGCAGATGTGGCGGCTGCAAGTAGGATACCTTTGTCGGGGACTGAACTTGGGTCTCCCAATTGCGAAGCGAGAATTTTACCACTGAATCATCACCGCCCCTACTGCTGGCCACTCCTGTGGGCCCTCATTCCTGCTCCATCTCTGCAGAGGCTCCCTTCTTGTTTTAATTAATATAATAATTTTATTGGGGGCTCTTACCGCTCCTATAACAATCGGTACGTCAATTGTATCAAATACATTTGTACATATGTTACCATCCTCATTTTCAAAACATTTCCTTTCTGTTTGAGCCCTTGGTATCAGCTCCTCTTTCTACCCACCCCTCCCACCCTAATGAACTGCTGATAAATTATAAATTATTATTATTTTCATATCTTACACCATCCACTGTCTCCCTTCACCCACGTTTCTGTTGATTGTTCCCCTGGGAGTGGGGTTATACATCGATCATGATAGTTGGTTCCCCATTTCTCCCCCCACCTTCCCCCTACCCTCATGGTATAGCTACTCCCATTACTGTTCCTGAGGGGTTTATCTGTCCTGGATTCCGTGTGTCGAGAGCTCTTATCGGTACCAGTGTACATGCTCGGGTCTAGCCAGATTGGTAAGGCAGAACTGGGGTCATGACAGTGGGGGGAGGAAGCATTAAAGACCTAGGGAATGATGTGTGTTCTCTGGGAGCTATGCTGCATCCCGGAGGCCTCCTTCGTAACCGAGCTGTGTTACCTTGGAGACGAGGCTGGCCCGGTAGGCTGCCAGAGCCTTCAGATACTCCTTCTTAGCAGCTTCAGTCTTCCTCTTGTAGGCCTGGAAGATCCAAGAAGGGGTGACATTGGGGAGCGGATCGCACAGAGGCCTGGGGTAGGGGCAGGAGCAGTCCTCAGAGTGCGGATTTGAGAGGCAGACCTGAGTGAGGGGTGGCGGGATTCAGAGTTGGACAGTGGCCTGGGGGCCATGGGGCAGCACTGCCCAGGGTGTCTGGAGAACAGACTGGCTCCCAGCTCCTCAGTGTCTCAGCTGTGCTCCCTGGGCAACATGCTTTTTGTCCCTGGGTCTCCAGGCCACTGTATCTGGCTACAGAAAGTCAAGGCCCCTCGGAGACCCGTGATGATGATGTAGCAAAATGTAGATTTTCCAATGTTGACTCATCCTAGGATGAACCCGACCAGGCCAGGGCATATGAGTCTGGATCCAATTGGCTAATGGCTTTTGTAGGATTTCATACCCAGGTTCATATGGGTGGTGGATGGAGTGCAGGAGTGTCCCCAATCTGTTTACACCTCTCTTTTGGCACAGCCTTCCCACAGTGTCCCTGGGCTTGACCTGGACTGGCTTTGGCGAACGAACGGCAAATGTGCTGCGAGTGGAAGAAGCTAGACAAGGCTGCTGGCTCTCTGGCTGCTTCTGGAACTCTGAGTGGTGATGTACACAAGCCAGAGCCAGTATGCTGGTGGCAGGACACACATTAGCCATCCAACTCCCAACAGCAGAGCCACCACATGGCTGAGTGCAGACATGTGAATGAGCACAGATGAGACCAGCACAAGGGGCAGATGAGGGTTCCAGAGCTGAATCAATGGCTGTTTGAAGCCACCAAGTTTGGGAGTTGCTTGCTACCCACGCAGAGTGAACAAATTTGGAGTTAGCAGACCCACCCTCAAGTGTTGTCACTTAGGCCCAAACTGTCCTACACTAGCTCAAAGGGTTCTCCAGAGGGACTTCCTTCCAGTTGTCCCCAGCAGTACCGCCTGTTGGCTACCCTGGTGGCACAGTGGGTTATCCATTGGCTGTTAACCACTAGGTCGGCAGTTTGAACTCACCAGCTGCTCCTTGGGAGAAAGATGGGGCTTTCCATTACCATAATGAGTTACCGTCCCACAAAACCCACAGGGGTGGTTCTACCCTCTCCTGTAGACTCTCTGTGCTTCAGCAGCAACTCGATGGCAGTGGGTTTGGTTTGGTTTGATTGACTGCCTTCCCTTCACTATCTCACTTCCCCACTTCCCTGCCAGCAGATCCTATTTGGGGGTCACCTCCCCCCAAAACTACAGACACTGGCAAATTTTCCAAACATGATCTGAAACTCCAGGAGGCATTTCAAATAAGTAAAGAGAAGTTTGATGAGTCAATAATCTATGTCTCTGGCCCTAAACTTCCTACTTCTCCCATTAATGGCATCTCCATTCACCCAGAATTCGAGCCAAGGATGAGTCTTCCTTGACAGGCTCCTCATCGTCAACCCCACTCATCTGGTCCAGGCCTCCGGGGTCTCTCAGCCACATCCACTTTTACTGGCTCTGGGCTGCCAGACTGACCTCGCCCCAGCTTAAAACTCTTCCGCGATTTCCTCTGGGCTGTGAGCACACAGTCAGCTCCCCACAAGGCCCACAGGCCCAGCCTGGTGTGGCCCGTGCCTACCTCTCCAGCTGCGTCTAGTCATAGTGACTGCATTTCACCCCCATCAGCTAGTCCCCACGCAGTCCTGGGTACTGGCCACGCTCCACCGCATCACCAGGCCTTTCGGACATGGCTTCCCAGGCCCAGGGTAACTCCGCCTTCAGTCTCACCTGCCCACCTGATGCCAGGACGATGCACTGTCCACCCCCCTCCTCTGACCCTCATGCATCATGCACCACCTGGCCTTCAGCACAATCACAATCCTAGTTTTGATTACGGTCTCTTCTGCCAATACTCCAACTGAGCTTCCCTGCTTTACAGATCTGAGTTCAAATCCCGACTCTGCCCTGACCACGGGCGAGTTACCTAGCCTTTCAGTGACCCCGTCTCCTCCTGTGAAGTAGGAGCACATGGCCACTCCACAGTGGCTGTGAGGACTGTGTGAGAGGACAGAGCAGCTTGGCACAGCACCACACAAAGATCGGTCACCACTATCCCATTCTGCAGATAAGGAAACTGAGCTCAGGTCGGTAGGGAGAGCTGCCTGAGGTCACACAGCTGGTTAGCCTGCTAACAGATGAGCTAGTTCCCTCCTCCCCATGGAGGCCTCTAGGTCAGGGACCTAGGGCTCTGGCCAGGGCTGCGAACATTCAGAGCTGGGGGCAGGGGTTAGGGGCACGGGACAAGATGGGGTGAGCAGCAGAGGCTCAGGATGGTGATGTCACAAGCATACACAGGCGGTAAGTGGAACCGGGAGGAGCCTGGCTTCCCAGCATACAGATGGACCATGTTGAGCCCAGGGGGCGCGCCTGCCAGAATCACAGGCTCTACAGGCTGGGCCGGGCACTGGACAGTCCTGGTCTGTCTTTGGCTGCAGGTCCTCAGCACCTTGGGGACGGCCCGGAACTCACCTGCTTCTGCTCCTCTCCCAAGCTGTCCCACATGGAGGCCACGATCTTGGACACGTCGCCGAAGGTGGCGCTGGGGTTCTGCCCCTTGATGGCAGCCTGGGTGTCCCTGAAGAAGAGAGCGTAAGCCGACACCGGCTTCTGGGGCTCGTTGGGATCCTTCTTCTTCTTCTTCTTCGGGTTCTTGGCCTTTTTCCCCGCGTCAGCTGAGGGCCTCTTCTCTCCTGAGATCTGTCCGGGTGAGAGGAGTTACCACACCCCAGAAGACCAAGGGCCTCCTGCCAAGGCGGATGCCACCTACCCTCGGCCGGAGCCGGACCTCGCTCAGGGTCCCACGTGTGGCCAGTGACAGGGAGCTGGCCGCGGTCAGGAGAGCCGGCCCTCCGAGAATGGGCTGAGCTGTCAGACTCACCACCTGCCGGGGTGGGGGGTGGGGGTGGGGGAGGCAAGGCAACTGACCCCTGCCCAGGGTTGAGGACACACACACACACACACACCCTGTGCGAGGCCCCTGGGTTTCTGTTTAACTCATTCATGAGAGAATCGGCAGGGTGGCAGAGCGGGCTCAGAGAAACACAGGGCAAAGGAGGATCCATCCGGGCACTGAGAGCACAAGTAAAACTGGCCAACACCCAACCTATCAGTAAAACCCAAACCTCTGGGTTTCGTTTAGTTTTTCACTCGCTTCCGCTGGACGGGCGTCATTCGCAGCTCAATTGGGAGGAGAACTGCGTGCCCGGTCAGCAGACAAAAGCATGCGCAGCGGCACTGCTCTGTCCCAAGTTAACACCTACTTTGGCCAAGTTGTAAAGCAGACTCATCAACAAGGAGTCATGAATGCAAACAAAGGGGCCATCCCCCACAGACTCAGATTCCTCCAAGTTTGCTCGGATCGCTCGTCTTTTCTAGAGGTGCCCATCTCCACAGAGGCCCACGGCCCTGAGCCCGGGAGGGCCACGCTCCACCCACGTACCTTGAAATGTGCCTCCGATTCTTCCTCTTGGGTGGAGCTGGAGGGAGAGGGGGTAGCTGACTTGCTCCCTGGGGGAGACGGGGAGCCATGGGTGATGCCACTGCGGATGCCCATCTGAGAAATGAGCTGCGACTGGCTGAGCGCACTCATGTGACTGGCCAGCATCCCCGGGCGGCCCAGCAGCGTCCCTGGTCGGCCCGAGTCGTAGGCAGCAACCTCTGAGTGGACCATCTCCTGGATCTGAGAGAGGACAAGGGCATTTGGAGTTAGCAGGCTCTGTTCCCCATCAAGTCTGCGTTTTGAGCCTGGGAGGAAGGGGCACGTAGGTGAGACGTCGAGGGGCGCTCTGGGCTGTCAACTCCCCAGGGCAGAATGGTCGATCATTCCGCTTGGGTCCCTGGCTGAGTGGGCTCATCTGTGGGGGCTCTGCAACTCGACTGCTTGGCACGTTGTGGACATTCATCCTAGACCAAAGGCCAGTGTTTCTTCCCTGGCCAGAAAGCCCTGTCCAGCCGTGGACTAACCCCTTCTTGACACCGACCCTTCGATTTCCACATCTACTCATCACGGCACCCATCCACAAGGGCCAAGCATCTGAGTGGTAGTGCCTGCTGAATCCTGCCCTGCCATTTATCGCTGGAACGGCTCTGACACACGGTCGCTTATCATCAGCAACGAAAACACAGCAAAATAAACACATGGTCGTTGTAGTCCGTTCCAACTCGTGACCCCCTCTGTGTGCTCTACGGGGGTCTCAAAGGCCCATTTCTCTGGAGATGGTCAGGCCTTGCACCCCACGCACTTCGGGGTGGACTCGCGAATCTTTTGGTTAGCAGCCTAGTGTACTGTGTTCGCCATCGGCACCTCTCTGAGTCTCCACCTGGAACCTCCACCCCAACGTTTTGAATGAAGATCTGATGCCTAAGTAAATCTAGCCCTTGATAAAGTGCAACCTTTTTCTTCCCATAGGTTGGTCATTTTCTTATCCACTCTACCCCCCAGCACCGTTTCTAACCGGTTCGTTTTAGAATATCAGACAGCTACTGATTTTCGCCTATAGATATACTCAGAAAGCACACGCATTGAGCACGGTATGCCCTTTTAACCTAATCATGCCTATGCACGCCCTGTTCAGAGAAGTACAGCACACAACACTCTCACAATGACTGCCTTTGCGTCTGTGTGCTTCTCGTCTGCCCCTCTTCCTGATCTGAAAGGCTTTGGGTCTGTCTTTACTTGAGAAGCGAGTGGCTCTTCTGGGGTGTGGGTCAATACTGAAAACACGGCAGACTGCCAAAGGAACAAGCAGACCTGTCTTCAAAAGCACTGCCAGGATGCTCCTTAGAAGCAAGTGTGGTGAGCCTTCATCTGACATACGCTGGACATGTCGTCGTGAGCGACCAGCCCTGGAGGAGGACAGTAAGAATGCTTGGTGACGTTCAAAGTCAGTGAAGAAAGAGGAGTACCCTTGACAAGATGGATGGAGACAGTAGCGGCAGCCATGGGCTCCCAGCTGGGAGCTGGGAGCTGGGAGGACAGGGCAGGGCTGGACAGTGCTTCGTTCTGTAGGACAAGGGTCACTGTTCAGAACGGACCCTCACCACAACATCAACCACGGCTCTTCTGTTTTGCTCTGCAGGTTGGTTGTGTAAGAATCAACTCTTAAATTGATCATGTCTCCCTCCTCTCTGTTTTCTAATTCTGTAATATCTTGTTGTTTGTTTCTTAAGAGCTTGAGCTTTATTTTTATATCGATTTCAAAAATATTTCATCTATCTTCATTAATCTTTCTTCTTCTTGAAACTTGACTCTTCTTACTCCCCCCTCAATCTTGAGTTGCTTGTTGGATTCATTCTTAGTTCTTGGCAATGCCCTTCATACGATGACTGCACACCCGAGGATGACAACATTCTCATAGATGTCATCGTTAGGGTGGCCTGTGGTTTATTTTTATTTTCCTTTCAGATCCAAGAATTGTTTTGAGAAGAGTTCTTGAAACTTCTAAGAGATGAATTTATCTGTTGTCTCTGTTTTGAACGTTATTTCTAGAAACAAGAGCGATCGAGGACATGGTCTTTGTTATGCACCCTTTTTGAGATAGTGTACGCATGGTCAACACCTGAGCACAATCACTGTCCTGTCTTCAAACGGAAACTTCCCTTAGGCCGCCATAAAACTCGTCTCTGTACAAACGTCCTTTGCCACGGTCTCTTGCTGCTCTCTTCCCAGCAACACACCTGTCATCTGTCCTCGTTGCTGTGTCTAGCACGTTCATCATTGCGGTGGCTACACAATCTCCGTCAACTCCAGGGTATTAAGAGCGAAGGGGTGGAGTTGAGCCTGTCTGTCAGGTCACAGCTTTCCTATTTACTCAACTCTGGCCTTTTGTCAGTGACCAGTTGTCTAGTTGGGTGGAGTTACATCTGGATTCTCAAGTCTGTTCCATTGGTCTAAATGTCTGTCAGTTATATCCCTGGCTGGGTTTATTTTTCAATATTTTGTCTCTTAAGGGTACCATTGTAAATGGTACAAGGGCCGTGAAAAAGAGGAAGACCTTCAAGGAAATGGTCCCATCAGTGGCTGTACCAACGGGCTCAAATATAAGAACGACTGTGAGGATGGACAACTGTGAGGATGGACAGACTGTGCAGTACACTGTTCTGTTGGTCACAGGGTCAGCATGAGTTGAACTGACTTGTGGGTACATAGCAACAAGTGCAAATGGTATTATTTTCCTGATTTCCTTTCAAAGCTCTCTGCAGGTGTAGCGGGATCGGATCTTGCATCCTGTCAATCTGCTGAATCCTTCTCTTAGTTCCAGTGGCTTTCTGGTATATTTGGCATTGCCTCTATATAGGATCATGTCAGACGTGAACAGGGATAGCTTGATTTCTTCCTTAGCAATTTAGAATGCCTCTTATTTTTTTTTCTTGTCATATTGCTCCAGCGAGGACATCCAACGATGTTGAATAAGAGTAGCGATAAACAGCCGCTTCGGCTGATTCCTATTTTTACAGAGAATGTTTTCAGTCTCTCTCCATTGAGAAAAATATCAGCTGTTGGTTTTGTATAAACGTCCTTTATTATTTGATTGATTTCCCTGCTAGCCATGTTTGCCTAGAGTTTTTGTTGTTGTTTTTAATCAGGAATGGATGGCAGACTTTACGCCTCTTCTGTGTGCAGATGTACGTGGGACTCCTTTGTTCTACTATGTGTAGACTATGCCGATTGCTTTTCTGATGTGGGGCCGTCCTTGCCTATCTAGTATGAATGAATTCCAATTGATCATGATGGTTTTGGTTTGTTTCTGATATGCTGTTGAATAATAATGGTTAGAATTTTGTTGATGATTTTTGCATCTGTATGCCTGAGGAATATCTGTCTGTCATTTTCTTTTTTCCTTACCTGGCTATGGAATCAGGTTCATGCTGGATTCACAGGATACATTTAGGAGTATTCCTTCCTTTCTCAGCTTTGAAAGAATTTGAGTAGCATAGCATGAGCTCTTTTCTGAATATTTGGTAGAATTCTAGGGTGAAGTGGCCCAGACCTGGACTCTTTGTGTGTTGTTGCTGGGAATTGGTTAGTACTTCTTGAAGAGCTTCTTTTATTAACTGTGTTTTCCCCACACCCGCTTATGTTAGTTTAGGAAAGGTAGTGTGATTCTAGAGACCTGTCCGTTTCCTCTAGGCTTTCAGATTTGTTGAAGTGCCATTTTTCATAGTCGTCTGTTATGACCATCTTTAATTTCAGTTGGTTCGGTGATAAGTTACTTATTTCTCAGTTTGGCTATTTGCTCCTTTTCCCGATTTTCTTTTGTCAATTCGGCCAAAAGTGGATTGATTTTATTGATCCTTTCAAGGAAACAACTTCTGGGTTTGGTGATTCTTCCTGTTGTCGTTTTAAACTTGTTTTTGCTTTAATCTTTATTTCCTTTGTCTGGTGGCTGTGTTTCTTTTGCTGTTCTTTCTACGTTTTTGAGTTGCAGGATTAAGGCTTGAATTCTCTCTCTTTCCGTGTGTGTGTGTGTGTGTGTGTGTGTGTGTGTGAACTTATGGCTAAGATTGACCTCGGAGCATTTGGTGTGTTGTGTTTTCATCCTCAAAATATTTTAAATTCCATCTTTGATTTTTTTATTACCCAGTGGTTTGTAAGCAAGACGACATTCAGTTCCCAGGTATCTGATTCCCCATGCCTACCCACCTTGATCTTCCTGCTACGGTGTTCCTGCCTTCTACAGTGTTGCGATCAGAGAAAATGCTTTTGGTTATTTCAATGTTTTGGATTTTACTGATGAATGCTTTGTGGCCTAAAATATACTCCTTTCTAGAGACTGATCCGTGTGCATTGAAAAGGAATGTATGTTTCGCGGTTGCTGTGGGGAGTGTTCTGTATATGTCTATGAGATCTGGTTGGTTGTGGCATTTAGATATCCTGTTATTATTATATATTTTTTGAGTTTCTACTTCTATCCTTCACCCAGAGTGGTCTGTTGAAGTCTCTATTATTGTAGAACTATCTGTTTCTCTCTTTAATGCTGTTTGTTTTGTGTATTTTATTAAGGTATGTCCTCTTGTGAGTTGACCTTTTAATAAGTGTATAATGTTCTTACAAGTCATGGTGGATTAAGTTTTAAAGTCTATTTTATCAGCGATCAATATTGCTACTTGGTTATTGTTTGCTTGATATATTTTCCATCCTTTGTGTTTTAGTTTATTTCTGTCTTTGTGTCTAAGATGTATCCTAATGTACAATATATTGACAGGTCTTTTTTTTTTCTTTCAAAAAAATCAATTCTGCCATTCTTTTTCTCTTTACTGGTACATTTAATTGATTTCAGTTGAGTATGGACAGGAATGAATTTACTGTTATCATTTTGTGGTGCTTTTTGTGTGTGGGATGTTGACAGGGGATTGTTTTTATTATGTTTACTTTTCTGTGTTGAGCTCTTTTGTTTACAGATTTTTCTTTCATTGTTGATGTTTTGTTTACGGAATCTTTGCATCATTTTTTGTCTTTATTTTGGTGAGTCTATTTCTTAACGTTCTGCATAGTTGCTTTGAAATTTACCTTTATCTTCTGAAGCTGAAAGCCGTCTTCCTTTCCTTGCTATGGTAGTGAAGTCCTTTCCACAGGCACGTTCTATATGCCATCTATTTCCCCATTTTGTTTGGACAGAAGCACGCTGATACAGTGTGCTACGCGTTGGGCTGCTGACTGCAAGGTCAGCCTTTTGGAACCACTAGCTGCTGTACGGAAGAAAGACACGCTTCCTATTCCCATAAGATTTAATCTTGAAAACCCCCAGGGGCAGCTCTACTCTGTCCTGCAGAATAATTGCTGTGCGCTGGAATCAACTTCTCGGTAGAGGATGGTGGGGGTTTGCTTGCTTGCTTGTTCTGACTCTCTCATCATGTATAGAGCGCTGTCTCCAGTTCCCCATTTTCAGTCTTTGCTCTTTGTTTTATTTTTGAGAATTCTTTAGCGGGGCTGGCATCTCGACGATGCTGCCCTGTGTCCTATTTTCAGTCTGTTTTCTGATGTTGCCTCTCATCTGAAGTCCTCTTTTGCTTCTATAAGTTTGGCCTGTTGTATTGATTGTTTTACAAATGGCCTTAATTTCTGTTTACCTGGAAAGGTCCTAATTTTGTCTTTATGTTTGAAGACAGTTTTACTGGATATATAATTCTTGGTTAAAATTTTTTTTCTTGATCTATGTATTGTGATGAATTGTATGAGCCCCAATAAATTGATTAAAATTTTTTTTTTCTTTCTTTCCAGGTTTGAGATCTGTCACCCCATTTCCTTCTTGCCTGCAGGGTTTTTGTGGAGGGATCAGAGCTTAGCATTGCTGAGGCTCCTTTTCAACGACTTTTCGTTTTCCTGGTCTGCTCTGTGCTCTTGCTCTGTCTTTGGTTTCTGCCTGTTTGATGATGTCTCCCTCCTCCTCTCTCCAGCCACGCCCTCCCCAGCTTTCCCAGCCCTCCCCAGAGTGCCTGGGAACCACACACTGGAAGCCTCCCTCCTCCCTCCTGGCAACACGGAGCTGCATCTGCACCCTCTCCAGCAGGACGGGTGTGCAGGCTGCGCTGCTCGCCTGATAAGGTGCCCTGCGCTTAAGAGAGATCCAGGGCTGCGGGAACACAGCCGCTTTTCACAGATTCCCCTCTCACAGGCTCTCCCGAGATGGGGAGTGTTGAGGGCTAGGCCGCCTGGAGGGAGAGAAGTCACACCTTTCCTTCCCTGGGAAGCCTCCCCTGAGCGAGCACATGCCCCAAGCTCGGCTGGTGAGTGGGCACACTCTTTGCCCTCCATGTGGTGCCAGCACGGCTATTTGTGTTCTCTCAACTTCTAAAGACATCTCCTTCACCTCTAGGCACAATTAGACCCCACGGGCAAGGAACAAAGTCCCTCACTGGCTTCTTACAGCCCCACCCAGGCCTCCGAGCCGCCCTTTTTAACAGATTCTTACACCACCCAGCAACTGACATGGCTGGAGAAAGAGCTGGCGACCTCTCCTGATTGTCACCCAGGAAGCACGATGGGGCTGTTCTACCTGAATTGACAGACTCCAAGGAACCTCCACAGCCTCCAGGGGGTAACACTCGTGCCTACAACAACCAGACCCACTGCCCTCCGGCCCACTCCAACGCATAGCCACCCTATAGATAACACAACTGCCCTGGGGGTTTCCGAGGCTTTGAATTCTTACATAGCAGTCAGCCTCATCTTTCTCTTTCAGAAGGTCTGGTGGGTTCAACCATCAACCTTGCAGTTTTAGTAGCTCAGGGTGTGGTCCACTACAACCACCAAGTCTCCTACGATGATATTTCACGAGTGCTTCCCATGTGCCCCGTCCTAGGAGGGTCACCAACAAGTTTCTGACGGAAGCACTAGTATCACTCTCACGTCACATTACAAACACTGAAGCTCAGAGAGGGCAAGTGATTTTCCCCAGGTCACACAGCGAGGAAATGGGAAGACGAGAGTCGGAGTGCTTCTTGCGGCACTCGCCCAGATCTTAGTGGCTGTAGCACGACCGACCGAGGCAGTGATGAACCTGTCCTCACAGGATGACTGTGAGACTCAAAGACAACTTTACAGAGAACCTGGCACTTCATAAGACTGCCTCCCCTCCTTGCCATGAATTGGCTCCAGGTGGGGGCTGGAACCATATCCCCACTGCACTAAGCAGAGGCCAGAAGGAACAGCAGGTTCTGAAACACGAGAGGGGAGCGGGAGTAAGACTCCAATGTTGAGGAGGGACACAGCGAGGACAGCTTCTTCTGTCGAGGACCAGATGTTAAACCGTTTAGGCTTGGAGGACCAGATGGTCTCGGCAGTAACTATTCAATTATGCTTCTGTAGCAGGAGACAATGTGTAACAGAATGGGTGTGGCTGTATGCCAATAAAACTTTATTTACACAAACAGGTAGTGGGCTATTTGGTTCATGGCAATGATGGCCAATCTCCACGTCTGATGAATGTTGTTGTGGGAACAGAAAACAGTATCGACTCAAAAGCAGTGAGCTTGGTGTTTTGAGCACGGCTTTTCATGTGGGGGGGACCATCTGTCAGGCCCCGAACTGACAGGAACTCTGGTTGACGCAGTGGGTTAAGCAGTGGGGCTGCTAACCGAAAGTGGATCGAAGCCACTAGCTGCTCTGGAGGACAAAGATGAGGCTGCCTGCTCCCGCGAAGATTTATCATCTTGGAGACCTTATGGAGCAGCTGGACTCTGTCCTGTGAGGTCTACTAGAGAATGAATGAACTTGACCATGGCAGCTGGTGTGGCCTCTGGCAGTGGCCAAGGGGTAGAGGGAACTGGGAGGTCTGCGGGGGAGGGACGGGGATGAAATTGGGTGCTGATACCAAGGGCTCAAGTAGAAAGAAAATGTTTTGAGAATGATGATGGCAACAAATGTACAAAGGTGCTTGACACAGTGGATGGATGGATTGTGATAAGAGTTGTACGAGTTGTCCCCAATAAAATGATTTTTAAAAGAAACAAAAAGCCCTGATAGATGACAGAGTGGGATGTGGAGGACGAGCAGGGGCAGGAGTGAGTGAGCTGTGGGAGGAACCGGTGATAAGGGGTGGGTCCAGCTGCTCTTTGAGGCAGACACAGGAGGAAGAGCAGGATTGGGGACAGAGAAGTGGGATGAATGGAAGATTGAGATGTGCTAAATTTGGGGAGCCCTCGGGCCATCTAAGGAAGGAAAAAAATGATGGCAGGTCTTGGGATTGCTGTTGTTCGTGTTGTGAGGTTAGCACCTAATTCACAACGACCAAAGGAACGCTGCCTGGTGCTGCACCATGCTCACAGCCAGGGCTGTACTTGAGACCATTGTTGCAGTCACAATGTCAGTCCATCTCCTGAAGGGCTTTCCTCTTTTTCCCCTCTACTTTCCCATGCATGGTCTCAGAAACACACAGGGGCAGTTCTACCCTGACCTAAGGGGTCGCCAGGAGTCAGAAAGGACTATGGCAGTGAGTGAGTGAAAGCTACCATGTATGATATCTGTGGCTGTCACATAATCAAACTCTGGTCAATTTGAGCCAAGGGGTGGAGTCTAGCCTGTCAATCAAGTCATACCCAATGAGGCCTCTATGTGGGCGTGGCCTTCTCCTGAGGATTCTGGGAACTTTGGTCTTCCTCCCTGGAGATGGGACACACGCTCTGTTTCACCTTCCTGTTGACAAGCCACATGGAGCTATGCTGATGTAGCCAGAATCGTGGAGCTAGAGGAGCCATGTGGAGACCCACGCCAGTGCTGAGATGCTACCACCAACACTGGATCCACAAGATTGTCCACCCATTGGCCTGTGATCTTCCTGCATTCAGCGTCATCGCATGCGCTGCATGAGTCTGGAGAGGAATTTATAGACTTGTATTGGACATATGGGCTAATATTGGACTTATGGACTTGATCTGGACTGGGCTGGGATGTTTTCTTAATGTACAATTGCTCTTGTATATACGGGTCTTTCTTAGACACATATGAGTGTCTATGAATTTGTTTCTCTAGTCTACCCCGACTAACACGGGGTCTTCATGCATTTCATCCTCGTACTTTGCTGTCTTCTCGGGCTGCCCTTGGAAATCTCCTGGTCAGGTCTTTTCTTGCATCATTTTCCCCATTCGCTTTAGGTAGTCTACAGTCAAGAGCAAGTTTCAGCGTCTTTAGGGGGTCAGGGTTCCTCCTCCACCTCCTGCAGTGGTGATGTGGGAGGTCACTGCCAGCGTCCCTCCCCCTCCCAGCATCAGCCTGCTCTCTCAGATGTTCTCCAGTTTGAAGAGCCAAATGTTTGAAAACGATTTCCTTTCAGGAAAAGGAAAAAAAGGGGAGGGGGGATTCCAGAGGAAAAGAAAGCCAATCAGAAGCCATCTCAGCTGCCTGTCTCACCCCACAGCCACCTCTGGGAAGTATTTCTAATAAACTTGCATGCTTGGCGGGAGATCTGGAGATCCTTCGCAAGCTGACAAATTCCTTCTGAAATTTGAGATGTCTTGTTCAGAGTAATAGCTACAGTGCACAGGTGTCCAGCTGCTATTGTAAAATCAGTAAGCATTTAATTGAAACAAACGACTATAATAATAGTACATTATCCCTGCAGGCCGAGCGCCATCACAGTTTTAATTATTGAGTTAAGAGGCAGACTAATTTATCCTTTGAAGCAGAAGCCCCATTCCTGGCAACACTGATCATCCTGTTACAAATATGAAGACCCCAGCAGGAGGGATGGAAATGGAAAGTAATTTGTCCCCTCCGAGGGGGTTTGCCTTGGAAGAGAGGTTTGCAAACATGAGGTGCTGAGCCACCGGGGCGGCTGAGCCCTGAGCCCAGCTGGGTGTGTGTGTGTGTGTGTGGTCAGGTTTCTCAGCTCAGGGACGCAGTATGTAGGCAGTACGATGCCACCAGACACATTTATGGGGGTTCCTCTCATTTTCTTCGACCCTCTTCTTTATCTAAGTTCGGGAGTTTGGACATGTTAGCAGAGGAGACCAGTCCCTGGAAAAGGCATCATGCCTGGGAAGTGGAGAGGCAGTGCAAAAGAGCAAGCCCTCGGACAAGATGTGCTGGCACAGCGATGGCACCGATGGGCTCCAGTAGGAGAACGGTGGTGAGGAGGGTGCAGGGCTGGCTGTGCAAGGACTTTCATCAGACAGGATGTCCTTTTCCAGAGACTGGCCTCCCGACGATGGGTCCAAAGTCAGGGCGTGGAAACCTCCCCTTGGTTCTGAGGAATCTTCTGGAGGAATTTCCTCTAAGAGCAGCCCAGGGTGCGACGTCACATTCGTCGCCAGCACCACACTTAGAACACGTCAGTTCTTCTGTGATTCCTCTTCACCATCCATGGCTGGAAGACCGTGGCTTGGGTCCCAAGCACCTTAGCCAACAGAGCGGCATCTTTGCTCTTAAAAACGTGACGGGGGCCTTTTGCAGCAGAGTTGCCTCCCGCGGTCGCACATCGGCTGGTTTCTTGGCCGCTGCATCCATGGATGCTGGCAGCAGATCCAAGCTGAATGGAATCAGTGGCGTTGTTTATGAGACCTGGTCGGGGGCTCAATGTAAGCGTGCAGAATGGATGGATACGTGCATGCCTGTATCCTAA
>NW_022109491.1:12530670-12545722 GCF_000313985.2 Echinops telfairi
AACAGATAGCTCTTTCTGATTTCCACAAGCACCTCCCCAGGCCACTGCAGGGCTCTACCCTTCGCACTTCCCTGGCACAGGGCAGCCCCGACGTTCTGGACCCCCAGCTCCCTCCACCAGGGACCCGCTTTACTGGCCGAGCCTCCACTCACCTGTCATGGCTCAGCCTAAGGGTCACTGCCTCCAGGAAGCCTTCCTTCATGCTCCCACCTCAGCCAGGGTTCCTCCAGTTCTTTTCTCTGAACTTGTCACAACTTATACTTTTCCATTCATCTCCGTGTGTACACAATTGATACTTTTCCATTCATCTCCGCGGCCACAATGGATACTTTTCCATTCATCTCTGCGGCCACAATTGATACTTTTCCACTCATTTCCGCGTGTACACCTGTGGCTGGGAGTTCACACCTTGAAGGCAGGGCTAAGGCTCCTTTGCTCTAGGCCAGTTCCCTGGTGTCCATACAGAGAGGTGCTCAGTCAACACTCAGTGGACGTGCCACATAGGCCTGGGTGCTCTGGGCCAAGCGGCAGCCCTCCCGAGCTCCAGGCCTGGCCAGGGACACGGATCCCAGCAGGGCCCAGCCCCTGTAGCCTGCCTTTCCAAACAGCCGCGGATCCCCTCGGGCTCCTCCCACTGGTGGCCACACACTGGTGACCGCCTGTTCCCTTGGCCAGTGATGCCTCTCCCACCCCTCTAGAGCCAGCTGGCCCTGTTGCGCCCCCAGGCCCTGCATCTCTTTCTCAGAGACCCTGGGAGGGGCAGAGATGGGGTCAGACCTGCATCTCAGAAAACCCTCCATGGCGTCCCAATGGGGCCAGCAGAGGGGGAGGTGCATCAGGAGACCAGCGCAGAGACGTCTGAGCCTGTCCCCGCAGAGAGGGAGGTGGGGAGGTTGGCCTGGGGTGGCGGCAGAGGGTATGGAAGGCATTCATGAGGCAGGGAGTTGAGAGCAAGGTGGCAGGCTGGCAGAGTGGAACCAGAGGTGGGGAGGCGGGGGAAGGTCGGGGAGAGGGGGAGTAAGGGGAGGGGTGGGCAGGACCCTACGTGAAAGAAGAAACACGAGGAGAGGGAGGGCTACTCATCCCTCCGCCTTCACGCCGAACACCCGCATTCTGAATTAGCACGCGCGCGCTAATTAAAACCATCTTTCCAAAGAATTTATTATAGGTTATTCCAAGCTAATTATAAATTCTCTGTGGCTGATCCTGAGCAGTTTGCTAATGCAGTGTTGAAATCTCTTTGGCCACCCTCGTTTAAATTATTCATCAGGCCCTGCAACAGTTGTGAACTGTAATTTAAACAGTCAGCTCATGAATATTCAATGAACACAACAAACACTGGTGTGTTTTACTGCCTTGCCGCTCAATATTTTGTATCCTTGCCCGTGTTTACATGTTTTTATGAACTCTCCAGGAAAGCTCTGCCGGTTGAAGTCCCTGGTTAGGCGGAGATTGAAATGCTGGGAGGGGCGAGGAGGCAGCCCGTGGCAAAGCTCCCTCCTCCCTCTGCAGAGGAGTCCCGGGGTGGTCAGGGAGGGAGGGCGCAGGGATGAGGCTGCTCAGGCACCTCGCTGGGTAGAGGAGGGATGCAGGCCCAGAGAGGGCAAGGGCCAGACTGAGGTCACAGAGCAGGTCAGGGAAGCAGATGGGACTCCCAGTTTTGTAACCACCACCAAGGAGAGAGCTGGCCCCTGCATGGCTGGGCAGGCAGAGGAAGCCAGTCCCTATGCCCCAGTCTCTTCTGGGCACTGACCCAATGTTGGTACACATTAGGCACAGCTTATTGAAGTCAACCAGAAGTCTTAGAATCCAGGCTAGGTCCACCCTTACAGATCAGAACCGCACTCCGCATGACCATGTCAGGAATATGAGTCCTCCCCTCCCCCCTGAGTCTTAAACACCAACTCATTGCGATCCTATGGGACAGAGCAGGACCACCTGTTAGGCTTTTGAGGCTGCTGTCTTAATGGAGGCAGGCAGCCTCATCTTCCTCCCACGAGTGGCTGATAGATTCAAACTCTTGGTCTCGTGGTCAGTAACCCAACGCTTAACCCACTCTTCCACTGGGGCTCATCCCATAAGCTTTTGGGTCTTCCCAAATGGCCCTTCCTTTCTTCTCCCGTCTCTCCTGTGAAGGAGGCACCGTGATGATATTCATTTTTCACGGAGGGGAAACGGAGGCTCAGAGGGTTAGGTTTGCTCAGGGCAGAGCTTGAGCCGGGGCTTCACACTTGTGGTGAAATGTCTTATGCGACTCTTCTTCCCAGGTAACCCCCACCAAATGATTATGTCATAGGGCGTGGGCAACACCACTACCAGGGACTGGTCAGACCAGGGGCTGAGGCAAGGAGACCATGAGACAGAGCAGAGGGGTAGCTGAGCCTGTGAGACTGGGAGGCAGCATAGTGGGCTGGCTTCCTGGCCCGTGGAGGCAGAGCTCTAGAGGCTGAAGAGTGAGAAGAGGTGTTGTTGTGGACCCGAGACTGTCTCCTTACTGTTTTCGGATCCGGGTTTGTGGTAAACTATTAACTTCCCTATAAACTTCCTTCATCATGAGTATTATCTGTAAATTCTGTGTGGCCGGCACAGTGGATTATCTTCCAAAAAGTAGCGTGTCATAGGAGGAAGAGTTGTGTCAGAATCGGGTAGAGGAGGATGGAGGGCAGGTGAGCATGCCTGACCTCTGGCTGCCTCGTGGCCATGGGCCTTGGGTCGGTAAGGACTGGGATTCTCCTCCCCCTTGTGTGGCCACAGGTCAGATGCGGCCTCGGTGCCACTGACTTAAGGACCCAAGGTCCATCTCTCCTCATTGCACTTAAATGTTTCACCATTGCCCATATGGGTTCTGTCTGTCAAGAATTCTTCCCAAGGATCCAGAAAATGCAAAAAATGATAGCATTTCCCCCTCGTTTGATAGGCTGGAAAAAAACACATAAATCTGTACAATTCAGAGAAATTGTGGATGGGAGTAAAGGTAGCCCCTCAGGTACCATTAGTGGGGTCTAAGGTGAGGCGCCCACTTGCTGTGCTGTGCTGGGGGTGACGAGCTGCAACACTGGGTAGAAAGACCAGGCTTGAAAGCGAGCTCCGATGCTGGCTTTAAAAGCCCCCTAACCTTCAGTGTTCTTACCTGTACAACAGGGTGGCACAAACAGCTAACAGGCCGCTCAGCAGCTAACCGGACGACTGGATGTCTGAGGCTACCCAGAGGTGCCTCACAACGAAGGCCCGACAGTGGACTTCAGCCTACAGAGCAGGGTTCTACTTGGATGCCCACGGGTCCTCCAGGAGTTGGCATCAACTCAATGGCAACTGGTTCTGGTATCTCATGGCTTCGTGAGAATTAAGTAAGTCATGCTCCAGGATGCTCCCAGCGCCATGTCTGACGATGTATGAGGAAGCCCTCCAGCCATCAGCAACATCATCAATGATCCTAATCAAACTGCCTGCAATCAACGGACTGAAAGGTGATGGCTGAGTGTCGACTCTGTCTGAGGTGCTGCTTTGGGTTCTCAGGACACGGCAGTGCAGGTGCCCTCCTCTCTGGGTGGTGACATAGGGCACACAGCATCTGAAGTGGCAGTAAGGGCCACAGGTAGAAATGGAGCAGAAAAGAACACTAGGGACGAGTTGGGAGAGGTGGGGACTGTAAAGCGGAGAAGGTGATCTTGGAGTCATCTGCGAAGACAAGGAAAGGGTGTGGGCTCATGCTATACAACTCTTTTTTTTCTATTGATAGTATAATTATTTATTCAATGGTATAGAATTTAAGACACTTGTAAGAAAACAAATATATACATGTGGAGGGCGTCTTGTTAGACAACAATACATGAATCATTGACTTTTATAGCTTTGAAACATAGGTGACTGGACACTAGATACACAAACCATGATGACTGGAGATGTGTAAAAACTTTCAGTAACAGCAATTTGCAAAGCAAGAACCATGCCTGATAGACTAACACATGTCACCATAAATACAATGTGTGGAAACAGCAAGTATGCCCCAGTCCCAGGTTGCCCTTCCTTGGGCATGCTCAAAGCAATAGATTTCAATCAAATCAAAGTCCAAAGACCATCAGTTTCCTAACCTTGGGATCATCTGCTTCTCCTACTACATGATTTCAGTTTTAAGTTCTTTTTCTTTTTTTTAAAAAATCATTTTATTAGGGGCTCATACAACTCTTACCACAATCCATACACACATCAATTGTGTAAAGCGCATTTGTACATTATAGGAGGGGCATTCTGGGCAGAGGGAGCAGAAAGGCTGGGAACCTGGTGACAGGGGCCTGGGGTGGGAGAAGGTGTGTCCCTCCTTCAGGGTTTTGTGGGGAGTGAGGGCTTTGGTTTGTACTTTGAGGGCGATGTGAAGCCCTGAATGGCTGTGAACAGGAAATAAGAGCCTCCCTTGAGTTCTTGCTGAGAAGAGGAGGAATCAGGAATGACTACACACGCTGTGCGCGGAGCCACTGAGAGCATGGAGCTGCCATGTAGCGAGATGGAGTTGGCACAGAGAAGCAGGTGAGGGGGGAGTAGCAAGAGTCTGGTTCAGGGAAAGGTGAGCTTGCTATCTCTTACAATGCCATAAAGACATCCAGAAATAAACATATGGAAGCTACTGGCATGTGGTGATTAGCCCCCAGCGCATGGCAACCCTTTGCACAATGGAACATTCTAGAACACTGCCCACTCATGGACCCAAGCCGTGATTAGTTGTCGACCCAGACCAGACCAGCATGATCATCTGGTTTTCAGTGGCTGATTTCACAGCAGTAGATCACCAGGCCTTTCTTCCCAGTCGGTCTGAGACTGGAAGATCAACTGAAACCAGTTCGGCATCCGAAAAGCATGCACGTTTTCACCGACCAATGAGCGACGTATACGGTATTTAAAACCACAAGACTAGATGAGATCATCTAGAAGAACAAAGATAAAAATAGAGAAAAAGAAAAGAAAAACAGAAGACAAGTCGTAGGACTAAGCCTTGGGGGCTTTCAGGGCTTAGTGGAAAACCCAGTAGGCTACGAGGACACGAACGAGAGAAACCAGAAAAGGTGTGTGTCTGGCAAGTCAACTGAAGAACACATTGAGCCAGGATGAGTAAGTAATTCATAGTGCCGAAGGTGATGACCAGTCAAATAAGAATGAGGCCCAAGAGCTGACTGCTGGACTTTGCTACACAGAGGTCACTGAGACCCCGGTGAGAGCAGTGTCCATGATGACTGGAATCAAAGCCAGGAGGGGAGGGGCTGGGAGGACATGATTTGGGAAGAGCCAAGTCAGGTAAACGCTGCTGAAGAGTTCTGGAGCCCCATAGCACTCCTGCCTACAAATAGGTCAATCATGTAAAGAGAAGTCCACCAAGACGCTGCTTCCACGGTGGTTTGCACAGCGCAGGACTCCTCAGACTCGGCACCACTGCTATTGGAGGGCAGATGATTCCTTGTAGGGGACTGTCCTGGGCATTGTAAGATGTGTAGCAGTATTCCCAGTCTCTTCCCACTCCAATCACGGTAATCAGAAATATGTCCACACAGTGCTAAATCTTTCTGAGGAAAGGTGAGGAAATTACCCCGTTAAGAACCACTAATGTCATAGCAGCTTTGGGGGTCTGTCCACATCTCCTTCACTGGGCCAGTGCACCCTTCTCCCGAGGCACTCTACGGCCCCTGAAGAGGCTACTCACCTCTCCCCAGGACTGGGGGCACAGATCAACTGACATCGGGTACAGAAAGGCAATCCCCTTGCCTCAAGGTGGGATAATCCGGTGGTGCAGTCGATGCTCCAAGGCTTGTGCGGGATCAGGCTGAAGACGTCCCCTAAATAATGCTGATTCTGAATAAGAATTCTCTCTCACTCCCTGTCTCCTTTACAACACCATTTCCCAAAGCTTCTAAGGAGCCCATGCTAAGAGGGTTTATAAAAGAGAAAAATCAGAATTAGCCTGAATGTCTGTCAATAGAAGATTGGTTAAGTTCACAATGAAACATCCATACAATGGAATGCTTCTGCAGCCACCAAAAAAGGGGCACAAACCTATAATTATGGACATGGAAATATCTCCATTACACACTGCTGCGGAAAATTGGCAGGCTACAGAACAGCTCCGATCGAACAGATCAGAAAGTAAAGGAAAAGAGGCCACGATGTGGTCTCATTTATGTAAATTATATGTGTATAATGCATAAAGAGATGATTGAAAAGATACTTAGCAAATGGTAGGGTTAATAATGGTTATTTATGGATGGTACAATTTTAATGATTTTTATGTGTTCATTGTATTTGCTTGTATTCAAGGTTTTTTACCCTCCTTTTCTTTTTTATCTTGCAGTGAACATGTGCCCTTTTTATAAAATCAATAAAGCTGTGTTTTTGGAAGAAAGCAGCAAAAGATGTAAGAACACTTCATTTCAAAATTTATGGGATGCAGCCAAAGGCAGACTCGGGAAAAAAGTCATACAATTTTTATTATTAAGCAATAAATAATACAAATAAATGAGCTAACAAACCTAAAATGAAAACTTTAAACATTTATAGAAAGAAAGAGGAAAGAATTAATACGTATAAGAGGGGAGATGAATAAATTAAGAAAAAGAAAAGTAATAGCACTGAAATGTAACTCTGATGGTTGGGTTTCTGGGGGGGGAAACCAATAAAGTAGATAAACTAATAAAATAGATAATCCTCTGGGAATGAAGAGCAGGAAAAAAGAGAGATTAACCGCAAATATACAACATTAGGAAGATGAATGGGGTATAATTTCAGATACAGAGGTTATAAATACAGAGGCCATAAATTAGATAATAATATATATAATTCGATGGCAATATTTCTATAGATCTTGGTGAAATAAAACTATTCATTTTATGAAAATGGTATAATCTCAATATGGAGAAAGTGCTTATATGTGTATATATAAAAAAAATACCAGCCTATTTCACTGTAAAACATAAGTTTAAAATCCTAAGATAATAGTGAATTAAATCCAGCCTCATATTTTAAAATGTGTGCATAGATGTATGCATAAATAAGCATGTGTTTATACATGCCCTAAACATAGAACATGTCAGTATTGAGGAATCTATTAATAGGCATCACTTCAGGGTGCCAGACAAGAAAAACTACATGGCTGTCTCAGAACACACTTAAAAGGCATTTGATAAAACTTAACATAAACCAGAAGTAAACGTAGAAGTTAAGAATGGTTTTTAAAGTATGCTACAGAGTATTTACTTCATGACAATGGTGAACCACTAGAGGCATTCCCATTAAATTGGGGGATGAGGCAAAAATCCCTCATCATGAATATCCTTTCTATCTAGTGAAAGTTTGATTCCATGCAATAAACAAAAAGAAATTAGTTACAACTACTGGTAAATATCTTCTTTGCAAATCAATAGCATTTCAAGAAACAAAGTCTAGAAAGATTAGAATATGAGGAAGCCAAGTAAAATGAAATACAAGAAACCAAGTGGTTTTTAATTCAATAAAATGAGTCAGAAAACCTAATGCAAATTTTTCTAATTACAAGGGCAATGCAAAAATATAAAAAGCCCAAACTTCCAGAGAATAAAATTCATAAGATTTGATGAAGGTTCAAAAAGTTGTGAAAGAACTGAATGAAAAGATAATGGAATTTCACTGTGAAGGTTGTGGAGCCCCCTCGTGGATACGTGAATGTACACCTAAGCTCACATGTGAATTCTTTGCTATTCTACCGTATATACTCGAGTATAAGCCGACCCAAAAATGTCAAACTAAAAACTTCAAAATTTTATTTTGAAAATTTCGGGGCGGCTTATGCTTGAGTATATGCAGTAATTAGAAAAGAGGATAAGAAACATTGTGTGTTTATGAGTGGACAACAGTACTTACTTACAATCTTGCCTCAGGGCTACACTAATTCTCCTGTCTCTGTTAACCGACTGAAGAGATCTGGGTGTATAATCCATCCAATGCATCGGTCACATCCTGGTTAGCTAGGACAAACTTAGGACAGCTAGCATGCTGCTGTCCATGATAAGGTACGTATACTCCAAGGGGTAGGAGATAGGTTGCATACCAGCTCAGGGACGTGTATAAAGGTTTTAGTCAGGGACACACTGAGATATTTCCTCGAAAATAAAACACACATACTTACATCTTACTTCCCCACCACAAAATGAAACAACCAAGCACTGAACATGGTAGACCTCTGGAAGATTTTGTGTGTCCTGGTCCTGGAATGTTGGCGAATCTGATCCTTTGGGGACCAGGAGGTACACTCTTATCAGGACACAGTAAGGGTCCTATTGAATTAAAATCCATGACTGCTGTTAGGGACTAGCAGATGAGAAGAATCACCCTTAACGAAGAAGTAATTAGTCCTAAGTAGCAGAAGGAGATAAGATTGCCTTTACTCAATACACAGGAGATGTACATAGGCCCTCCCTGGAACACCCCTGACCACTCTGTGAATGGCTGTGTAGCTGCCTCAGTCTGAGAAGGGTCTGATTTCCAAGGACTTAGGCCTCTCGGCAATGAAGGTCTTGGAAACATCACTAGGCTGGACACCAAGACCAGGCAAGGTGAGAGAAAATTTTCGTTGAGGAAGGAGGTGGAGGATGAGTGAACACCTGTGGCCAAAGACCAACTGTAATGGAGGAGGGTATAATTTGTTCCACTAAGTTTGTTCTGGAATAGGAACCCATGAGAACCCGAGCGCACATGCTCTCTCACCCACAGGGTGGGATCTGGGCGGTAAAAGGGGTGGACTGTGATGGTCACGAAAATGCACTCTTCAGATCTCCTGCTTTGGAGAGCTCTTCTGGATGCATCAGTGTGTCTCCACAGAGGCCCTATTTCCTGTGGCCATTCCCAGACAATACCTGAGCATCCCCAGGGATATTGTAGAAAGAGAATCCCATTGTAGAAAGATGTGGAGATCCTCCATATAAGATTTTTGGCTCAACCAGTCAGGGTGGGATGTAGCAACGATGAAAAATAGAACTTTCCTCTAGTTCTTAAATGTTTCCTCCCTGCTCCCACTATCATGATACGAATTCTACCTTGCAAGTCTGGCTAGACCAGAGGATGTACACTGGTACAGATAGGAACTGGAAATCCAGGGAATCCAGGGCGGATGATCTCTTCAGGACCAGTGGTGTGAGTGGCGATACTGGGAGCGTAGAGGGAGAGTGGGTTGGAAAGAGGGAACCGATTACAAGGAACTATATGTGACCTCCTCCCTGGGGGACGGACAACAGAAAAGTGGGTGAAGGGAGACGTCTGAGAGGGCAAGATATGACAAAATAATAATTTACAAATTATCAAGGGCTCATGATGGAGGGGGGAGCGGGGAGGGAGGGGAAAAATGAGGACCTAATGCTGGAGGCTTAAGTGGAGAGGAAATGTTTTGAGAATGATGAGGGCAATGAATGTACAACTGTGCTCTACACAATTGATACATGTATGGATTGTGATAAGAGTTGTATGAGCCTCTAATAAAATGATTAGAAAAAAAAAGATTTTTGGCTCCAAGACTCCCCCTTGGTCTGGTTGTACTTTTGTGGAATCATGCTACGGTTGCAGGCTCTTCCTCTCCAACCCTCCTTCCTTTCTTGGATCCCCCCACAGGTGTCAGACCTGCATTGTGCTGTGAGAGCTCTTTCACCTTTGACCTTTTCTGTCTCCTTGACAAAGCCTCACATTTAATACTGTCGGTGTCTGTGTCTAGGTGGACTGGAACTAATTATTCTTCTTTGGGAGGAAACGGTCTTGTTCTTAAATATATATGGTTGAGCCCTGCTGGGGGTAAAGAAGCAAATGGTTGTCAAACTGACCGCTAAAAATGGTGGACCTGTTGGTGGAGAAGTCTTAGTTTATTTGTACACAGAGCTAAGGATGGAGTTGCAAGTGGTGGGGGTGGGGTAGGGAGAATGTTGAAGCTGAAGGAGTTACAGCATGAGAACTAGATGATGTCTGATATTGAGCCTGCCATGGGGAGTGAGGCAGGGATAACAGAGAGATAGATCATCACAGTGACAGCGTGGGAGTAGTGTGTAAACCGACTGTGGTGGCACCCTAGGAAGACTCCACGAGAAGTGACTTTGTACACTAATACTTGGGCGGGTAGCTCTCAGGCAGGGGTGGTGGTGGGGGTGGCAGTGGGGAAGCCAGGAGTACAGAGTTCTCCATGTGGGCTGGCCGGGAGCAAATGCAGAGACAGCTCACACAGAAAGCACTTAGAGAGAAATAATTGCATTGTTATAGCTACCATGCTGAGCGATCTACAAGCATTATAGCATATAATTTTTAAAACAATTCCATAAGGTAAGGATTCTTTAAATGTCTGTTTACCTATAAGAGAACTGGAGTTCTGAGGATTTGGACAAAGTGCTCAACAGGTCAAGTCACTGGAAGAGCCCAGATTCAAATCCAAGGTCTCCCCAAGTCCAGAGACATCGATAGTAACCTCAATGACCCTTTTCAGCAGGGAAGTGGGCTAGGCAATGTGGCATGAGTATCCCGGTGAAGGGGCTGCAGGGCAGACCAAGGCCTCCATTTCCAGGGGGGAACTCTGTCTCTCCAGCATCATTGACTTTCCCCTGATCACTCATGCAGTGGATACTACCTGAGCAGCAGGCCTTCCACCTCACTTGGGGGGCAAAGTGAACCTGGTCCCTACCACACCTGGGGTCATTTTTGGCAGGGGATTAACTCTGGCTCCCATGGAATGGGATCAAGATCATGATGAAGGGAGGGGCCAAGTTGCTGGTGGGAGTGCATTCCGCTTCCCAAGGTAGAGACACAGGAGTGGCAAGGGAGGCTGTGTTGCCTTTGGAAGGCAGACAAGAAGGCATGGTGAAGGAGGGCACAGGCATAGGGGTCTGAGGTCTGGGGTTCCTAAGGGAGAAGAGGAGTTCTGGGGGATAGGATTGTGACCATTGTAGGCTGGTCCTTTGGACTCAACCCAGCCAAGGGCCCTATCTTTTGCTATGACTCTATGCTTTCCACCAAGACCTAGTTTCTTCTGATCCAGCTGCTGCCAGCAATGCAGGTGTTTGACTTGCGTCTCTGCGTTAACATTCCATCTTCTCGGTTCTGAGAGTGGCCACCACTGACCACCCTGTGTTCTCTGCTTAGGCCCATGGTGAACAGTTACCCAGCGAGTCTCACAAGGATTTGGCCAGTTTCAGGAGACCTGAGCCAACAGGAAGCCTCAGGGCTTGAGAGAACCAGGGAACCACAGACAGAGGTATAGCCCACTGTGTCCCAGGAGGAAAAGACCCCGGTGCTCCTGCCACCTGTCGCAGGTGTGATGGAGTCTTCGAAGCTAACAGAAACGCAAGCATCAGTGTCCCCAGAACCATAGGGGAGCTTGGGGCCTGGCTGAGGGTAATGGCAGTCCTGTGGTCCTGAGATCGCACTGGAATCACCTGGGGGGCATGTCGACACCCAGAGTCCGATTTCCGATTCGGTGGGTCTGGGTGAGGCCCAGCATGGTCATGTCACCCTTTCCTGGCTGTGTGTCTTTGGACAAGCCACGAGCACTTCTGAGTCCCAAGTAAAACCAACAACCACCCCTCAGCCCTACGCCCCCAAACCAGACTCATTGCCTGGGAGTCAATTCCGCCCCATGGCAATCCCCTGAGTTACTGATTGGAACGGTGTCCCACAGGCCACTCTCCTGCGGTGCTGCAGGGGGGTGTTGAACTGCCAACCCTTTGGTTAATAGTCAGTTGAGAGCCACCCAACCCTTGGAGCCACCTGTAATCCTGAGCGTAGTTCCAGCTCCCTCCCAAGATGATGGGAAACAGGCACGGAGGGACCGCACTGTAAGGCACCAATAGGCTCCGAGGTCCTTCCCTTGCCGACTCACCATCAAACACGGATGCAGGAGGGCCTTGAAGCATTTCTTCCGACAGCGCTGACCTTCCATTAGTTGACCAACCAGTCACCCTTCTCAGACACCTGCTAACAGCTCCCACACGCACTGGGAGCAGTGCATTAGCACGTTCGACCCCAGAACCACCCTGAAGAGTAAGTATCATCCAATCCATCTTACTTGCGGCTCAGAGAGGGAGAGAAACTCGCCCACTGGGTCGGAACAGGGGCCCCAGGGCTCCTGACTCCTGGCTAAGTGCTCCAGCTCCATAGCCATCTCAGTCTAGCCTGCACGGAGCCGAGGCGCTTTGCCTCCACCAGCATGGCCTGGGCCGGCTCGCTCCTGGAGGCTGCGATGGAGATGAGCTGTATTTGTCTCGCTGCCTTTTATCAAGACACACGGGCTCTAAATGGGCCAAAGCCGCAAGATGGGAGAGCGCGGTGCGCAGGACGGACTTGTTTATTACCCAACCAGGGCAGGGGGGAAATGATGGCAATAAATCTCAAGTTTTATGGGCTCCCAACATGATGCAGAGCCAGAGAGGGCTTCTCAGCAGTGCCGGCGGTACATTAAAAGCTCATTTTCCAAAAAAAAAACCAAAAAAAAACCCAGCTCATTTTCCCAAACAGGGTACTGAATATGCACGGAGAGGAAAGAGCCATTATACCGAGTAATGGCGAGGCAGCAGCTGACGAATCCTCCCCCACGGCTGGCTCGGCTCGGCTCGGCTCTGCCAGCCTTGGCACCATGCCCAGAGAGAAGCGAAATGCCCAGCCCTCGCACCCCTAGCGGCCAAGGGGTCATGGCTTCGATTAGTCGCCTGGCAGGGGATGGTGGGAGTGGGAGCCAGAGGGCGCCCGCGTGAGCATAGCATGTTACCAGCAGGAGCACCGGGCAGGGAGGTCTCACCTCTGTCCTCTGGCCCCCAAGGCCGCAGCCTCCAGGAAGCCTTGCCTGCTCTAGCTCTCTGGGAAGGTCCTGATTTATAGTCAATTAATATGGTCCTTAGGAGCCCTGGTGGCACACTGGTTATAAAGCCTGGGCTGCTAACCGCTGGGGCGAGTACTTCGAAACGGTCAGCTTCTCTGCAGAAAACAAGACAGACTGGGAAACCCACAGGGACAGTTCCACTCTGTCCCATGGGGTCGCTCTGAGATGGCATCGGCCCCAGGGTGGTGAGTTTGCTTTGGTGATGTAATAGAGTTCTGCCCTCTAGGGGCTGGTTGGGGGTCAGCCCTTTCTGGATGCCACGCTGCCTGGTCCTGTGTACCACGCCATGCAACGCTGCCTGATCCTGTGTACCACGCCATGCCACGCTGCCTGGTCCTGTGTACCACGCCATACAACGCTGCCTGATTTTGTGTACCATGCCATGCAACACTGCCAGGTCCTGTGTACCATGCCATGTCACGCAGCCTGGTCCTGTGTACCACGCCACGCCACGCCACGCAGCCTGGTCCTGTGTACCACGCCACGCCACGCTGCCTGGTCCTGTGTACCATGCCATGCCACGCTGCCTGATTCTGTGTACCACGCCACGCCACGCTGCCTGATTTTGTGTACCACGCCATGCAGTGCTGCCAGGTCCTGTGTACCACGCCATGCAACACTGCCAGGTCCTGTGTACCACGCTATGCAGTGCTGCCAGGTCCTGTGTACCACGGCATGCCACGCTGCCTGGTCCTGTGTACCACGCCATGCCACGCTGCCTGGTCCTGTGTACCACGCCATGCCACGCTGCCTGGTCCTGTGTACCACGCCATGCCACTCTGCCTGGTCCTGTGTACCACGCCATGCCACGCTGCCTGGTCCTGTGCCATCCTCACAATCGTGGTTATGCTCAAGCCCGTTCTAGTAGCCACCATGTCAGTCCATCTCCTCGAAGGTCTTCCTCGTTTTCGCTGGCCATCTACGACACCAAGTACGCACTATGTCCTTTTCCAGGGACTGGTCTCTCCTGAGACGTCCCAAGTCCGTGAGATGAAGTCTCGCCATCCTCACTTCTAAGGAGCATCTTGGCTGTACTTCCTCCAAGGCAGATGTGTTTGTTCTTCAGGCCGTCCATGGTACCGTCAATATTCTTTTCAACACTGTACTTCAAAGGCCTTGATTCTCTTCTTTGGTCTTCCTTATTCAATGTCCAGCTTCCACATGTGTATGAAGTGCACGAAAGACCATGGTTGGGCCAGGCGCACCTTAGTCCTCAAAGTGACAGCTGGGCTTTTCAATACTTTCAAGAAGTCCTCATGCCTTAGGTAACACTCTTCATCCATAGGCAGCTCGGCTCTGGCCTTCTCTCGACGCTGGGACTGCTCTCCTCCATCCATTCCACCAGTCGATAAAGACAGAGGCTGACCTGTTGGGCAGGCTCGTCTCTTGCACCTGTTGACAGTTTCAGGCTGTCCCAGACGGGTGGGGCAGATGGCCGTCTAGACAGCCATGGAGTTCCAGGAATTCACACGGATCCTGCCTTTATTCACAATTTGACATTTGGTTCAATTATCCACATTAATTTGGATTTGTAAAAATATGGCCTCACCATTGTGCGTATCTTAGTCATCACGCTTTGGGGCTTGGCCTTAGATGCTGTGGCCGAGATGAGAGCCTCACCCCTATCCCAGGCCTGATCCAGGGAGCCACAGAGAGACGCTAACTGCTGATTTGGGTCCTATGATATAAGTAGGAGTTCACCAGGTTACCAAGGAGGAGGAGTCTTCCGGAAAGGGAAAACGCATGCGCTGGTTCTCATTTGGGGACTGCCTAGAGACACAACTGAGGGAGGCGCCTAGTGGGCACAGGCCAGAGGTGGTGCTGAGCAGCATACCACACCCAGGGCAGACCCGCCACAGGGAACTCTCTGGCCCAGAATGGCAGTGTCACCAACATGGAAGAAAAAGCCCTGCACAAAAGCCCAAAGGTGTCAGAGGCCCTGGCACAGAATGCCGCTTTGGCTTGACTCCTTAACTTCTCCGAGCCTCAGTTTCTACCTCTGACGAATGGGGCCAACAACGGCCCGTGCCTCCCAGGGTGGCTGTGGGCCTGCCTACCCCTGGTGCTCAGTCATGTCAGCGCCCACTCTTTCCTCCCTCTGCACACACTGCACACTGGAGCTCACAGCTCTACAAAGGGACAGACTCGCCGGGTTCCAGAGAAAACTGGGACATGGGAAAGAATGTTTATTCT
>NW_022109491.1:12546682-12559277 GCF_000313985.2 Echinops telfairi
TTTTTTTCCCTGAGTTTTATAAATGTAAAAAGACATATTTCTTTCGTTTACTGCCTTGGAAAGGAAAAAAAAAACACAAAAAATGCCAGGAGAGACTTTTATCCACTCTGCTGGGTACACTGGAACCCCTGGGCCTCTGGTACCCCCACTTAGGAGACCTGTCTCTCCCACTGCCACCTCAGGGAGCAATCAGACAACACGGGGCACCAGGACAGCTCACGGGGCACGTTTCCCTCTCAACCCCTTCCTTTAACCAAGACGAATCCTGCCCCAGGCCCGGCAGACAAGAAGGCGGAGTGGGGCCCTCACTTCCCAGCAAGCAGAGGGGCTGTCCTGGTGTATCTCAGCCACTGCCCACCTTAGCTGGGGTCCTCTCCCCAGCCCACTTCTTGGAAGCAGGCGGCCGCTGCCCCAGCAAAGGTCACCAACACCCCAGCGGGTGGAGATGGACAAAGGCCGATACAGTGGAAAATCCCCAAGGCCGGTCTATACAACGAGTGATGTTATACACAGAGTAGCTTATACCTCATGACCCAGCCTGCTGTGTGCCCAGCACCCGGAGGGGCACGTTACCTACATGGGCTTGGGGAGCCCTCCCTCGGAAGTGTCTCTCAGGCCAGGATGTGATGTCTATTTTAAAAGTAAGAAACTGAGGGGCAGGGACGACGATGAAGCCTTTGCTCTGGGTCACCCACCAAACCCGCTGCTGTTGAGTTGATCATAGCAACCCCATAGCTGGTGTTCCCCAAAGTGGGGCGATGGCGTGATCCACGGGTGCTTCAAAAGCAGACACTTACCTTTTACCCTGGATTAGGGGCTAGGGTACAAAAGTTTTTCCTTGTGGGGGTGGTGGTGGTGGGGAACGCTGAGTAATCTTTCTTCGGAAAAGATGGTGGTAGGCCAAATAAGTTTGGGGACCAGTGCTTTGGACCATCTAGAAGGGACCTGAAGCTGTAACGCTTTACCGGAGGGCTGTCTCATCTTTCTCCCATGGAGCAGTTTGGGTTTGAACCACTGGCCTTGTCGTTAGCAGCCCAGCTCTTAACCTACGATGCCACGGGGGCTCCTTTGGGTCACAGGAGTGGATGGCAGTGGGGGAGTCAGGTTTGAAGTCAGGTTTGCCCGACCCGGACAGCCCACGCTCCTAACTACTAGGCGTTTCTGTCCGTGAGGGAGAAAGCAAGACACCGTCACGACAGATGACCAAACAGCCACAGACGTCTTCCCCTCCCCTGCACCCAGGCCTTTCTGTGATGGACTGTCACCTCTCCCCTCGAGACCTGGGGTCAATTTCTTCACCCCTTGAATCCAGGGCTGGGGTGACTTGCTTTGGCCAATGGGGTGCAAGCAGAGGGTTGGGAATAAGTGCTGCAGGCGGGTTGGTTCAGGGGTGGGGGGCGGTGAAGCTCCCCCTCTGTTGTTCTTGGGGGCTCCGTGAGCACCATTATGTGAACAAACACAGCTCTCCCTGCGATGAGCACAGCCAAGTCATCCTTACGGTTCCAGTTGACCCTGGGCCGCCTTCCACTACGTGAGGAAGCCCATCCTACAAGCGTCCCGTGCAGGCCCTGCCAAGGTGAGCTCAGAGACAGCCGAACCAATCCAGATCCAAAGAGGCTCCCTGCTGGCCCGTAGAATTGTGAGAGAAAACAACAGCTCACTGTGTTTAGCCCCCAAGACTGGGATGCTTTGTTACACAGCAAGTGCTCACAGCTACCATCTTAAAACAAAACCAGATGATGCATTACAAGCAATACAATGAGAAGGTTTGCCTAGGAGGTCTCTAGAGCCTTGGGGTGGTAGGCGGGGCACGTAGTGGATTACAAGTTGACCTGCTAATTGCCAGGTCAGCAGTTCAAAACCACCAGCTGCTCTGTGGGACAAAGATGAGGCTTTCTACTCCCTTAGAGAGTCTCAGAAACTCTCAGGGGCAGTTCTACCCTGTCCTATAGGGTCCTTCTCTCAGAATGGGCTTGAAGGCCATGAGGGAGGCCGGCTCTAAAATATTCAGCTGCATGGCACTCAAGGAGAAGGCTTTGAGTGACAGCTGCCACCTTTGTGGCTCAAGACTGGACCCCCCAGAGGGCTCAGCTTACGGCACCCCCACCACCACATCTTGTCCACTTCACTAGACTCCATGGAAGGAGTGGAGGAAGCTACTTCTCTGGCCTCACCGAAGGTACGGGTCCCCAGCAGCTTGTCTGAGGAACATCAAGCTTTGTCCCCTCGTCCAGGATAATTCCTCTCCTGGGTCAGACCATAAGCTCGAACGTTTTCCAAGGATGACCCCCAAATAAATTACTTCGGACTTAACAGAAGCTGCTTAATAAATTCCGCTCCTCTCGTTTTTTCCTTGGGTATTTTAGAAACTGATTTATACATACAATATCTCTCTCAAAATGAGACAATCAACACAGGATAAAATTATTGAGTTATAAAAATAGGGGTCAGATGGAGGTGCAGCGCTTTAAATTAAACCGGCAAAATATATCTTTCATACTAAATGGACTCTTTTTGTCTTGGAAATGAATGTTTAATCAGTTAAGACACTGAAGTCGAGGGAGAAGCCTTAAGCATATTTAATTTTGTAAGAGAAGGCCCGATTCCAATACTTTCCTAGATTCCTCCAAGCATCTGTGCCTTCAGAGCGGGAAGGCCGAGGCCTTCGCTGGCCGGGGAGGCTGAGCAGGCTGGAGCAGGGGACAAGGAGGCCGCGTGGCCTTTGAAATACCTGGTGTTATGAGGTGGCTATCAGATAGCTTGGCCTCACCCACATCTCCAGGAACGGTACCTGGGCTGACAGCCTCCGGAGCACCTGGCCAACAGGGCAGCTTCAGTGCTACCTGCAGCCCAGGGGCTGACAGCTCTGTCCCTTGATCGCCTGGCAAAACTGCGAAGTGGACAGTAGGGGTCAGGACTGGGTTTGAATTCTGGTTTTGCTGGCCAATAGCGATGTGATATTGATTCATTTATAGAAAAGCCTTCTAGAACCTCCCAGGGGTCAGGCCATCACTTTCGAAGGATGTGATAATTGGGCGTCTAAGTCAGGTGCCCCTTCTGGGTGCTCGGAGCATCAGGGGCAGGCCTTAAAGGAGAATGAACTACGTTTTCAGAAACAGACACTTGTCTCCACCTGCACCGGAGCTTTGCACGGGCACCCTGTGTATTCAGAGCCTGGAGCAATGCCTGGCACCGGGCAGGTACCAAGAAAGGCTGTTGGTCGGCAGAAGAGCTCTACGGTGGGTTAAAAACTGTCCCCACCCATTTCTACACAAGATCTCAGGTCCTTATCTTAGTTACTGGACTCTGCAAATGTTACATCAATTGCAAAAGTGTTCCCTCCACCTGTCCACCCCTGCCCTCACAGGTGCAATTTAGATAATTTGAATTGCTTTTGACTCATACGCGACCCTGGAGGACAGGGTCGAACTGCCTGAACTACCCCTGCGGGTTTCCCAGGCTGCACATCTTTACAGAAGCAGAACGCTTTAACTTTGTCTTGAGGTCAGGCTGGTGGGTTGCAACTGCTGACTTTGGGTTCTAAATGCCATAATAGGGAGAACAGTTCCAGTGACAGAAGAGGAGATGGTGATGGAGTGATGTCCCAAGCCAAGGAGTGCCTGGAGCCACCAGGAGCTGGGAGAGACGAGCAAGGAGTCTCTCCGGAGACCCCAGAAGGAGCATGGCCCGGCAAGCACCCTGGTGATGCCTGGTGACTGGGACTTTGGACTTTGGTCCTCCAGTATGGCACGGGGTGGGGTGAGGGGGCACTAATGCCATCGCCCACTTCCTCGGAGCCTCTGCTCCCTCGGTTCTGTGGCAAGACTTTCTTCACCAGCAACTTGTAAGCAGCACGGGAAGAATGTTTGTAAAGCCCTCTGTCAGCACTGGACACCTAGTAGGTGGTTCCAGCAGCACCCATTGAGCCCGCATGCACGCTCAAACACACACACACACACACACACACACACACACACACACACACACGCACGCTTTTGCTTTCAGCCAGCAGTTCAGGCCAATTTAAAAAATTTGTTTGCACAGCCCCATGTCACGCTCTGCCAGACACTCACCAGGTGTCTATAGTCTTATCTGGTTTTCCCAGTTGGCCTGGCCACCCTCCCCCCAGGGAAAACAGCACGGTTTATTTCTCATTACATAATGGGGGTTGGGGGCAGGGGGTGGGATACACAATCCCCCAGCCCCGGCCAGCTCTGACTAATGGGAGAAGGAAGGCTGTCTGAGTTTTCAAAGCATCTCAGGCTGAGCCCCTTTTAAAGAAATCTGTCCAAACGACTGCAAAGTGCTTATTTGGACAGAGCCCAACAAAAGCATTTCCTAGGAAGGGCGACTAGGGGGTGATGGTTGATCAGTAGATAGCGTGCTTCATAACCGTCAGCGCTGTTATAACCAGGTGGCCCTACAAATGGACCCGGGGCTGGGCAAGTCTGTCCTTTTAGGTAAATGAGACTTCAGAGAAAGCATGGCAATTTGGTTACAGGGGAGAATTGATTTTTATTCCAAACAAGAATCAGAGCAACAATACCCTTGTGCCTTCCTCTCTACCAGGCACTGGCTAGGGCCGGGCCTGCCGAGTCTCAGGTGTTCTGCCTTAAGGATGCCAGGTATGTACTGCTACGGGTCTCAAGACAAGGGAACTGAAGTGAGAGAGGTGGAGCCAGGGGTGTAAAATGGGTCCCCTGGGATTCCGGAGCCTAAGAATCAGCCCTTTGTGCCAGAAACCCGTACATCGCCTGAGCACGGAGTTCCGAACCCTGATGGCCCTGCTCTGCTGGGCTCCTTCTCATTGCTCCCTCCCTGGCTCGGTGTCCTTCCTGCCCAGCCCAGGAAGAGAAGGAATCCCATGGGAGGCCCTGAGCATGACCCGAGCCCTCCGGCCCTGCGCCTCTTTGGGTGTTACTCCACCACTGGGAGGGTCATCTCCTGCCTCTTTCTACCAGCATTTTGGTCCGCCTGGCAAATTTCTACTTGTCCCACACATTTCGACTCAAACACCATCTTCTTCCACAGTAGTCTAAGCAAGGTACGATTTTTCTTAAATCAGAAAGAAACAGAACTAAGAATCCATTTGCATGAAGTGTGCAGAATAGGTAAATCTCGAAAGGCAGAAAGTGGACTAGTGGTTGCCTAGAGCTTTGGGGAGATGGGGTGTGGGTGCAAGAGTTCACAGCTAACTCTGTGGGTGCATGACAAGCCATTGAGGGTATTTTAAATAGGTGACCTTCAAGTTCATGAACTACAGCTCAATAAAGCAGAGAAAAATAAATAAAAAGGAGACTATATGAAACACTAAAACAATGCCAAGTCTTGGTAAACGGCCCTCCTGAGGGAACAGTGGGAAAGTGTTCATTCTCTCCCCGTGTTCACCCCCAATATTTTGCAGACCCCCATGCACGCAGCCAACTGAACAGAGCATTGCACATGAGCAGAGGGTCTCATGTGGGCCTCATCAAGGCACTGGCATTCTGTCCCCCTCTCAGTCCCCTTCCCTGAAGTCCCCGCAGCCCCCAATGGCCAGCAGAAACCCTTGTGGGTGATGGGGACTCACCGTGGGCAGCTGGCCTGACAGCAGGTGGCTGTCCTGGGCCAGCATGTTGGAGACCATGATGGCTGGGAGATCCATGGCCTGGTAGGAGTACGCAGGGAGCAGACCGTTGGGTGTGAGGCCGTGGCACAGCGAGTGGTAGCTGGCTTCGTGGTCCCCCAAGTGCAGGAGCGATGGCTCGGGGAGGTTGGGAGGTGTTATTGGGGGAATCTCATAGTCTTCGTTGGTCTCGCTCTGGCTGTTATAGCTCTAAAACACCAAAAGGACACATGGCCTTGAATTAGAATTGTCCAACTGCAGAACATGCTCACAGCAGCAAGAATGACAATAACAATAGCCCCCTGGCAAAGGAGAGAAGGAGCTATCCCCCCGTAAGGCAGAGGACCAAGGCGGACCCCCTGATCTGGCTGGACTGCTGGCCCATCTCTAGACGATGCTCCTTCCAACTAGGGGCTCCTTCTCCGTATACAAACCCTGCTGTCCTGAAGGGTGGGGGCCAACGCCTGTTTCCCCCTGCCTCTGTTTTCCCATGAGATGTGGGCACTGTAACTCACCATCATGCCCCACCCCAACCATTTCACAGATGGAAGAATTTGGGCCCACGAAGGAAAGAGATCCATCTAAGGCTAGTCAAAGCGTTGGGAACGGGGCTATTATATTCCGGCCCTTGCCTGATGGTCTACGATAGATTCTGGGAGCCCATTCCTCATAGTCCTTGGCGTCAGCCTGGTGTCAAATCGATGGTCTAGCCACTCCGAACTAGGCTTTGGTCAGTCTTGTTACTGGATGAGCGTGTAACAGACAAGAGATACTGAGTATTCGGCTTCTGTTCTGTTTGTTTGCTTGTTTTTCTAACTCTGTGTATTAGTTTCCTGTTGTTGCTGAACAAATTCCTACAAAGTTAGTGACCTCACAGAACTCTTCCAGTTCTGGTGCTCTGTTCCTGCTTTTCCAACTGTCGGAGATGGTGGTGGTGTTGTGGGTGATGCCCTGGAACCTAATCACAAGGCCATCCGTTTGGAACCACCAGCTGTTCCGAAGGAGAAACAGGTGCTTGGTACTCCCATAGTGAGTTACAGTCACAGAAACCCACAGGGGCAGTTCTACTCTGCTGTCTACAGCTGCTGCACATGGGAATTGCTATGAGGCACCAACATTCCTTGGCTCGTGGTCCCTCCTTCCATCTTCAAAGTACATCACTCCAGTCTCCGCTTCTGTCATCACATCTTATCTCTGACGCCAACCCTCTAGTCTCCCTCCTTTTAAGGACTCTTGTGAGAACACTGGGTCCATCCAGATGGTCCAGGTAGCCTCCTGGAGACACAGAGACAGGCAGATCCAGAGGGACGGCAGCCATGAGAAGGCAGAAGTGTGCACTACCAAGGACAAAGGGAAACCACCGGGAACTAGGAGAGAGGCATGGAGCAGAGCCCCGCAGTGGGAGCCAACCTTGCCGACACCTGGGCTTCAGCATGGTGGGCTGCAGAACTAGGAAAAGCATTCCTTTCTGTTGTTTTAGGGCACCCACTTTGTGGTTATTTGTTGCGGCAACCTTAGGAAACGAATAGGACGATGATTAATGTCACTGTCCTTGCCATGAGTTTCAGCGACATTACTTCCCCAAGGACACAGAACAAGTAAGCAGCAGTATTCAGCATCCCATGATCCTTTCCCCACTGGAAGCATCCATGTGCCAAGGGGTGATGTCTGTGTCCCACATGGCCACAGTGGAATCAGTGGACGGTGGAATCAGGCGTGCGTATCACCAAACCCAAACCAAACGCACGCACTGCCATCGAGCTGACACATAGGAGCCGCTGAGGGTTTCGGAGACTGTAACTGTTTTCAGGAGTAGAAAGCCCTGTCTTTCTCCCATGGAGCAGCTGGTGGTTTTGAACTGCTGACCATGAGCACAGCAGCCTAACCGCATAACCCCTATGACGCCAGGGCTCCTTATGGGTATCACACCAGCCCAGAAGGCAGTCTTCCTGCTCAGAGCCACCTCGTCCCAGAGGATGGGCTATCTTAGGGCAAGACAGCCCACCTAGTGTAGGTGGCCCCATGGTACTCACGATCATCTACGTATCTTTTTTAATTCTTTACTTACTTTTTACCAGGGCCTTTCCTATGCCCCTTTAGATCCTAAGTTCCATAAGAGTAGGAATACAGTCTGTCTTTCCATCACTGCTTATCACAGAGCCTGCCCAACACGTAGTAGGACTCAACTAAAATGTGTTCAATGAGCGCATGAAATGGGAGAGGGAGGGGCCCGAGCGCTAGACCTCACCGAGGTGTTTCCATACCTGGCCCAACAGACTCCACCAGCCACAGGTGCCCTGAGTCTCTCACTGTTCATGCCTGTCAGCAGCCGCCCAGCCCCAGAGCTGCCAGTACAGGTGCTGGCACGTGACAGGTGCTCAGTGAGCGTGAAATGAATTCACAAGTCCAGTCCTTTCTGTTTAAAAAAACCCCAAACCTCAGTACACTGGAACCCACCCAACAGACCAGAAGCCTCTTGAACAAATAAGCATATGTTGAATCAAAATATTGGAATCACACAATTATGACAATTCATTTAAAGAGGCAATTAGCACACTTAAAAATAACTAACCATGCAAACATGTACATGCCACCTCCGAATAGAACCAAATCCTAACCGCTTGAAACCTGAGACCTACCCATTCTGCTAGTCTTCCCACTGAGCACCTACTGGGGACCAGCCACTGCAAGGCCGCTTCCACACACATTCTCCACTTCACGCATATTAATTCAGCCACGAAGCAACTAGTGCGTCCATTTGTACATGAAGAAGATGAGGCCTAGAGAGTGAAGTGCCACATAGTCAGTGAGTTAGTCTCAGCTGGGATTCAAACGCCACTTTTCCAACTCTGGCTCCACCATGTTCCTGTATGAGCTCAGATGTCTCATCGAGATTTGCAGTTCCGACATCTTTAGTTAATTGGACCACTAATTTGTTTTTTTACCACCAGTATCTTCATGAAAATATGGAATGATGTCCAGTTGTAAAATCTCCAGGACTTAAAGATATCTGTAAAACCTTACAGGGGAAAAAATATCAAACTTCTTCAAATAGCTGTCTCAAACATCTTCTTCCATGTTCTCTCAAGCACACTCTGTTAAGGATTGAGTTGTGTCTCCCCAAACATGTGTCAACTTGGCTGGGCTAAGATTCTCAGCACTATGTAGCACAGATCCTCCATGCTGTGATCTGAAGTAATTGTCCTTTGTGTTGCAAATCCTCACCCTGATGATAGGAATGCCTTGCAGCCTGCAGTGTGAATGACAACTCTCAGTGTAAAGAAGACTGAGAGCCTCACACCTAGACCAACAGGTCACCTCAGGATAAGTGGAGAAAAGGTTGAAGTTGGCAAGTATTTTGTCTGTCTTGGATCCACAATCCATGCTCACGGAAGAAACAGTCAAGAGACCAGATGATGGGGTGCATTGGGTAAATCTGCTGCACCAGAGGTAGGGTGTTGAAAATCAGGGATGTTCCTTTGAGGACTGAGGTGTGCTTGACCCAAGCCATGGGATTTTCAATCACCTCATAAGCATGTGAAAATTGGATATTGAATAAGGAGGACTGAAGAAGAATTGGTGCTTTTAAAGTACAGTGCTGGAGAAGAATATTGAAAGTACCGTGGGCTGCTCAAAAGGCAAACACATCTGCCTTGGAAGAAGTGCAGCCAGAGTGCTCCTTAGAGGCAAGGGTGGCGAGATTTCCTCTCTCCTACTTTGGACGTGTTGTCAGGAGAGACCAGTCCCTAGAGAAGGACATCAGCTTGGTAAGGTCGAGGGGCAGCAAACAGAGGAAGACCCTTGATGAGAGGGATGGGCACAGTGGCTGCAACAATGGGCTTGGGCAGAGGAACAATTGTGAGGATGGTGCAGGACTGGGCAGTGTTTCCTTCTGTTGGGCACAGGGTTGCTAGGAGGCAGAGCTAGCTCGTTGGCACCTAACAAGAACTACATGAGTTCGAATCAACTCAATGGCAGTGTGTTTGGTTTTCAGTATGTGAATAAGACAGGATACAATCTACAGGAAGATGAGGTATCTCGAGTCAGTGAGTCAGTCTCTTCTGCTATATCAAAGGGATTCAACAATTGAGTAGAAATGAGAGGGAAGGAGGTGGGGGGAAGGGAAGAGGTGTTAACAAACCCAGGGACAAGGGAACAACAAGCGATCCAAATTGGTGGGGAGGTGAGTGTGGGAGACCTGGTAGGGCATGATCAAGGGGAACGTAACAAAGAGGAAGTGCTGAAATCCTGGTGGGGACTGAGCATGATAGTGGGACAGGAGGAGAATCAAGGGAAATAGAGGAAAGACCTGGGAGGCAAAGGGCATTTATAGAGGTCTAGACAAAGACATGTACATATGCAAATATATTTATATGAGGATGGGGAAATAGATCTATGAGCCTACATTTATAGGTTTAGTATTAAGGTAGCAGAAGGACATTGTGCCTCCACTCAAGTACTCCCTCAACGCAAGAATACTTTCTTCTATGAAATTGGCATTCTATGATGCTTACCTTCCCAACACAACCGCTGAAGACAAAGCGGGTGAATAAGCAAATGTGGTGAAGAAAGCTGATGGTGCCCGGCTATCAAAAGGTATAGCGTCTGGGGTCTTAAAAGCTTGAAGGTAAACAAGCGGCCATCTAGCTCAGAAGCAACAAACCCCATATGGAACAACATATCAACCTGTGTGATCACGAGGTGTCGAACGGATCACTGAAGACAAATGGGTGCATAAGCAAATGTGGCGAAGAAAGCTGATGGTGCCCGGCTATCAAAAAGTATAGCGTCTGGGGTCTTAAAGGCTTGAAGGTAATCAAGCGGCCATCAAGCTCAGAAGCAACAAAGCCCACATGGAAGAAGCACACCAGCCTATGCAACCACGAGGTGTCGATGGGATCAGGTATAAGGCATCATCAGAACAAAAAAAATCTTACCATAGTGAATGATGGGAGTGCGGAGTGGAGATCCAAAGCCCATTAGTAGGCCACTGGAGATCCCCTTGCATAGGGGTCTCGGGGAGGAGATGAGCCAGTCAGGGTGCAATGTAACAACGATGAGAAATACAACTTTCCTCTAGTTCCTAAATGTTTCCTCCCCGCTCCCACTACCATGACTCAAATTCGACCTTGCAAGTCTGGCTAGACCAGAGGATGTACACTGGTACAGATAGGAACTGAAAATACAGGGAATCCAGGGCGGATGAGCCCTACAGGACCAGTGGTGTGAGTGGTGAAACAGGGAGGGTAAAGGGAGAATGGGTAGGAAAGAGGGAACCGATTACAAGGAACTATATGTGACCTCCTCCCTGGGGGACAGACAACCGAAAAGTGGGTGAAGGGAGAGGTTGGACAGGGCAAGATATGACAAAATGCCAATTTATAAACTATCAAGGGCTCATGAGGGAGGGGGGAGCGGGGAGGGAGGGGAAAAATGAGGACCTAATGTCGGGGGTTTAAGTGGAGAGAAAATGTTTTGAGAATGATGTACAAATGCGCTTTACACAATTGATGTGTGTATGGATTGCGATAACAGTTGTATGAGCCGCTAATAAAATGTTAAAAAAAAAAAAAAGAAATGAGAGGGAAGAGCCAGAGCAGAGCATGTCCTTTGGACCCAGGTCCCTGTACTGAGAACCTCGTAGACCAAGGGACAGATTGATGCCAAGATACACGGAGATTTCCATGTAATGCTGGTCCCACAGATGCTCAAAGGAGACCGGAGACCTTTCTCCTAAATTATGAGAGAATACATTTCTGTTAAAGCTTTCAACGTGTGGTGTTTCTGCTACAGTAGCACTAGATTACTAAGGCACACTTCAATCACATGTTCACTTACTCCACCCTTCACCAAAGTTCCTGCAAAGTCTATGAGTCAAGTCTACTGGATCCAATAATTAGTTCCAATCCTACCAGATCCAATGATTAATTTCAGTCCTCATCTGACCATCTCACTGGACTTTCTCAGTAGCATTTGACATGGTTGGCTACTCCCTCCTGGGAACCCATCTCTTCCCTTGGTTTTGGGAATACCACAAATATTGATCTTCTTGCATCAGAGGCCATGTCTCCTCCATCTCCTTGGTGGGTTTCCATTCTTTTATCCAACTTATTAATGATGCCATGCCCGGGAGCTGAGATCTTAGACCTCTTCCCTAAACATCCTTGCTCTCTTGGTGATCTGGAATGGTCTTAATGCTTTGATTACTATCTGGTGCTGGAGCCCTGCTGGTACTGTGAGCTAGATACTGGGCTGCTAACCACAAGTTTGCTGGTTCAAACCCACCAGCTTCTCTGAGGAAGAAAGAGGAGGCTGGGAGGCTGTCTGCTCCCATGAAGAGTTATAGTGTTAGAAGCCTTATATAGGACTGTTATGTATCGGAAGTGACTTGATGGCAATGGGGTTTGTTGTTGTTATTTGTTTGTGCTTAGATGTTGCTGACTCCTCAGCTCCTGTCTCCAACTTGGGCTTCTCCCTTGAACTGCAGGCCCGTAGGCCCCACTGCTAATGACGTTCTGTAATGAGATTTTAATAGACTTTCCAATGTAACATGCTCCAAAGAGAACCTGCTTCTCCCATGGTCTTTCTCACCTCAGATCATGGCAATTCCATCCTCCCAGATGCTCAAGCCCCAGACCGACTCTATACTGACTCTGCCAGGAAATCCTATCAGCTCCACCTTGAAAATAAATCCAAGATGTGACCACTGCCACCGCTTCTGCTACCACCGTGGTCCAAGCCCCCATCATCTTTACCCTGGATAATGGCAGTAGTCTCTCAGCTGGTTCCCTGTCTCCATCCTTGCTTTGGTCTATTCTCACTTAGCGGTCAGAATGATCTTGATAAACCTAGGATGATGTCACCCCTCTGCTCACAACCTTCCATAACGCAGAGGACAAACAGGACCCTTACCATGCATGGTCTCTGACATGCTACCTCTCCCACTCCCACCCTACCTCTTTACTTCTCGGACATCAGCTATCCCTCTCC
>NW_022109491.1:12559377-12570102 GCF_000313985.2 Echinops telfairi
CAGACCCTTTGCCTGGGCTGTTCTCTTTCCCTAGAACACTCTTTTAGAAATCTCCATACCTTTCATTCTACATCCCATTTGAGTCTCAAAGAAGTCTACCTTCGCTGTCACGTTAATGTCAGGAACCCTGTCTATGGAGCATATTGTCATGTATCATCGTCTAATGCTGGTCCATTTTTATTCATTATGCTCATGATTTATATTATTTGTCTCACGCCACTGGAGTTTCATCTGTTTTACCCACTGTTAGAGCCCCAGCCCCTAGAACTATGCTTGGCATGTAATGGCAAAAAGAATTTAAATAATGAACAAATGAATGGATGACTGCTCACCAAATGCCAGAAGAAATTGTGGTAAAAATATGACTTTGATGGCAGGGATCCTACTAAGTCTCCTTCCCAAGAATTCTAGGAAAAGATTCACTTGTCAGACCCCAAAGTAAACCACAGGCCACCTGAATCAATACAATGGTCTTCCCTTCCTCTGACTGGTACCTGAAAAACCCTAATGGACAGCCTTTTCTTCTAGGGGAAGGTCAGAGGTTAGCATGAGGCAAAACGTGGGATTAGGGTCAGAGGTTAGCATGAGGCAAAAAGTGGGATTTCCACACAAGTAAGAAGACAGAGCTCTCCTACTGGGGAGTGATGCAGCAGGAAGCTGCCAGAACCATTCTATCTCTCAGTTTCTCCATTGTGCCTCTCTTCCCAAACGAGCCAAGGGACAGGCATTCAGAGCAAAGTCGCATGGCCAGGGTCAAAGAGGCAACCAGGCCAGATGGCCAGTTATGGTCCTCCTGCACCAACTCCAGGAAGAGAAGAAAGACGGATGACCCTAACAACCCGTGGCTCAACCCTGGGCCAGAGAAGTTGCTCTCAGCTCTCTGCTGGAAACTCAGGGAGGGGAGGGACGGATCTTCATGAATCCTTGAGGGCAAAACTCCCCAGGGGAGAGGGGTCGAGGACCAAAGAGAGGGCTGATGGGACATGAGGAAGTGGACAGAAAGAAGGCGTTTGAAAGATAGCCTAGGAACCAGAAGCTGGTTGCCACGATAAGCTTCTATTCTGTTAAATAGTACAACAAATGCATTCCCTTACCACAAGAAAATAAAGTGATGAACTAACAGAAAAACTCTACCATGGGACGTTAATAGATAGAAGAGGTATATGATTACAAAATGCATAATAATCTCAAATTAAAAATCTAGGGGATTTCAGCTGAAGCGATGTCTTTTTTAATGGGCACAATTAATGGTATTACTTGTATTGTTAGGAAAATATATGTTTAAACATGTTTATTATAATTTTAAGGGCAAATCATTCGAAATACAGATATGTAAAGCGGAAATTTCACACCATTGGAAGACCATGAAAAGGAAAAAAGAAACAGAACTTAATCTAACAAATATCTGAAAATGAAATGCAAGAAAAAACCTCTGAAGCATGATAGTAGATTGTCTACATAAGACCACATATTAGTAATGACACGGCCCCTCCAAAACCAAACCCATTCCCAGTGTGTTGATTCTGAGTCATGTTGACCCGATATCTGTTTCTGAGGCTATAAATCTTTACAGGAGAAGATAGACTCGTCTTTCTCCCATGGAGTGGCTTTCGGGTTTGAACCGCCAACCTTGTAGCTAGCAACTCAATGCTTATCCAACAGTGCCACCAGGGGTCCCTAGTAATAATGACAGTACATATAAATTACCTAAATTCCATTATTAAAAGATAAAATTTTAATATTTTGCTTAAAATAAATGAATATGACATTTATAGTAGGCATGCGTAAAATAAAAATGACACGGAAGATTACACATTCCAGGCAAATAAAAAGCATAAGTGGCAAAATTAATAACAAATTAAGTATAATTCAAGGCAAAAAAGCATGAAAGAGACCAGGAGGAATACTTAAGTTGATAAATGATACAATCCCCTAAGAAGAAATGACAGACATAAACTTCGATGTAGATAGATAATCTTGTAGAAATAAAGCATAAAATACAAAGAAGATTTAACAAAACCATAATCATGATGAAGCCCTTTAACACATCTCTTCAAAAACTGACAAATCAATCAGCTACAAATGAGTAAGGACAGAAGATTTGAATGGTACAATTTATCCTCTTGACTTGTTCCAACTTTTAAAGGATACATTCTTTTTAAGGTCTAGAGAACACTTACCCTGCCCCCCGCCCCACCCCTGCCCCAAAATGACCATGTAGTACTAGCTGCAAAGATGATCTCAAACTTTTCAAAAGGTCGAGACGAAAGGGGCCGTATCCGAGGATCGGAACGGACTGAGTGGCCCACAGAACCCAAAAACGGCAGAGGAAGGAAGAGAGGTGAGAAGGAAAGGAGGCGGGCTGGGCTGAGAGATGCTCTTAGATGGCTTCAGGACAACATGCTGAGTATTTTCTTAGGCTCAGGAGAAAACCACAGCTGAAATGAGAGGCCGTGAGGACAGGGCCCTGGGGGAGGTGACCAATGGGGCATCTATCACTTTTGACCTAAACGAATTGATTACAAAACAAGAAAGACAAAACAAGTGAACTTGGTCTTCAACGCATGAAGCTACAAACAGAAGGGCAAACGACGCAAAGTAGAAGAAAGGTAACAACACAGAAAGCAAGGTTTAGACAAGAAACAGAAGGACCCCGCCTGCAGGAAGCGCCATGGCCTCCGGTGACAGAAGCTGAGGACTGAAAGGGTACAAGTTGGGAAAGCGGGTCCCGGGACAAGGACCCTGAGAGAATGGGGACAGGACTGATGGTTCATAACGTGTCCTTCTCTCAATTTAACAGAGAGATCATCATCTACTCTGGGTCAAGAAAACTGTTAGACTAGGAACTATTTGTATGGTCCTACTTTCTGTTTTCTTCTTCTCTTTTTTATTTCTCTCTCTCTCTCTCTTTTTGTTTTAGTGTCTATCTATTTAAGATAGGTAGAATAAGCAAGGCCCAAGGAGACAACAACGGGATGGTTCCCAGGGGACATGGGAGGGGAGGAGATGAGGAGGGGAGCGGGGAGCTAATCAGACAGGGACGGGAATAGCAAGGGTTCTAAAATTGATGGCAAGGAGAATGTAGCATTCCTGGTCATGTTGGATCAACTGAAACATATCTGAGAGGAATTACTGAGAGGTGAAAGATGGGTCAACATGATGGTGGGGCAGGAGGAAAGAAAAAAAGGAAAGAAGAACAAAGTAAAAATGATATATAATATGAAAATAATATATAATATGAAAATAATAATGTATAATCTATCAAGGGGGTATGAGGTGCGGGGGAGGGAAGGGGGAAAATGAGGAGCTGATACCAAGGGCTCAACAGAAAGCAAATGTCTGGAAATGACTGAGGGCAACATATGTACAAACATGTCTGATGTAATCGATGTATGGATTGTAACAAGAGTTGTAACAGTCCCCAATAAAATGATAACAAATTATATATATATAAGTATAAATATAGATATGCATGTATGTAAATATATAAAGATAAGTGTACTTGTCCATATATATATGTAAATATAACAAGGAAACAGATGGGATTTGAGTCTCACTTAAATCTCACCCCAGTTCAAGAACAGTTTGTTCTAATAACCTTCTCGACACTGTCACTGAAGGCAAAATGGGTGCATAAGCAAATGTGGTGAAGAAAGCTGATGGTGCCTGGCTATTGAACGATATAGTGTCTGGGGTCTTAAAGGCTTGAAATTAAACCAGGGGCCATCTAGCAGGGAAGCAACAAAGCCTGCATGGGAGAAGCACACCAGCCTGTGTGATCAGGAGGTGTCAACGGCAATAGGTGTCAGCAATTCAAAAACAAGCAATCAAATTGACATGAAGGAGCGTGGACAAAGTGGAGACCCAAAACCTACTGGTATAATTGGACAGGGCCACATGGAAGGGATGATATTTCTAGAATGTGGTATAGCACTTTTGAAGTACATACCTATCTTCTAGATCTGTAATATTTCCTCCCCCTTACCATTACGGACTTTGTCTTACCTCATTATTCTTGACAGAACTGCATAGGTCCATTTGCATCATTAAGATAGTTTGATGCATGAAAACCAACACAGATAACCCTTCAGAAATAGTAAGGGGAGCAGTGATTCCCTGAGGGTATGGGAAGAGGCGGTACCGGCGAGGAAGGGAACTGATAGCAATGAAGGCTGTATAACCCCACACAGGGGAACAAACAACAGACATGCAGGTGAAAGGATACATTGGAGGCTGTAAGATGTGGCAGATAATAATAATAATAATAACAAAAATATATAATACTACAATAAGGGTTTCTGAAGGGTAGGGTGAGGGAGGGGATAAAGAGGAGCTGATATCAAGGAATTCAAGAAGAAAGAAAATGTTATGAAACTGATGGTGGCAGCAACAGTACAATTGTGTTTGGTCTAATTGAAGTATGAATCGTTACAATATCTGTAAGAGCTTCCGATAAAATTATTAATAAAATAAACAATAAATATCTTAATAAATAATTTTTAAAAGAAAAGAAATGGAAGGGAGGGCTGGTTCTTCAAAAAAGTTAACAGCATAGTCGAATCACTGTCGGAGTGGGGGACCGTACCCAAAAGGGAATGGAAAAAAGTTATTTATTGATTCTTTGAAAGTCATTGAGAATTCCTTTGTAAAACCATGTGAGGCCAATTTTGGTAAATGCGTATTATTTCCAGCTTTTTAAGTCTGTTGTTTAGCTCTTCTAAAGAGCTTTCCCCCCTCCCCGCGTGACCCATCGGTTTTTGAAAGAGGGGTGTCAAAGACTACCCATCACGATTCTGATGCTCTCAGTTTCTTCTTGCATTTCGGTCTGCCTGTGCTTCACCCATTTCAAAGCTACGCCGTGAGACATCTACCAATGAATTAGGACACTGTCTTCCCAGTAAAGGGTGTCTTTCATTTTTCAGCAGTTTCCTCCTTTACCCCAGTTACGGTTTCCTACAAGAGGGACATTTGGAAGCTCCTTGGCTATCTCCCACTGCAGTGCTGTGTAAGAGAAAGGTGGAGATCCGTGGTGGGCAGGGCCTGTAGGAGAGAGTAATTTGCCTCTTCTTCCGTCCCTGCCTCACACCATTAAGCCAAGTCTGAAAGGCTCCAGTAGAAACACGTGGTGAGACTTGAACATGAAGCATCTACGGCAGTGGTTCTCATCCTTCCTATTGCCGCGACCCTTTCTTACAGCTCCTCATGTGGTGGTGACCCCCGCCCCCATAAAACTATTTTCGTTGCTACTTCATCACTGTCATTTTCAGGGTCATTCGGTCCCCAAAGAGGTCAGGACCCACAGGTTGAGAACCACTGCTAAGGGGGCATTGTACCTATTCTCTGATCAAGCCTGATAGGAAAATTTTAAAAAGTGGTGCCTGCCTCTCACAGCGAGAATGAAGAAGATGGGAGGAGAGCTGGGTGGGGGTGTGCCTTGTGGCAAAGAGACAACATGTAAAGGCTGCCCTGGCTGTAGGCACTGATGGTAGGGCGACCACAGTGATTTAGGCAAGGGCAGAACATGGGCTAGATCCCCAGATTGAAGTGCTGATTCACAGAGCTGGGAAAATGCACGGAAAAGCTCAGGGGAGATGCCAAGAACAGAGAAGGATGAGTGGGCAGAGAAAGTCCAAGTGCAACGGTGAGAGTTCGTGTCTTGTGCCCCACAGAATGCAGCTGGCGTAATATGCCAGAGTGGCAACAGCATCGCCTTGTGTCGATGTAGGATTTTTAGGATGTTCAAAATGTTTCCACATATTTCAACCGTGCTTCCCAGAAAGCCTTGAAGATTCTCGGAATCCATAACTAGTCAGCACCAATTTTGGATCTGCAGAAAGAATGCTGGCTTTGAAGCAAGACAGATCTGGGGGAGCTCCATCCTGCCACTTCCTTGTGGAGGGACCTTGGGAAACGTCTCAAAATCACCTACTCCTCCCTCGTTCCCTTATCTGTGCAACTGCACCCAACACTCAAGAGAAGGAGCTGAGTTAACAGATGTGAAGACAAGTTCACAGAAAGTCAACATGAGACTCCCAAGCGGGGAGACAAAGGTGGTAAGCAGAACAAGTATGAAATGCCTTGGCAATTTGTTATCTTGGTTCAGTTGTGTTCCTCAAAAAGTGTGTGGAAACCCTAACCCCTGTAAACATGATCCTGTTTGGAAAGGGAGGGCTTTGGCTTTCTTTTGCTGTTCGCGAGGTCCCTCTGGAGCAGGCTGGTCCTCTAGCTCGTCACATCAGAGTTAGTTCTACACAGAGCGGAACAGAAGGAGGCACACACGTGGGATGACTGACGTGGGGTGCGCACCCCAGGATGGTCAGCGAACACCAGACTGTAGGAGAACCGCTGCCAGCTGGGACAGGGCGCCCGGCCTCAGAGCTGATTATGTGCACTGTGATTCTGTGAATGCAGTAGGGAATGAGATGCAGTACTGTCAGGCTTGTCTGTGTCCATAACGATGGAGTCAAATTAATCATCTTAGATAATACTCTTGTGTTGCCCGTCCCAGGGATGTTTAATAGAATCTTTCTGATTCATGTCTCGCGGCACATCAGATCTGGAGTAGTGGTGCACTTGTGAAAATCAGTACAATTATGCCTTCTTGTTGGCCTGTCATTTTTCTGGACTAAAGATGCTTCTCAAAAAAAGGAAGACGGAATGAAAAAGGGAAGCTCAGACCATACATAAAACCAAATGGAAGCGAAAAAGCCATACAGTTAACATTAACTGTGGATTCAGGAGGAGGTGGGGGATGGGAGATTTCATATCTTTTTGAGCCTTTATTGACAGGCATCTCCGAGCCACAGCAACAAGGATGGAGGAGGGTGGGTGGCAGCCCCCTCGGGTTGTCCACTGCGCTGCTGGCCATGGTGGCCTCTGGCTGCTCTGGGCTCTGAAGTGGTCAAGTCAGAGCAGACTGGGGCACATTAGGAATGGGTTTCTTGTTCCCAGAGACGAACAGGATGTGCTCTTGCTCAGGAAATCAACTAAGGCTCAGGCAGCTTTCTGAGCAGACAGGCCTTGGGCAGAGGAGTAGAGGACCTTCCGGAAGTCAAGGGATTAGCAGCAGGGGCATCCTGGCATAACTGAAGTGACAGGGCCACCGGGGCAACTCTGGGGCAAGCACTGCCACTATTCTACAAATAAGGAGCTAAAAAATAATGAATATTCCCCAGCAAGTACCACGCCCCTTTCAAAACCCACCTCCGAGACGGAATCATCAACAATGACTACAAAGAAAATGAGGATGTGAGGCAGCAGGGGAACTAGACGGATGGAAATGGAACAACCAGAAGGCAGCTACTGAGAGAACTCGTCCATGCACTGCGGACAAAAGGCACTGAATAACTTAGGCAGAAATTGTGCTGGGGGGCAGAGGGGGGGCACCTCAACTTCCCTGAAAACACAGCCAAGTATTATTATTTCTAAAACAGAACAGTCTGTCCCCCTTGGCTTGTTCTGTGGAATTTTTACTTTTTAACATGGACCCCTAGTAGCATAGTTGTTATACATTGGGCTGTTGACCACAAGGTCAGCGGTTTGAAAACACCAGCTGCTCCTCAGGAGAAAGAGGAGGCTTTCCACCTCCATAAAGAGTTAGTCTCAGAAACCTGCAGAGGCCGTTCTCTCTGACCTGCAGGGGCACTGTGAGTCAGAATGGGCTCCGTGGTAGCTTGTGGTTTTGCTTTTTGTTTTGGCGAGGTTTGGAGCAGTGAAATCATGAGAACATTGCCTGGCACCCACTAGGTGCATATATACACATGTATATATATACATAGATGTGTATGTATGTGTATGTGTGTATATATATATATAAATATATGGTATATATAAAATGGATAGATGAATTTATTGACGATCTCCTCTGGTAATGGGTTGGGCTCTGAACAGCTTTCCCTGGAAGCGCCCAGGAGAGCCGGTCAAGCCCTGCAGTGGGCCTTCCCCCAGAAACGCAGCTCAGTATGAAATCACTGCTACTCTGGCCCAGGCTGGTCTCCTGGTCCCCTGCCTTCATCTTGGAAAATATCCCCTTGAGTTCCATTTCTGCCCTTGACAGACTGTGTGACCTGGGCCAGTCACTGCCCCTTTCTGGGCCTCAGCCTCGTGCTCTGTAAAAAGAGGGAGCTGATCCAGGAGGAGGGTTTAAACCCCCAAAAGAGTTTGTCTGTGTGCCACCAGCTAGCAGGTCCTCAGGCTGCAATGCGTGCGGCAGGGCTTCTTGTAAACGCACGCTTAAATGGTGAGTGGGCTCAGCCTTGTTTCCGAGTTAAAATAGCTCTGGAAAAAGTATGTCTATTTGCAGCTCTCCCATCCCCCCAGCCCCCTTCTGCCTTTCCATTTCTACCTTTTGGAACTCACAGAAGCTGTACTGCCTAAAAATGTGCAGAGGCAGCTGCCTGCAAACAAAGGCACGGGGCTCTAGATCCTCACAAGCGCCTGAAGCCCATGGCGCCGGGCTCCTCCTCTGCAGGCAGGCCCCAGGGCCCTGCCCAGCTCAGACCCTCCCCAGCAGGACCCCAGCCTTTCTAACCAGCCCCTGGGGGACCTGCTGGTCCAAGGCCTCAGGCATTAAAAACACAGACTCTGGACTCAGAGGTCCCTGGTTCGTATCCCAGGTCTGCCATGCTCCCGCTGGCTGGCCCTGGTTACTGAGAGACGGGACTTAACCCAAGGTCCCATGATCAGTTGGGAGTTACCGGGAACCACAGACAGAACCCTGTGGTCTGACTCCCAGCCCAAAGACCCGAACTTCAACTACACCCACCCCCCACCGACCTCCACCTGTGATGCCTGTGAACGGGCACGGAAGTGTGTGGATGTGTGTACAGCCCTGTGGCGCCCATCCTCACGAATGAACGCAGGCCTGTACGGACGTCTGTGCAAAAGTGCTTGTGAAAGTGTCTCAGTGTCAGTGCACCTACTCACTCCCCGACTCCCCCGGCTCCCACCACGTGGTAGATCCTGGGAGACAGTATAGTGAACAACGGAGCAGAGCATCGAAGGGAGAGGCAGCCAGTGAACATGCATGCAAACAAAAATCTCATGCACGCACCCACCCCCACATGTGTGTATGTGCACATGAGTTTGTAGGTACCGCTCACAACATTTAAGATAAGAGACCCCATTGTAATTTCCGTTTCACTAAGTAAATGTCTTGGAAGAAGGACAGCCTTAGAAGCAAGGGTGGCGAGACTTCATCTCCTGTACTTTGGGCGTGTCAGGAGAGACCAGGCCCAGGAGAAGGGCAGCAGGCTGGGGAAAGTGGAGGGGCAGCCAAATGAGGAGGGCCCTCGACAAGATGGATCGAGACAGTGGCTGAAAGAAGGGGCTCAAACAATACAGCAATGGTGAGGATGGCAAGGGACCGGGCAGCGGGTGCTTCTGGTGGGTCGGAGATGATTTGCCGGCACCTCACAACCACCCCCCCACCACAAGGAAGTTGAAATACCACGAGATCAGGTAACTGGCCCAGAGTCACGTCGAGAGGCATGGGTGTGCAACAGTGGGTCTGAGTGAGTGTGCGATGTCACCGTATGGTGCACCTGTGCTATGTCTGCATTCAGGGATGTGTGCGTGCCTGCCCATGCGCCGAGGGGCATTTTCCCATCCGCATCTGGAAACACTCCATAAACAATATTTTCGGCAACCATAGCATAGCATCATTCATACACTCACACACGTCTGTTCTTTATCTCTCTCTTTAAAATATATGGTCAACTTTGAGACTATGTCCTAAACCCCGTCCACCGCGAAATGAGAGTAAAAGCTGGAGCCTGAGGCGCTGAGCAGATGGGGACTCGCGACCCCTGCTTCTCTGGGCCAGGGCCTGCGGGAACAAGCTCTCAGCTCACAGTCACCCCCCAACCAAACCTCGCTGCCAGCTCGTGGATGCTGCCCTGCAAGCCAGAGCTGCACAGCCACAGCGTTTCCACGGCGGTAAACATTCCATGGCAGAGCACGCAGCTTTCCCCCCCGCGAGTGGCTGGTGGGTTTGAACCACTGTCGGCGCTTTCATCACCAGGCCACCAGGGCTTGCTTCCCTGCTGGCCCTGAAGTCAGTCCTGTCCATCGAGGAAATGAAATGAACCGTTTCGTCTATAAAGGGCTGATCCCCTCCCACCCCCAGTGGGGAGGCACGCCTCTCCTGACCTAAGACATAATGGCAAAACCTGGCCAGGCCCTGTCCTCTGCACCTCCCACCCATCTCCCCTCTGAGATCGGAGACATCTGTGTGACATTTTTGAATTTTTTAAAAAAAAATTCAGCTTTTTATTGGCGCGTAGGGTACCAAGCGAGAAGTGCAAATATCAAGACGAATGTACAATGTGATGAATTTTCCAAAATGATCAGTTTTGTAAAACAAGCTCTTCACTCTGCATCCCGGTGAAGAGAGACTAGATTGCCAGCAGTCCGAAGCCCCTCAGGACCCCTTACAGTCAGAGCCCAGCCCCGCCGGGCAATCACCACTCCGATTTCTATCACTGGAGGGAAGGTGCTCTTGGTGGTGTCGTGGGTTATGCGTGGGGCTGCTAACCTGCAGGTCAGCAGTTCGAAACCACCAGCCACTCTGGTGGTGGGAGAAAGATGAGGCTTTCTACTCCCCTACAGATGGGCAGTTTTGGAAATTCATGTGGGGAAGTTCTACTCTGTCCTATGAGGTCGCTATGCGGTTGCTATGAGTCAGAAATAACACAGTGGCAGTCAGTTGGTGGCGAGAGCACCGGA
>NW_022109491.1:12574504-12581729 GCF_000313985.2 Echinops telfairi
CCTCTCTCACTGTTCCATCCACGCCACCCACTGCCACGGAGTCAATTCCACAGACCTCATAGGATGGAGTGGAAGTGCTCTATGGGGCTCCAGGGTCTGTACACCTGTGTGTGTGTGTGTGTGTGTGTGTGTGTGAATAAGGTTCTTGTCTTCCTGTGGAAGACCCCCGTAGAACATTACGGCTTGGTTTAGCTCTCTGCAGCTTGCTCCTGGGCCTTGCGCAAGCCTGCCTTCTTCTGAGCTACCCCATCTTTCCTCTGGGCAAGAGACATGTTGGCACAATTCCACCTCTCCTTTTTAGCATCTCTCTTTGGCTTCTTCTCATAAACGGGATTCTCTCGTACAGTGGCAGTGCTTTCTTATCCAGCTCCTCCATCGCGCCAGGAGTGACATTCTTGAAGTGTTGAGAGAACTGTTTCTTGTAAGCACCATCATCTTCTTTCATTAGGCAACCCATATAGACTGCAGCGTTCTGACCCAAGCTGTATTTCTGGGCTATTGCTGTACTGGATTCCTTGCTTTCTGAATCATCACCAGGGAATCGCTGGATACCATGAGAGACAGGCAAGCTTCCACCCGCAGCCCCCTTCAGAGCCCCCAACACTTTATTTCCAGTGGTAGTCCTGGCAAGGCCGGCAACCAGATAGCACCGAGTTGACCAGCTATGATTTCCACATCCTATTCCACTCCAGTTACCTCCTCTTGGCCTTCAGAGATCCTGTCCATGCCAAACCAATTCAGAAGCCTGCGGGCCAGCGGCAGGCCAGTATGACGAGCTGAGGCATCACTGGCCCGGCCAACTTGCCCACTATCCTTGGGCAGTTGGTGAGCTGAAGCTGCCGGCCCATCAGCTCCCCTTCTATTCGGGCAGAAGACACCCCTGTTGCTTACACGAACTACATCCTGTACTTGGTGGCTGTACTTATTTTTGTTTTTGGTGACCAACTTTTTTTGAGCACAGTAATTCATTTTGCCCTCTTGTCACCTTCTAAATTGTGCTCGGTGTCCCTTGACATGGCCTTATTCTCGACAAGTCTAACAAATCCCATCCCACGGAACAGACAGCAGAGTCCGAGGCTCGCCACAGCCTTGCAGGGCTGGCAGCTCTACAGTCGGGGAACAGTGAGACTACATCTGTGTGGGGGCCGACAGTCTCACCTTGCTCCCTGGGGGCCACTGGCGAGTTTAAACCTTTGGGTCCACAGCAAACGCTTAACCCAATCTGCCGCCAGGACTCCTCAGGACCTGCCACAGCACTAAGCACATGCCAGCCCCCTTACCCTGGAGCTGGTTCAGACAGGGCAGCGTAGAACTGCCCCACAGGGTCTCTACGGCTGTCACTTTGACGGAAGCGGACGCCTCGTCTCTCAACAAGCAGCCGGTGTGTTCCAACCACAGACCTTTCGTTTTGCCGTCAAGGTCGCAGCCTCGGGGCTCCTAGACAGAGGTGGAAAGTGAGGCCAGGAGACAGTGGGTAATTTGGTCAAGGCCACACTGCGAGAAGCAGGCAGAGGATGGTGTCACCCAGCAGAAATGAAGACCATCACCTCCCACCGGGACCCTGGTTCTGCTCAGAGGCCCCCAAACTCACCGCCATCGAGCTGATGCCGACATCCCGACTCAGCATTTACCAGAGAAACTGACTGATAGGATCACACCAACGCTTCTTAAAAACATTGTCGTAGAAATATACAGAATAACGCATTTTTCAATTCAGCCATTTACATAACCATGTGCAAGGCCGTGATACCAATGATGTTGTTCAACCACCACCCATATCCGTGGCCAAATCTTCCATCACTGTAAGGAGACACCCAGTCAGTGCTTCCTGTGCTGCCCCCCACAACCACCCCCAGCCTGAGTACCAAACGTTGAGCCCTCTGCCCAGCCTGCACTAGGCATTGTACCTAAGTGGGCTCCCACAACATGGGTCCCGCACTGCCCGACTTCCCCCAGCAGGTTTCAAGGCTCACCCCAGCATACATCGCATGTCCCAGGACTTTATTTCTCTCCCTGAGCGTACGATGGGCCGAGTGTGGCTAATGCAGTCATCTGCTGGTGAGCATTTAGGCTGCTTCTACCTGTCGAGTGTTTGGCACAGTGTTTTCATGAGGAGGAGGAGGCTCAGCATGCCCAGGGCTGGCTCCTCTGGAACACGGAGCTGAAGGTGCTTCATGCTGGTGGCTTGGGAGGCATCGAGCATCTCCAACAAGCTGGAAGTTGTCCAGAGGCATTTTTACCAATTTTATTATTTTCTTTGGTACGGGGGTGGGGGTTGGGGAGGGGGGGTAGGTATTTCTTGGCACACTTTTAAAGCAGTCTAATGCCCGCCCCACCTTTGTGTAACACTGGATTGTGATTGGGGTGAAGGTTTACAGATCGCATTAGTTTCCCACCCAACCACTTATAAGGCGTGGCTTCCTGGCGTGGGTTGCAATCCTGACAACCTGCAGCTAATCTTCCGCATCCTGCCCGTCTTCCCAACTGTTTGCCTTGCTCAGTCAGGAGCACCTTCCTTTCTATTGCCATCACGACAGACGTGTCCGCGGTGGAGGAGCCCTGGTAGTGGCGTGGTTATGCATTGAGCTGCTCACTGTAAGGTCAGGAGTTCCAGACCATCAGCTAGCTCTGTGGGAGAAAGACGAGACTTTTTACTCCTGTAAACAGTTCATCTTGGGAACCCACAGAGAGTTCCGCCCTGTCCTGCAGGGTCGCTGTGAGTCGGCAGTGACCTGATGGCAGTGAACTTGGCTTGGACTCTGTTTGGCTGAAAGGTGACTGACTCCCCGGGAGCGGGCTTAGTTCCGGGTTAGAAGGGTGTCTAAAGGCCAATGTCTTGGGAGGTTCCGCCAGTAAGCCTCGTCTTTTACATGATCTTGAATTTTGGTCGACATTTCTCTCCTCGTCATCTGTCAAGGACCTTGTATGGTGATCCCGATCAGAGTGGTCAGTAGGGGTAGCCAGGCACCGCCTCGTTCTTCGGGTCTGAGGCCAAGAGCATCACGCTCTTGTTCCAATTCCATCTCTGTTCCAATTCCAACCCTTCACATAACATCACTGCCAGATCCGCTGCAGCCTCCCATTTGCCGATGTTTCTGATGCTGCATTTGACGCCGATGCTCACCAGGTCCTAGGCAGGTGACCCGCCCCCAGAGTCAGTCTTTTCCCTCGTTAAATGGACACTTCCATAACAGCTTCAATTCACTAAAGACCTGCTGTGCATCTTTGCAAAGACCTAAGCAAGGACTTTGGGTGTTGTCTACTGATTTATTTACCTCTCCCACATCACTCTAGAGAACTTCAACAGGCCCCACCCCTAATTACATAGAGGAGCAAACGGAAGCTCAGAAAGGTTGGCCAACTCATCTGAAGTCACCTGGTCACACTGGGTGTCCCAGAACTGAAGCCTGGTCTGATGTCTCATGCCATCACCCTGTTGACCCAAAAGACTCTCCTGAGGGCTGCTGATGGTGGGCTGACACCTCACTCCACCTGTGGGACCCTCAGCACTGGGGGTGACTGAGCCAGGTGGGAAGGGCAGTCCTTGGCCTTGTGGACCCAGTGCTGTCCCTGCTGGACTCGAGAGCTGGGCTGGAGGGAGAGCCAATCTCTCAGCCAGGAGACACCTGCTAGAAGGCCTTTCAGAGCTATCCCTTCAGCTCTCATCACAGGTGCAAAAGGGAGACCCCGAGACGGCATGCGACCCAACGGGGGACACACAGTGAAAGTGACCACAGAGGGCTCACACCCAGGCTCCGGACCCTCGAGATGCGAAGCAGTATGGGAAGGTCTCTCGCCCACCCCGGGTCACAAAACACCACGACTCAGCAGTGAGCAAACAAATGGGTGGCTCTGAGGGGCTCCTCTCGCTCCCCAGCAGAGACCCAGGCCCCTTGGGGGGGGGGGCTGCTAAATGGGAGAAGGCTGTGCTTTAAAGAAAGTCCTAGAAATTCGGTGTCCGGCTTCCTGATACTCCCTCCCCAAGCAGGCACCCCCATCCTCACTGTTCCACTCCACCAAGAGAGGGACCTTTTCCTGGGATACCACGTCTCTCCTCCTAGTTGGAAGAAACAACAGTCGGCTGTAAACACTCCCTTTCCTGGATCAACATGACCTCTGTGATAGGAGAGGCGCAGTACACACAGAAACGTCCCCCCAACTCGCCCCCCGAGGTCCGCTCATGCCTGGGCCCTGAAATATCCAAATACCGAAATGTGCCACAGCCGGCAAGCCGCTGAGTTCTGAGAGCCACGTTTTAGCTACTGGAAGACGAAATGAACATGGGTGGCGTCTACGGACCCGCCCCCTTCTTGGCAGCTAGCTCTCAGTGAACGTGAGGGGTGAGCGCATTTCTCTGAACTCCTTCTTTCAGGTGGATGGGGAGAGCTTATTGGCTCGGCCTGACAGCTACTCAATTCTGTCCAGAGACACTAGATGAGGTTGGCTTGTCTTCCTCCCCACCTTGTATTTTATTCTCCAGCTGTGAAATGATATTAAATTTCATCAGATTACAGCAAAAATCTATGGTCTGGAAGCCACTTCCTTTAAGGTCCTCATATTTATTCAGCACTCATGAATCACGTTCCAATAACACCACCGTAATTATTTTTAAAGTGGGATGGTTCTGGGTTTAATGGGAAATGCTGGCGGAAGGGCCCCTTTCTCAGGATGGTTTGTAATCTGAACCGGAATCGCTGCTGTTGCCTGTGTTGCACCAGAGCGGCAACACACAATGTCGTTTCCATATGCATCACGAGCTCGTCACCGGGGTTTTAATTAAAGCAATAAAAGCAGTGCTGGTTTTGCCCTTTACAATGTACACAGACCCAGAGGCCAGAGTGAGGAAGCTCTAGACCAGCGAGGCAGGAGGGTCCCCTCTCCATAATACGTTGACTGGGCCTTGGGTGTTCTGCTGTTGTTTTTAAAAACTCAATCATCTCTCTCTCTCTCTCTCTCTCTCCCTCCCCCTCCCTCCCTCCCTCTCCCTCTATGTAGTCTTTTTTCTCTCTCTCTCCTGTCTCTCTCTGTCTCCTCTGTGAAAGGGAACAGTAGGGTCTCCACCTGACTGGGCAGGATGAACTGAGCTCAGTGCCTGCTCCAAAGACGTGTGCAGACAACACTAGCCATTACCACCAGGGAGCCCTGGTGGGACCGTGGTCAAAGTGCTCACCTGCTCACCAGAAGGTGGGCGGTTCAACCCACCTGGTGGCTTCAAAACAGACGGACCTGGCGCTCTGTTCCCATGACAGCCCAAGAGAGAGACCATTCTACACGGTCTATTCTGGAGTTGCTGTGACTCCAATCACAGTCTTAACACCACCCTCATTATGTAGATTAAAACAAGTCATCTACCCTCAATATGCACACAACGAGACGAGTCCAGGGAGACGCTACACAGGAGAAGGGAAGGGAAGAGACTACTGCCTTGAACTTATGGCCCCCAGCTCTCTCTCCCACTCCAGGCACCTACACTGTCCCCTGCTGGAAGGACACTCGTTTCAAACCCATTCCACTGCCGGGAGCTCCGGGCTCCGGGCAGTTATTCCTTCTACCTGCCCCGCACCCCTCCACACACACCCACCCCTACCCACCCCGCCTCGGCCTGACAGAAGCACAAAAGGGCGTGGTTTTCCCGCAAATGGGCTGGACAGCATGCTGGCGAACCTTTGGGTTTTGCCCCCCTGAGAGGTGAAAAACAATGGTTTTCACCGGCTTCTCTTAGGAATTATTGTTGGAATCTTTTCTCATAGTGAAGACACACATTCTAGTCCTTTGGATTCTTGGTACGTATCTGCCTTTTTGAAAAGTAGTTTCATGGGCGTATCATTCGTCTATGCTATCATCGAATTGCCCGGAAGAGCTGGGCAGTCGTCACCACCATCAACTGTCGAACATTTTCTTCCTTCTCCTTCCGTGCTGCTCAGTTCCCTGCTCCCTGCCCCAACCTCCCCGTCATGACCAGAGGTCAAAGTTAATCCAGGTACCATCTCCACAGATGTTCCTATCCTGGGTTCCAGACAGAAAATCATACAAAGCACAAACAGAACAAGTCCAACAACAGTGACAAAACAGAGGGGACCTTCAATCGAAAAGAAGTGGAAAACAGCCAATGGGGTAGAGTTTAGAACACCGTTGAGGACAGGAAATCAGACAAGTGAAGACTGGCCTTTCAGACTGCAGCACGTGAACTGCTCATGTACCAAGCGAGAGAGCGAGGAGTGTGTTGAAGTAGTAAACATCTGGTGGCCCTGGGCCACCCTTCATTGAGGCAAAGCTCAAACTCCACCTCGAATCCTTCCAGTGTGGCCCACAAAGGATGCTGTGCACCCCCAAAGGGCAGGGTCTAAAGTCCCCGCCATCTATAGCACACAGCCTGGGCCACCCAGGGCCGGACAGAAACCAGGTCGAGAGTGTCCAGAAAGGACCTAGGACCGGGTGTATTCTCCCCTTGGGTTCTATGTAAGTATTGCTAAGCATTATGTTTTCCCTCCCTCCATGAACGGTTTGCTCACTCACAGAAGTGTAATTGCCTTCTCTGCGGTGTACAAGCCCGCCTCTCCTGTCTTGACTGGAAGTTCCAGTAAGGTTTGCCTCGCACTCTTGTACGCATGCACGCTGATTTGGGGTGACTTTAGCATCGTGTTGTATGGCGGCAACTCCTCGGTCAGAGTGGTTTTCAAGGTGTGCGTACAAAGCGGGTGATAGATGGTTTCGAGGCCCTAGGCAGGCTCTCTGCCTCGTGGCTTTTGAGACCCGACTGGAAGATTCCATGACCTGAGAGCAGAAACCTGCCTTCGACTTGGTGCTTCTCCTTCTCATAGTGGACTCACGCCGTGGTTGTCCTTCTGTGGTTGAGTGACTTTACTCACACCGTGGTTGTCCTTCTGTGGTTGAGTGACTTTACTCAGCATAATGGTTTCCATGCCCATCCATGTGAAGAGATGTTTCATGGTTTCAGGGCTGTTTTTTAGGGGTGCACAGTATTCCACTTTGTAACCAGAGTTACTTTTGCCATTCTTCTGCTGATGGACTTTTGGGCTCTTTCCCGCTCTGGCTACTGTGAACTGCACTGCAGTGAACACAGGAGAGCGTAAGTCCTTTTGTGTTCTGTCTACTGCTCCTTTGGGGCGTGTTCCCAGCCATTTTCTACCTGAGTTTTTACTTAATTTCTTTCTAGTTCTTTACATATTAGGGAAATTAGTCCTTTGGTCAGGCCATGAGTCAA